>NW_006494614.1:1969148-2083531 GCF_000325575.1 Pteropus alecto
ATATGGTTATATATGTATCTACATATGTATAGATGTAGTTATATATATAAATATATGTATACAAACACATCTATAATTATTTCTATATTTGTGTGTATATATATAGATAGATATATATGAACAAAATTCATTCAGTAATCTCTGACTCTGAGCCATTAAACATAGAGTTAATTCTATCTTTCCTCCCTTGATGTCATAACTTCGTTTTCTGACAGTGAGAAACCTGGATCCCATTATCTACAATCCATTTACTTATTTATTCAACCTCAGCATACATGTAAAGCAGATCCAGAATTGTTCATTTATACTTTTATAAGAAACAAATTTACAAAAGAGTATAACATTTATACACAGTTCTTTTTGTCTTTAGCCTTACAGGTTCCAGTGGAATATATTTTTTTTAATCAGAATGTTTATACAGAAAGAGATCCCACATAAAATTTTGCCAAAGACCCCATATCTTAGCAGTGGCCCTGTCTTATCTAGCCAACTAATCCCATTATCATTTTAAAGTCTTGATGCATATTTGTCTACATTTTTCTCTTCGCTCATACATAAGCACACAGGCAAATAAATATCTGTATACGTGTATTTGTTCTACAGAAGACATTTGATCTTGGAATAGTTTGAGAAATAGAATGTTTTAGAAGCAATCCAAGTAATTCTAAAGGACAGTTAAGGTTATGGAACATCACTCTAAGCCAATCGGAATAATTCTAATCAGGGCTGCTTTTAGGTGTGCATAGCCCCAGAAAATACTTCGTGTGTGTGTGTGTGTGTGACCTGTAGCTATATATATATTATATATATATATAAAAGCAAACAAAAGAAATAAGTAGAGAATGTAGTAGAGTGGAAATGAAGGTAAAAGTTTATGATGTAGAGAAAAATTGAAGAGCATACACACTAAGTTACAGAGAGCAAAGACTACGAAGTAAACAGAATGAGGAGATAATATGGGCCAGTTGGGAACAAGAAAACAAAGAAAACACACCGAGTGAATTATGCCTCAATTCTAAACAGTTTTCTAGCTAAAATTCTAGTGTCAATCTATGTTTCTTTTCATAGTAAACTATAAATTTCTGGAAGTAATTTTAGCAATCAAAAGAGTCTAATTAAAATATAGGCATACCTCAAAGATATTGCTGGTTCAGCTCCAGACCACCACAATAAAGCAAGTATCACAGTAAAGCAAATCATAATCTTTTTGTTTGTTGGTGGAGAGTCCTGCCTTAAATTTGTAAAAAGAATCACAACATCTGTGAAGTGCAATAAAGTGAAGCACAGTAAAATGAGGTATGCCTATATACAGACTTGAAATAAGAATGAATAATAAGGAAGGGAATTGTCCAATGTTCCAGAGATAAAGGATGTCCTGCAAGAAGTTAGGAGAGCATTCAGTCCATACCCATATGGTGAGATCCATTCTGTTTCAGTTTGAAGAGAAAGTTTATTAAAATCAGATTTCAATCATTTGGGAAGATCACTGAGATAGATGGTCTTTCTCAGGGTCTGAGGATCTTGCCTTCATTCTTGCAGACTCAGAAACCTGAGCTTACCAAATCTAGACTGTCTTTTAGATCTGAACACACAATAATCACGGCTACAGAAATTAATATATTAAAATCTCAATATAAATGTATTGATTTATATGGATAATAATGATTGCAAAATTAACCAGATACTTTTGTTCACTGCTCAAAGCATTATATTTCTAAAGGCAAATCCACATGGAAAACCATATTATTGTAAGATTGCTTGGTAAGCATACAATTTTGATCAATGGGAGTCTGTTGTAATTAGTGCTATCAGTTATAACGCTCCGGTGCATGTCCTTCTATTCTAAGAACATAACTGCTGAGGAGCCTAGATGCTTAAGTCTGTGGGCCAGAGCCACTGAACAAGCTGAAGGAACTGCAGAAGTCAGAATAACGCTCCCCCCCAGAAAGATGTCCACATCCTAATCCCCAGAATCTGTAAATAAGTTAGATTACATACCAAAGGGGAATTAAGGTTGCACATGGGATTAAGGTTGCTAATGAATTAAATTTAAAATGAGAGTATCCTAGATTATCCAGGAAGGCCCTAAATAGTAAGCACAGGGGCACTTTAAATATGAAAAAAAGAAGCAAAAGAGTAAGTATCAGAGTGATGCTATGTCAGAGTCAATTGGCCATTATTGGCTTTGAAAATGAAAGTGGGGCATAAGCCAAACAATGTGGGCAGCCTCTAGAAGTTGAAAAAGGCAGGAAAGCAGTCTCCTCTAGACCTCCTAGGAAGAAATACTGCCCTGCTGACATATTTTAGCCAGTGAGACCCACCCATTTAGGACGTCTGACCTCCAGAACTATAAGATAATAAATTTGTGTTTTAAGACACTAAGTCTGTGGTATTTTGTTATGGGAGCAATAGAAAACACACAGAGACACCCCAAATTTGACCTGACTTTCATTTATAAATCCCTAACTTTCCTTTCATTGAATACCTTCTTTTTATGCAAAATAATACAATAAGTTGGTATAAACTTGTAGTTACAATCACAGTGTAGACAGGCTTTCCCAGCTGGATCACCTTGACTGAACTTAAGATTTTTACTAATTATTTAGACTTTTTTTTTGTTCTGGGCTATCTTCTTGGAGATGGGCCATTTCTTGGTCCTGGGAATCTTCCAACAATAAGAATATGGGTACACAGGTGCATTGTAAATCAACATACTTGATTATTGTTCCCTGTGGAGTACAAATGCACTTAAGTGTCAAGGGCTAGTGTTAAGTGGTAGAATACCTCTTTCCTTGTATAAAGGTAGCACTATTTTCCTTATCTATGAAAATGGAACCTTTTATAGTCCATATTGCAGAATCTAAACTTGTTTTAAATAATAAAACCTAAGAGTAGAAGAAAAATAAAAGGTAAGAGTTATTGAGCTCTTACTATGTATCAGGCACTATTGTAATTTCATTTAAAGTTTATTTAAACCTCACCAGAACCTATGACTTAGGAGCTATGATTATACCTGTTTTACAGATGAAGAAACTGAGGTTCAGTGTATCTAAGTAGTTTGACCAACGTTACTGTTGTAGATCCAATGTATGTCCCCCACTCTACCACACATACAATTCATCTGTTAAAGCTCTAATCCCCAATGTGATGGTATTTGGAGATGGGGCCTTTGAGAGTTAATTAGTTTTACATGAGATCATATAAGTTGGGCCCCCATGATGGGATTAGTGTCCTTTATTCTCTCTGCCATGTGAGGACTCAACAAGAAGGCAGCCATCTGCAAGCCAGGAAGATGGTTCTCATCAGAAACTGAATCACCAGGTACCTGAAACAAGGCTGGCACCTTGATCCCAAACTTCCCAGTCTCTAGAACCATGAGAAATAAATGTCTGTTGTTTAAGTCATCCAGATTATGGTATTCTGTTGTAGCACTCTGAGTTGACTGAGGCAGTCATACAACAAGTAAGTGCCAGAGCTATTACTTGAACCCAATCAGTCTAATTTAGAGACTCAGTTCCTAACTAGTATGCTTTATCACTTTCAATAAGTACAGGTATGCAAGAATTAAAATAAAGGGTGGCACAATGAATAACTAGATAGAGGAAAGAATATTTTCACAATAAAGACTGTTAGTACCAAAACAAATTACAATAATAATTTAATTAAAACTGAGAAGATGGTCTTCGGCAATAGTGTTTGGGAGGAGAAACTTCTACACACCTGGAATAATGTTTACAGTAGTTTAGTCATTATAGTTTTATTGAAACTGTATAGTTGGGCAAAAAGCTCATTGCACTGGAAATCAGAACTAGATTCTAGCTGTTCTTGCCACTAACTAGCTAAATGAGCTTGATAAAGCCACTAAGTTTCTAGGCTCTAGTTTCTGAGAAATTGTTCATGCTACTGAAGAAAATATTGTGGGGAAAAGAATAAATGCTTTTTTGTCACAGGAGAATCAACATTAGTATCGAGAATTTATTGATCATACCCCTATTTGAAAGGCAAATGAAAAATTAGAAGGAACAAGATTGAGTGATTCCAATAAGTTTAAATTACATTAAGTATGAGGACTGAGAAATAATATTCCTAAAACTATAAAGAAGTTAAAAAAATTATCAGCAAAAGAAGCAAACCTACATGGCCCATCATCTTTCACATCTAGATAAGCTGGATACCTAGGCATTTTAAAAGCTTTTGTAAATTGCTCTATTCCACCATATATCCTTAAATGAACTTAGCTTTTAGTTCAAGTAATTTAATTCAACCTACATTTATAGAGTACCCACAGAGATGATTTACTCTGAAACCAGTGAAGCCTAAACTTCAGGCCCCTGACTTGGGTGGCCACTGGGAGCACTGGGAGCTGCTGGGTATTTGGAGTTCTGGATGGAAAACAGAAACCAGGTTGTAGACAAGAAACATTCCTATGTATTATTTCAGGTAAAATTGCCTAAAAGACTTCAAAGAAGGAAGAGACCTGAATCTTCAAGGCTGTAGTAATTTGTTATGATTTAATTTTGTATTCTAAATAGTTACTACTTTTCAACCTAATTTTTTGTCCAGAATGTTTTATTTTTTTCTCTAATCACCCCACTCCCCAAATACTAGTAATTTCTGTGCCTATATGTTATGCCCTGAACTAATGGCAATACAAAGATGAGAGAACTCATAGTTTTGTGGGAAGAAAAGTGCAGAATTAGATATCAAACAGGTATGCAAGAATTAAGGGCCCCTGAAAGTCCTGGCCACTCTGCTTAGAAAGATTTTAAGCCTGGAGGCAAAGAACCAAGATGAAGCAGTTGAAAGATAGAAACATACTAGATCCTTGAAGTTCAATCATTAAAGAAAAGAATTTAATCCACATCAGACTTTATGGGACTTTATGGGAGTGAAGTAACATAAAAATACTTATGTTACTTCACTCCCATAAAGTTTACTTAACATAAAAATACTTTTATGTTAAGCTACTAAGCAGCATTTCACATCTTGACGTAGCACATATAAACATATACACCTGAATGAAAACTTTAAAATAATACCCTTGATATTTCTAAAATACCTGATTTTTAAATTTTCATTTAGGAAAATGCTTATCATACTAACTTAATGCCACCACACTCTAATTGGTCTCCACCAACAGTGTGAAAAATAGTCCCAAACTACCTCAGAAAACTGATTTTCTATCAATAACTTTCAGGTGTGCCCAATTTTTGGCAAAATAGTTTTACAATAACTTAAGTTTTGCAAGGTCACAATGATAATAGAAATAAGAAATACAGATGATTTCATCTTATAAATTATAGAATTTTGGCTGTATGTTTCTATTTGGTACATATATGTGAATGTGTACACATATACATATATTCACATATATAATATACATATAATAAAGGAAAAATGCTTTTTGCCATTCTGCAAAAATGGCATTAAAATAAAATACTGTTACTCTAAATGTTTCCGTTTCACTCCAGAGGAACTGCGTTAAGACCATATTCAGCTCGGTGAATATGTAGATTTTGGTAGGTCCTTGAAGTCAAAAAATAATCTTTATTTCTTTTAACAATCGCAGGAGAGAGAACTGAAGTCATTAAAACTAATACAATGCCACCATGCTGCTTAGGAAGCCTGTACGACGCTTCCCCACTCCAAACCCACTCAGCGAATCAGTACTGCCTCCGAAAGACCAAGCCACGTGGGCTCCGGACCCGAACTGGCGCGAAGCTCTCGCGAGAGCCTTCCGACCGCCGCGAGCCTTCATGAGGACCAATCCACGATCTCGGGGCGTACATAGGCTTCTTCCGCTACGGCCGGAACATTTATCCATAGGAACGGGTTTACACAGTAGAGTGTTGCTGGCCGGCGTCAAGAAGAATAGGGTGCTATCCTCTTCCTCTCACCGTCGCCGCCGAGGAGCGGAGTCGAGCAGATCAGATCGAGGAGCGCGGTTACCGGGCGGGCTGGGTCTATGGTCGCTCCGCGGGCCGCTTCGCCGGCTGGTGCTTTTTTATCAGGACAAGCTGTGTTCCATGGCAGGGAACTTTTGGCAGAGCTCCCATTAGTAAGTGATCTTCCGTTTTTTCACCCTGGTCGGGCTTTTGGGGGGCGGTGCGGACGGGGCCTGCGACTCCCCTTGGCCTGGATCCTGGCCCCTGTCCTGAGCGCCGCGGAGTCTCCCGGGAGGCGGCGGCGGCGGCGGCAGCCGGAAGCGAGATGCATCTTTCTCTGGCAACTCCTCTCTCCCCGCCCCCTGGCCGGGTTTCGCTTGTGGTGGTGGTCTTGGTGGTGGCCAAAGTCTGTGAGCGGCAAGGGTGGAGGAAAGGGGTTCAGTCTCCGAGGTAGAAGGGTTCGGTGGTTTAATTTCGGATTCTTGGATTAGCTAGGCCTGGAGGGGATTTGGGGTAGGATGAGGTGGTCACTGGTATGGAAAGTGTGATACAGTCTCAGGACTGTGAGGCTGGCTCTTCAGGACAGTTGTGGTTCACTTTTTGCCTGGGATCTCTTCAGTGGGTCGGCATCGTAGTCTTTTGTCATTCACCTTCTGTCTTGAGAGAATTTAATATTATTCCGAGGAGAGGGGGAATCAGGTTTGTGTCTTCTCACTAACCGCTTCCTGCCACTACCTGAAGCCTACATGGAGTTTTATGTTGGTAAGGTATATGGCAGGTGCTCTCAAAATTTATCCACTTCATTAGTTTTTGCCTTATATTTTAAGAGTGTATTTTCCAGTGACATCGCCGATTTCTTTAACCCTTTTCATGAATAAATTTTTGTTTCTGTCACTGACTGTGGAAGAGTTAGAGTAGTATTAAAAACATTTTCCCCTAAATACATTTGTTTAAGAGCCAGGAAGGTGGGTGATCAGACTGATTGAAATTTGATTACTTTCCACTGTGCATTTGGAAGATGAACACAACATGATAAAGATTATATCTTAATATAAAATTTTTTAATGCTGGGAGCGATAGTAACTAATTTAGATTTTGATTCTGTGAAAAAGATGGATTCCTATTGTTCATTCTTTTTTTAGCCCTTTGCAGGAGAAAGAAAGGAACAATGGACTTGGAAACCTATTTTCAGAAAACAGTTTTTCCTCTTGCTGTAGAGTGATTCTGTGGAAATGAAATGCCATTGAAGCTTTACTTCTAATTTTTTACTTTCATATTTTTATTTTACACTGTTTGACTCACTGAAATATTTGCTTGGGCAAAATTAAAATACAGAAAATTTAGGTAGTGGAGAAGAGGTGTTCTGATAAACTGATAGAAAGTAGGAGAATTGACAGCTTAGCTATTGATTATAGACTTTTTCAACTTTTGATAAGCATTATGCCGTAGTCAGAATGCTTGTCAAAAGGGGGGCAGGATCTATCTTGTAAAAAATTATTTTTTCACTTTTCAAGTATAAAATTATAATATTAAATGTGCTTTTTTTGAAACTGCCCTTGTCTCCCAATTCAAATAGTGCTGGTGGAAGGAGTACTACACTTTTCTTTACTCATATTCCTTGAGAAACATGGAGTCCGTGATATGCAAAAGGTAGCAAGTATGAAAGACAGGACAGTTCTGGGAAAATGAAATAATTACAAAAGCCATTGTTTTAGATGATATGGATGAAAGGAAAATCATCATGAAATATGCTGTATTTCAGGGCTTTAAGATGCACATTTTAACATTCCTGAAATCAGCATGGCCCCTTTTTTTTAGTAGCACATGAAATAATGGCGAGTCTTAAAATCAGTGTCATCTTAAATTTGATGAAATGTACTATTTATGTCTTCTTGGTTTATACTCCATTCTAGCCATAAGGAAAAACTTTTAAATATTTGTGAAATTATTTTTTTTTAAAAAACATAAAATGATTGTGGAGATGAAATTAATGATAATTCTGGAACAGAGCATATCACAATATTTTCCAGAAAGTTTTGTTAGAACACAATACATTCTTAGACCAGATGCAGTCTAACTAGGTGGACACTAAATACTTGCTGATAGACTGAATGAATTAATAAACAGGTAACAAAAATTAAAAGTATAAAATCAACTCTGGATACTTTATTGTATCAAAGAGGAAACTTAAAATAGTTACATAATATCAAAGAAATAGCATGAGATCAATGTATATCCATATATTGTATTCAGAACCAAATTTATAAGAAAGTTAATATCCTGAATATTTGAAAAAGAAAGGAAATATTCTATTTAAGAATATTAAAAAGGAAACAGTGAAATAAACCTAAGAAAAAAAGAAAAAGATAACCTAGATATTAATGTATTAAAAGGAAAAAAATATAGTCAGAAATTATAAGAGCTGGTTCCTTTGGAGGGAAAACCAGAACAGTAGACTAAACTACTGCTGGTTGAATCAAAGTAAAAAAGGGATAACACAGAAACACAAGATTAGGGATTAGAAAAGTAAATAAACTCAGATGTATCTTTGGGTTATCTCCATGGTAATAAATTTGAAAGCCAAAACAAATTAAGAAAGTTACCAGAGAGCTACTTAAATATTCCAGGCCCACATTATTTTATGGGTAAATATTTCCCACTTTGAAGAGGACCTGATATTGCAGTTGGTCTAGTTCACATAAAGAGAAAGCTTTCTAGTTTTCTTTATGAAGCTACAATAATGCCAATAAATTCTAGCAAAGGTAGCACTAAAAACAGTCTCACTTTCAAATATTGATGTAAACTTCATAAAATATTACCAAATGGAAACCAGCATTACATTAAAGTATAAAGAATGACAGTGATTTTATTATAGAAATAAGTTAATATTAGGAAATCTGTTAAACAGTGAAGGCATCAAAAAGACATCAAATAGAATGTTTTCTTAACATAGTAAAAACATCAAAACATCAACAAGATATATTTAATGGTGAATCATTAAGAAAATTACTGTGCATTTTTAACATGGTTTAAATATACCACTCAATGCAATTGAAAGAATGAGATATAAAAAGAGTGAAATTATCAATATGTGAAGATAAAATTAGAAAATTCAATTAGTTGAAAAATTATTAGAAATATTAAAGGTTTAATAATGTCACCAATTCAGAACATAAAAATAGAAAGCTTTCTCTTGAATTATAGAAAAATATAATTTATAATAGCAACAGAAAATATAAAATACTCAAGAATAAACCTAAGAAATGTATAGGGCCTACAGGAAGAAAAAATTTTAATTCTTTTGTAGAGCATAAAGATTTTGATAAATGGAGTTTGATCTTTTGCATAGGAAAGTATCATTATTCCCTATATCGATCTTTAAATTTAATGCAGTCCCAAACAAAATTTTGAGTGGATTTTCTCTTTTGGGACTTAACATTCAGGTCTTAGAATAATTGTAATAGAACAGCCAGAAATTTTCTGAAGAGTAGTAGCAAGGGGGTATTTTCCATACCAGATTTTAATTACTTAATTTTATATGCTTTAAAATATGGTATAAGAATAAGAAACAAATTAAAATAGGAAGTTATAAAGAAGACCTAAATACAATGATAAGATTATACATCAGGGAATACTTGGTGACATTTGGATAACCATTTGACAAAACATTTAGCTGGAAGCTACTTTATACTCTGTACCAAAATAAATTCCAGTTGGATCACAAATTGAAAGAAAAAAGCCTTAAAGGTATTAGAAAACATGAGTGAAAAATACATATATTTATCATTTTGTGTCAGGGAAGGCCTCATGCGTGACAAGCATAAAATCAAAGTAAAATATAGGTAGATTTGAATGTATAAGTGATTCACATTTCTGTATTACAAATAAATATTGAGAGTATGCTAAACTTGAGGAATGTTTGCAGCATATTTGACAGATATTCATAATATACAAATTTTAAATCAGAAGAATCTCTTAATCATAAGAAAAGACCATCATTAGAAAAATGGTCATTTTAAAATTATAGTGTACAAAAGAACTATGGCCATTGAAGATATAGAAAAATATTTAACCTCAGATGTACACTTAAAAAAAATAGTAAGATACTAATTTGCCTTTAAGTTGTAAAATATTTAAAAGATTGGCAGCAACCCAGAGGGTTAAATATTTAAGACACATCTATGTACTGTTAATAAGGATGGAAATTGGTATGACTTTTATATTACTTAAACTGACAATTTATGTCAAAGTTACCAGCAAAACTGACCCATCAGTTCTACTTCTAGGAAATTATTCCAAATATATTATTAATCAAATATATAATGATAAATTACAAAGGTATTCATTAAAATATTACTTGTAATAGTGAAAAAAATAACCTACATGTCTATTAATAGGGATTAATGAAATAAATAATGATCCATTCATAATTCTGTTCAGCAATTTAAAAGGATGCTGAATAAGAAATTCATTGACATATAAAGAGTACATACAGTAACAAGCATCTTGCAGAATATTTTGGGAGGTCTTGTCAGTTTCATATCTCTGGTTAAAAATAGAGGACTAGGCAGGAGGAGGCTATCAGTTTAATAAATTCCGAAGCAGCTTTTAACATGATTGGAATTGTGAGGTAGGGAAATTAAATAGTTACTCAAGAACAGTGGATGAAAAATATACTTCATCAATTCTAAGGGCACAATCAATCAGTGCCAAATAATTTCACCATTATTTTATGTATTACTAAGAAAGAATAAACATACTTCCAGTTAAAGGGCTAAGAGATTGTAAGATGCATCTTTTTATCACAATCTTAGAATCTATGAAATACAGTTCTAAGCTAGTGACAGAGGAAGAAGAGAGACTGAGACTGCGAAAGGAGAAAAGATTAGAGCAGAATTTTTTTCAGGGCATATTTACATTAGTGAGATAATTATTGGTGTTGGAGTTTCAAGAAATGTAGAAAATACTGTCTTTCAGGGTTAGTTGTGCTTCGTATTTCTCAGGAAGTTAATAATCTGTTCAATCTTAGAGTGTTTTCTCTGACTTAGCTAGTTGATTTTCTCTGCATGTCTTACATTTTTGCTTCTTCTAGTTTGCAATGGATTTTGGATAAACAAGATCTGTTGAAGGAACGCCAAAAGGACTTAAAGTTTCTTTCAGAGGAAGAATATTGGAAATTACAAATATTTTTTACAAACGGTAAAAAAACTTTTTAATTGGTTTAAATGATACAGTTGATTACCTCTGAATTAAAATAGTTTTGTATAGTAATTTGTGATGAGCTGTTTTAGTCTCTACTTAACATTTTTATTTATGAATGTATTTTTTTTACAATTCATATTCAGTTATCTTTTGTTTTTAGGTGATCTAAATAAAGTCTTTTTGAATATTACATGTCAGAGACACTCAAGATAGTTTCAAAGTGTTCATTAGTCTCTCCAAGCCATTACCATGCATTATTAAACCAAATTTAATTTTTAAAAATTTACTAGGGTGACATGGGTTAATAAAATTCTATAGGTTTCAAGTGTATAAATCCAATTTAAGATTGGCTAAACCAGAGTACTTTGAAGATAAATGATTCTTTGGATTAATATCCTATATTGAGCATTTCTATCTTACAAATTTGCTTTGGTGGGAAGGGAATTTAGAAACAGAAGATCCTTGCTCTGCCACATGGTAGCTTCGTCACATGACCTTTCTAACCTTCAGTTCACTTTTCTACAAACCTACCTCTCTGTTTTGAGGATTCATTATGGATTTTTAAATAAACTTTATAACAGAGGTTAGAAAGAGTTTGATAGGTGTTTAATATTTTTATGTTTTAAAAATAATATGAAAGGCATTGAAAAAACTTGGAAGATTAGAAATAGCTATCATTCAACCTTCTTAATATAAGAATAGTGTTTGCTGTGGGCAATTTCTGTTTTTTGTTGTTGTTTTCCATACCTATATATTTTTGAATAAATTTGCAAATTCTAAGACTAGACCACTGTGATCCAAATAAAGCTTTTTAGCATGTGCAGATTTTTCTCTATATTAAAAATGAATATAATTATGGTCTAACAAAACAGAACTTAATGCTCAATGTTAATGTTATAGTGATACCAGAAGATACATTTAAAACTTTATTTTTCCTTTAGTTATCCAAGCATTAGGTGAACATCTTAAATTAAGACAACAAGTTATTGCCACCGCTACGGTCTATTTCAAGAGATTCTATGCCAGGTAGGACCGTTTTATTTTGGGAATATGTTATGCTTATTTGAAACTCTTATCTAATGTTGATGAACCTTAGTATAAATGAATCATGTGTTTGCCATAGAGTTATCTTGATTTTTCTGGTGTGTTTTCTTCATTTAATTTTGTTTTATCGTGTTTTAGGTATTCTTTGAAAAGTATAGATCCTGTATTAATGGCTCCTACATGTGTGTTTTTGGCATCCAAAGTAGAGGTATGAAATAATTTTCTGTTTTTCATCAAAATATAGTCAATGCATATTGGCTAGTCTGCCTCAGTTTTCACATTACTGATGTAAAAATAACAGATGGAGACTTATGCAATATGTTGAAATTTGTATAAAATCAAATTAACATATATTTTTATATATTCATTTAACAAATACTATATGCCACTTATTGTGTACCAAGTGTTAATTTTAAGTCCTTTTACAACTATAACTAACTTAATTCTTATAATAAACTCTGAGATATATAGTATTTATATCCTCATTTTATAAATGAGGAAACTAAACCACAAAGAGATTAAGAAACTTTCCTAAAATCATACTGCTGGTAAACAGCAGAGCCAGTATTTGAACCCTGGGAGTCTAGGTCCTAATCCCATGTTTTTAACTGCTTTGCTCTACGGCCTTTAAGACATGTATTGTTTGGCACTAAGTAGTATTCCATAAGTGCTACAGTTTCTTACTATATAGCCTGAGAAGGTCCCCCTTCACCCTATGCTTCCTGTGTTTTCTTGTATTCGCCTCTCTGCCTCCTGGTGATTGGCTGCCTACCATGCCATAAAGAAAACAAGAGAGAAGGGAAGGCAATGATTTAGGGTGGTTCTAACTATGTAGATTCTAATGAGGAATCATTTCAGCAGTGAGGAAGAAAGAAGAGAGATGGAAACTTGCAGCTGAAACCAAATCTCTACTCACCTTATTTACCTTTTCAGTATTTTTGAGAGAGCATAGGTAAAATCCAGACAATAGTAGCAGATATTGACTGGTTTTCATAATAATCCATGCAATCTTTAGCATTAGGAAACCTTCGTGTTTCTATTTTTAAATTATGTCTTTAGAATAGTAATTGTATTCTTGAATATTAAACGTAATTTTAACCTAGTATTCATTTTGAATTTTGTACTTTTGGTACTCATTTTGAATTTTGTTTTAGTCATTATCTGGAATTATTCATGACATCTTTCCTACCTATTACCTAACTCTATTAGAAATTAATTAAGACAAGCTTTCTAGAGGTTAAGGTTTTCTAACTGTAAATAGTAGTTGAAGAATCAGCTTTCTTTAATGGAAAAGATAATGTTTATAAAAGGCCTGTATTATGGGATGGTTTTCCCAATATTATATGTAATTTTATATTTCTGAAGCACAACCAGTATAGGAACCTAGACAAGATTTTTATAAACTACTTATGGATTAATTTCAGGATTTTAATTTGTCTTGCTTCTTAATCTTTTGTTATATGATTTACTGAGTAGAATCCTGTTTTATGATATACTGAGTGTAAGTTTTCGCTTTAAGAATTTTGGGTAAAAAATTATTCCTAGAAAAAAATGTATCTTTTCATATTTGGTATAGCATTATTTTTTTTTATCTTTAACTATGACCATATCTTTCTGTGTTTTGTCCAGCTGTATGGGAATTGTATGGAAATGGCACTTAAGAACATGTCTCAGATGTTTACATTTTAGTTTCAGTTGTTATGGTTTGAGGTTGAAATGTGAATATAGATATACACATACATACCTACGCTGCCCTCCTTCCCCAAGGGTAAGGATGTAGGTTGAAGGGATTTGAATAGGCTAGTTTCTTTTGTAGGGTAAGGAACCAATTCTTGATTTTTCTGTTCTACAGTGAAATGTTTTAATAATTTAATTAGCTTAATCAAATTAAATGACTATATATGTATATAAGGTATATCACCTCATAAATTTCAGTTATTTTTACAATGGCGGCATATTAAGTTCAAAGAGGAAATGGGAACTCACATTGGAAGTCTTATTCTATGTCATTCTTGTCTTCCTTTCCAAAAAGAATAATTGTCTGTGTGGTCTTTTGAATTCTTTGGGTGATATTAAAGTTTATCTTCAGAGATTCAACTGTTTTATTATTAAATGGTATGAAATAGCTGTTAGTCCAGGTTCAGTCGAATAGGAAGCATACTTAACATTCTTGCACTTAAATGTAGAATTTAAAAAATCTCCTTGGAAACTAATTTGAGTACAGGAAACTATCACTGTCCTTTAGGGCTTGGTTTTTATTTTGGTACCTTTCAATGATGTTAAATTATAAAAGTATTTAAACACTTGTCTTAAATTGTAGCAATTTTAAGGAAAAGTAATACATTGAGAGATTCAAGTACATTATATCTCAAGAAGGTAGAAGATGAAAAGACTATATAAACATGGGGTTCATAGATTTCTGTGTACCTGATCTCATCCACTTCTCTTTCTGTAGGAATTTGGAGTAGTGTCAAATACAAGATTGACTGCTGCTGCTACTTCTGTATGTAAGTGCAAAAAGTATATCCTGCTTAACGATGTAGTTCTAAAGAGAGCTCCATAAGATGTAGATTTTTTTTTTTAGTTTATGAGATCTGTGAGAGATTAGTTGGGTTCATTAAATCTCCTGAGCTCACCCTTATGGCTAGTGTATTTAGCTAAAAATAAAGTTAAAATACAAAATTTTGGGTTTAATACTTACAGTATTAACTCTAAGACATTACTTTTAATGTTTAAAAATACTTAGTAACTATTGTTAGGAAAAAACATCAATTCGTTGGCTCTTAATTTTACAATCGTAAAAAATTACGTTTTCCAATTTTATTGTATTTTATTGCTTCCTAATAACTAGCCATTGTGTCATTCTTGTGGGTGGAGTAAACTATTTCTTTAGCAACTGTAATGTATGTCTTAGATGGAAATTACATAATTTCCCTCCACATTAAAAAACATGGTGCAGAAAAAAATGCAGACTCTGTAGTCAGTAAGGCTAATCTTAAGCCCCAGTTCTGTCACTAGGCATCAACTGAATAACTTTGAGCAAGTTGCTTTACCATTTGGCCCTGGTTCTTATCTAAGAAGATAGGATTTAGCTGCCTGTGAGTTATGGCAATAAAGGAAATAACATTGTAAAGTAGCAATTGTCAAGTATATAAGGTCTTAACATTATGCTATGCTCCGTCTTCATAAGTTAAGAAAAAAGGCATCACCTAACAAAAGATAATTCATATATTTTTATTATTATTATTTTTATTGCTATCGTGATCTTACACAGAAGAAGCAGAAGAAGACTTTTATGTTTTTAAGTTTGCGAGCCAAATTAATTTTATATTTTTGGGTCATTCTCCTTTCTGAGAAGAGTATAATAACCTAATTCAGTCTTTTCTGTGTCATATTTTATTTTTTTAAGGATAGAAGAATAGTAGACAATTTTGCCACAGAATTTAATATACTAAATGTATAACATTGATGAAGTATTGAATTGCCCTTTTGAAAATCAGATTATTAAAAAATGTAAAAACAATCAGAAGGAGATCTACCAGAATGTTAGCAGTGCTCATCTCTGAGTACTAGATTATACGTGCCTTATTTCTTCTTGTATTAGTCTGTTTTCCAAATTTTTTAGAAGGTATATATTTTTTAAAATGTGAAAAACCTGTTACCAACCAAGTTTTGTTTATTTCTCATGCAAAGTTTAAAAGTATATTCATAAGAGTGTTTGGTTACCAATGAATAGGAAACTTTTATAGTAGGCTAGTTTCTTTATTTCATAAAATTTTATAGTGCATTATATAGACCTAGGTAGCTTAGATTTCAAATTTCAGCTCCAGTGCTGTCTTTGTGGCAAATTGAACAAAATATAACCTCTGTGTCTCAGTTTCCTCACCTAATATTAACTATATCATAGGGTTGTTGAGAAGATAAAATGAGTAAATATTGATAAATTTCTTAGAACTTAAATGTCTGTACTCATACCATTTTGAGGAGATGGAGGATTGACAATAGTTTTCTCATTTGTACTTTCTTAGTGACTAAGAGTAGTAGTTTTGTATGTATGTGTTTTTGTGTAGTATGAAAAAAGTCCTAGAGACCTTTGCATATATATTTGTGCTTTTATTAAAATGTATCTTCTGATAAATGCCCATTTATTATAAAAAGTTTAGAAAGTGCAGATTAGTAAAAATCCTTAAATTTCAGAGATGACCACTGTTAACATTTTTTGGTTGTCTTACCCTTCCAATTTATATGTGCATTTACAAGTATGTACATATATATATGTGAACACATATACAACCTGTGTTCCCTCTAAGCTAAATTACTGAAGAATAAAACTACCATCCTAGAGCTGGAAAGTTTTTAGAGATGATAAAAGCCAGTGATTTTTTTTCCCAATCCCTTTATTTTTTAAGCTGCAGAACCCTTATTATATTAAATATAAAATTGAGGCTCTGTAATGTAAAATAGAGGCAGGCTTCCTGCCACTCAGTCTTTCTCCTTGCCTGAAAACAAAAAAATCTGGGTCCCCAAGCAGCTCCAAGTACCCTTATTAAAAATGATTTAGCCCTACCTTTAATATTCTATACTGTGTTAAAGAAATTTGGGGTTAATTCACTCTCTCATGTTCTCAGTTTAATTTTTTTTTGTTGTTCTCTACAGTAAAAACTAGATTTTCATATGCCTTTCCAAAGGAATTTCCTTATAGGATGAACCATGTAAGTATATTGTATGAAGTAAAACTATTTGTCAAAGTTGCATATAAACTAGCTCCATTTTATGTTAGAATAAACAATAGTTTTCTAGAAATGGCAGTTTCAAGTACTACAAGAATATAGATTTTAATTCTAAATTAAAGCTAAAGTGCATCTACCATTTTAAAAAAATACTTCATCGTATGGTTATAAACCTTGGATGCCCATTAAATCACTTTGGGAACCTAATAATACTGATGTCGGGGCCTCTCCAGACCAACAAAATGAGAATTTTCAGGCTTGAGGCCTGGGGACATAGTTTCTAAAAGCTCCCAGGTGATATTAATGTGCAGCTGGGGCTAACTACTGTAATGGAATAGTATGAAAACCGTATTTGAAATTTTACATTGTTTTAGAAGATAAATTTCTGTTGACTTTTAAATAGGCATGTCTTTTTCCACACTACAAGAGATTTCTTCATTCTGTTTAAATTATATTTTTTTGCTTAATTTTTAGCATTATTTTCTTTTATTGATTTATAATATAAAAAGAATAACATTTAAGTGGAGATAATTGCATTTTTGCATTTGTTAAATGGAAAATATATTGGAAAATCTGAAGTTTATGCAGATTTTAAATAAAAATAAGTAATAAGAATGCTTAGACTTCTGCGTCTGCCCTGCTGAAATTAAAGAAGGCACTTTGTGATTCACTTGAGAAAAACGAGAATGTTTATATGAGACTGGCTTTTCCTTTTAAGGATTAAAATGCTTTGTAATCATAATTTCTTGCATTGTCTCATAGTAAAAATTAACTTTTCATCATATATGTTCATTTTAATATAAACTGCATTTATTCTTGATTTTTAAAAATTTTAGTAAATTTTTGTGAAAAATTACTGTGTCTACAGATTGTTGTTAGATTATGTAGACTCATCTAATTTGGTTTCGTGTTGACATTTATAATCTTTTTTTAAACAGATATTAGAATGTGAATTCTATCTTTTAGAACTAATGGTAAGTATATTTCTTCCCTGTGATTAATAGAGTAAAACTTACTTTCAAATTTAGTGAAGTCAAATTATTTAAAGAAATGATTTATAGGGAGGTGCATTTTAAAACTATCCAGGTGATACGTGATGGTGAAATCATAATACCTAATAGTATCATCACCTGTATCCTCTTGGAAGCCTGTAAAATAATTCATATATCCTACTTAGGATGGGAATATTTTTCTGTTCTATAGTAACAATAATAAAAGGATTACAAGCAAACCAGTCAGAACATTAAACCACTGTCAATTATTTGCACAATTTGTGTATGTGTGTGGTGTTATTTAAAGATAGATTATGTCTTTGGCAGAATTCTGCTCCTCCAGTTGAGAATTATGGATTTATAGGCTAATAAGAGGTTTCAGTGTGTTGCAGATGTGACACTTTGAGTCTCTAAGGGAATGGATGCTGACTGACTGCCAACCGATTTACCAAGGTATATTCCAGAGAGAGCACTGCCTTCACTATTATAGTAGAGTTTAGGGCTGCCATGCTGCTTGCTTAAGAGAATAAGAGGGAAGCAAGCATGAGTTAGAGAAATCCATTTTGAAATACACAATACAAATCAGTTGGGTAATGATAAGGTTTTTGTGTTGTAATAAATCTGTTTTTATACATACACATTTTTTAAACTGTTTCTAGGATTGTTGCTTGATAGTGTATCATCCTTATAGACCTTTGCTCCAGTATGTGCAGGACATGGGCCAAGAAGACATGTTGCTTCCCCTTGCATGGTAATTAGAACAGAAGTTATTCATAGTGTAACGTTATTAGTTAGGAAGGTTGACAACTAAATATGAAGTTTAGTATTTTTAAAATAATTAAACTAGTGCCCCAAGATATTTTATGTTGAGCAGAATATCTCATTGATTTTTAATAACTATATTAGTACAAATGCTAAAATGATAAGGATCTTTAAATTATCTACTTGATGCATCTTTCCATTAAGTTTTGATTATTATAAAAACAGGCTATTTACATAAAAAGACAATTTAACATCAAAATACTTTTTGGTGGTATTCACATACGTATTAATTCATTCTATAATTTCTGATTTCTTATCTGCCTGATTTTTGAAAAACTAGAAAAAATCTCTGTAATTTATTGTGAGTTTAAAACATATTTAGCTGTAATTTTATTCATTAAAATATGCTTTTTTTATTGACACATTCATATACCTTTTTCCCTTGATGTTTTTACCTTTATATTTGTGCTTCAGTAATATAAATGAAAAATAAATGTGTACAAAGATGGGACATAAGGCCCTCTTTGGGGGAAAATGTACAAACCTATGAGGTAGTTCTGGTTTTAGTAATAATATGATTTACATTTCTATAGGAGGATAGTGAATGATACCTACAGAACGGATCTTTGCCTACTGTATCCTCCTTTCATGATAGCTTTAGGTATGTAAGCATGGTGTGCCTTTATTAATTAAATTGTTATAAACCTATTTAGGTCCTAAAAGAAATTTCACCCTATTGTGCTTTATGTTTTTATGTTCCATGAAGTAATAGACTAATCCTTGCATGTGAACTTTCAATAATATGAACTGCAACTGTCACAAATCAGGATTATTGTCCCCCCACCCCCCTTTTTTGGTAAGTTTTTTTTTTTTTTTAATCATTTAAAATAATTTCAACCAGTGTTTGAATAGAACATTTTTATTTGGGGGGAAAAGTTCTGAATTAAGCCTACTAATATTAGTTGTAGCTTATATAAAATAACAGGGCCTTTTATTTTCTGAGCCCAATTAAGTCCTCAGAAGTTGAGAAAAGGAGCCTCTGTAGTCCTTAATGCCTTTCTGGAAGGAGAAGTTAGCTACCATTCTATTATCTGTGGAAGGCAGTACTGTCATGGGTTAGAACACAGTCTTTGGATTCAGATGATCCTAGATTTAAACTTTGCTTCCTTTATAATTGTGGGGAGATTATGTAACCTGAGTTTATTTCCTTAATTGTAAAATTCCTTAACTAACAACTCCATACAAAGTTGTTGCAAGAATTAAATGAGATATCTCTTATAGAGCATCAAATATTGCCTGGCACATGTTAGGCACTTGTTAGTTTGTTGCCTGCCTTCCTTTCTTCTGGTGATATCTGTGATTCTATCCTCTTGATTCCACGCCCCCTCCCCACCCCCCACACCCGGCCCCAGTTCTTTGACTAGTCCAGACTTACTGTTTCTGTTTTTGTTTTCCAGTTATTCCTTAAATGTTAATATTTCTTATCCTCTTTATATCAGGGGTGCAAATAAGTTCGACCTATATTTTCGTAGTACTGAAGGCTTTTTGAAAGCACTGTACTTGGAAGGATTCTAAAATGGTGTCTGGGTTTAGTGGGAAGGAATGCTGGGATATGCATAGGTAGGAAGGAGGGAATAGCAGGCCATATGCCACATCTTTGCCATCCCTCCTGTCTTTTCCTGTGCATTCTCACTGAGGCCTGTGGTTCTGTCTCTTCCATGCTGAAACATTTAAATTTCATTTAACCAAGATCTTGCTCCTGAGCAGTTCTTTATATCCATCTGCCTTATAGATAGTGCCACTTGGCATCTCACTGGCACCTCAGACTCATGAATAGGACTGAATTCATCACTTTGCCCCAAAATATGCTCCTTTTAATATTTTTGCTTGGTTGGTGAATAGCACTAGTTACTTTAATTGGAAATGCAGCAGTTAGGCTCTTTCATCTCCTTCACTACCTCTGTCTAGTTGGTAACCAATATCTTTTGTCAAGTATTTGTAAACAGTAGCTTTGGTAATCTCATAGCCATCATCTTATTTCTGTCTGGGTTATCACAGTAGTCTCCTTCCTGACTGGTTGATCTCCAGCATCCCTGTTCTCAGAGAGCCAGCCAGTCTATCCTCCACACTTGAGCTAGGCTAGTGGCTCTCAACCAGACATAATTTTACTTTTCAGGCGATATTTGGCAATGTCTGGAGGTGGTTTTGGTTGTCACAACTGGCGTGGGATGCCACTAGTATCTAGTGGGTAGAAACGAGGGATGCTACCAAGTATCCTATAGCACACAAGCCAGTCTCAGAATTGTCCAGCCCATGATGTCAACATTGCCAAAGTAGAGGAACCTGGAGCTAGAAATAAAGCTTTTTAAAATGCAGAATTTGTCTCCCAATTAAACTTTTCAGTAATCCTCCCAATTTTTGTATAAAATCCAGAGCTTTTTTGTTTCACCACCAACACACACACACACACACACACACACACACACACACACACACACACACACACACACACACACACCCTATATATTACACACACACATACACCATTCACTGTTCCCACTTTCACCTTTTTTTAAGACTTGGCTCAGATACCACCTTTGTAGCAACACCCTTCCCCTACCACACTTTCTACATCATCTCTCTCTGGGTTTAGGATGTCTCCTCTATCTCTTATGTACTCTACATATATCCTTATCATAGTTTCCCGCTCTGATTTAATTACCTATTATTATAATTTTAGTTCTTTGGCCTCTCAGTCCTTCCTGGACCTAAGTACTACTTTATAACTTCATTTGACGTGGGGCAACTAGTGCATCGGTCCACATTTGAGTCACTGTCTAGAATGTTATCCTTAGCAAAGTCGTATGTGTAACCACACCAGGGAATATAAGTCTTAACAAGCTGGGATGGGATCAGAGTAGTCATACTGCCAGTAGGAATTATATTGGGCAAAATTGTGATGTAGATTGTTGTCTTTGGGCATTTTTAATATCTTTGTTAGTTGTATATAATTATGTATAGTTTATTACATATTTTTTTCTAAGCTCTTTTATACAGAACCCAATTCTGTACTAGTGTGCCCAGTTTTCACCTAATTTGATTATGTGCTAATAACTTAAAAAAAGCAGAGGCAACAAACACTACTTTTAATTGAAATACCCAAACAGTCATTATTGTTGAAATTTATCAGTGTGTTGATTGTGTGTTTCGTTTTGTTTTGTTTTTTCCCCATCACATTGACTTGTGGTTATATTTTAACCACTACTTTGTATCACTGTTCAGGGATCATTTCCCTGCTCTGATTTCTGCATTGGATTTTTTCCCTCTCTAACATGCCCTGATTCTCAAGGCAGCTACATCATGCCTAGCAAACAGTAGGAGCAGGAAATGTCAAGAACTTTAATATTGTCTAGTAATTTTTTCTATCCATATCAAATTGATGGGATGGTCACTGGTAACTATTATATGAACCTGTGCAATTTTATAAAAGAATATTAGAAAGTATACATGAAATTTTTAAGTGAAAATATCTTTTGTTCTGAGTCCACACATTTCATGTTTGTAGTTAAACATAGGCCTTTATCTCATTTTTTTTCCAGCTTGCCTGCATGTAGCCTGTGTTGTACAACAGAAAGATGCGAGACAGTGGTTTGCTGAGCTTTCTGTGGATATGGAGAAGGTATTCTTTAAAATTCCTTTGTCGAATATAAATATGAACATTTTAAAGTTAATGTCATATTTACTTATTATGAGCCTAAAATTTATAATGTCCACCAGGCTAAAAAGATTTTGGTTAAAAAAAAAAAATGAAGAAACATAATTTGGCAAGAAGAGTTGATGTTGGCTATTTAGGTTCTATTTCTCTTTTTGGTTTAGGCTCAAACAGAATGGTAAACTTTTGGTTTGATTAGTTGCAGAGCAGCCTCCAATTTTCAGAATTATTTTAAAAGCTACCTACTGACCACTAAATACTATTGTAAACTTCTAAAACACCCTATATTCTGGAAAATGGTTTTTGCCCTTTTTTCTACCTGTTGAAATGTTGTTGATAGCATTAAAATTAATCCAAGGTTAGATCTATGCAGATGAGGATTAAAGGGCTAATTTGCAAAGTGGGTATGACATATTTGTACCTGCCAGTTTTTGAGCACCTTAACTCATATGTACGTACAGTAGTTATCAGAGAATCAAAACATCTTTTGTGTATTACCTCCCATTAAATTACTTGAAACAATTGGTATTAGAGGAACATAGTTTAAAGTGGCAAACTCCTTCATGATGTAGACCTCTATTCCTAGTACCTCACTATTTTGTTTTGGTTTGAAATACCAGCAGATTGAGGGAGACCAGTTGCAGACAGATGGATATGGAGGAGAAGCTAGGAGGAAAAGCCTAAATAGCAGTGTGGTGAAAATACTGCTTTATATTTAAAAGGATTATCTAATCTAGACTGAATACTGAAGGACATAGATCGATCTATTCACTGTTTTCTGAGGGATGCCTAGCATGTGTTGTGTATTCTTTATATATTAAATGCTGCTTGATATTACCAGTAAGAACTTTTTAAATATTTTCTTCTAGATTTTGGAAATAATCAGGGTTATTTTAAAACTATATGAGCAGTGGAAGAATTTTGATGAGAGAAAAGAGATGGCAACTATTCTTAGTAAGATGCCGAAACCAAAACCTCCTCCAAACAGGTACTTCGTAGACTTTACTTACTGATTCCATTTAATTATGTTATTTCATACATATGCATTATCACATTTTTCATAGATTACATTGTTTTTTCCTTAAAATTTCTTTAAAACTTCATAATACATACTATTTTTTTAAAAATTTGGTACTTTTTAAAATGTCTCATTTTAAAAAATAATCATCTACTTATCAACTTTTCCTAATGCAGTGGCAGGTCAATTACAGGTATCCCTCAACATATGGCTATATATTGTACATAAATTTACACAGGACAGAATTAGGGAAGTCCATCTGAAATTCAGGGATAAAGAATTCTGTAGTGGTCTTGTATCAGTTTGACTCTGTGCCATTTTATTTTTTCATTACTGGCTATTACTCTGTTTTATAAATTGCAGTAGCAGTTTTCATAAACTTAGATTATTGATCTGATGTAAAGATAAAGAATTTTGGCTTTTGAGTCACCTAATGATTCATGGCACACAATAACATAATTTTGCTAAATATGAATCACTTGTGCTAAGGGAGTTTTTGTTATTGTTTTAATAGGTTCTCTTCATTTAGTTCAGTGATTCTCAGCTCTCACTGTACATCAGATCATTTGTGGTAGGGAAACAAGGTCAGAGGGAAATAAATGCCCATCTTCATTATCAAGAAAAATAATTAAGTTATAAAACATTAAGATAGATTGTAGATCTGATTAGTTAATGTCACTGTTTGGAAAAAATAAATACTTATACAAGGAGCTGTTTTCAGGCAGTCATTCAAACAGCTACCTTTGGATGCATTTTTTGCAGAAATTCCCTGAATGATTCTTCACTAGTGGCAGGGCCTGAAGCTACAAGATGATGATGGACAAGATAAGGCAATAATCCTGTTGCCACAGTTACTGGTATTTTCAGTTTTAGTTATTTTTATTTTTAACATTCAGCATTTTCTAGGAAATTACTTTTTTTTATGATTTAAAAAGTTTTGCTGTATTTACATATGACTTTAGTACGCCTTTGGACAATTTTTTGTTTTGGAATAACTTCTTGATTTTAATAATTGGTTAGGAATAAGATTTTATATGTAAGATTTAGTATTATAGGAAATTTGTTCAGAAGCTCTAATCTATATGTTGAGCGATACCTGTAATGACAATGAAATCCATAACCTAATTTAAATTTTTGAGTTTATATGGACACTAACTTCCAAAATGCTTGTTAGTTATGTGCAAGGACACTAAGTTACATAAGAATAAAAACATAAAACCAAATGTTAGTCTTCTGGATTTTAATTTTTCCACATTTGTGTCTTATAATTGGGAATGCTATTGTTTTATAAATTTGTACCACAGAATAACTAACTTTAAAAATTAGCAGGCTTAGAGGGTGGCTCCATAGTATAGTGGTTAGCATGTCTGCTTTACATGCAGAAGGTCCTGGGTTACGGCCCCAAGTGGAGTCACAGACCAAACCCTGGGTGCACCAGGCCCCGGGGGCGCCAGGCCCTGGGTGCACGCCACCCGCATGTGGGAGGTGACACCCCACTTTCAGAGATCCAGTTCTTAAGGGAAAATGGCAACATCCATAGGTCAGGGGTGGAAGTGGGGAGCGGGGAGGAATTAAAGAGGGAGAAAAAAAAATTAGTAGGCTTATCAGGGTGTTGAAAATGAGTCTTTTAATTGGTATAAAATCTCTTTTTTCCCCACTTGAACAGTGAAGGAGAGCAGGGTCCAAATGGAAGTCAGAACTCTAGCTACAGCCAATCTTAAAACATTCCGAAGAATTCCGTAGTGGACCAGTTGGAAATAAACCATTGGACAGATTTCAGTAATGTCTTCAATGGAACACAAGTGAAAATGAATAGCTTGTTTCTGTCAAGCATATTGGGAAGTGATTTTATTTTTGCAAAATAAGTTTTCCTTAGCTAATTTGATTTTTTTTAGTACATAATTGATTAAAATCTCTTCATTATAAAAGTTTGGAAAGGTTCTAAGGAGACCTACAGACAGACATTTCAAATTAATAGCTTTTGATTAGTATAATTTTTCTTAAGCCAGGAAACACAAAGCATAATTTGTTTAAAATTCTCTTTGGTCACCGAAGGACCAAAAAAAGGACATAAAAAGTAAAATATTATGAGGGTTTTTTTTCCCTCCTTAAGTTAAACTTTAAAACTGTATTTAAGGAATCAAATCTTACAAAATCCTGGAAGATTTTGGTAATGATGTTGATAATTTCAGGGAAATTAATCAAGTACCTATTGATTTAAAAGTGTATTTTATTCAGTAGTTTTAGTATCTTGCCATGGAAGATACTAGCCCAGCCTAGCAGAAAAGTGCAATATGTATAGCATACTTTGACATTTTAAAAGTTATATTAATTCCGTAACCATTTTGAAATGCTGGGCAAACTTTTTTTAAAAAATCCTACATGAAGTTATTTGCATTTGATTCACAGTTAATTAGGCATTTCAAAATTGGATAATTGGATAAAACACCATAATATGGTTGAAATTTAGTAATATTTTAATGTTAATTTTTACTCTACTGTGAAAAGTTTTTTATATGACATACACATCCTAGTTTATTTTTGTGTCTTAGTGTGGATTTACAAATTTATTACAGGTATCCTGAGCCAGGAACACAATCAGGTTTCAGGCCAGTTTGATACTGGCTATTCTTAATTCTCATATGAGCGTAGGACTTAAGACTAAATGTTATGTCATTGGGACTGTGCTGTCTGTGGAACTTAATAAATTAATCATTTTCTTCAGACTTGAAGGAGAGTGAGAAATAAAATTTGGAGTCATAGGCTATTGGTGTACAATTTAAGGATTAAAATTTAAAATTTTTTTACAAATCAATTGTGAACAATGAATTATTAAATTAAATGTTGACTTCCTAGTATAAAACTGCAAGAATAAAAATACATTCTCCAGCTATATTGACTAGTGTCTTGAATTTCTTTTTGAATGTGCCTTATGTTGTTTTCTGAGAATCCTTCCTTTAGATAAGTATTAAAGCCTTCTTTAATTTGTCAAGTAAATACAGATGGTTTATAAACAGAAGTTAAGGGTTCTGCTTCCTTGCGGAAAGTCAGATAAACTGGAAACTGGTACTGACTTTATACTTTTATGTATAAAGTCAGTACCAATGACAAATATAGGTCTCCTTGGTTCATGGGCAAGATAAGAAATATGAAAAAAGCTCTCATCAGGTCTGAAGAGGAATTATGGTTCAGCTTGGGTTGGAAGAGCAGTGACTGTATATCACAGTCATTGACTTAACCCTAATTTTTCCTTTAAGCTTAGCTATATTTAAAAACTTTTTATTTTGAAAATTAATACATATGACTTGTAGTTTGTTTTCAACCTCTTGGAGAAAATTTAAAACAATATATACAAGAGTAGATAAAATAGTATAATGAACCTACATGTACCTATCACCCAGCTTCAACAATTATCAGTTCATGGCCAGTTTCATTTCATCTAAATTCCCACCCACTTCCTCCAACATGCACATTATTTTAAAATGAAGCAAATCCAAGGTATTGTATCAGTTTATCCATAGTTATTTCAGTATGTATTCCTAAAAGATAACTCTTTAAAGAAAGTGCTGTACCTAAATAAGAATTAGTCATAACTTTATATAGTCAAATATTCATGTCCAAATTTTTACTTCTCATAAATATTAAAAAATTATCCTAGTCAGGATCTAAATAAGGACCACATTGCAATTCATTGATAAATTATTTAAATCTTTTAAAATTCTTGGATTCCTTTGTCTCTTAAAATTCCCCTTTCTGGTTTGCTTGTCTACTAAGCATTTACCACTATAAGGAGTTTGCTGATTATGTCCTTCAAGTGCCATTTAACATTTTCTTTTGTCCTGTGTTTTCTATAAATTGGTAATTGAACCTAAATTTAGGTTTGATCAGGTTCTGGTTAAAAATTATTTTAAGAATACTCTGTATAAGGTCTTTCATCAGGAAGCATATTGTATCTGGTTGTCTCTTTCTGTGACTTAGCAGCCACTGATGATATGTATTGTTTTTTAAAATCAAATATCACCACAGGCTGTACTGCCCAGTGTGATAGTTACTAGCCACATGTAGCTATTGAACACTCAAAATGTGGCTAGTCTCTGAATTGAGAGGTGCTATAAATATAAAAAATACACATTGGATTTCAAATAGTACAAAACAAAAAATGTAAAATATTTAAGTTTATATTTTTAAATGATTTTTTTTACATAGGACTAAATATCACCTATTTTACTTTTTTAAATGTAAGAAAATTAAGTCATAATGGCTTCATTATAATTCTGTTGGACAGCGCTGCTCTAAGATATAAGGAAAATGTTAGACCACTGCTCCATTCTCCCTACTTCTCTTTCCTGCTCTGCTGAGCAACTTTTAGATATTTTTCTGTTACTTCCACATTTCCAAATAACAAGCTTATAATTATAGCATTTATTGAGCACTGAATATGTGACAAGTATATTCTAAGTTCTTTACATTATGAAGTCATTTAATTCACAGAACAATCATTTTGGAGATGAAGCTCAGGAACAGAAAATTTTAAGTAACTTAATCACAAGCCCAGTAAGTGACAAGCTTGGATTAGATTCTAATTCTTAAAACCTGAGCAGCTGGGCTCCAGGGCCCATGCTCTTAAATACTTAAACATACTGCTGCTTCTGCTTTTGATTTTTTTCAATTGTAAATATTTACTAACCTCCTACTACAGAAAATGAACATTTCACTTTCTTATACCCCTATTCTCCCTCTTCCCCCAACCTGTTTCTACACTGGGACTTCTACTCCCATCATCTAATTTAATTGTATAATTTTTGTTAAATTCATATTCAACATTAAGGATGCATAGATAGTGTTGTGTTTTGTTGTATATTATGGTTACATTTCCTTTTGGAATATTTTTGTCTTTTGGAAGTAATTGCCTTGGTTGTAATTTGTTCAATTTACTTTGTATCTTTTATTAATTTATCATCAGAATCATTTATTACTCATATATTCCCCAGATCACTCGCAGGGAGACCTTTGAGTCCTTCATCTTTTTGTTTAGGTATCAAAAATAAAGGGAGTCAACTTTTTCTTTGCTTGTTTATGCCTTTGTTTTAATGGCGTACATCCTCTAGAAATTTCCTGAGCAAAGGTTCATTGGAAGTTCCTTTTTCTTTTAAATAGCACCTTGTCCTTGTTTGAGAGTAATGTGTTATTCTAAAGATATTAATTTAGGGTTTTTGGTATAAAATTTTTCTTTGCTCCTTGCATTAACACTTTCCTGCTAGTTGCTTTTTTCTGTTTGGTTTGGTCTTTCAAGTTACAATCTTGCCTTAATTGTCTCAGGATCCTTCATGTATGAGAGGCACAGAGAGGCTTGAGTAGGACTCTTCAGCAGTGGGCTTCATTGTAGGGTTAAAGGAGCAAGAAAACTTTTTCATTTGCCATCCTTTCCACCCTCTATCATATTCTGAAGTCTTTTCTTTGAAATGGGTCAGTTTTTCTAGGGCAGAAGCTTCTAGCTATCTGAGGTGGTATGAACGAAGTTGTCAGTTCTTGGAGACCGTAAGGTCGGGAGGAAAGGTATTATTCCCACATGGATTCCACTTCAGCCAGATTCTACCATTATAATACTTTATTAAAATCTTCTTTTCCCTTTTCCATTCTTACCTTGCTCCTGAAGAAACTCGTGGCACTGAAATGGGTTGTGACAAAACTACATTTTTCCACTAATAAATTGCTGTCCTTTTTAGACACAGAAAAATAATTTTTACTGGATACAAGGAGCATTCAGTTTTCCACTTGTCCTTAATAATACAAATTTCTCAGATTAGCTGCTGATCCTACCCCTATCCAGTCTATACTACATAGCAAAAGGGTGCATTATCACAGAATCCAAGAGACCTCACAGATCATAAGGCAGGTAAATGAAGAAAACCTGAGATACTTTGATTAATTCAGAACTCAGGCTGTCCACTGTTGCCACTTTTTCAAAGACGTTTCATTATGAAAATAATGTACAGTACATATAGTATTTAAAATTAATCTGGCTATTCTACATTTCTGAAACTTTTGATCTACCCTTATATTAGAGTAAAAGTGATATTCTGATTAAAACAGACACTGGTTAAATGAGATATTAAATCATGTGCTATATATTTGTTTTGAGGCATCTTAATGGTTCTACTCTTAAGAGTTTTATTTTAAAAGTCAGTGAATTTGTTAAATTTTTATCTCAGAATAACAACTAAAATCTTTGTAAGTTTGATCTAATATAGAAAATTATTCTAATTTGTTAACCCCTTGCTTTTTCAAAAATACACAAGTATATTATATTTGAGTATAGGATATATGTATGATACCAAATTGGATACATTATCATAAGTTTTTTCTTTAAAAAAAGTACCAGGAATCTAAAGGTATTATGGTAGAGTCTGGTGTACGTGCCTCCAAGTAGGGATACTAAGTTCCTATCCTATAAACATGAGAGGAATAATAAGTATTTGTTTACCCACCAAACATGCTACATAAAATAGTAACAATATTGTTAAAGCCTCCTATGTTCTTCTCTCCCCAAAGGAAGCCATTATGAAATTAATATTTATTATTCTCATAATTTAGACAATACATATATATATACAGATGTACATACGTACATAATGGTATTATTTTGCATGTTTTCACACTATTGTACAGTGTGTTTCTGGAATTTGCTTTTTCTATCAACATTGTGAGAGCTGTACATGTTAATATGTGTACTTGTTTTTTCACTTTTATTAATCTCATCAGCTTCTGCTGTTAAACCCATCTACCCCCTACTGGGTTTTTTATTTCAGTTATTGTATTTTTAAATTCTGGATTTTTCTATCTGATACTTTTCATAGCTTCTATTCCTCTAATAATTTTTTTCCATTTTGTCATTAAGTTATTGAATATATAAACCATAGTTATTTTAAAGTATGTCTGGAAATATGTAGCTCTTTTGTGGATCTGTGTCTATTTTCTCTCATTTTTCAATCATGAGGTCCTATTTACTGCTATTTCTAGTAAGTTTTGACAGAATTCTGAAATTGTATATGAAAACCTGTAGGAATCATTTGTGGCTCTGGCTTAGGGATCTGCAAACTGTGCCCCATGGACCAAATTCTGCCTGCCACTTGTTTTTGGCTGGCCTTTGAGCTAAGATTGTTTGCTTATTTTTAAATGGTTTAAAAATAATTGAAAAAAGTATTTTGGAACACATGAAACCTGTATAAAATTCAAACCTAAGTGACCATAAATAGTTGTATTGGAATACAGCTACACTTGTGTTTCTGTATTGCCTATGGCTGCTTTTGTGCTCCAGTAGCATTTGAGTTGCAACAGACCTATGGCAACTTAAAATATTTACTATTGCCAACCCCTGCTGTAGCTAGATAATGGTATCTTTCTCCAAGAGAGGATTTACTTCTGGTAGGCCTTTAGGGTATCAGGAAGATCACTTTAATGCATTCAGGGATTTAGTTGATTCAAAGCTGGCCTTACATTTTTATGAAGGTTGGTCAGTTTCTGGTTCACCTCTGCTCCTAGAGTATAGCTTTTCAGGTGTTCCAACTAAAAGCCTGGTGTATTTACCCCAGATTCCTATTCTTTGATTGTTGCAGTACTTCAGTGGTGACTTGTTCCATACAGCTTTCCTCTTTTGTGGGATCATAGCTCTTCAAATCTCTGCCACCTTAGTATATTTGCTCTAGTAATATTTGTTTATATAAGTATATAAACAAAATATATTTAAAGGCATCAAAGAATTACTAACGCAGAGAAGATTTGAAGAGCTATGATCAAAGAAGAAGGGAAGCTGTAGAAGATGAATTAACATGGAGTGTGTGTGTATGTGTGTGTGAGAGAGAGAGACAGAGAAAGAGAAGTGTGTACTTGCCAACTTTTCTAGTTCTTGTAGGGAGTTTGCTTTTATGGGAACTAGACTGACAGCAATAGAAGTTCAAGGCGATCACTTCACATCCCTACTCCAGATCTCCAGTGGCTTAATAAGGACAAACCAAGTCCTTACAATTATTTGCTAGGCCTTGCTAGGCCTGAATGACTACATAAATGAGACTGAAAGCACATGGGTCTGAAGAGGCACAGATGGAAGAAAGCACAAATTTGTTTTACCACTAGAACACTAGGGTACTAGCAAGTATAAGACTTAACATTCCAAAGGAATATACTCATGCTAGTGGGGGTCATTTACATTTAAACTTTTTCCTATTTTCATTATTTTTAATTAAGATATTACAGGAAATGTATATTTTTAAGTGTTTACTTCAATGAGTTTTGATAAATGTTTATACCTATGTACCAAAACCTCAGGATATAGGGCATTTCTATCACCCTAGAAATTTCCCTCCTTGCCTTTTCCATTTAATTTTCCCTCCACTGAAGCAATCACTGTTCTGATTTCAATCTCCATAGATCATACTAATTTTTAAGTTCAAAATTATATCACTACCATGCTGGTCGCAACACTGCCATAAGTCTTTGGATGCTGTTCATCTATTTTCGTTGTTCATATTTCACCTACTTAGATCGCAGGAACTATACTAAACTATTTTTATTTATTTATTTTTTTTTAGGCAAGGCAACCCTTGGTTGACTTTGCAGATTGCAAGGACCTTGTCAGTTTACAATCCCCACCCCACCCCCTTTTTTTTTTGCGCCTACAGCACCTGGTCTTCCTAGGTGGTCTCCCATCCAAGTACTAACCAGGCCTGACCCTGCTTTGCTTCTGAGATCAGACGGGATCAGGCTTGTTCAGTGTGGCATGGCCATAGACTATACTAAACTATTTTAAATTTAATTCCTAGAATCCCAAACTTTATGTTTCATGGCAAGTCGCATTATCTTAGTCCTCAATAGCCTTTGGAAGTCGGGAGGAGGAAATGATAGTCTTAATTTACAGTTGAGAAAAAGATTCAACAAATAATTGACATACAGAATCCCCTTTCCATTAGCCTGTGGTGCCAGGCTAGATTTTCATTCTTTTGCTCATTCCCTATGCTAGGCTGTATGTACGCAAGGAAAGAGCCAGCTTGTATTTCAAAATTCAGTTTCCTTGTTTCTTCTCAGAATATTCGTAGGTTGCCCATTCTTTCCATCCTCCAGCATAGTGTTGAGCACTGAAAACATACACCAAATAGTTAGTGCTATAGACGTTTTCTCCTGCTTTATAACACAAGATTTGATAGGAACTTTAGAAATAAGAACTTTAGAGATTTAGAGATGCAATGGCTACTCACCATACTATTTACACTTTAAGCCTATTTAAAAGATTGTGTTACTTTTTAGTAGGATGAAAAGATAGAGGCTCTTAGTCTAGCTATCCTGTCATTGCTAATACAGTAATTATAAGAAATTCTTTAGTAGGCCAATAAAAATGTAACATGTGAAACTTTGCAATATATATCCCTGAACCCATTTTTATCCTTCATCTATGTACCTGTTAAAGCCCAAAGATATTGCTGTGTCCAGAGCCTTCTTGCTTCTTTCTCCAGCTAAACAAGAAAACACTAGACTGTCAGATTTGGATGGCTTTACTTCATTGTACTTCTCGTTGAAGTCTTTTGGGTTCATCTGCAAAGCTTCACCTACTTCATTCACTGAAAGGAAATGTTAAGAATTTCAATTAAATTTTAGATACAGCAAATTACTGAATATACATTTTTGTATTAAGTCAGTTTAAGATACATGTCACTTACATGGTATATTGACAGACCCAGGGATTTTTCCATACTCAAGAATTTCCCATGTCTCTCTAACATCAATTAACATAATACTTTTGGATTTCAAGAGGTTTTTAAGTTCCAGATACGTGACATCTTTAAAAACTGTAGTACAAAAATTGTGGCAGTTTCCTTCTATTGACTTCAAACCTGGAAAGAATAAAATAATTTAGTCACCTTAAAAATGATATCACTATTAATATCTGGAAAGAGAAGGTCAAGAGAATTTCCCCCCTGGTTCCAGTCAGCTAACGATTCTTGGACCTTTTGATTTTACCAAATTGTATTTGATGTATGTATTTTGCACACAGCCTGACTGAGCAGCAAGATGCAGCCCTATCCTGCTCTGCGCGCTTAATGGCTGGTCTTGTGCCAGCTCCATATTCTACTCTCTCCAAACCCCTTAATTGGGGGGAGCTTGTTAACACACATAAAGCATTTGGCAACTAAACTGTGCAAATAATTTGTAAATTTTACCCTGATCCAAGTTAAAATATTAAGAAAATTTTAATTTTATTTTCTCTTACAAGTGAAGATAATTGGCCATGTGTTAGATGTGAGGACCTTCCATCTGAAACCACTTTTAAGTACTCAATAGCACTGTTTATTAAATAATTGATAACAATATAGTAATGGGTAATAACCCATAGAACAAAATAAATAAGTATATAATTGAATGGATAAGTGAGAAGAAGGGATTATTTCAAATGATAAGTGTGAAGGAATGATGAAAACGAAAAATCATTGGGTAAACACCCCAAGAATAATTGCTGCAGTAAGAACCATTGACAGATATTAATGTTAGTGGGTGAAAGTATGATGACAAATGGAATAGTATCTCCACAGGACATACGAACTACAAAGGGAGACACCTGAAAGATACCACTAACCAATTATTCAAAGATCACTAGTAATAAGACATGTTGACAATATGTACCTCCCGATACGATGCACTGAAAAGAACACATCATCACTTCCTTAGTATTCTTGCCAAAAATGCATACTCTGAACCTGATCAGAAAAAAATCTCAGACAAACCAATCTACAAATTAACTGGCGCTCTTAAAAGTGTCAAGGTCATAAAAGACAAAGACTGTGGAACTATCACAGATGGAAGCAGACTAAGGAACCATGACAATACAAGGTAGGATCTTGGTCGGATCTGAGATTATAAAAGGCATCAGTGAGCAAACTGGTGAAATTTAAATAAGGTGTGTGGATTAGTTAGTGGGATTATATCAATATTAATTTCCTGGGTTCAGTAATTGTATCATGTAAAATGTTTACATTAGGGGAAGTTAGATAGAAATAAAGCGAATACCATTTCACTTTTTGACTTTTCTGAAGGTCCAAAATTATATTTTAAAAATTAAATGAAAAAAAATTAAAAAATTAAAAATGAAAGAAAACCCGAAAGATTTAAAAAAATAAAAAATTAGCGAAAAATTTGTTAATAATATTCATATTTCACAACAAAACAACCACTATAAGGTAATGAGTGCTTAAAATGCTGTTTAAAATATTAAACATAAAGTAAAATTGTTTTAAACAGTGTAAAAGTGGCATAGAAAAAGGTTCAAAGGTCTAAATCCAGAAACAGACCCACAATATACTATCTATGAGAATTCAGTATCTGGTAACGACAGTGATAATTCAAATTATACAGTCATGTGTCACTTAATGACAGGGAAACATTCTGAAAAATGCATCATTAGGCAATTTCATCATTATTCGAACATCACTGGGTACACTTACACAAACCTAGATGGCATAGCCTACTACACACCTAGGCTGTATGGTATAGCCTATTTTTCCTAGGCTATAAACCTGTACAGCATGTTACCGTACTGAATGCTGTAGGCAACTAAAACACAATGATAAATAATTTGTATCTAAACAGAAAATGTATAGTAAAAATATAGTATAAAAGAAAAAATGGGACATATGTATAGGGCACTTACCATGAATAGAGATTACAGGACTGGAAGTTGCTCAGGGTGAGTCAGTGAGTGAGTGGTGAGTGAATGTGAAGGCCTAAGGAGTTATATACATTACTTAAACTCTATAAACACTGTGTACTTAGGCAATATAAATTTATAAAAAGAATTTTCTCTAATAATAAATTAACCTTAGCTTACTGTAACATTTTTACTTTATAAACTTCATAATTTTCTTAAAGTTTCCCAACACTTAGCTTAAACCACACATTGTATAGCTGTATGAAAATTCTTTCTTTATATCCTTTTTCTATTTTAAAATTAATTAAATTTTTTTTTGCTTTTTACACTTCTTTGTTAAAAACTAAGACACAAACACACACATTAGCCTAGGCCTACACAGGGTCAGGATCATTAATATCACTGCCTTCCACCTCCATATCGTGTCCCACTGGAAGGTCTTCAGGGGCAATACACGCATGGAGCCATCATCTCCTATGATAATGCTTTCTTATGGAACACCTCCTGAAGGACCTGCCTGAGGCTCTTAAGGAGGTATCACTCTTCAGAAATTTGTCCATGGTGGTCTGCTTGGTTTGTTTCTTTTTTTTCATCATAGAATTGCTTGTAAGCACATAATACACCATGAACATGCCTCTCTATTAATGAAAACCTTTCAGTGTTGGGGTCCATGTTTTCAAACTTTTTTAAGGAGACTGTCAAGGTCTGCAAAATCTGCTAAAACTTTCACCGTGGGTTTTCTTGGGGGTTCTTCTTTTTATTCTCCTGCAGTTTCCTTTTCTCTGGCCTCTTCTGCAGCTATGCATTCCTGTCCCAGTTCCTACAACTCTTCCTTAGTCAATTCCTCAGGAACCACCTCTAGGAGCTCCTCAGTGTCATCCTTATTTATCCTGGGTTAAAGCTGTTTGCCATCTCAACCACAGAATTGTTGGTTTTTACAACCTTCTTATCTTTGGCAAATCCTTTTAGATCATGGGCTACGATGTCACTAGGCATAGGAATTTTTTAGCTACATTCTAATCTTATGAGACCACCGTATATGCATATATGCAGTCTGTCATTAACCAAAATGTTGTTATGCAGTGCATGCCTATATTCTATTTGACCAATATGTAGGGTAGCTAGCTAGCCATCAGGAAGAAACTTTACGCAGGCTATTACCTCATTCTTTACAGGTAAATAAATTCAAATTTAAATCTAAAAGCTAATATCTTAAAAGTAGTAATAGAAAACATAAGCGGATCATGTAAATATGGAGATAAGAAGGCCATTATAAACATGACACAAAAATCAGAAGTCATAAAGATTTGACCTCAGAAAAATGCTGAATTTATATATGGGGAAAGTACAGTGAATAATTAGAAGACAAATGGCAGGCAGAAAGAAAATATCTGTAACATAGAAAAGACAAAGATTAATACTGATAAAATAGAGCTCATAAAAATAAATAAGAAAAAGGACAAAATTCCAATAGAAAAACAGTCAAAACAAGAACAGGGAATGGACATGAGAAATACAAATGGCCAATAAAATGTAAAAAAGAAAAAGATGTCCAATCTCACTACTTATTAAGGAAATGTAGGATTTAAGAAAATTTTTAAAAATTTCGTCAGATTTTTAAAATTAAAAGAATTGATAAAAGCAAATATTGGTGAGAGATGAGGAAACAGGCACACTACTGAGAGTAATGTTAAAGCCTTTGAAAAGGAAAATTGAGCAGTAATAACATTTTAAGTATGTATACCTTTTTCACCTCACAATTTTACTTTTAGGAATGTATCCTAAATACATTTAGGAATATTAGCATGAATATATACAAATGTATATAAGAATGTTAGAATATATTCATAGGCAGCATTCTTTGTAATATCAAAAAGTAGAAATAAGCTAGAAGGCTATCAATAAGGGAATGGTTATATTATAAGCAGTACATTTATACAATGGAATATTGTTTAATGTAAGCTGTCCAAAACATAGTATTAAATTTAAAAAAAATTAGTTGGAGAATATTTTGTATAAATCAGAGGTTCCTAAACTTTCTCAGCTCATCCTTTAATGTCTCAGTAAATTTTTTGCAGTGCCCATAGGCCAAAAGAAATGCTTCGTGGTTCCATTTAAATAGTTAAGAAAAGCCAGAAATAAGTTTTGAAAACCATATCTTCTTGTAAAAACCAGGCATTCTTCTATTTTTCATTTGTCTCACTCACCGATAGCAAAAGTGAACAAATACAATAGCTTAAAAATACAGGTTTCCCAACAATTCCAATCCAAGGTATGTACCCAAAGGAATTGAAAATAGAGACTTAAAGAGATACTTCACACCAATGCTCCTAGCAGCATTATTCACAACAGCCAAAAGGTAGAAACAACACAAGTGTTCATCAATAGAACAAAAGGTAAACAAAATGATATATATACATACAATGGAATGTTATTTGGCCATAAAAAGGCATGAAGCTCTGACACATACGACATGAAACTACAATATTGAAACATTATGCTAAGTAAAATAAGCTAGCCACAAAAGGGCAAATATTTTATGATTCTTCATATCACAAATGTAGAACAGGTAAATGCATAGAAATGGAAAGTAGGTTAGAGGTTCCAAGGGGTTAGAGGAAGGAGGGATGGGGAGTTATTGCTTAATGGGTACAAAGTTTCTACTTGGGGTGATGAAAATTTTTGGAAATAGTGGTGATGGTTGCACAACATTGTGAATATAATTAATACCACTGAATTGTACACTCAAAAATGGTTAAAATGGCAAATTTAATGTCATATATATTTTACCACAATACATTTTAAAAATCAAACTATAGGTTTCCCTATGTCTTCAGATTGTAAAAAGTTTGTTCATTTTTGTTAAGATTAGATCTTAAAATACTTGGAATCAAACTATTTCTCATTCAACCAGTTGTTTGCAGAATCCCAGAATATAAAGGGCCAGCAGGCTGAATTCATACCTGTTAACTATTCCTCATTGTTAGAAACTGGAAAAGTATGGTAATTTAAATAATTATGTTAAATTCAAGATTGTGGCACTTGACCATTGGGAAACATAATCACAGCATGTAACCTGTGTAACTAAATCAAAGATAGTTATATTTTTCTTGTTAAACTGACATTTAATATTCTTTAATTCAGCTATACTCCTGTTGGGTTGGGGTGGGGGTTAGGGGAGAACAGGGTATATAATCAGCAAAGACTTCATTTCCTGCCTTTCTACTCTGAGCCAAGAAGCCTGAAGCAAGCATGTTCCTTTAAAGAATCTCAGTTCCTCCAGGCCTCTCTTCATATGAGCCTCTAGCTACTCTATTTCTTTATTTAAAGCTATAGTGTGTTTTTTTGCACCACATGGCCTCTACTTGTAAATCAACCACTTTATCTGGTGCTCAACCAAAGAAACAGTGATCTGCTCCTACAATGAAGAAAAACAGGCTGTTTGGGATTTACTCAGAGATTATGTGTGGTTCTCTTGAGAGAGTGCAAGAGTAATACATACTGTACCTGATTTTCGCCTTTCTGAGCCCAACTTTTGAATAAACTGTAATTTTGTTGTTTCCACACTGGTAACTCTAACCTTACCTGGGTACTTCCTTCAGGCTACATTACATTACAGTCCAAACTCCTTAGTACAGGTATAGTCCAAGTCCTTCAACCTACTTTACCAGCATAATTTATCAAACCTTATCCTCCTCTTCATTCCTCCTCTGCCCCAATTACCAGCTACATCAAAAATATTCAAGTCTTGATTTCTGTGACTGTGGCCTAGAGCTAGATTGCCTGGCTCTAATGGCCTACGGGGCTTAAATTTTTATTCCCACAGAACTGCATTTTTATAAATTTTTATTCCCACAGAACTGCATTCAACTGCATACTTTTAAAAGCTGATGCCTGAAGGTCTGACTTCCAGCCAGCCTGAGATCCTCCCTTTTGAGTCTTGGCATGTCCTCAACTACTGGGAGCTATTAAAAATGTAATAGGTTGCTTAGACAAGCACAAAATAAGAGATAACCAAGAACTAAGGCAGGGCTGAACAACAAGGTTCATATCTTACATGAGGCACTCCTTCAAGACTGGGACAGGTGGTTGTTTTTTCTCTACTGTATCCAGCAATCCCACTTCTGGGTATTTACCCAAAGAAAACAAAAACACTAATTCAAAAAGATATCTGTACCTCCAGGTTCACTACAGTATTATTTACAATAGCCAAGATATGGAACAACCTAAATGTCCATTGATGATGAATGGATAAGGAAAATGTGATACATATATACAATGGAATATTTTTCAGCCATAAAAAACAAAATCTTGCCATTTGTGACAACATGAATGGACCTCGAGGACATTATACTGAGTGAAATAACTCAGAGAAATACAAATGCTGTATTATGTCTCATATCCAAAAAATGTATATTAAAAAAACAAGCTCATAGAGAACAGATAAGTTTGCAAGAGGTAGGGGAGAAATGGGTGAACTGTGTGGTTTTTGGTTTTGTTTTTTTAGTTTAAATAAATTGAATAAAATAAAAAAGGAATTGTCACCATTAAAAAAGAGCAGAAAATAAAATCCCACCTCTGAGTCATTAGCCCTGTCCTAAACACTCAGCACCCTGTTGTCTACTACCAACAGTCACAGGTCAATGGAAGCACAGGATGGGGTGAGTGTATTGATCTGATGACCTGATCCTCATGAGACCCCCATCCCCACTACTGCTTTCCTAGCTCATTTCTCTTGTTCTTCCGACCTTGGTTATCTCTGAATTTAGGTGGTTGTGAGGAGTAGGATGGTACCTGAACTTCCTATATGCATTTTAGCTAATTCTGGTACTGTAGGTATTAATCCTGTACTCGCTATGGGGTGAACTCAGTACCTCAAGGAATGACATTGAAAGTTCATCCAAGAAACCCCAGCTTTAAAACAGAAAAACTCAGTACTTTCTCTTCATTCACTTATATAAAGAATAGATAAACATAGAAGCCTTCTGTAAAGAGGTGCTTGAGCAGAGGAGCATTTAGTGTGCATGCGATTTTATGCCACTTGCCTAGCTATTTGAACTGACAGTTCTCCATGTTTTAAGTTTTGTTTTGCTTGAGCCTCGCTCGGTTCATGATCTATAAAATAAATGAGTTATACTATTTCTAAGATGCCTTCCAGGTAAAATCTCCATAAATGTATGACTTTGAAACATTTTTCTTTACCAAAAAAAGCAATGAATAGTAAAACACTATTAAATCAAAGCTTGTTATTACCCAGATCTTAATATTTACCAGATATAATTCTCTTGAAATATAGCGAACATACTAAACAAATATGGGCCGTAGCACAGAAAAAAAAGTATACATGTGCTCTAATTACATTGTTTTAGTGGTAAGAGCAGGGATTTTAGAGTCAGATAAACCAGGTTCAAATCCTGGCTTGCCCACTTAGCTCTGTAACCCTATACAGATTACTTAAACTCTATGGGACTTAGTTACTTATTTGCAAAATGGGATTAATAATATTTAATCTTTGAGAGGTGCTGTGAGGTTTAAATAAGCTACATAGTACAATCAGTAAATATTTATTTTCATTTTTTCTTCATGATATATGCGCACTATTCCTTCTGAAGAGAATACCTTTCTACCTCATCTCTATGTGGCACACTCTAACTCTCCTTTAAGATCAAGTGGTGGTGTCGCTGTGGTTCAACAACTCCACTTCTAAGTATCTATTCTAGTAAAATATTTGTACATATCACAAAGAGGCAGGTACACTGATAATTACTGAATAACTTTTTATAATAGCAAAAAATGGAAACCAAGACATTCATCAGTAGGAGACTGGATAAATAAACTGTGGTAATCCATACTATGGAATATATGCAGTGGTTAAAAGAGTTACATGCGTTGCCATGGAAAGCTTCTGAATACTTAAGTGAAAAAATTTAAGAAAAGTATGCAGAGTGGATCATATTATAAATAATATATAAAATGTGATCTATAATATAGATTTATATTAATAGAACATATATATGTATTTTATGTGTACATTTATTTATGCATACTCATAGAAAAGTATTTAGAGGGATTTGTACCAAACCATATCTGGAAGAGTGGGATGGGAAGGCCATATAAAGGGAACTTATGCTGTGCTTTGTTTTAATATAATGAAAATATAATCATGTATTACTAGTAGGATTTTAAAAATGAAAAGCCACCTTTTCTTTAACACTTTCTCCAATTCGGGTAGAGTCAGTTGTTCTTCCATTGCAGTCTCACTAGACTGGGCTTTGTGTGTTGTTTGTTTACTTATGTCTGTCCTCCTCGCCACTCCCCCCTAAAATGGTTAATTGCAGAGGCTGTATCCCCAGCAGGAGGCCTGGAAGATTTAGGTGCTCAATAAATGATTGTTGAACAAAGGTAAAACCAAACAACAAAGCATTTGCATAGGAAAAAAGTACATCTTAAATTACAGTGGCTGTACCAACAGTTAAAATGGAATACCTGTGAGGAGAGAGTGAGGCAGCGAGTTCTAGACCTAAGGCGTCCCCCAACTAGCTTTGCTGTCTTCCGTTCCGCCATTTGTAAAATTAGGGGTGGTGCTTTTATAGCAATAACATGCCGTAATTCTAAGTGATTGTTTCATCAAGCTATGAGCGCTGCTCTTCACTGAGTCACAATGGGCCCGTCATTATGTCTCTCCGGGGCGGGAACTCGCCATCTGCTCACTTTCTGGAGTCGCGAATTGACCTTCATTGCTCAGTCAAGTACCAATACCTTTATAAATGCCTTCCTACACGAGCTCCCTGGAGCCATGTTTATCCCTCTGCTGCATCCCCCATGGCATCCCCAGACCCCCGGTAGCCCGCGATCTGCAGGAACAGGAACTGTTAAGTAGCGCTATATCCCCACGTACCGAGAGTAATGGGTCTGACTTTTAATGGAAGTCTAGGGAAGCGGAGCGCCCTCACCCATGACATCCCTTCCCTGGGGGCCGAGGTTAGGCGCTCTCCCTCTACCCAGGGACCACCGAGCTCACCCCACAGCGCAGCCTCCGCGGACCCAAAGATCCCGCGGCGCGCGCTCCGGAGCAGCAACCACCGCAGCGACATGGCCCTCTCGCGGCCGCGGAGCTGCTGACCTCCTCCACCACCTGTTCCTACTGCTCTGCTCCTCCTCCCGCGGCGTCCAGGCGAGCCGCGCCGGCTCTTTTGCGCCCTCTAGTCAGGCGCCGGCCGAACCCGGTACTGCCACAATCGCTGACCCAAACATGCCCTGCTTTAAAATTTAAAATAGTTTGGAAAGAAACTAAGGGTTAGACTTGCCTTTTTGGTTTTGATAATTATTTTTTAAGGACAAATTTTAACGGTAGAAAGGAGAAAATATACCAAAGGTAATATTTAAAGATTTAAAGTAAATAAATTTCTCCAATTTATAACAGGATTCTCATATGTTGGATTAAAGGAAACTACATGGGGTCTTTCCTCAGAATTGCTCTTAATGCCAATAGCTGGTTCAACTGATGTCGGTAGTAAAATACTCTTATGCTGTCATCTTTTCACCACAACTTGATGATATTTAATCATTTTTGGTGAGAGCTCTGTTAGGTTAGGTACAACTGTTTTAAAAAGGGTTCATTTCCAATTGCTACTGTAACACATTACCACAAATGTACTGGCTTAACACAATACAAATTTATTATCTACAGTTCTGTAGGTCAGAAGTCTCACTTGGCTAAAATTAAGGCGTCAACAAGCCTATGTTCCTTTTGAAGCCTCTAGGGGAGAATTTCTTTACTTACCTTTTCCATCTATTAGAGGCTGCCTGCATTCCTTGGCTAGTGGTCCCCTTCCCCATCTTCAAAGCCAGCAGTTTAGCATCTTCACGTTTCTCTCTAACTTTTATCCCTGCTTCTGTTGTCATATATATCCCTTTCTTTTCCTCACATCCTCCTGCCTCCCTTTTACAAGGACCTTTGTAATTACACTGGGACCACTCAGATAATCCAGGGTAACTTCCCTTCTCAAAATCCTAAATTTAGTCATATCTGTAAAGTCCTTTTGCTATGTAAGGTAACATATTCACAGGTTTCAGGAATTAGAATATCTTTGAGGGGTGCATTATTCAGCCTACTACATAGCTTCTTATGAACTTATTTTTAATTTATTCTCAACTTGATTTCCAAGCTTAATGAAAGCTATATTTAACTGTAAACTCGTTCAGTGGAAAATTTGAAAATTAATTTCTAAATGGCATTATTAAAGTATATGTCCAAAGAATAATTTCATTAAGCATGTACTTTTAAGTTATTCAGTTTTCAATTATTTAATAATTAGTAAAACCATTTCAGATTTTTATACCAATGACATCACTTATAATTATGTTTTTCCAAATCTTTTGGAGCTTAACCATAGTCTCTGTGTAATCTATTTTGTGGATTAACTTTGAACCAAGATGTCATCATATATTGTAGATTCATGTACTCTCCATGGCATCCCCAAGCTGTCCTGAAATATATCATAAAACTCAGGTAATATAGACACAGATATGGAAACAATATACTTGACCTTAATCACATTTAATTTGAAATATGCTTTTGTAAGAGCATGTATTACTAAACAATTTTTTCCAATGTTCATAACTAATTATTTGAGAAATATTTTTCAGTGTGTGTTTTTTTTTTTTTGGAAACAATAAATATGCCCTCCTGTACCTAGCTCAGTGCCAAATTTTGTTTAAGAGTCCTTAGAGCAAAAAAAGTCTTGTCAAAAGAGAGTCTTGATCATTGCTCCTCAGACAAGTGTCTGAATTCTTCCTTCAGAGAGAGTAAGCAAGGCTTAAAGTGAGATGAAAGGGAGTGAAATAGTTTTAATCTTCTGGGAAAGGTCTACAAATGCCAAGTTGATTTCAATCATTAATTCTCAAACAACTCATTTTATTATTGCCATATGAAAAGTGAAAGACAATTGAAAAGGAGAGGATTTTTAAGAGATTTGGGATCTTTCTCATTTCTTTCTAAGTCCACTTAAAGTCCCCAGATATTAGGACAAATCAAATAAAAAATTAGAAAATATATTGCCTTTCGTGCAACTTTTTCAGCATTTCCACTGTCAATAGCCTACTAAAAATATTTACGTAAGTGGGTAAAGATCAATATACACTAATAGGGGACTTATTGGGGAAAAAAATAATACATCCATTCACTGGAATCCTAAGTAATTAATCGAAAGAATGAGGCTAATGTGGAGATATGTCCAAGATATACTGTCAGGTGAAAAAAATCAAGTTGTAGAATAGAATATAGACTGTAATATAGTCTGTTTTCTTTTAACAAATGGTAATCATAAAAATAGAGTACAAAAGCATAGACAATTCCTGAAACTCTACATAAGAAACAGCAAACAGAGGGGAGAAAATGTTACCTCTGAATAAGGGAAATGGGAGTATGGGAAGGAGAAAAAGATGAGCCTCATAATAAACTATCATGTATTACTTTTATAATAAAGAGCATAGCTTCAAAAACACATAATAAAAATTTAAAAGATATATGTACAACTTATAGTTTAGTATTCTATATATTTCCAGGAATAACAATGATGGTAAAATTAAGGTATTTAACCTTATTTGAAATATATACGCAGCTGATCTTAAGCAAATTTGTATTTTTATTTGATGTCTAGTCATAATGTCTTTGCAATAACACTAAAATATACTTACCGGGTACTACTTAAAAATAATTTCCTTCCTTTGTGGAATCCATCGAATAGTAAATTTTACTTTCAATTAAGTGAAAAGTTAAATAATTTGAAGACCATCAGAAATAAAAACTTAGTGTTAGACAATTTTCCCTAACTCATTCCAAGTGTTGAAATGGAGATTGCAACCTCTGGAGATTTTGGTCATGCTAAGAATACATCTGCTGGAAATCAAGATAGCTTTGGAATTTTGTCATTTCCAGGAACAATTTAAGTATAGGTATTGTATGGTGATTTGCATAATCCCTCAATTTCTTTTTATGAAGAAGAGAAGCTAAAATTTCACATTCTAATTCAAACCTCTCATTTTTTTTACTCTAAATTGGATTTCAATATGTTACTTTTTTAAAAATTCCTTTTACAGCAATGTAATTTAGTATGCAAATTTAGGTTAGCTTGCTTGCAAGTTTTTTTTCCCTCCACGTCTGTTTGAAATCTGATGTTAAGATAATTTATGAAGGAGACAACTTTGCCTTCAAAATTACACCGCAACATGACCTATTTTTATTTGGGGAATATTTTCTCTTTCCTTAGGGAAAAAAGTCCCCCTACTGCAAAACATGATTATGTACTCCTATACCTGGCAGAGTGACTGGAATATTTATACTGTTATATTTGTCGAGTGAATGGTTTCCATACATATAATGTAAACAATCTAGTAACCTCTTCTGTCAACTTCTCTACATTGAAACAATTTTAAGTATTTTGTAAGAAGTGAATTAGAGTTTTTAAGGAAAAATCCAGTTTTTTGGGTTTATCTCTTTTTATTTTTTGACTCGTAATCCAAGGCTGTATCCATAACGTCACATCTGACTCCTGTTGAAGAGTTTTGAAAGACTTGTAGAGCTCATCCATAACTAGTGTTTATGTTTGCAATGCCATTCAAACAAAATGTTTTCAAACTAACTACTTTTACTAAACATATGCAACTTGCAAACCACTTTAACCAATAATCAAGCTTTGAAGATGTATAGGTGTAGGTCAAGAAATTTCCTGTCTAGTGAGAACAACAGGTAAGACAATAATACCGAAGAAAAGTAAGGTAATAAACGATGGATGTCAGAAGTGACTTTATTGAACAGAAGAGTGCAACAGACGATGTCCCAGCAGGTGTCCAGAAACGACTAGGACTTAATTCAGACTCCGGGAAGACGCGAGCTGTGTGCACTCCAGGCCACTATTTGGATCCAATTTGGAGTTTATTGCTATTCTTCAAAGATTAGTCCTGGCCTACGGGCTCCCACCGTGAAGAGAACGTAAGCGCGACCGCAGCCGGGCCCCACCTCCTCACGCCCCTCTCGGGTGAGCAGCCCAGCGAGGGGCAGACCCCGCCTACCCAGACGTGGGGGCGGTCACACGAGGCCCCGCCCCTACCAGCTGGCGGGACAGCGGCGCAAGCGCAGTCTCTTCTGGTTGTAGACGCGGAGGCTCGGCCCGGCGGGGTGAGTCTGGTTCGCGGCCATGGGGTCGTCGCGGTTTCTGTCTTCGTTTTCGCGGCTTCAGCCCCTTGTGGCGTGACAGGTCTGGGAGAGAGGCCACCCTCGCACTCCCGTTCATCTTCTGGACCCTTAGGGGAGCCAGGCTGTCACTTAGGGCCGTGTGAGCGCTGCCGGGCCGGCCGGGTATTCATGCGGCTGCGGGAGGAGTCGGGGGAGACTGGGCGGGAGAGGGCCGCCAGGGCGGGGCCCCAGTCCACGCCTCACCTTGACCCAGGCGCTTGGCGTCCTGACACCCTTCCGGGCTCCTTCCAGCGCTGTCTCCTCACTACGCATTTCCTCTTCAGAAACTTGGTATATTTTTTAAGTGACGGGAGGAAGCGTGTCTAACCACGGGATTCTGGCAGCATCGTGCAGTATTAGAAGCCCTGTAGGCGGACTCCTGGATCCAAATCCCCACTCACCACTTAACCCGCCCCAAGACCTCTGCACGCCACTTAACCTATATGTATCTCAGTTTCAAATATAAAATGGAGGAAATAATAGTAACCTATATCAAAAGGTGGTCGTGAGGATTAAGAGGGGTATCTTTCAGGTGCTAAGAACGTAGCGTAATGCACAGCAAAAATAAATAAATGCTGTTCATCTTTTTGAGCCTGGTTTCTAAATCAGTTCCCCTCAACACACACACAATTGAAAATAATTGCTCAAGAGTCCAAGAGTAGGAAAAAAGATTTTCTTCTGAGAATATGGGCTTCTGTTTACATAAACTGTTTTTAAAAATCAGCCATTTCTAAACAACTTAACTGAATGTCCTACCTTAAAGAAAAGACATGTTAGAGTAATGCTGAAGTTGAAAACTGAAAACTTTGGTTGGGAAACCACCTGAGAAAAATGACCAGAATGTATTTGTGCCGAAAAGAGTTAACACTATAGGCCTGAGACTGCTATATTTAGAAAGGCCTGAAAGCAAGGTTAACCCTTCTTTGGCTTCTGGGAACTGTGTGGTTTATGCTGTACAATGTGGTTTGTGCTGAAGTTACCAGCCCCATAAAAATCCTGGGTCTGCAAGTCTATAATTGGCTTCCCTGGGCAAAAACATTGCACAGACATTACTGGAATTTGACTCCTTCTGGGAGGGACAGATATAAGCCTGCATGATCTGTCTCCAGACTTGCTTGTGGCTTTTTCCATTATGATCAGGCTGTATGCCCATTCTACATTGCTACAAATAAACATTAGCTATGAGTACAACTATATGCTGAGTTTTGTGAGTCCTTCTAGTGAATCTCCAAATGTGAGGGTGGTCTTGGAACTTCGCAGGCAAAATATTGGTGATAGAAAGTATTTGAAGCTCTAATAATTGAATTTGTCCCTTTTGCTTTCAAGGGGAATTGAAAAAGAAAGCTATACAGATAAGTGATTGCTAAGTAGTGGGTTACTGTCCAAAATGATTATGTTTAGACATATTGTATATGTCAGAAAAATCACTGGAAATTGACTACATTACCATATTAAGTTGGAGTCCATGTTTTTTGAAAAAAGGCACAGGTCTTTTATAGATTGTAGGTCAAATACTTGGTTCTTTTTTTTTTTTTTTTTAAATTCTGCCAGCATTCTCTATGTGTTAATGTTCATCTTTATCAAGAATTTATCTGCAGTTGGGAAAAAAAATATGACCAGTTTCTCTTGGGCCATTTTTCTGTATTAGTTATGTCTGTCTCTTCTCAGGATACAAAGTTAAGATAGTTGGAGGTAAGTTTGTAAGTTTGGGGATGGAAAGATCAGATTTGCCATCTGATTGTCTCTTTTCTCTCAGTAAAATAGAAGACTAGATTTTATTTTGAGGAATGGGGTGATGGAGGAGTTGGAGGTTTGGGAGAGTGAGGAGTAGGTAAGTTGACCAGAATATGTAGTAGATAATGGGATGTCTTGATCCAATTGAGATTGTGATTAAGAATTTAGTGGACCCAATCTGCTTTCTTAGGAGAATTTCTTCATCCTATTTAGATGCAGATATGAAGAAAGTGGTTAATTGGGTTCATCTAGGATTGGGGTTCTTTTATTGGGGTGATGTGGTAGTTATTCAGGCCATGCACATACGTTCTGTTCTCTATTGGTACATGATAAGGTTGTGCTCTTTGTGCCCACCCTCCCCCTCTCCCCATGTCTACTTGAAATTAGATGTAAACATATTACTTGTTTTGGCCAGTAAAATATGAGCAGAATGACATGTCTCACTTCCAAGTGAAGTTCAAGAACCAGAACTCCCTTTGTCACGTCCCCTTTCTCCCTTCCCTGCTGTAGTGATCATGGGAGCACTTGTTGAGATACGAGTGCTTCTTGTTAGCCTGAGCACTAAAGGAAAATAGAAGTGGTTGAACAAGCAAGCTTCAAGGACTTAAAGTTGTGATCAGAGAATAGAATACGTGAATTAGTGATTTTGCAAGGTAAGTGGTTGAGGGAGTTTGGAGGGAGAAGGCAGTCAGAAATGAAGTGGTCAAGAAACTCAGAGGCCTTGTACATCCCTGTGACCCTGAAGGCCTTAATTTGTCGCAGCTCAGTTCTGTAGTGATGACCCTTGGACTTAAAGAAATGGCTCTTAAAATGATAAATTCAAAAGTTCCCTTATGTGGCACATGGTACAACTAAATCAAGATTCAGAATTTGTTATTGAATTGATTCTTCCACCATGATCAATAAAAACAAATAAATAAATAACCATGAAAATTACCATGTAGCTTGGCCATGGAGCAGGGTGATGTTAGTTAGGATTTAGGCTAAGCTACTTTTAACAGAGACTCCAAAATAATGTGGTTAAAAAAAATGCTTAACTCATATCTAAAATCTTTAGAATTAATGGAGTTTTTAAGATATATTGAAAATAGAGGTAAATAACACCATGAAGAAAGTCAAATTCACTGTGGGACATTACACAGCCTTGCTATTGAAAGCGTGGTCTGTGGACCTCCAGCAATGACTTCCCATTGGGAGCTTTTTAGGCAGAATCTCAGGTCCTGTGCTAGACTTGTTGAATCAAAATCCACATTTTAACAAATTCTCCAAGGCGACTCATGTGCACTGCCTTGATCTCTAAAAAAAAGCCAGTGTCTTTGGAAAGTAAAGCACTGTTAACTCTCCTTTTATGGGAAGAACAATTGTAGATTAAAAGATACTAAAGTGTTATAACCAGCACAAAGTAAACCTTGATTGAATCCTTATTAAAAACAAACAAAAAAAACCAGTATAGAAGACATTTATGGGTCAGCTGAAGAAATTAGAATATGATGGGATATGAGATAATATTAGGGAATTGTTAATTTTCTTAGATATGATAATGATATAATTATAAGGAGACTAACCTTAGTCTTAAGAGATACGTGCTCTCTGCAACTTTCAAATAGTTCGCCAGAAACATATATACATATATGTCTGTGCACACTGATATTTAGATAAAACAAATATGGCAAAATGTACTAGATGTGGAATCTAGATAGTATATTGGTATTCATTACACTGTTTTTTAACTTTTGTGGAAGTTTAAAATTTTTCATAATAAAAAAGGAGAAAAAATGCAGTACCTTAAAAAGATAGAAATTTATTTCTCTCTCAGTAGTCCAGCACTAGATCATACTGTGCAGGTAGGTTGGCTCTAATGTACTTGGCTCCTGCTATCTCCCTAAGTAGTGGGACAGGAGAAAGGGCAAAGGGGGCACATGACCCAGAAGCAGCACTTATTCCATTCAGCAAAACGTTAGTTTTTTCACTCATCTGGACAGCATATATCTAAGGAGTATTTGGTAAAAGTCAAATGTAATGTGCCATTTGTATATTGGTTTAATAAACATTTCTTTGGTTTCAACTGACTTCCTGCTCTTCTTCTATTGATTTAGTAAACCAGTTAAAATCAAAGTCATTTTAATTTTAATATGCATTAAGTAAAATACATAAAATTTTAATTTTGAAAATTAAAGTGTATTTACTCCCCCCCTCCCCAACTTTTTCAGTAAATAACAGATGCGGGTGAAAGAGCCATCTAAAGCTTTACCTGAGAAAGCCAAAAGAAGTAAAAGGCCTACTATACCTCATGATGAAGACTCTTCGGATGACATTGCTGGTAAATTGGGATATCTATTATCGTAAATATTATTTCAGAAAAGAACAATATATGTTTTTAATAAATCCTTTGCCTTTTATTTTTACCATTTTCTGCATGATCTTTAAAATCAGCTTGTCAAGTTCCAAAAAATCCTATTGGTGTTTTTATTGAGTTTTTGTTTAGTTTTTAAAGTAACTTAGAATTGGCTTTTTATTTGTTTTTCTTCTGTTTTTCATGGCTTGTTAAAACTAAGCCTTCGAGCCACAGTGGTTGTCAGATGACCCCGGGGAGCTTCTGGCTTCATGGCTTACTTATAGCTTCATGCCTTCAGTTTTGGCCTCGAGGATTTTCTTTACTTTCTTACCAGTTCAGCTTTCCATTTAAAAAGGTGTTTTAATATGTTATTTCCATTTTTATGTGTTTTTAACTTGGGTAGTGTTTCAGAATAGCTAGAAGGCTGTATTGAAAAAAGTCTGAATTGTATCTTTAAATATTTATTCTCTTGTGTTAAATATAGTTTTCTTCAGGAATTCTGATTATTATGTTAACTCTCCTTTGCCTATCTTCCGTAGTTACATTTTTCTCAAATCCTCTAAAACTCCTATTTCCTTTTCATTTTGCTTGTTGTTTTCATTTTTATCTTTTACTGTGTTTTCAGCATTTTCTGTGTCACCTTATGCTCTTTTTAGTTTTACCTTCATTTTTGTGGTTTTTTATTATTTTTTCTTTAACTTCTTTCCTGAACTTCACCAGTTGCTTGCTCTTGTTTCTCTGCCTCATGCTAGAGTGTTTGCTTCTGTTTTGTATTTTCAGTTCATGGCAGTGATTGCTGTGCCACGATTTTCCTTTTCTTCTTTTTTCTTACATTATCCTAGCATAGACTTTACAGCTTAGATTTTTTTTTTTTTGATTACTTATTCTTTGATGTAGGGTTGCTTCTCTTGGGCCAGTACGTTTTAGAATATTTATGTAAGAAGGAGGGCCAGTGCACTGTTGAGACCCAACTGGAATTTTGAGTTTGAGCTCATTTGGCCTTTACTTCTTTCTAACCAACAGGATTATGCAGCCCTGGGTTTTTTCAGTATCCAAAGTGTCTGTCCTCCCCAACTGCCATAGAGTCATGACTATTTCCTGCAAATAATGGCTTGCTTTTTTGTTTCTCACTTAGTAAATGAGAAGTTCCCTTTTGTTTCTTCTCAAAATTGGATATAGGGGCGCCCTGCCACTGTTGTTGCAGCACAGAGATTTAGGTTTTATTTTATGTCCGTGAATCATCCAGTGTTCTCTGAAATGACAGCTGCAGCATTCTCTGCTTCCTTTTCTGTGCAATCCTATTTGATTTCTGATGCTTTGAAGTGGGAGCCCTTCCACCTAATTTGTGACTTGGCTATTCAGCTGTCTCTTGTTTTCTCTGAAAATGAACTTTGTCTATTCATTTCTTGTTCTTTTTGCCCTTAGATATTTTCTAGGAGGAGAAAGGGGAAGTGTTGATTTTATTTCAACATTTGCAAACCTTGTAGACCTTGTAAAGTTTTTATTAATATTTAAAGTAGAAAACATGGAGATTTGGATTACTGTTTTTGATTTGTTCATGTGAAACAACTATAGACTATAATGGACCTATTTGTCAGATGAAATTTAGGCAATTATATGATTAAACAAATTATAGAAAACTAGGGAAATTTGCTTATTAACACAAAGAAATTTTTATATTTTCCCCCACAAATATTAGCTCTTATAAGGAAACTTCAAATGTTTAAATTTAGTAATACTTATAAAAATATACATAGTGGAGACATTTAAAAGCTAATAGGTTTAATTTTGGGGCCTGGAACCTATTTAAAAAATTTCAACTCAATAAATTTTGAAAATCTTACTGGTTTTGTTCAGTGATTCATGAATTGGGTAGCATTCCTTTTAGCAGATAGAAAGGAGCTCCAAGGAGCTGTAGAAACTTAAAATTTTTTATAGGCAAAAGGGAGCAGGACAAGGAAGTTACACTAGCAAAAGGTAGATTTGTTGTTGCAAGGTCATCTTCCTTTAGGGGATGGCAGGGGTCCCAGCACATTAACTCACTGGTGCTGACCAGGTAATTCCAGATTGACTGGTTTAAGATTCCGTTTTGGAGAGAGGCTAAAACTGTAATTAAGTTAGATAGTAAGTCTCATTTTGGCTACATGGAGCTTAGCATAGCTGACTCCATTTTGGTTCTGTTGTCTTTTTTTAACAATCCTTTTTATCTTGAATTCATTAACAATTTCAGCCTTATAAATCTGAATTATAGAATCAGGGAATGGCTAAGTTGTATCTTGGCCAGATCCTACCCCAAAGACGATATAGAAGATATGTGGAATGATTTTCCCCTTAGAATTTTAAAATATAAAAACTCAAACAAATCAATGACATGTGGTAAACCATTTCTAGGTCTTGAACTTGTCTGGTCATTTATCAGTCTTTCTCTGAACATTGCTTTTTTTAATAGAATGTGTCCTTGTTTTTCAAACATAGGACTTTATGTCTATTCTTATAACTTGCTCTTGGTGTAAAATTAGAAGTTTGCATCTTTTATCAGATTTACATATTACTTTTGTTAAAATTATATTTCATTATAAATAGCTTGTCAGGAATCACATTCCTAGTCTTCAGGATGAAATGGAAGTAACGCTCAGCCTCTCTCTAGTTAACTAGTAGGTGAAAAGAAATGCTTTGCATTTAGAAAGGAAAGTGGAGAAAGTTGAAATATACATACTCCTGTTTGCTCTTCAAGTTACTCAGTCTCCTTGTGTGATTTTGCAGGTAGTTGATTTGGGCAGGTTTGGTGTTTGGGATATTGCAGGTGAAGTAATTGAAGTGTTCATGTTTTGGGGAAAAATGAAAGTGTCTTCTTGGGAGAAGAATACAGTTGTTTGAAGAATTAAAAACATATTTGCTCATTTTGGTCATTTGTCACCACACAATGCACACAGTACGAATCTGTTATAAAGAGTAATTCATTAAGGACCAGGAAAAATCATTTGTTATTTGAGAATATTCATTAAGGAGAATTCTGAAAATTCTTTTTCCTATAAATGACGTCACTGCTTCTCACTCTCTTTTCTCCCAACAATGATGAAAATAGCATCATAGCAGAACTAGTCTATACAAAAGATTTTACCCGTGTATCTTAATGGAAGAAAATACATTCAAAATGCTTGACATATAGTAGCTACTCAATAAATAATCTCCTTTATTTATTTTTATTTTTCAACTAATTTTAGATTCACAGGACGGTACAAAGAAATATGCAAGGAGGTCCCATCATCCTTCACCTGTCCTCTCCTGATTTAACATGTTGTATTTCTGTAGAACAATATCAATACCAGGAACCTGACATTGGTACATTCCTTTGAGCTTATTCACATTTCACCAGCTCTACATGCACTCGTATGTGTGTGCATGTATAGTTCTCTGCAGTTTTATTACATGGGTAGCTTTCTATAACCACCAGAATCAGGATACTTGCCTGTAACATCACTACCCTAAGTGCTACCTATTTATAGCAGCACCCCCTTCTGTAGCCCCTGGGTAACATCACTACCCTAAGTGCTACCCTATTTATAGCAGCACCCCCTTCTGTAGCCCCTGGCAACCACTAATCTGTTCTCCCACTCTTTAATTCTGTTATTCACAAATGTTTTATAAGTAGAATCATGCAGTATATATCCTTGTGAGTTATTTTTTTAAATCTCTGTGCTTTTTAGTTATAGCATTTTAATGTTAGTGGCTTTTCGTTACTGATGTTAGAACTTTGGTTTAGCAAAGAAAATGTTCAAATTTTGTTTTGTCTTATTCAGTAGGTTTCACTTGCCAACATGTAAGTCATGCTATCAATGTGAATCATGTGAAAAAAGCAATAGCTGAGAATCTGTGGTCAGTTTGCTCAGAATGTTTAAAAGAAAGAAGATTCTGTCATGGGCAGTCAGTACTTCCTTCTGATATTTGGTTGTGCCTCAAGTGTGGTTTTCAGGTGAGAAAATGTTTTTTATGTGTGAGTTTGTCTTAAGTACTTTTCTTTTAAGTATTTAAATGCTTATTTTGAGTTGGACTATTAGTAATGCTTAGAACTTAAGATAAATTTATTCCATGTTTAGATAGAACTCTCCAAGGCTGAGCTTAGAAATACTTAAGGTAAAGGTATGTTTTGTTAAGAAAGTAATTGTGTGGTTTATAAAAACTTGAAAGGGAATCAAGCCCACTCACAGTAGTTCTCATATCTAGACCTGCCTTTTACCTAGTTGTGTTTTAGAAGTTTTTTGAGTTTGAGTATGATTTAAGTTTTAGTTAACTTGAAACAAATTTATACATAAATCATACAAATAACATTCTGTTCCTCTTTAGGGTTGTGGTAAAAACTCAGACAGCCAGCATTCATTGAAGCACTTCAAGAGTTGGAGAACAGAGCTTCATTGTATTATAATTAGTCTGAGCACATGGATTGTATGGTAAGTTAAATTTTGTTAGTACTTTTGTCCACTACAAAAATATCTTTTTCTTTGAGCTTTATAGGTAAAATATTTGAAGATGTTATAGCAGCTTATGCTTTGTCGTCTGACTTTAAATTGGAATAATTTAAGAAAATTAACATTCCCCATGAATATAAAATTTAAATAAGAAAAAAAACAGTTACTTCTCTACTTTTCTTTAACATTTTCCTTGTACAATCAAGAAAAATTCTTGCTTGTTGGTTTTTTGTAATGAACTTGCTAATACAGAATCCTAGAGTTCTAGAGGAGGAAGGTACTCCAGGCAGTCAAGTGGTTTGGTGATTCTCTACAGGGGAAAGGGAACTTCTCAGGTGATTCTGCCATGTCAGCTCAGCTGGGAATCAAGCCCAGTTCCCTCATTTTATGTGTAAGGACACTGAGTATCATTTACATTTTTGTGATTACAAAGCAGAAATCTAGGCACGGAAAAGACTTTTGATTCCCTGTCTTTTACCAGGATCGCACACTGCTTCAGGGGTATAAGTGGACACTGTATTGAAAACCTTTTCTTGTATTTTACAACAAAAACTTTCTAACTGGAATTGTGAACTCCTAGGGTTCCTTGAATGAATTTTCAGGAGTTTTCAAGTTTTCTTTAAGACAGAAACATTTTAACTTTGTATTTTCATTTCAGGGCTCTAAAATTAATATAAAGATGTTTTGGTGTATAGGAGAGATCATCATCTTATAATTTAATTCAGCCACAGGATCAGGTGCTTGCTGCATTTGTGTTTTTGTTGTCGTTGGCCCCACGTATTAGGGAGAATGAGGAAAGAACAGAGGATACTTAATATTAAATGATGCATTGGAACCAAGGAAGTGGGGGATGATGCCCAGTGTGGCAGCTCAATAAACACTTCTCCGCAGTCTGAATAGAAGCAGTGGTCTAAAAGTATAGGGCACATCAGAATCATAAGGAGGGCTTGGTAAAATAGACTGCTGGGCCCCAGGCCTAGAGATTCTCATTTAATAGTTTTGGTGTGGGGCCTAAGAATTTGCATTTCTAACAAGTTCTCAAGTATTGCCAATGCTGCTAGTCTGGGAACCACAGTTTGAGGACCATTAAAATAGAAAAAGTGGTGGGGGAATTGAGTAGCACCTGGTAGAATAGGCTCATCTCAACTGAACTTGTGTCAAAACTTCTGTTTTAGCTCTTAGGGCCATAATTATGGTCTGATAATTTCATGATTTAATTTCAGCAAAAAATCTTTACCTAACATAATGAATTAGTATTATTAGTTTTAGTTTAATCGATTTTATAATTTTGTTTTTATATGTATAACTTGGCATTCATTATAAGGACGATGAATTTATTGCATTTGTGAGTGAATGTGTTAGATTTATATTAAAAGAAAATAATTTAAGCTATATTTAAGCTATAATTTAAGCTATAATTTAAGCTACAGATATAAGCTATATCTGTAGAATTATTTCCCTTTCAAAGGAAGAAATTCAAATTTGTTTTATACATTTATAGAAATTTAAATATTGTGACTATTTTTCTCCATTCAATTCTTAAATGTTAAAAAGTTTAATAATTTCAGTAGAAAACTTCATTAATTTGAATTAAAGAGGCTAGCCTGAACTAGAGAAAAACCTGAAAAACCTAAAAAATAAAGAAATATAGATTTGATTATGGTTAACAAAGTGTTGCTGGATAGTGGATTTAATACTGCTTAGTAGATAATAATTATTAGCACAGTGGTTTCTTCTGACTTTACATCAGAATCACACAGGTAGAATTAACCTTTAGGTGCCAGGGGTCCCCTATTAATTCAGGGTTTCTGTATTTTTAAGTTCCATAGGTGATTCTTATGCCTAATCAAAGTTGTGAGGTACTGAGTATACATGAGTATACTTTTACTTAAGCATTAATAGCTTTTCAAGTGTCTCAATTTCTCATCTATAAAAAGAAAATATACTTCTGTAAAGCTATTTATTTTTAAAGCAATGATACTTCTTTGATTTTTGTGAGGAATTAAACCAGAAAATACATATCAAGCACTTAGAACAGTGCCTGGCATATAATAAATGTTCCAATAATTTTTTTTGTTATATCTAATGGAAACAAGTAATTTTAAGTTATTTTGAGCTGTCTTTTCCAAATCCACTGCCATTGTGTAGTTTTTATTTATGTTTTCTTTTTGTACTCTTAAAGTTATAACAATGTATTTTATAATAAGTAAACATTACATTGCAATGTTAGTAAAAATTTCTTGACATTTCAATATTTTACAAATGAGCAATTATATTTTTATTTTTGACAATAGTTATATCAGTAAATATTGATCACCTATTATAATGTAAGCCTGGTAACTGTAATTACATTGTTTAAATTACATCATCGTCTGTTGGAAAAGATGTTTTGGGAACGTTTTCTATGACTCATTTCCTTTATGGATTTATCTATGTATCTATTTCTGTGTGCAAATGATGGAGTGGACACTCGGTGAATATTTGACTGAATTTGAGTACTATTTAGAAAAAGAACCCATTTACAGCCATTGATCCCAGAACCCCTGATAGTTATAGGTAAGAAGATTGAATATGTTAAGGTAGTGTTGGTACAACACATTACATTTATAAACACTTTCATTGCTTTCTAACATATATTTTTATTTGATAATTGGATCCCATGAAGATAAAGAATAGGTAATGATAACATACAGAAGCCTTTATTAATACTGTATTTACTAATGAGTAAACATAGTGGAAGGTAATTTTCTGAAAAGGAAGGTGCTTTTCAGAAAGGAATTTTGAAAATCTCTTCCTTGAATCTCACTTCCCAAATAAGCTTCAAACTAAATAAAACACTTATCTTGTCCAGTCTTCTCCATCTCTATACATGGAACCTCTGTCACTTAAGTATGCAAGCCAGAAGCCTGGCAGTTATTTTCTTCTTTTTATCTTATTTTATTTTTTAACCTTTTAACTAAAATAGACAAATGATCTAATAAATTCCTTTGTACCCATCACCCAGCTTTAAACATTACCAACTCACAGCTAGTCTTGTTTCATCTAAACCAGGATTTCTTATTCTTATTATTATTTTCCTTTGGGCTGATAATTCTTTGTTGTGAGGGGACTGTCCTGTACATTGTAGGAGGTTTAGCAGCATCTCTTGCCCCTACCCATTGGATGCCAGTAGCAGCTTCACCAGTAGTGACAAAAATGTCTCAAAACATTGCCAAATGTTCCCTGGGGTGTAAAATTGCTTTTGTTTGAGAGTCGCTGACAGACCTTCATCCACTTTTCCCTTCACATGGCAGTTATTTTGACACTTCCCTCTCCCTTATTTTTTATATCTAATTCATTACCGTTTATACCTAAAAATATATAAAATAAATTTATTCAATTTTCTCTAGATCCACTGCTTCTACACTGATGTGTTTCTATGCCTGATTCCCTCCAATCTGATATGAGTGTTGTTTTTAAAATGTAAATTAGATCATATCATTCCCCTGCTTGAAAACCCCTCATGGCATTCCATTACTCTTAGGAAAACTACCAGACCTTTGAGTGAGAAAGCTCTTTATGAACTGTCCCCTGCTTATTTGTCTAGACTTACTTGGTGCCTCGTAGCTCCGTTATTCCCATAATTTAAAGACAAAAGTAGATAAATGTCAACTTTATTACTTGATGTGAAATATTATTGAAGATACTTTCATAATTTTTGCTTAAATTTTATATTTTTTCAGGTGTTATGAGTGTGATGAAAAATTATCAACACATTGTAATAAGAAGGTTTTGGCTCAGATAGTTGATTTTCTTCAGAAACACGTTTCTAAAACACAAACAAGTAAGTTAAGTAATTGCTAAAGAAATCTATATTAAAGTACAGTATTTTATATTTCATATAAAGAGTTCATAAATTCATAAAGAGTACTTTACATGTTCCTGTCACTTCTCAGTAGGAGTGCCATGCATTCTTAGGTAGCTATTATGTATTGTATTTATATAACCAGTAATGAGAAGCTGGTGAGGGTAGTGACTAGATAATGGGCTTTTTAGTCAATGCTGAGTTTGACTTTAGGCTCCACCTAAATTACTTACTGTCCATGTGGCTTTAGTTTCCTTACTTAAAAAAATAGGATAATAATTCTACCATATACAGTTGTTGTGAGCCTTAGAAATGTTTTCTAAAGATTTAGAAATTATGTACGTAAAAATATTTGCGTAATGCCAAACACATGGTTATGAAATTACATCTGTTATTTGTTATGTAATTGTAGTGCAGTTCTGACACTAACCACCTGTAATTAGGCTGACCTTGCAGATTAAGGGCTCAGTGCCCCTACAAGATTGCCCTTACTTCATACACTATCCTCAAGTTCAGGGGTTCTCAGGCCACCCACATTTCTGATCAACTGGCTATAAAATCAGGGGTTCTCACTATCCTGTTAAGTTCAATAATTTGCCACAGTGACTCAGAGAACTCAGGAAAATGCTATACTTACAATTACGGTTTTATTATAGGAAAAAAAAAAAGATACAAATCAAGATCAGCCAAAAGAAGAGACACATAGGGTGGCTTTGGGAAGGCCCCAAACATGCAGCTTCTGTATCTTCTTCCTGTGGTGTCAGGATACATCACCTTCCTGGCACATCAATGTGTAACAATACACACAGACTGCTACAGACTATTGTTAATAAGCAAAGAAGAAAGCTCGCTGGAGCTTTGGTGTCCAGAGTTTTTATTGAGGTTTCATTGCATAAGCATGACTGACTGAATCATTGGCCACATGATTTACCTCAGTCTCCAGACCCCAACCTTCTAATCACATGGTTGGTCCTTCTGGCATAGCAAGCTCCCATCCTGAGTCATTTTATTGGCATAACCTATCTAGGACCCACAATAAATAAAAAAGACACTTTGTTAACATTAACTATCAAGTGTGGTCCAAGGGGCCCATGATGAACAAAAAAAGGACACTCCAGTTACTCTAGAAATCCAAGGATTTAGAGGGTACTTCTCAGGAACCCAATACAAAGGGCAGCCAAATCCTTTATCATACAATAGTAATGTATTGTATATTATATACTTGGTTGATTATATACTTTGTTATCTAACATATAGGCAATATATAATACATGTGAATATAAATTAAGAGTAAGAGGGAAGCAGTTTCTTCATTAAAATATATTAAGTGCCTATCATATGCCAGGCTTTATACTTTATTCAGTAGTGGTAAAACAAAAATAGTTTTATCTTGCCCTCTTGGAGTTTAGAGTATAGTGGGGGGGAAAAAATAAGCAAATATATAATAACTTTTGATAAGTGCTACAAAGGAAAGGAACAGATTGCAGTGATAGATGATAAATCTAGTGGTCACAGTGATCAAGAAAGGCCAATGTGGCTGGAGCGTGGTTTGCTGGGAGAGACTCAAACGAGATGAAGTTAAGAGGTGGGTAGGAGGTCATGAAGGATACTGTAAAGAATTCCTTGGTAAAGATTTATTTTATTGTAAGTGTAATGGAAGCTGTTAAAGTTTTAAACGGGAGTAACAGTTATTTTATCTTTTTTAAAAACAAGATGACTCTAATTGCTATTGAAGAGTGGACTGTTGGGGGTTAAGAGTGGCAGTGGAGAGATCGTTAAGGAGGTTATTGTGGTAGGGAAGGTGAGGGACTAGTAAGTAGAGGCACTGGTGGGAAGTGGGTGGATTAAGATGTAATGAGTGAGGGAGAGTGGGAGGAATCAAGTACAAACCTGAGGATTTTGATTGAGTAACTAGGTGAATGGGAGTGAATGGACATGATAATTTTGAAATTCCTTTGGAGCAGAATTGAACTGCTTAGTAATTGGCATCAGAAACCAAAAAATTATATAAAAAATATAATGATCAGCTGTATTTTTTATAGCTCAATATACAATTGTTTTTGTTAGCTGTTGCTTTGAGACAGTTATGGTGAAGAAATTGGAGGAGGAACTGAAGGAGAAGGAGGTAAACTCAGGTTCCTGGACGTTAAAAGAAATGATTCATTTTATCACTCATTCATTTATTTATTTATCAAACATTTACTGAAATCTTACTCTGTCCCAGGCATACTAGTTACAGCTCCAACTGTGCTCAAATAAAGAATAAGGATAATATAACAGTGAAAGACATTTAAGACTTCAGATGTTGTTCTCAGTGCTGTCTCTGGAAAACTGCACATCAAATTTGTTTTGTTGGCCTAATAAAAAGATACGTAAGGATATGATATCAAGGGTGGCAGAAGTACAATTGTTGAAATTTTTTTCTCTTTATTTTTTTTTAATCTTAGAGGTTCCTTCAGGTTAAGAGCAAAGCCAGTCTAATTCCATTCAATTTTACACATTTCTCAAATATTTATTATAAAGAATGTAAGGTAGGAAGCATGGAATAGTGCGGAAAAAGAACATGGACTTTGAGTCAGGAGTCTGCCATTCAAATTTGACTCTTTGAATCAATCACTAGCTATGTTACCCAGGGCAGGTTACAATGTGTTTGTCTCAGCCTCATTTTCCTCAGCACTTTCTCTTCTTTCCCATGTTGCTTCAGGGAATAGAGATTGATAAGACAGTTCCTGCCCTAAAGAAGTTTAAGGTCTAAAAGAAGGTGTGAGATAAAAAGGTGATGCTAATGTAAGCAGAATAAAATTTGTATTTTGAGAGATGTTCAAACAAAGTTCTTTAGATATCCAAAGTGGGATGTAATGTTTAGTTTTAAAAAAATGCAAAAGGAATCTAAAATAAGCAGGCTTTCAAGCTGACCCTTAAAGGGTCAACTTTGGATAGATTGAGATGAGAGAAGAAACATTTCAGGTGGTGGGAAGAACCAATGTAGGCTTTAATTGTGTTTAGGGAACCAGGGGTGGCAGCTCCTGGAATAGTGGGAAACAGATTCTTGAAGGGGTTTGAGAGTGTAAAACTTTCAAAGCTAGAGAGAGACTGAGTTCTGAATTCAAAGTTTCCAGAAGTTCTCGGGCATAATGTGGCTATCTTTGTGATCCAAGCTACAGGATTTTTCAGGCAAGTTTGATTTAAAATAAGTTCCCTTGGCATTCTGGAAGATTTTGGGGGGGGCAGGGTGCATAGTAATCTACTGTATTCTTTCTTACATGAGGCTTTAGTATATTTTTATAAAATACTTTAAAAATCAAATGTGAAATTTGCTATTGAAATTGTAATGTTGGATATGATTATGCAGCTATTTTAAATGATAATTGTGAAGACTGTAGAAATGTAAAAATCTCTGTTTATGGTAATTTAAAAAGAATACAAAACTATGTATTATATTTAGGTGGGAGGACAAGAATGATTTAAAAATATTTTTATAAAAAGATCTTTTTCTATTTTGCTCTAAGTAAAAATAACTACTGAGAGGAAAGCCTGAACATATACTTTAAACATGTTCTTAAGTATGCAGTACCAGAGTTAATTTCATGTCTAATACATCCAATTCAGCTTCTCTACACAGAGAATATAGGGTATTGTCTCATCCATCTCTTAAAAACAACTAGCTCAGTGATCTGAATTTTTGCTTTAGTAGCCCTTTAGACTCTTAAAAAATTATTGAGGACTTAAACAGCCTTATGTTATATATATCAATATTTAGGTTATGTATGATATTAGGTTATGTATATCAATACTTATCATATTAGAAATTAAAACTAAAAAATTAAAATATTCACTGAAAAATAGCATAATTTCATGACATGTTAACAAATAACATTTTAAGAAGAGATAACTATTTTTCAAAATAATAATAGGTACCTTTGTTTTGTTTTTACAAATCTCTTTAATATCTGGCTTAATAGAAGACAGCTGGATTCTCATATGTACTGCATTCAGTTTTGTGACATCACATGGCATGTAGCCTCTAGAAAACTGTGTTCTATGATTGAGAATGAATGAAAGTAAAAAAAATAAGATCTTAGACTTACTAGAAACTTCTTTTGACCTTAAGAATCTGAAAGGAGGATAATGTCTTCAGAACTGCTGAACTAGCACGTTTCTGTTTTTATATTTTCTGTCCAGCCTTCTTGCCCTAAGACTCAGCTCAAATCCTGCTTCAAGGACACTTTCCCAATCTTTTGTTTTATTCTATGTAGCATACCTTAGAATCTGATAACATATGGTTTTGTGATGTTTAGCTTTCATGTGTTTATGTGTCTTATTTATAAAACTATATGTACCTTTGCTGATAGTCTTTTTGATTCCTATATGGCTAAGCAGTAAATACTTGCTGAATTGATCTGAACTAGTATGTAATGCGTTTTTTTCTGAGGAAGTAGATAAGCTTTGCATTTTCACCAAAAAAACAAAACAAAACAAAACTGAATATCAAATTTATTTTATGTATTCATTCGGTCTTTTAATATTTGCATTTCTACCTTGTGCCAGATACTGTGCTATGTTGAAAATATAGTAGTGAATGAGATGTTGTTCTCAGTTCCTGCCATTATTGATCTATTGGTTGAGTGAGGAATATTGACAAATCACACTTACTTATAATTGCTTGTTGAAATAGTGCTGTGATGGAACAAGTACAGGAGACTGCGAGAACACTTTGGAGTAGTATCTAACATAGAATGGAGGAGCCAGGAAGATTTTATTTAGAGGAATGCCTTCTAAGCCAAGAGCTGAAAGATACCTAGAAATAAGCTAGGCAAAGAGAGAAAAGGCATGTGTTCCATGCAGAGGAAATAGCTTATTGATGAGTGAGGGAGCTTGATACTTTCAGGGAATTTTATAGTGCTGCAAGGTTGAGTTTTATGGTGTTGGGGAATGGTGACAGATGAGACTAGAGGTAAGGAGGAACAGATATTAAAGTGACTTGTAAATTTAAAGTTTATACTGCAGACAGTGAGAAACCACTAATTTTAAGCAGAGAGGTGGATGATAAGTTTTGTATTTTAGAGACATCTCTTGTCTACGGTCATGCCACTTTGAACAAACCCGATCCTGTCTGATCTCAGAAGCTAAGCAGGGTTGGGCCTCGTTAGGACTTGGATGGGAGACCACCTAGGAAGACCAGGTGCTGTAGGCATAAAAAATAAAAAATAAGGGATTGTAAGTTAACAAGGTCCTTGCAATCTGTGTGGTCAACCAAGGGTTGCCTCGCCTAAAAAACATATATAGAGAGAGACATCTCTTGACTGTAGTGTGGAGATAGTAGGCATGCTACTTTATGTGCATTTCCCCATTCATGTGGCAGTATCAACTTATATGATCAAATAAAGATTTCTAAGGCTAATAGTTAACTAGGAGTTAGTGGAATCTTGAGAATAAACAAGTAAGGTAATTATTTGGTTCCAAGGTAGAGGAGTAGTGGGGCAGCAAGTTTTTCCTTTTTAAAGCTTAAACTTCTTTTCAGCTGCGGAAATGGGCAAATTACATTAATACTACATGACTGGTTTAGGTAATTGCATTAAGCAGTTGAGGGAACCCCAGTGCAGGTTCCCAGAAGAATGCTTACAGCTGTGTAGATTTCACATCTGATGCTAGCTAGCATTTGCTTTTTGAAAAAAAATCCCTCAACATCCTCCCCTACAGACACATACCAGAAAACCTAAAACAACAAATAAAATCCTAATATAATATAAAGGTCATATATAACACAACTGAAAAAGAGCATGAAAACTCTCGTGGGGCCCACCCAAAAATATGTATTGCTAAAAGTGGGTCGATAATTCTCTTGCAAGGCTCATTTGTCACTTTGATAGTCTTGTAAATGTCATGTAAGTATTCTGTAAATACTTACAGAACACAGGAATTCCTGGTGAAATAATGTCACCTAAGCTGAGTCTTAGGGCAAGTAAGGCTGGACAGAAAATATAAAAACAAGTTTTTTTCTAAAATAATAAATTTGGCCTGTAATTTTAATACTGGGATGCCATTTAAAGTAAGCTTAAGGAGCATAAAATATTAAAGAGCATATTATCATCTGTTAAATTCATTAAATTTATGCTCTTGGTATAAAAAGACATGATTTATGTTGGTTCTTTTAGAGGTTTCATTATAAAAGTTTTGTGTATCTTTTTTTTGAAATAATAGAGTAAATAGTATGCTTGGGATCTGAAACAGTATATCTGAAGATAAATAATATAGTGCTCTTTTACAGTAACCATTTGAAGGTAATGTAACAACTCTTTTTTTAAAAGTAATATATTTTGTTCTATAAAGTGACAGTTATATGCCAAAGAATTTTGTATTTTCAAAAATAAGTACTAAAAGTAGTTAGGGTTAGGGACAAGCAGATGTTAGACATTTAAAAAACAATTTATTGTTACCTGTAGGGATTGAAATCCGGGGTTCCCCATCTGAACTACAGAACATAGAAAATTATTTGAGTGACTGTTTTCTCAGTTCTCCTAAAGATGGCACTAACTAGTACCCTTCTGGATACATAGGAAGAAGTTAATTGCATATAGTGGGTGCCTAGGGTATTAGGGCTTAATTCTTTTGAAGAACCCTTTGAGAAGGGCTGATATAAACTTTAATAAAGCTATAAATTCACACACCAATGACAGCAATTGATTACATCCAGCTTTGCTTAAGATCAGTGGCCTTTTCTTTCGTATCACCACTAGTATTTCATTAATGTCTTAAATTATCACACTTGTTAACCTTATCAACCATTATATACAGACAGACAGTAGATCAGAATGGTTAAGTGTATGGATTTCAAAGCCAGACTGCCTGGGTTTGAATCTCCCCGCTACCGCTAACTACCTTGTGCCTCAATTTCATCATCTCTCTGCAATGGGGACAATATTGGGAGATAATGTTCTCAGACTCTTTAAGCAAATCACCAATTAAGTTTGCTTTTCTCATGCCAATGGGAAACTTGGGAGGCACTATTGTTCCTGTTCAGTTACAATTGGCATACAATATTATATTAGTTTCAGGTGTATAACATAGTGATAGACATCTATGTAACTCGTGAGATGATCACCCCGATATATCTAGTACTCATCTGACACTACATAAAGTTTTACTTAGATATCATGAATTTAAGGCTTAATTATCTCCTTGCTGTTCACTATGTATCAATTCCTTATACTCTAGTCATAAATCATAAGAATAAATATAATAGTTCATATAGTACTTGGCACACAGTAGACATTTGATAGATCAATTCAATTTGAGTTGTTACATTTTATAAATGTGCTATTTAGTAAAATGAAAAACTTGCACTGTAAATGAAACAAATTTAAATAGTTCTTAGAAAATGTCATTTTATTTTCTAGTTAAATTATCTGATCTATTTAACATTCAAGTCCAATAGTATAATTAATTTTGAATATGTTCTCATAGGCTTACACGTAAAAGTCAGCAAAACAGATCCTTGCCACTTGTGTGAAGTGGCTGTTTAACCATGAAATAAACTATTTTTATTGCCATTGCCCTGTGGATATGTTCTTTCTGGCAGTGCTGTCCATATTTGGTGGCTCTGCGTGGAGAGCCAGGTGGTGCTGAAAAGCATCGCACAGTGAAGCGTGGATGTATCTAGGTTTGACATTTGTCATCCCTCACTGCTGAAGGGAAGGGTAAAATCTGTTTTTCCATATGTTTATGCTTTTTTTTTGCCTGCAGTTTTGTCCAGATGGTCTTCTGAACATTGTTTACTTTAGGTTGCTATCCCAGATGTTTTGAAAACTGATGGGTAAAAGTGGTACACAGATACGTAAATCATTTGCATGTTACAGTTTAAAAATACAATTCTTATAAGATTAAAATATAACTTATTTCTGGAAGTATTTTTCCAAGTGATGAATAAATATATTTTTATATATGTTATATATTTAAATATAGTTAATATCATCCATATAGTTTAGTTCCCCTAACCACTCTGTTTTATGTTAAGCTGAAAAATATTATGGTGGCATTTATTAAGAATGTTAACTAAAAGAAATACTTTTGAGGAATCATATTTGTTCAGAGTTGCATATACCGAAATCTGTAAGAATCTTGCCCTGCTATCTTAGTTCTTCTCATTGTGCATAAGTCACCGAAGAGAAATTAGGTGGTAAAATGACAGTGGATTTATAATAAAAATATCATTGTGACCATGGGCTTAACCTGTTGGAGACTGAGTTTTGTAAAAGTAAAATCAGTAACAGTCTTGCCCTAAAAGATGGAGTAATGCTTGGATTTAATTACTCTTTCATCCTAAATCTCTTAAAAATCACCATAAACCATCTATTGGCAAGGGCTGTCTGAGAGCCTGAAACCTGCTGATTTGAGCCTCTAGTTGGAATCTCAGATATAATGAAGAGGTGGACTGCTCTCATTTGCAAACCCAGCCAGTATCCTATGGGACTTCCTCTTGTTTGTGCAGTGCTTTTTAAGCACCGACTGGCTTTTTTCATTTGTTGTTATATTCACTTGCGAGTTTGAATACTGTCTGGCCTTTTTGTGCTTTTTCTTTTCTCCATACCTGGCCTCTGCACTTCAATGACCTTCTTCATTAATTGTACTAGCCTTTGCCCCCAAGCTCTAGTGGAATATAATTTTATCACTTCTAATAATACCTGGAGGACAGTAGAAGAGATCTATCTTGCTAGTTCTTTTCTGTGTTAACTTGGAATTCTAGGTTTGAGAATTAAAAATAGCTCTTCAGTATCAGGAAAACAAACATTGAATAACAACCAATAATGTTTAAAGAATAAGCAAACAGGATTAAAGGGAAAAGCAGGTAATAAGATTTATGAAAAAAAATTAGTTGCATCACAGGGTAGGAGAAAAGACTTGAAGGAAAAATCTTTTCCATGCAAGAGGTTTGCTTAATGTTAGAAACAATCTTAGAAACCACCAATTCATTTTTCTCAAGGAGATAAGATGTTTCTACACATTCAAAAGAAATACCAAAGAATTATGAAAACTACGGTCAATATAAAAGGCAAACTTCATATTAGCAATGTAGCATATAAAAACATATAAGCAATGGATGTGAAGGATAGTTCATGAAGATACATAGTGCTTACTATGCCAAGTATTTTGGAAATAGCTCATTTAATTCTGCTGAAAAAATGTGTTAATAATTCCATTTGGTTGATACTGGAGCCCCATATCTTAAGATGCATTTGAAGAGGGGGCAAAAGTCAAAGGTGCCAAGTCAAGCCATATTTGAACCAATAGGATGTGCATGACATCAGTCTACCGGGACCTAAGACTGAAATTTCTCTTTATGATGTTTCTTCCTCCTATCCTGAGAATAGGGCTGCCTCCACCCCTGTTTATCTCCCTTAATGCTGTTGTACAGAAGAGTGATTGGTGGGGAGGAGATGTCTTACCTCCTCTTAAGAAATCATCAGAGACAGAGAAGACTACAAGTCTACTATGTTTGCTCTTTAATATTGTAGGTTTTCATGTATGTTGAATTTTTATTATGTACATTCTCCCGAACAACACACCCCTGTGGGAAAAAGAGTGGTCATAAGAGGCATTCCCTGGTCTCCATCAATCTGATTGGAGGGACAGACAGCCAAACATTTAAAAGTTAATTAGTAATGCAGGGCAGCATGTCGGTATTAGATGAATAAAAGATAAAATTATAAAATACTATAAAATCTGAGGCTTGAAAGTAATTTAAAGAATATTTAGTTAAAACTAAAAGATTTGAGAACTTGGGAATTTTCTATTAAACTTCATATTTTAATGATTCAGAAAGAAATTTTCTGTTAAATAGATATCTGTTGTGTCAGGAATCATTCTCCGTTTTCATGTTATTAAACATGATGAACTGACACTATAATTTGTAAATCTGCATTAATTTTACAAGTTGGTAAACTCAAAATATTCATTTATGTACTATACACTTAGGTATTTTACTTTTTATATTATAATTCTGTTAATTTTTTAACTTTATTTGAAAACTTCAAACTTACAGAAAAGTTACAAGAACAATACAAAAAATTGCCACTATATGGTGACTTTCTAATTTCATCATTTCTTCTGTTTATTAGTTGGCATTCTCTTCTAAGGAAGAGTTTCCTCCCTTTTACCCCATTTTAAAATCTGTTTTCAGTTTAGGCTTATCATTTTGTCCAGTGAATAGTAATCTATTAGTGCCCTTCTTCATTTTGATATTCAGATTGACTCGGATTGGACAGGTGGGAACCTACTCAAAATGATACCTATGTATTTTGACATACTCATCAGTTTTTTTGAGCATTTCTTCATTTTCCGGCACAATAAAAGTGTCATAGGTTCATTTTGCCTCTTTGCTGCCCCACGGTTAAGAATCACCCATTTCTTCAAGGAGTCTTCATTCCTTTTGGTAAGGAATGATATTTAGAAATCAAGAGCTGGGTGTTTTCTTCTTGTTCTTTTATATTTAATTTTTTAATTCATCCGGAATTTATTCTGCAATGTTGTGTGAGTTACAGATTTTATATTAATATGAACTAAAATTAATTGCTTTAGCGGTAAGATATAAAACCCAAGACATTTATTTTTGTTTGTGTTCTTGACTTTCAGGAACATCGATTCAGGAGAAATGTCAATTTAATTTTTAAATAATATATTTAAATTATATAAAATGATTTACATCTTATGTCAGTTATGTTTTCTCTAACTTAGGTGCATTTTCTAGAATCATAAAACTTTGTGAAGAGAAATGTGAAACGGGTGGGAAAAAAAAGGGAAGAAAAGGCAGCAATGTAACATCTGTAAAAGGAATTACGAATTTAGGAAATACTTGCTTTTTTAATGCAGTCATGCAGGTAAGAGCCACCAGAAAGCTTTGTAACATGTAGAAGACAATTTTAATTAATGTGTATTTGTTTGCACACCTGTAGACTGTCAAATGACTAACTATTCATCTACAAATTTCTGTTTTTGTTTGTTTTAGGCTATCTTAGCCATTGTCATATATATATATATACCTTTTCCACATTGCTTCTGAAATGTCTTCCCTGTATTTTGTCATGGCTCTATGAGTAATGGCGACATTAAATATAAAATGTATCCAATTAAATTTTTGAAACTTAAAAATTTTAGCTATGCTAGATGAAATTCGAAACTTTGAGAAAGTAATTTATTACATAAAATCATATTCTCTAAAATATTATATTCTATATAATATTCCAAAAATATTATAACTGAATCAGAAGAGTTTGCTTTTGTTTTCTTTTAGAACTTGGCACAGTCTTACATTCTTACTGAACTGATGAATGAGATCAAAGAAAATGGTACAAAACTCAAGATTTTTCCTTCTGCAGACTCTCAGTTGGTAAGAAGTCTAACAATCTGGATGAGAGCTCTTTGAGATGAGATACTGACATTGCCAAAATCTGTCTTTAATGTTCCTCAGGTCTATCAACTGAGATGCTAGAGGATTTGGAAAAATAATTCAAAAGCATTTTGTGAAGATAAACAAAACATTTAAAACTTCTAAAATCATAACTTTAAGATAGATATGTTTAGAACATATGGGTCAAGCAATACAAAAATATTGAGATAGCTTCCAAACAAATTACTAGCAAAGACAAAAGTGGTTTGACATTTTTTGGGCAAATTGTCTAGGACTCCTATTTTGTAGTTACTGGTGACAATGTTTAAAGATAGCATTTTTTTTTTCCTTTAAAGGTAGATGTAATTTTAAAGTGAGCATCTAAAAGTTTTTCGAAGTCTGGTCTGATAATGTTTTTAAGCTAATGAGGAAGTAAAAGCAGCCTCTAACATTCAGAAGCTGGCCTGGCACCCATAGCTTGGCTGTTATTCAAATACTAACTTCAGGTTAGGTTACTCTAAGACTGATAAAATGAGACAAAGCAAGTCCACTTCATAATTTTATCTAAATACAGACAAAAACAAGTTTACTCTACCACTTAGAAAATCCTAAGCATCCTCTCTCGGCCAAAGTGAGTGAGTGCTGTTTGTTTACTAGCTATTGCTTTATTCTCATTCTAGTCTCCTGCCACCCAAAGATAAGAGTTAATGAGTTACCCAGTCATAGAATTAGTCCTACTTTCTGACAGCATCCAAGTAAGAGCAGACCTCTACTTTCCTTAGGCTCTTCCTTAAATGACCCAACTAAAGCCCAAATCCTATATTGGTTCTTTTGAATACTCTCTTATTGAGACACCCCATGATTCCTTGTGGTTCATGTTCTCCCTCAATGCAACAAGTAATAAACCCACCTTGTTCAACTGTAGGTATGTTCCTGGTGATCTTTGGCTGGAGCTCATTGACACTGGTAATAATGATTTTAGTTAGAAATTGATTTGTGTGTGCACGTGCACGTGTGTGTGTGTGTGTGTGTGTGTGTTTTAGAGGAAGAAAGAGTATATGTGTAGCTCATAATCTGGCTTTTAAAAAGTACTTAAAGAGGAGTTCTAAAAATTCTTCGCCCAATGTAGTAAGCTTAGATTTTTCTTCCAAGGAGGCAGTTTTGAAAGGTGATATTTTTTTTTTGATTAAAAGGCAAACTGTAAATTCATTGCCTGTTCAGCTCCTTAAAAAATTTTATGGTAGATTCCAATGTCTTCTCCTAAAGTATAGTGAAATAGTGAAGGCTACTCTACTAAATGGAAGTTAATGCTTAGTCATTTGAAAAGGTTTCATATGAAATGTGGTTGAATGTTAAGTTTAAGTATTTCACATGTGGAGCTGTGTCTCAAGATTACTGTATGGCAATTAGATATTATAGCTGATCACTTTAGGTTTGTGTCACTTTTAAGAAGGAATTTTCAATCTAGGTTTTCGGATTTTAGAACAAACAGTTGACCGGAGCTGTGGCACTGTCAGTGTAGATCACCAGTTTTACTTTGTCCTTTGCAATCTGTATGCCTTTTATTTCTTTTCCTTACTGGCTTGACCCACCAGTAATATATTGAATAGATGATGAGATGAGAGCAAACATCCTTGCCTTAATCCTCAAATTAGAGCAAAAACATTCAGTCTTTCACTATTGTTAAGAATGAAGTTAACGGTAGGTTTTCCATAGGTGTTCTTTATAAGGTTGAGGACATTCCCTTCTATTCCTAGTTTTCTGAAGGTTTCATCATGAATGAATGCTGAATTTTGTTAAATGCTTTTCCTGCATCTATTGAGATTATCATATAGTTTTTCTTCTTTATTCTCTGTTAATGTGGCAAATTACACTGATTGATTTTCAAACCTATCTTGTTAACCTAGGACAAACCCACCTTGTTATGATGTATTATTATTATTATATGTTGCTGAATTTGATTTGTTAATGTTTGTATACATATCAGCAGTGTTCTTACTTTAAAAATTTTATTAAGCTATTCATACAGAAAAGCGTACATCACAATTACATAGATGATAGATTTTCACAAAATGAAATTAACACTTTGCTCAAGAAACAGAACATAATCAGCAGCTGGAAGCCCCCTTCAGATTGCCTTCCATTCATTACCTCACTACCTGACAAGGATGGCCTCTATCCTGGTTTCTAACAGGACAGATCCATTTTGCCTGTTTTAATAATTACATAAATGAAATCATATAATATGTACTTTTTTGGATTTGGCTTCTTCCTGTCGATGTTTGTGAGATTCATCCATATTGCATTCTCATCAGCAAATTTACCTTAGCTTTCAAAGTTTAAGTGTACTTTTAAAACCTAAGGTTATTTACTCACTTAGTTCTGAAGGGTTTCTCCTTTGTCTAAAAATGCTTTATTTGGGAGTAGGAGATACTACGCCTTAGTTCTTGGACTTCGAAACTGCCTTAGATTTTACTTTTGACACTTGAAGTAACTTAATTCACTTAACATAGCAAAAAGCACTTTGATATTCAAAAGCTATGGAAAATTATAGCCTGTCCTTTATGTGGTTTTAGCCAGGTTGTGGATTTTTAAGCATAGTTGGTATGAAATATATACATTACGTGTATTTCATGAACACGTGAATGAGACAACATAATAGTTGCCCTAGGAGATAACATTCTAATGTTTGAAGATTATATTTGGAATGTGCTTTTTATTCATTGTAAAGAGAGGGAGTTACTGGTGAAGGTAACGTTTTAGAAAACAAAACTTGGTGGGAAAAAAATTCTAGAATAAAAGGCATTGATCCTTTACACAATTTTAGCTGCTTTTGTCAAGCTTTATGTCTCTCTCCTTTACAAGAGGGAGATGGTATACCAATTTTGTGATTTAATTTCCCATTCCTTATTTATTTGGGGAAAAGAAGAGTATGAAGTTTTGCTAATATAATTTATAATTATAAAGATGTACAAATATCAAGTAGATGAATAATTTTGCTATTGGGAGAGCACATTAAGGGACAGTTTCAAGCAAATAAAGATTAGTGATTTCATTCTTAAGCTAATAGTTCTATTTACATAAAAGGCATAGGGTATGAGAATACCTGTGTTTTTTAAGATAAGGCATTTAATTCCATTTTCTTTTTTTGTATATTTATTTTTATATGAGGGAATAAAGTGTCTTAATACAGTTGAGGCAATTTAGTTGTCATCATTTAAACAAAATATAACTCTTAGATTTTAAATAATATATATTTCTGACATAGAGTTGATTATGTTTTTAAAGGATCCATTAATGGTGGAACTTTCAAGTCCTGGACCATTGACCTCAGCCTTGTTCCTGTTTCTTCACAGCATGAAAGAAACTGAAAAAGGACCACTTTCTCCTAAAGTTCTTTTCAATCAGCTTTGTCAGAAGTGAGTGCATGTGTATTCTTAATATAAATAATCATGAGTTATTGTATTTATCACTTAATATGAGTAATTTCACTCTTACTGTAACATTGCTATTATTGCTTAGACTACCAAGAGAAAGAACATGTTTAGTTTCAGCTCTGTGCTTTATGTAAATTATGTCTTGTACTGCTATGAAGTGATTATTTATTCCCATTTTATATAAGGAAACAGAGACTTTTAGAAGTCGAGTAGTTTACCTCGTTTCGTAGTGACAGAGCCAGGATTCTAATACAGGTCTGTCTTGATTCAGAACCTCACAATATAATACTATAAAGTAAGAAAATAGAATTATAAAATATGAAATTTGCTGTAATAGATCATCTAACATAGTTTATTTTAAAAGATGCAAATAGAGTTTAAGTGAATTGAAGAACTTACATTTTTGTATATCTACAATCTTTAAAATTTTATTTTAATTTAAGCTTATCTATGCCATGGTATTGTGTTTTATCTCATAGTATTATACCAATGTTAATTTCTTTTTTAAAAAAGTTTTATTTGTCTTTCTATGACTGGCTTATTTCACTTAGCATAATGTGCCATGGTATTTTAAGTGTAGTTCAAAGTATGGAGAGTTTATGATATGTTTCATTTGCTTGGCAAAAGCCCTGAAAAGTCTGAGAGATGGGTGCCTCATAAAGTCAAAGTTTTTAGGACATTATATGCTTTAGAACTTTGTTTTTGACTCTACTAAAAGTAGCTTTTTGTATCATTTCATTGTAGTTTTATAAAGATTTTTTAAAAGAATTTTTAAAATAATTTGTTAAATTATTAAAATAAGTGCTCATAGACAAAAATTCAAACTATTATCTGTTTTTTAATTTTCAAAAGTGGTTTTGCATGTATGGAAACACAAATTGTCTGCAACTTGCTTGTTTTGGTTAATATTTTGTACATCTTTCTCTATAGTACATGTGGATATAACTTACTCGATTTTACATATGTGTATGTGTGTGTATACATCTTATTGCACTTGAGAGAATACATCTGTAGGATAAATAGAATGGTCAAACATTATTTGAAAATATTTAAAAATTACATTTTCTTTTGCTTTATTGTGTTTACTTTAAAAAGAGATACATATTAAGAAAAGTGATTTTTAAAAAATAAGATGAAGATTTGTCATATTTGTTGGGCCTGTTTTTGGACCCTGTTCTATTACATTGATCTTTCCTTGTGCCAGTACTGCAAGGTCTTGATTACTGTAGCTTCATAGGAAATCTTGTAATTGAGTAATGTGAGTCCTTGAGCTTTTTCCTCTTCCTCCTCCTCCTCCTTCACTTCCTCTTCCTCCTCCTTTTTTTTTTTTTTTTTACTATTCTAGTTGCATTACTTTTTAATATGAATTTTAGAATTAGTTTGTCAACTGGAGTTGGCATTGAATGTGTAGATCAGTTTGGACAGAATTGACATCTTAATGTTGAATCTTCCCATGAATGATTATGATATGTCTTTTCAGTTAAAGTCTTTGATTTTTCTCATCAAAGTTTTGTGATTTTCAGCCTACAAATCTTGCACATACTTTGTTAGATTTACCTTAAGACTATTCTTTGGTGTGTCATGTACCTTAAGAAGTGCCACCAAATTCTGAAGATAGAATGAAAGTACAGTGTATAGTATTTTATGTATGTTCTTCTGTATTACCTTCTAATTTACTAATTCACCCTTCAATTGTGTAGTTTAATATCCTATCCTTTGCATTTTTACATCTGTGATTTTATTTTATTATTGCTAATATTTTTAACTGCCTATCTAATTAATATCAACATGTTCTTATTTAATTTTTTCCAATTTTTCTTAATATCTAGGCCTTTATCGGCAGCATGCCTTTGTTTTTGGACATTCTCAACATATTTATTGTAACTTCATTGAGACTGTTCTATAAGATTTATTTGGAGTAAATTCATTTCAGTTGATTTTTTTTTTAACGTTAAATTTCTGCGTGTTTTATAATATTTGTTTATAGGCTTCTTTGGAGTAGATTTTGTTTGTTTGTCTTCTTCCATCGCTGGCCCATTTACTCTCTTCCATTTTCTCTACACCTTCTTGTTTCCCTGCCACTCCCATCACCTCCCCTTTCTTTCCATCACCTTCCTTTCTCATACTCTCCTCCTCACTGCCTAAAAACTTTTAATTTTAAGATAGCCTCGCCCCTGTCCTCTAAGCTGGCCTTGGAGATCCAGGTCTCTTAATGGTTCACAGTTATCTTTCTGCGGTTCTGTGAGAAGAGTCTGTAGAAGGCTTGGCTCAGCTTCAGGTCCCTAGGCTGTGTTCTGTTGTAGCCTTAGGCAACATTTGCCCAGAGGCTTTCTTTCAGGAAGGAAGATCAACAATCCTTAACCAATGAGCCTGGCTCTGTCCGATGCAAAGTATTTTTAGTTTTCTTCACCCTTCAGACCCAGGGGCTATTAAGTCTTGTTATTTTCTCTGTCTACTATTTTGTGTTCTAGTTTTGCTCTGTGGGGTTTTTTGTTTGTGGGTTTTTTGTTTTGTTTTGTTTTTTTGATACTGAATCTCACTTAAGACTTTTTTTTTGTTTTCTCTCTTTAAATTTGCTGTGCTTGGAGTAGTTTCTGGATCATGCACAGACTGATTCATCTTCACCTAGAAGACATCTCTACACTTTTCTCGTTCTAAATTTCTTTTTCTTGACAATCTATTCCTGTTTAATGAGTGGACATACAATTTCCTCTTACAATTTGAGGTTTTTAAAGGTTCCCTCCTCTTTTCCATGGTAACGTTTTTACTAAGGTACATTTCCTGTGAATGTATAATGTTTCCCTTATTTCAAATAGGGTGAATCTTTTCATATATTTGATGATTTTTCTCTTTCTATTTTTTAAGCTTGAAGGTCTCTTTTGGTATTAGTAGCTCAGATTGGCTCCATGAGGGATTCTATAAGTTATAGTTTTTCCTCAGTTCTAGGTAAAGGAAGAAAGAAAAAAAATCCAGCTTAGTAAATTTTCTTCAGTGGTTTAGAAGACAGTAAGTGCTTTGTGCATGATTGAGTTGGAGCTATAGGCAGAGAGATGGTGGGGACAGTTTCTCCTTTGTTCAGGACCAATTTCCTTCCTGTGTGCCTGCTTCAAAAGCCATAAACTGTTTCCTCCTACCTGCTGCCTTGCTGGTGAGGATCTCTGAAGGATTTACCTTCCCCCTCCAGTTCTCTTCCACTCCACTAACCTTTTGTAATACAGCACAAGTATAGTGTCATGCAATTTCTGCCTTTCATAGAGTCTAGCTGTAGAGGCCCAAATAGGGTTGGAATTGGTGTCTATCTTGGTTTCTGTCCTCATCTCTGATCTAGGAAGTGAACAGTATCCACAACATGCAGAAAGGGAAGCCCATTAGGGGAATAAATGAAAGTGCTCAACACGATTCTACTATGTGCTACTTCTTAGCAAGAGTGAGTAGTAGTAACTAAGATGATTTCTGTTACAGGCTAGATTCACGCCTGTTTTGAATAGCTTTTTAACACCAGGGCCTCACATTAGTGCTTTACTAGGATGAACATGTATCATGAGATAATGAGGAATAATGCTTAAAGTACTGAACTCAAGAATCAGAAGACCTGGATTTATGTCAGTGGCACTCAGCTTGTTCCTCAGTTTTCTCAAGTGTAAAATGAAGTTCTTATTAATTATGAATTCCCTAACGGCACTGTTGTGTATATCAAATGAGGTACGTTGTATACTGTACCATGAGACAATTGTAAACTTGTCTTGTTATATAATATAGTCTTACTATTTTGTGTTATTTTGACAAAATTCTTTCATCTTAGAGCACTTTCTAAATTTAGTACTTGTTTGCATTTAAGGCAAAAATGCTCGTTTAGAACTGGAGTTCATTGCCAGGAATATAACTGAAATCAACTAAATATTTGCTGTATTGATGTTTCTATGAATAGCACTCGATCCTTTTATTTAATTAATACACTAGAAATTGTCAAATTCTTAAAATACATTCACAGAGACATCAGTTTATAATTCTTTATTTTAATACAATCACATGCATTTGATTATTTAAGGTAGGAAGATAATAGATCACAGTAGCTTGAGTTTGAATACTGTTTTTTTTGCTTGTTTGTTTGTTTTTGCTTATTGTGTGACTGTGCAAATTACTTAAACAGTCCCTCTGAGCCCTCATATATAAGCTGGAGAAAATAGTATATCCCAAGCTTGTTTGAGGATTATGTGACTTAACCTATGTAAAACTTAACATATGTGCTTGGCATGTAGTAGTTGCCTAATAAAGGATAGCCATATTGTTCTCAGTGACTTAAGATTTCATCCTAATTGGAACAGTAATCACATTTTGTCTTTTGACTTCATAGAAAAAGAAGTAAGTTGAATCCATGGCTATGTTATTTCAAAGTGATTTTATAAATAATAATATGTTGTTGATGAAATGATTGTTCTTTTTTTCTTTCCTGTTTTTTTTTTAAATCATAGAGCCCCTCGATTTAAAAGTTTTCAACAACAGGACAGTCAGGAACTTCTGCATTATCTGCTGGATGCAGTGAGGACAGAAGAAACAAAGGTCAGATTTCTTTATGTATATCATACATACTCTTTAAGAAGAGGGTATAAAACTGAAGGAATTAATTTCTACGATAATTTTAATGTATGGCTGAGAAGTAATTTGATATTTTTCTAACTATGCTATTTCTTCTTTCTCTCTTTTTTGACTCTTCTACCATAGGATTATTAACTTTCACCCTTTCACAACCCCTATTACCCTTTATTAGTTAACCTAAATTAGTTATTATTTGTAACCCTTTGGCTATAAATAAATCAACTAAAACTAGCTTAAATAAAGAAAAAGGATCTAAGAATCCAGGTGAAAGGGGATATAGTTGGGACAGGAAGATTCTCAGGAATCCAGAAAGTATTCTTATTTTTCTAGTTTCTCTGGCTCTGTAGGGTTCTTTTATTCATCCGTTTGCAGACTGAGCAATTTCTCTGCTTCTCTGAGTGGCAGCACATGATCACCACAGTTTGCATGTTGCAGTTCTGTATGTATAAAAATGAAACTGCCTGTTTGTGAATCCCAATTCCCAAGAGAAAAACTTCATTATCTCATGTTGGATTAGGATCCACTCAGTGATCAGTCACCGGTGTCTAGAGGAATTGGGCCCCAGCCTTCTGAATCAGGGAATGTTTCTTAGAACAGAACAAATGGCTCATGGACTGAATAGATTCCTTAAACAGTGTTGTAATCTTTTCCCTTAATTGATTAGCCGTTTGTTGACTCTTACATTAAATTAGTTAAATTCAACTTTTTTGTTGCTATCCTATGCAAATAGCATATAATTTTTGTTTTCAGAGAAAATTCGGGATATTAAAGATGTCAAATTCACAGTACATTTCTTCCATTTTCCCCTTCTTACTCATAGCAGACTTTGCCGATCATTCATAATAACTCTGCTGAGTCTGGATTCAGTCAGCATCATTCTCAATATAGCACTGTGGGGAGCCCCTGTCACTCATAATTGTCATAATAGGTGAAATCCTGTTTCCTCTTCAAGGTGAATATACTTCTTAATCTATATATTACTATGTAGTAAAGCAACCTGGTGAAAAGTGCTCCTATACTTGTGGTAGATGTTACTATATTGCTAGGGAGGGTGGATTCTTCCCTTTTTTAAAAAAAAAATTCTACTTTGAGTTATAACATCATAGTGTTTCTTTACTCCTAAAAGCTGGTTTTCAGTGAAGAGAGAGTTATTAGGCTTCTCATATTTTCTTAGAAATAATCTTAAAGAATGAGTTAATCACTCCCTCATGTTACCAGTATGCAGTTGTCTCTCAGTGTCTGCAGGAGACTGGTTCCAGACCCCACACCGATGCTGAAATCCATGGATGCTCAAGTCTCTTATATAAGATGGTGTAGTATATGCAGTAATCTATGCACGTCATCTACTTTAAATTATCTCTAGAGATTACTTATAATACCCAATACAATGTAAATGCTATGAAAATAGTTGTCATACTGTATTGTTTAGGCAATAATGACAAGAAAAAAAGTCTGTACACGTTCAGTACCATTGCAGGCCTAACTACATAGTACACATCAGCAACAATATAACATTTTTTTCTGAGTTGTTTGAATTCAGGGATGTGGAACTTGCAGATACAAAGGGCCAACTGTATTAATACAGTGCCATTCTTAATTAGCTGTTTATTGACTTAAATTTAACTTTTGAAGGTGTCACTCTGTTTCTGCCATCCTCTACTTTTATATATTTTGATTAGAACCCTACAACCTTCTATTTAAATTTGTTTTTGTCGCCTTAGGCTGTGGTGACATTCCTCAAGGATTGATACTGTTATCTATGTGTCCCATGTACATTGTACATAGTAGATGCTCAGTGAATGTTTGTTGACTAAGTTGTCAGTGCTTACCCTTTAAATGGACAGTTTCTATTGAGAACTTGAATTGGGAAGAAAATAAAATAAACAGTCTCTTAAGTTATAGTAGCTAGTTTCTTGGAGATTTACAGTTATTTTGAATAGGTTACAATTTGAGTAAATTATTAAATTGACAGAATAATACTGTTATGTTTTACTTATAATTTGTTTTTAAAATCAGTTAAGAGATATATAATTAGTTAAATTTGGGGGACATTAGCACAATCCCCCATGAGCGAATATTTGATGATATTTTCTTAGTTCTAGAAACATACCAAGAATGGAGATTTAAACTGATCTTTCTATCAAACTAATGATCTTTCTATACAATACTGCTTATTAAAGCTTAGTTTTAATGCTTTGTCTTCAGTGACCAGTATAAATAATACATTCTTTGTTAAGCTTGCTATTTAAAATTTAAGCATAATTATTTTACTATTTGAAAAGTATTAGCCTAATTCAGTAACTATGGTTTATTAATACTCTCGTTGAAGAAGAAGATACAAGATAGCAGTGTGGAGAGAGATGCTCTTTCTTTGTATTATGAATAAATGTATTTTGACGCTTCAGAGCCTGCAGATGATATAGGGAGTTACTTCATTCAATCTACCAATCGCTAGAATGATTTTTTTCCTCTTTAATTTGAAAGAATATGTTTGATAATTGGGGGTCATGTATCATTAGAAATAGAATTAAAAATTACCTCTACATTATTTTTCTGTTGATATTATGAATAGAACAATAAAATCTCTCTCTATCATTTTTTTTCTATTTCACTTCTATTACTTGATGGCATTCTTTGTTACAGTTAAATTGTTGTTTTGTCATAATGGTTCATTAGGATTCACAGTATCTTAAAAACTCAGGCAGCACATCAGGAAACACTGGTTTTTGAAAGCTCTTATCTTTCTCCCTCTCTTTGAGGGTTTTAGATGGTGTGACAAAATTAAAATGTCAAGTCTGTGGATCTATTCAGTCTTGCAAGCAAGGACGGTTGTGCTGATCAGTTACAGTGAGTACCGAGGCAGGAGCTGCATTGTCTGGCCTGGGAACCCCACAGCTGTCAATCGTGCTGTTATTGTAGTTGTCACTGCCATGTGTTTTTTGTTTGAAGAAAAGCTATACCGTTATGTCTGCCACCAGAATCTTTTAGTAATGATTAAAAACTACTGACCTCCTTTCATATTGTTTCATTAAAGTCTTTTTCTTATGACTATAAAGTTTATGAATATAACATGCTCTTACTGAATAGAGCACTAAAGGGATCATTTGTGCAAAAATTGGAAATTGTTATGTGAAAAATAAAATCAAATTTAGTATAAGAACTTCTTTTATAGGCAGGCTTTTCAACTTAGAAACATAACCTGCGCTTTTTTCTTTTTAATTTTAGCTATCACTAAAATAATGATGTTACATTTTTATTATCTTCTCAAAGACATATAACTTTAATACATTATTGGATAGGATTATTTAAAAGGCATAAAACTATGAATTTCTGCATTCCTTTTTTTAAAAGAAGTTTAAGATGAAATTTGAAATAGTTGAACTTTGATAGCGCTAGTTGATTAATGTGCTGCAGTTGTTAACAGCTCTCTGACCAAAGTCTGTTTTTTTAACCTAAATGTTTCAAAGCACAACTCTTAACAGTGAGAGTTTGTAGATGTACCTAAACTCATTTATTTTATTCAACTTGATAAGTTACCTATTATCTCTCTAACAGTATAGAGGGAAGAATATAAATTTATGGCTGGGATACAGTAAAAAAGCCAAAGTCTAATAGTTTAAAGTTAATAATTTAATCAACTTCATTGTTTTCACTCTTATTTGGGGTTTTATTTTGTTTGTTTTTACTCTTTTATTAAGAGTATAATATCATGATAGCTTACATTTTACAATATAGTAAAGGCTTATTAAATTATATTGAAAGTCATATATAATTTATAAAATGTTCAAATTGTAGAATAAATTTAGGCTTCCAAGTTGAGTTAGAGGTCTTTATTTTTAATAGCTAGAGAGGCTTTTTACAGTTACATTAAATATTTACAAGTGAACATTGGTATTTATTGGAATTTTTCATTTACATTCATTAAATATTTCTCCTGCATGAAATTCATACCATTCTAATTTGCTTATTTTGGTTAAAGAAATTATTTTTTCAAGGTGTAAGTCAGCTTTAGCTTATTAGACAGTATCTGAATTATTTCAATTTTGGAGTCTGAATTGGAGATTATTTTAATTTTTAGTAGTTTCTGGAGTATATTTTATTATTTTGATTACCTTTGCATATATTTCATGACAGTATGACATGGTATGGATTACTGTATGTTTATTTTTAGACCCTACCCTGTTTATATTCAAGTTTTTGAATTGTGCATTAACTTTCAAAATACACTAGAAGAAAATAGTGAGCAGTTCTAGGAAATATAATGTGCTGATTCTAGGACAGTTAATAAATGAAACTCAGTTCCACAATTATTGGGGGGGGGTGTTAACTTATGAAACATTTCATGTGTATAGAAGAATATGTACAAATATACACAGTTTAAAGCGTAATATAAATATCACTATCACTCTTCCTCACCACCACCCCTAGAAGTTATAAAAAAAAAAGAAAAATAGAATAGTACCATAGAAGCTACCTGTTCTTTTTTTTCTAAACACTTCTTCTTCATCAGAGGTAACCACTCATTTTGATAGCTACCGATGTATACTTAGACAATATATTATTTAGTTTTGCAAAACTGAGTAGCAAGCACAAACCTATTGATATTATTGGACGAAGGCTCCCAAAAGAAGATGAGCCAAGAGAATCTCTGTGACATAGTCTGGCTTTGGCTTCCCAGAGTTTACAAGAGCTCTTTCTGGGGAAGTCATGAATGTATTTTAAGCCAGGTATGTCAATGTCAAGACAATTAGCAGAGGTATAGAAGAGACCAGGTACTAGCTCTCTGGTCCAGCAAAGCTAGAGGCTTCTCTGTTTTCTGTTTCTGGTTCATGGCTCTCAGGAATAGGTCATAGCAGAATGATTCTGGAGGATAATATATATCCACTGCCAATCCAGGCAGTGGGGCATGGAGGGGAAAGTACAGACATTAGCCGCTTATTCCCCATATATTCTGTCCTTGGCTTAAAAACATGGTATAGTGGTAGAGGGGATCTTGGTGTTGGTAGTATGTCTAACTCATAAGTCTCACTGGTCCAATCTGGATTGGTTGCCTCCCACTTTTGATGCATAGACATCATTCTGGAATTTTTACTAACTTGCTCCTGGGAATTCCCTTTGCCTCTTTTCAGTATTGCCCCGATGTTGCCTGTAAACCATATTATCTTTCTTGGTTTATGCTCTCATTTGGTGGTATATATATTTATACTTTTTCTTTATTTAAAAAGTGGCATATGCTATATATACACCTTTCTGCAGTTTGTCTTTTTTCACTTAAGATACTGTAGCAGTCTTTCATGTAAGAAGAATGGAAGCTTCCTTACTTTTTTTTCTAAGCTCAGCATTTTTAACCAGTTCCTTGATGAATATCCCTTACATGTTGTTTCTGGCTTTATGCTTTTATGAACAATATTGTGATGAATAATGTATATATATTATTTTGCATGTGTGTAAGTACATCTGTATAAATAGAGAAATGAGATTGCTGAATCAAATGATATATATGCTTGTAATTTTGATATACTCTAAATAATTTCCATAGGCATACAATTTTCACTTCTGTCAGCAACGTACCATATAAGGGAGTCTGTTTCCCATAGCCTCACCAGAAGACTGTTTTGTCAGACTGTTTAATTTTTGCCAATCTGCTAGGTAGAAAATAGTATCTCGGTACTTTTAGTGTACATTTCTTTTTTATACTAGGCTCAATATCTTTTCATCTGTTTTTATTTTTTGCCCAATTTTCTGCTGAGTTTTGATTCTTTGATTTCTGAAAGGTTTTTGTATATGAGGAGAGAGAATATGTTTCCAACTTTGTCAGTTATGTTTTGATTTTGCTTATAATGTAGAAGCATTTTTTTATATATATATAAAGTTTAAAATTTTTTTTTTAATTTAACACTTTTTTTTATGGCTTCTGGATATTGAGTCGTACTTAAAAAAGCATTCCCACTCCAAGGTTATAAAAGAATTTCCCGTGTTTTCTTCTAGTACTTTTATGATTTATTTTTAAATTTAACTCTTGATCCATTAAAGTATATCCTATTTCCTTTTTTCCCATTTGACTATCCTACAGTAATCTGAACTGTGTAGTATGCTTTTCCCAGTCAATTAATAACGCCCTAATTATACTAATTTTTCATATATATTTGGGTCTGTTTCTTAACTTCCCATTATATTTGCCTATCTGTTTGAATACTAGGATCATACTTTAAATTATGACAGTTTTAATGCATTTCAGGAAATCTAGTGGGACTAGTCATCTCTCACTACACTTGCCCCCTCCCCAGTTTTCATTGTTATTGTTTATTTTTCCATATCTCTCCTTCAACTTCTCACATTAAAACAAAAACAAACCAAAAAAAACCCAAACCCCAGCTTTTGCTATTTTTACTGACATTATGGTAAATGCACAAATTAGGGGAATTGATATGTTTATACTCTTAGGACCTATCCAGGAACATCGTGTGTCTTTGTATGCGATCAGGTTTTCTTTTGTGTCTTTTAGTAGTGTTTTAAAGTTTTCTTCATTTAGATTTTACACATTTCTTACCTTAAGTTTATTCCTAGTTATTTTATCGTCTTAGTTGCTATTATAAATGAGGTATTCCATATCTTCTAACTGGTTTTTGTGTGTGAAGGCTATTAACTTTATTACGTTTTATCTTCTTTATAATTTTTATACCTTTGAGATTTATTTTACTATCAAATGCAATGAATAGAACTTTAAGACAATGGTAACTAATAGTGAATAGGGGATGTCAAAGGATTTGGTCTTATAATTTTTTCCTCCTACACCTATTAATATAATGGCTTATATTACTATAATGGTATGCATTGCTAGAATAAAAGCCTCTGGGTCATACTGTATTTTTAATGTGCTATTGTATTCAGTTGCTTTTTTTTCAGAATTTTTTCATAATTGATATTGGTAGGTATTGTGTGTACTCTCTGTCAGCTTTTGGTACCAATATTATGCTTCAGGAAAATAATTTGGAAATTTCCTTTTTTCTATGCCCTGGAACATAGGATTCGTGGCATTCCTCTGTGAACTGTTAGGGTATAGAGATTTTTGTAAAGAGTACTAATTAACAATGTTCTCTTCCCCTCTCCTTCTCCATGAAAACTGGAAGATTTTCTGTCTCTTGTGGCATTAATTTCCTGGAAAATTATCTGGTTTTTTTTTTTCCTGAATTTTCCAATGTAATTATGTGAGAGTCGAGTAAAGTGGCCTCTTATGATTACTGAAAGTGTCTTTAATTTTGTTAGTGGTTTCCTTTTTTTCTTGGGTGCAATGTTATGCTTTTCATCCTTGTCTTGATTAAGATTAGCTAGTGGGTTTATCTCCCGACCACAGAATTGTCTTTTGACTCATTTATTCTCTTTAATTTCTACTTTTATCTTCACTAACTCTTCTACTTTTGGTCAGTTTTGATATTCTTTTTCTAAATATATAAGTTGGCTGCTTAATTTGTTTTTGTTCTTTTCAATTGATTTAAATATATAAGGCTGCGAATTTTCTTCTGAGCAGTGGACAGTACCTTGGATTCTCTGGGAAGTCTGCAGTTTGGGTTAGGTTCCCTATGACATAATAAATTTTTAACACCAAAATTATTATTTTTACACCAGGAAGTTCAGGTCAAACAGTGGTTTCACATATGAAAACCTATGATTAAGACTTTAAAAAATATTTTGAAGGATAATTAACAAGCTTTCACTGCACTGTAAAATACGAATCAGAGAAGATTAAATTCATCCACTAATTAAGGGCATAATTAGTGTAAAGGTGATGATTTGTTAGCTTAGATAAGTTTTTATTGGAATATATAGTTTTATTTAATTCTAAAAGTTTTCTGTGAGATTGGATCTTTCCTAATCCACGTGCAAGAGATGTGGAAACAAATCTTGTCATTTACTAAGAGCTGCTTAAGACTTTAATTAAGACATGACATTATTTACAACTAAATTCAAACAAAACAAGCAAGATTTAGGGTATTCTTGCTTTGTACATTAATTGATATTTGGACATTAGTCACATATGTATATTAATAAAATAATCTACATGGAAGTCAGAGTGACCAATTTAAGAGCTTCTTAAACAATTCTCCCCCAAAGAAGAGAATTGTTCAGTGTTCTTGTTTAATTTTTTAAAAATTCATTTTATTTTACAGACTAGGGAACTGAGATCCAGTGTACCTTGCTGTTTGAAAGTCCTTCTGTTATTAAGAGGATGAGACTGGAGTTAACTGTTACTAAACCAAATTCTATTCAAAGACACAAAAAATATTGCTGTGAAAGAACAGATTCTTATTAAATTCTTATTAACTTTGTTTTATAGAGAATACAAGCGAGCATTCTAAAAGCATTTAACAACCCAACTACTAAAACTGCTGATGATGAAACTAGAAAAAAAGTCAAAGGTATGTTGACTCTTTCACTGTAAAAAATTTCTTCTAGAAGAAAATATTAAAAGTTTCTTTTCAGAGGAAAAACTGAGCATTATGTGAACTAATTCTCTAAAGCAGTGGTCTTAAAATGAAGATGTACTTATTCCAGTGGCTGCAAGATATTCTAGTAGATCATAGAAACAAAATGTTAGAATGTATCCATGTGAATTTGTAAAAATAAAATTAATATGAAACATGCAGATCGATGTTGATGCCTTTATGTGAAGTATGTAAGTTGCTGAAAATCGCATCCTCACTTGGAAGTTCACTTTCATCATACTGTGTCATTTTGCCGATGAGGTCTGCTTGGATGACTGGATTTATGGATATTATCTAGTTTTAACTAGACAAAATGCTTAAGTGCTCCAAAAATTCCTTCAGGGAAACCATTTATTGAAGAGAGTGCTAATAGGTCAATCGTACATGCCTGCTTTACACCCAGTGTTGACTCTTCATCAGCCAAATTATGAGGCACAAACAATGATTATCTAATCTAAACAGATCACTTATAATTATCAACATTTACATGTGGGTTTATATTCCATGTTATTAGTGATTTACTTTGTCCTAAATGTATATTCTGCCTTGAGATATTAACTAATAGTAGTATGAAGTCATCATTTTTAGAAGACATTTAAAATTATTATTTGTATTGTACTTATTCTCTTTTCTAACTTCTATATTTTTGTAGCATTATATGTACACACTACATGTCTATAATTTCTAAACAAATATACATTGTGATATACATGCCAAAACTTTATATTGCAGTTAAGGGTTCAAGATTTTAAAAAATATAGATTCTCAAGCATACCTTGTTCTTTTGTTTTGAGATAGTGCCACCTAGTGCATGTTTATAATAACTGCCCAGTTTTTCTTTCACCTCTTTCTAGTTTTGTAATCTTTTCTATTTTTAATCTCTCGTATAGTTTTTCTTAATGAAACAACTTAGTTTACCATCATTTCTAATTAGTTATCATCATAATTAATAAATGTTTATTGATACATCTGGATATGTCTGTTCTGTCATTCGGTGCTTCAAATAATATTTTAAAATTATGTTAAATGCTGTTTGTAATTTGAAGGTAAAGACCCAAAAAGGATAGGAAAAAAGTTTGAAAGAGAAGTGAATAGGTTTGTTAATATATTTTTCCCCTAGTATTTACTTTGGAGGATTTCAAATTTCTATTAGAACAGTATAACGAAGCCCCATATACCCATCATCCCACTTAAACTACATTCAGTTCATGGGGTATTACGTTTTTCTATTTTCTCTCAACCCAAGACTATTTTGAAGGAAATTATAGGCATAATTTCTTTGATTTATAAATATTTTTCAAACAATAATTTTAACATTTTTTATATAGCAGTACACACACACACACACACACACACATAACAGTTATTAATTGCCATCTTAATTCTTTACACTGTGCTGTGTTTACTTGTCTCTGACTACTCTGTCATTTCCATAGTTATGGTCCCGGCATCTGTAGCACGAAAAGCGTTATCTCTTTTTCCATCCTCCTACCCCTAGGTTAGGCGCAGAAGCTTTAAAGGGCTTAAAGCAAGTACTTGCAGTGTAGTATAAATAGTGGTGATTGCCCTACTTAATTTAACTTTTAAGAGCAGTTTGTTATTTCTTGAAGACTACTGTAGTTGATAGTCATACTTTCTCTACAGAATTGCATAGGAGAAAGACATTATAACATCTTAAAGTAAAATACACTATTAAATGTGGTACTAGACATCTGCCTTAGATTTCTTTTGAATCAACAGGGGGAAAAAAGCATGTTACATTGTTAGGTTGATGGTTGACATGTTTTTTGCATTAAAAAGCATTATTTTTACAGCATATGGAAAAGAAGGTGTGAAAATGAACTTCATAGATCGGATCTTTATTGGTGAATTAACTAGCACAGTCATGTGTGAAGAATGTGCAAATGTAGGTACTTTAAAATTCCCTTCAACATGGAATAGATTACAGTCACGTTGTACATTTTCTTTCACATATATAATATCAGCAGTCACTTATTTTTGTGACAGATGACTACATAATAGTATTCTTCACTCCTAGAAAATAAACATAATTTATAATTTTTAAGAGTAGATGTGTTATTTTTCCTCTCGAAAAACCTGTGGAATTCTCTTAGCCTGTTTTAAAAGTCTTGGATGTACTAACTACTTCTTTGTATTAAAATGAAAAAGTTCTGTGAATTTTCTCTTTGCCCTAAAATATAGTTCCAAAAGAAATAATTTGATGTAACATAACCTAGGGCGATCTACCACATTTGAATTTAAGTTTACTTTTATAGGACTTGTTTAAGTTGGTTTTTTAAGTAGATTTAAATTAACATCTTTGAATTTATTGGTAATTTTTATTTGAAATGCCATCTGTACTTTAACAACAGTTTAAAGATGTATAAATTTTTATAGATTTTCAATGGCTTGATAAAGAATATTTCTGAAAGCATATGGCTTAGAGTGCGATCAGCTTAAACTTCTGTCAGATTTTATTGTAAAAGAGAGAGTTTATGTACATTCTCCTTATGGAGATTATGGAGTACCTGTCTATCTTCTTTAGTTTTACACATTTAGAATTATATATGTCCTTCTAGCTTGTTATATTGAAGCACAGACTGTGTCAACATGATGTTACTTAAAAATTTCTAATATATTCAACATAGAAGTTGATTTCTCTCTCACAAGCTAGACTATCTTTTAAAACAGAATTATCCTAAAGAATCTACAAACACAGTCAAAGGCCATTTTTACATGACCTTTTCTTAACGTTCATATTCTATATGTTATGGCACTGATTTCACTAAAAATATGTTTATCTTTAGTTAACATTGTTATTCTACACAGTTTATTTTGAAGTTGCTTTAAATATTACAGGTTAGTTATATTTACAACATTATAAAATTAAACTGAGTTGTATTTATTAACATTTTGGGATATCTTATTTTGATTAATGATATGTGCTGCTATACCTAATTAAATTGCTATTGTTCCAAGAATGTTTTTTAACTTAAAATTTTAAGTTGCCTGAGAAGTTTGATTTCTTTAAGCTTTTACAAAAGTGCATTGTCCATGTTAGAATTCTAACTGAAGTTCTCAATATATTTTTTCTTAAAGATCTCCATGGTGAAAGATCCTTTTATTGATATTTCACTTCCTATAATAGAAGAGAGGGTAAGGAGAAAACTTAATAATACGTCTTTTGTGAAGGGCATTTATTTATTCATATATGCAGACATTTGTTGAGTATATTATCAAATATATGAGTCATTTTTTATATACAGTAATCAAGCTTATACAACATAACATTGGGGTTTGTATATGTATGCATAAAGTTTGATATAGTTCTTATTCTCAAGGAATTTAAACCCTTATGGTTTATATTTTGTTTTGAGAGTGAATGTTAAAGAAAATATACTTCAAATGAGTTAGAATTTTAAAAAGTAGATGATATCCAGAATTTATTTTTTAAAGAGATTTCGTGTTATGTACATGGCATCTATATAGGTTTCAAAACCATTATTTTTGGGAAGAATGAGTAAATATAGAAGTTTACAGGAGACAGATAAGGATCAGTACAGTGGCACTGTTACTATAGAAAATACTCATCAACCCGGAGCAACAAAGACGCTTTCGTCATCTAAAGATAAGGTAAGATTATGTGCATTTGTGAGACAATTGTTTTTTAAAACAATCTTTTATTAAGAGAAGTTTCAAAATTATACAAAAGTAGAAAAATTGTATAATAAACTCCTGTGTACTCAGTTCTCAGCTTCATAATTATCAGCTAATGGCTAATGTTTTATCTATATCTACTTCACATTCTCCCCTTCCTCACCCCAGATTATTTTGGAAAAAAATCCCAAATATATCATATAGTTCAGTGTGTGTCTCTAAAAGATACTCTTTTTAACTACATAACCATAGTACCATTATCATACCTAAAATATTAATAACTTCTTAATAGCACCAATATCCATTCATTAAATCTCTTTTAATCTACAGATTTTCCCCACCCTCCAATTTTTCCTTTGCAATTTATTTTTTGAAGAAATCAGGTCATTTTTTTAAAGCAGTTTTGTACATTCCCATATTGATAGTAATTCATTTTGCTATTGTGTTCCTTTATTTTCTCTCTAAGGCAATTAGATATAGAGGCCTAATTAGCTTTAGGTTTGATTATTTAATTTTGGGCAAGAAAACTTATAGATGGCAGTGCAGACTTCCAGGAGGTGCCCATCAAGTTTGATGTCTCTTTCCGTCATGTTACCAGTCATCGATGACCATTGTCTAGACATGTTATTTCACTAGGGACACACCTGGCTGTTGTTATCCCACATAAATTTTTAAAAATCAATCAAAATTTTTATTTCATTAAAACAATTTTTTTACGAGATGTGGTTTATACTTAGCAAATTGATATACTATCAGATTTAACTTACTCTATAGAAAGCTTTCGAAGTGGAAAGACTACAGATATTATGCAGAAGTTTACACTTGAAAATCCTTCCACACAGCACAATTCTTCTGCAAATAGGGAACAACTATTGTTGGTGTCTTGTGTAAAGGTTTATTTTTAAATTAAAACTACTTATTAGTATATCTTCTACTGATTGTAATTTATGTAGATTTAGGAAATGGATTTCAGAGATACTAGAAAAAATATATATCTAATAATAGTGGAACGTTTAAGTAAGATGTATTGGCATTTATTTTCAGTAAAGTCACAGGATTCTTTTCTCTGAAAACACTGTCACCTTACAGAATCAACTAATTCATGGCAGAAAACGTATAAGAAAAGTATCATCTGGAGAAGATAAAGCTCTTGTCATATACCAGGAAAATGGAAACCTCAAGATGAAAGGGGATTCTTCAGTGTTTGCAAGTGTCACGAATACAGAATCAACTCTGACTGAAAGCCCTACGGATGGCAGTGAAAAAGAAGCTGGCCATTCTGAAAGTAGTGTTGATGCTGACAGTGAGGATTCAGAATCTGAAAGTGCTTCAGAGCAGACTGTGTTGTTGAGATCCAGTAGTGTATGCTGTATGCACACAAATGGATACTTTCATCATCCATCAGCAAGTGAACCACCCACCAAGGAGATTGACAGTGGTGATGAGGGAGTGTCTGAAGCTATTTCCGAACTTCATTTAAACAGCACTGTAACTGGAGATAGAGATTTTGACCAAGAAAATGAGCCACTAAATCTTCCAAATTTATGTTTTTCAGAGGAGAAGCATATGTCTCACAGTCCTCAAAATGCTTTTCAGACCCTTTCTCAGAGCTATATAACTACTTCTAAAGAATGTTCAGTTCAGTCCTGTCTCTACCAGTTTACATCTATGGAATTGCTAATGGGGAATAACAAGCTTCTATGTGAGAATTGTACTGAAAAGAAACATAAGTACCAAAGAGAAACCAGTTCTACAGGTAAATATTTAGCTTTTTTTTTTGCTATTCATGGATTATCTGATAGTCAGTGACTAGTTGGTTATAGATCCCAAAGAGAAGAACCTAAGAACCTGTCTCCATATTTGAGCTGCTTGGAGGCAGGGATTGTTTTATTCATATTTACATATTTGTACCTCAGCACTGAAGACACTGGGCAGAGTAAATTGTCAATAGATTTTTATAAAAATAAATTGATGAACATGAAATATTCATCTCTACCTTGAAAATACAAATCCACATAATCTTATTTCAAGGGACTAGCTATCTGAAATCTTTGCAGAAGAAATTTCCCTAAAACTTAAAATTGTATCACTAGTGAGATTAATGATGAGATTAGTATGCTTCACAAATCCCATCAGTCTAGTATAAAGTCATAAGATATAAATTTGAGGATTTTAAATAATTGCGTATTATAAAACTAGCAAAAACAATAACTGTGTTTAGTTGACCACGGAAAAATGGTAAAAAGGTAACTCGTCAAGTATGAAATTTTCAGTGCATCTCTAGCCTTGTCTAAGTGGAGAGAATACTCTGATTCTTAGTGACTAGTTGTTTCAAAATATAGGTTTTATTTTTCATGTATGGTGAGGCCAACAGATCAGGAGACGGTTGCCACTGAAATGATAGTTTGTTAATTATAGTGTGGGGAGGAAGCACAGGGGGCACAGGAGGTAGAGGGAGCTGAGGAGGAAACTAGGGCAATTGTCTTTATCATGGTTTCCAAGGGAAGACATAGGCAAGGCAGGGTAAACAGATTTAGGACCGACTAGCTTTGAATAATTTCAAGAGGCTCTGGGCAATAGGGGCTGTCTCTAGTTGTCTGGTACCTGGCCCTGGTGTGATTAGGGCTGGTGGATAGTGGCTTAGAGTATAAGTCCAATAAAGGAGGTAGCTGGGGTATGGGTTTTGGACTGGTTGCTTTGCATATGAAACACACTTAAGTTTTTACTATCTTTAGGAATTAGCTAGCTCTGGGAGAGGCCCACTTTCCAGTGTCAGCAAGTCCCTAATTATCAAAGCATCACAATAAAGATATGCTTAATACATTAGTAATTAAGGAAATGTCTAGATGGGAGAAGGAAGAAATATCAAATTATATTAATCCAAGTTAAATATGCAATTGGCCATATTCAAATCCGATTCAAGTCCTTCCTAACAAGTTCTTGTTGAAATGCCCCAGAGTTCCCATGAAACATGATCTCCTTTTACTGCAATGAATGACGAGCTGATTTTATCAATTAACAGGTGTGTTTCTGGTGGCCTTTGGCTGAATGGCATTGTCATAAGTTACTACTAGACCATCTCCTTTCCAGCTTCCTATTCTTTATCTGTATAAGAGTGTGCCTTCTAAAAAATAATCTTTCATTTTAGTGATTTTGAAAAGGAGTAGAGATACCATGTAACCAGAAGTCTAGTTTCTTTTTTTAGATCAGTTTACTAAATTTGAATATAATAGAATTTGCATATAGTATATAATTTGCATACAATAAAACTCATCAGTTTTAAGTATACAATTTAATGAGTTTTGATAACATATATAGACCTGTAACCACAATCAAGACATAAAACATTTCCATCGCCCACAATCAAGGCATAAAACATTTCCATCGCCCCATTGCAGTTAATCTCCTCTCTCATTGTTTATTTAGTCCCTGCACTCACCAGTCTGATGTATTTCCCTATAGTTTTTCCTTCTCCAGGATATCATATAAATGAAATCATATAATACATAGCCTTTTGTCTCTAGCTTCTTTGCCACTTAGCATAATGCTTTGAGATTCATCCACACTCTTACAAATATCAATAGTTCATTCTCTTTTTTTTAATATTTTCAAAATGTGATATGGTACTTCTGTATAAATGTTGACAACATTATGTGGTAGATAATGTATAAAATGGAATCTTACAAATAAATTTATTTTATGCAGAAAAGAAAACAGAAGGGGCTTATACTAATGCCAGGAAGCAGTTGCTCATTTCTGCTGTTCCAACTATCCTAATTCTCCATCTTAAAAGATTCCATCAGGTAAAAGTCCCTTTAGTAGCACTATAATAATTTTCATCATATGTTTTATAGGCCCTAAAACTTATAAAATACTGTCAAGGATTAGACTTAATTTATTGAATTTAAAAATTTGTCATAAGGAATTTACTGCTTTTTCAGCCAGAATAATTTATAAGACTTTTCTAATTAAAATTGTTTAATTCACAATATTTGAAGATTTAGGTGGTAGGAACCCAAGTGACGTGTGTGTGTTTGTGTGTAACAATGGAAAAATAAGATTTATTAAGAACTCTTAGAAGCAGGGAAGTAGCAACATGCACATTGCTTTCTGAACTCCCATGATCTCATGTGTGGGCTGGGCACGGTTGGCTAGGACTAAGTGCAAAAAGGGCTGCAAGGTAGGCTCCACTCCTGCAAGACTAAATGGGTGGGAAGCAAAATATATTTAATGTGTTAGGTTTCTCTCCAGTCATTTTTAGTTTTAACTCAGTCCCTTCTCTCACTTTTCTTCTTTGCATTTGTTAAAATGATCTTAACATTTCTCTGGCAGAATGAATAAGTGAAAATACTAAAACATTTTTGCAAAAGTTAGAAGGGATGATTTTTTTTTTGACACCTGTTTGAAAATAAAACTATAATAATTAAAGTAGTATGGTCAGAATTGTTAATCAGAATAAGACATGAGTATAATTTAAAGCTCTTTTGTTATGATAATGAAAGAATCTGAAATCAGTTGAGAAGGGGGCTATATTATTCAATAAAGGACTTAGGAAAAATAGCTGTTGATGGAAATACAAATTTAAAGCTTCCCTCTCCACCATATATATCAATACTATTTTTAGATAATTTTTTTTAATTGTATGAAACAAATTATCAAAAGACTAGAAGAAAACTTAAATGAATATTAAGCTGACCTCTGCATGGAAGATTTTCTAAGTATAAAAGCCATAAAAGAAATCTCAAGGGAAAAGATCGAGAGCTTTAATTATATATCTGCAACATTTCAGGGGGGCCACAGATGGGCAGGAAGAAATTTTTCTCTAAATACCCCCCATGCTTATCCACAGAAAGATTATAAGTTCTTGATTTTCTATAGCCAGGGTTATAGAAATGCAGCAGAAATGAAATGACTGTGGAGAGCAGAAGCAGATGTATTTTGTCTGATAGCATCAGAATGCCTAATGAAAGGTATAGATCTGTAGTGACTCTGAGTAATATAAGGTTATGCCAGATCTGAGAAGCTAATTGCATGATGTGCCACAGCTATTTTATATTTGGTACTTGCATCCCTATTTAGGAACAACTTAAAGAATTCATGTCTTTAAATAGAAATATTTATGGACAATTCTGTCCCTTCTTGCTCTTAAGCTACATGTAATGTCAGCAGAGTCACATTCTTATTCCTAGGTACTGGGAATTATAGGGAGCAGACTCTGAGCAATGTTTCTACTTTTAGTACTTTAGTGTGTCCCTGAAAGCCTGTTTCTCTATAGTAACTTTAGAGGTATGTATATCAGAAACATCCACGACACTGAAAGGCAAATCTCACACAGGATAGAGATCTTTGTCATAAATATGGCAAATGACTAATACCATAAATATGTAAAGAACTCTTAAAGATCAATAAGAAAAATATTAAGACCTTAATAGAAAAATGGCAAAGAACATGAATTGACAGTTCATAGAAGTGAATATTCCAAAAAAGTATGAAGAAAAAGGTCCATCCTTTCCAACTAAACCAAATGCGAAATAAAATGACAGTGAGATTCTTTTTTGACCTGTTCAAATTAGCAAAGATGCGGTCATGCTGATAAGTGAGATATAGGCACTCTCGTGTTCCAGCAGTGGGAGTATAAGTTCATAATACCTAGAAAGTTATTTAATAATATATATCAAGAACATTAAGTACTGTTTTGAATAAGCATAATTTTTTAACAAAAGTAATTACTTTTGATTAAGTAATTTCACTTGTCAGAACCTGTCACAAGGAAAGAGAGATATACACAAAAATGTGTATCTCAGTCATTGTAGGTCATGCCAGATATGAGGCCTGATGTAACTGTCCAATGTGCACAACGTCGTATTTATATTTTAATGACATGGGAAAATATTCAGTTAAAAAAAAGAAACAAATAGGGTGGAGCCTGCATATTCCCAAATATAAGGCAAGATATTTTCCAAAACTTATCTCCTAGAAAAATAGATTCAAGATGATTACTAGACTTATTGGAGTAATCACTTTGTGAGATATATGTGTTGAATCACTATGTTGTACAGCTGAAACTAATATAATATTGCATGTCAACTGTAAGTAAAAATAAGTTTGACAAAAAAGAAAAAGGGATTCATCTTATATTAAAGGCTTTTACAAAGTCTCCCCTATTATGGGGTGGTTTCTCAACAGCACAGTTCAGTTTAGGGAGGACATATGAGCCTGAAATGATCTCAGATAGTGCTGGTATTAGATGCTTATAGAGGTCACCTGATGAGAAAAAAGAGGCAAACAAATTGAGTACAGATTAAATAAGTATTCATGGAATATAACCTCATAATTTCATGTCAGATATCATGGTAAGTGTTCTAAACATCACTTGAAAAAACATCAGTAAGTGGGTATATTTTGGTCAAAAAATAAGTTTTTTCTTTAAAGAGAGGTAAGAAATATGCAACAAATCTATACTAAAATTATGTCACTGAAGTCATGAAAGCCTTGCATGAAAGGTTGTATCTGTTAGTTTTTGTTACCCAAGTAATTCAAATTTAAGTATCTTCTGATTCCAGTAGAGTTTCTATTTGTAGATTTCCTATCCAATAATTTTTGACAGTCTATTAACTAGTTCTTTTTATCATTACATAATGCAAAATATACATTTTTCAAGTTCTGCTTTTGGTAATTAAAAATAGAGAAAAATAGAGCTTACTTAACATGACAGTTCCTTTTGATTTATTATATAAATAGAACATTTACTTTTATTGGTAAAATGATTTGAGTATTCAGGCTATTTCCTTTTAATGAATGAATATCACTTACTTTTAGAACTGAAATGGATCTAATCTAATCCATTTATACCTTGATCTAGATGAAGTTGCCTAGAGTCAGTTTAACTGTTAACCAGTCATTGAGACAGGTTAATGCCTTGATCTAGATGAAGTTGCCTAGAGTCAATGTAACTGTTAACCAGTCACTAAGTCAGGCCTAGGATATGCTCCTGACACTAGTTGAATACCTTTCATGGTAGCATATGTATCAGGAACTGAGCTTTTATCACATTGAATTTATTTTTTCTCTAAGTGTTGAAAAGCCACAGTGAAAGTAATTATCCCCATATTGTTTGTGGTAAAAATGCACATATAAACGAATGATCTTTGCAGTAAAAGTTTATGAAACCTAATGAAAAACTTAGTCTTATATCAATTTTCAACTATTCATTAGTCATGTTTTTTATATCTATGAAAAAAACTAACTTCTAGGATTCTTTTAATTTTAATTAACAAACATGATTTAGATTGTTTGCATTACAAAATTATTTTTGTCTTTTTAAGGCTGGATTGAGTCTTCGCAAAGTAAACAGACATGTAGATTTTCCACTTATGCTTGATTTAGCACCATTCTGTTCTGCTACTTGTAAGGTACAGTATATTAAGTAATTTAATTGATTTGTAAATTGTATGCTTAAAAGTAACCTATGAATGTTTATTATGCCATGCTTTTCTTGTCTGTCTGTCTGTCTGTCTCTCTCTCTCTTTCTTTCTAAATTAAGCTTCTCTGAAAGGGAATTTTATAGGTAGTGAAGCTAAATCAGTAACATGTGGAACACGTAACACAATATGACTTTTGTCCTTTGAGAATAGATTTAGGGAAAGCTGAAAAGATGTGCAAAGCATGAGACCTGGTGGTCATGAAGATTAGAGCTGCTTGTCTGCGCTGCTGGAAGCAGATAGTTGCTGAGAGAAGTAAACAGATTTTGTGCCCTCTCCTGTTCCTTGTGAATGATATGCTTAAATGGCAGTAGTTTTAGCATTTGTTTTTTTCTTTTATAAATCAATATATACTAGTGCATTCTTATTCCATTTCATGTACACTACTGAGGACAGCATACTGGTTGGGTGAGTATGATACTTTAAAATTGCTAACACTTTAAAAATTAGATACAGACAGTACACTGGCTTATAATTGCTTGTACTTATATGTAACAACTGTACAAGTAAGTGAAACTGATGACTTTGTTTTCCTTGAGGGAACCAAACCATTTTTTAGAATAATGAATGAATTCACTAGCATCCCCAAACGGTGATCAATTAATTTAGCATTATAAATTCATAGATTTAGACACATTGGATATGTTTCAGTTTAGTACACTTTTCTTTTTATTCGTGTTCTAATATATTAGTCTAATGGGTCTATAGTTGACTTCTGAAAGCCACTTCAAGTTGGCTCCTGGGTTCTTTTGACATGACCCTAGTGGTTCCTATCCAAATGATTATACTGCCAACTGGATATATCCTTCACTTGCTTAATTTTTAAATTTAAAATTTTTAGAAATTATTTTTTTAATTTAAATTTTTACAATTTTGTTTAATAACTGCATAAACTTTTTAGGAGCTTTAAACAATATCCACTCATTTAAAAAACAATTTTTTAAATTACAGTTGACATGTTAGTTTCGGGTGTACAACAAAGTGATTAGACATTTATAACTTACGAAGCAATCACCCCCATAGATCTAGTACCCATCTGATACCATATGTAGTTATTACAGTATTATGGACTATATTTCCAATGCTGTATTTTACTTCCCATGATTGTTATTATAACTAGCAATTTGCACATCTTAATCCCTTCTACTTTTTTATCCATTCACCCAACCCCCCTTCCATCTGGCAACCATCAGTTTGTTCTATTTATGAGTTTGTTTCTGTTTTGTTTGTTCATTTATTTTTTTTTATTAAGTTCCACACATAAGTGAAATCATATGGTATTTGTCCTCTGTTTGACTTACCTTACTTAGTGTAATACACTTTAGAATCCAGCAAATGGCAAGATTTCACTCCTTTTTATGGCTGAGTAATATTCCATTGTATATATGTACCACATCTTCTTTATCCATTTGTCTATTCATGGACACTTAGGTTGCTTCCATATCCTGGCTATTGTAAATAATGCTGCAATGAACATAGAGTTGCACATGTCTTTTCAAATTAGTGTTTTAGGTTTCTTCAGATACGCAAAAGTGGAATTTCTGAGTCCTTCTTTTCTCTTATTGTAGCCTTTTTTTAAAGGCCTATTTTGTCTGATATAATTATTATTACCCTAGCTTCTTATTTTTCATTTGCATGAAATATCTTTTCCATCCCTTTATTTTCAAGTGTGTGTATGTGTCTTTTAATTTCAAGTAGGTCTCTGGTAGGTGGCATATGTATGGTTTTTGTTTACTTATCCATTCAACCACCTTATGTATTTTTTTTCTAATCCATATTTTATTTAATGCTAGAATACTCAACATAAAACATGTTTTTTACATCTGCCTATACATATTTTTAAATTTTTATATTTTTTATGTTTTTCAATTATAATTGACATAAAATATATTAGTTTCAAGTGTACAACACAGTGATGACATTTATATAAAATGATCACCCCGATTAATCCAGTACCCTTCTGACACCATACATAGTTATTACAATATTAATTACCATATTCTCTGTGCTATACTCTATAACGTCATGACTATTTTGTAACTACCAATTTTTACCTCTTAATCCCCCTTCACTAATTCTTCCACCCCCCAATCTGACAACCATCAGAATGTTCTATCTATGAGCTTGTTTCTGTTGTTTGTTTATCCTGCTCTCTAGATTCCACATATGACATTTGTCTTTCTCTGTCTGACTTACTCCACTCAGCACAATACCCTCTAGATCGATCCATGTTGTTGCAGATGGCAAGATTTCATTCTTTTTTATGGCTGAGTAATATTCCATTATATATCTGTACCACTTCTTCCATTCATCCATTGATGGACACCCAGGATGCCTCCATATCTTGGCTACTGTACATAATGCTGTAGTGAATATATGGATTCACATGTCCCTTCAAAGCAGTGTTTTGGGTTTCTTCAGATAATACCCAGAAGTGAGATAACTGGGTAACTGGGTCCTTCTTTGTCTTTTGTTACAAAGTCTATCTTATTCTTTGTCTCTTTGTTTTAAAATCTGTTTTGTCTGGTATCAGTATTGCTACCCCAGAGTTTTTTTGTTTCCATTTTCATGAAACATCTTTTTTCATCCCTTTACTTTCAGTCTTTATGTGTCTTTCGATCTGAAATGAGTCTCTCGAAGGCAGCATATGTAAGGGTCTTTTCTTACCCAGTCACCCTATCTTTTCAATGGAGCATTTAATACACTTACATTTAAAGTAATTGCTGCTAGATATGTAGTTATTGCCATTTTATTATTCACAATTTTTATTTTTTTTCCTTCTTGAAGAAGTCCCTCTAACATTTCCTGTAATACTGGCTTGGTGATGATGAACTCCTTTAGCATTTTATTGTCTGGGAAGCCCTTTATCTGTCCTTTGATTCTTAGTGATAGCTTTGCTAGGTAGAGTAATCTTGGTTGTAGGTCCTTGCTTGTCATTACTTTGAGTATTTCATGCCAGTCCCTTTTGGCTTGTAAGGCTTCTGTTGAGAAATCAACTGAAAGTCTTATGAAAGCTCCCTTGTTGGTAACTAATTGCTTTTCTCTTGCTGCTTTTAAGTTTCCCTTTGTCTTTAACCTTTGGCATTTTAATTATGACGTGTCTTGGTTTTGGCCTCTTTGGGTTCATCTTGTTTGGGACTCTCTATGCTTCCTGGGCTTGTTTGTCTATTTCCTTCACCAAGTTAGCAAAGTTTTCCACCATTTCTTGAAATAGGTTTTCAATTCTTTGCTCTTGATCTTCTCCTTCTGATATCCCTATGATGCAAATGTTGTTAGGCTTGATGTTGTCCCAGAGGTCCCATAAATTGTCCTCATTATTTTGGATTCTTTTTTCTTATTGCTGTTCTGATTGGGTGTTTTCTGCTACCTTATTTTCTAAATTGCTGATTCGATCCTCTGCTTCATCTTATCTACTGTTAATTCCTCCTAAGTTATTCTTCATTTCAGATATTGTAGTCTTCATTTCTAACTAGTTCTTTTTATGTTTTCTATCTCCATTTTTATGTTTTCCATCTCTTTGTTAAAGTTCTCACTGAGCTCCCCTAGGTTCATTGAGCATCCTTATAACCAGTGTTTTAAACTCTGCATTTAGTAGATTGCTTGTCTTCATTTTGCTTATTTCTTTTTCTGGAGCTTTGTTCTATTATTTGATTTGGGACATGTTTCTTTGTCTTCCCATTTTGGCTGCCTACTTGTGTTTGTTTCTATGTATTAGGTAGGGCTGCTATGTCTCCCAGTCTTAGTAGAGTGGCCTTATATAGTAGGCATGCTGTGGGTCTCAGTGGCACAGTCTTCCCTGGTCACTTGAGCCGGGTGCTCCAGGTATATCCCTCGTATGGGTTGTGCATGCCCTCCTGTTGTAGTTGGGCTTTGGTTGCTATTTGCTCATCAGTAGGAGCTATTGACCCTGGGGCTGGTTGGTTGCGATGACTGGCTGTGACCAGTAGAGGAGCTGTTGTGCAGGGGCTGACCCTACAGAGCAGGATTTGCTTTAGCAGGGCTCTGGTGCCTGCCCTGTTTGCCTTTTGGGTGTTTTGTCCTCCTGGGAGGGGCCTTGCCACAGGCCAAGTTCAGGTGCAGCCTGTGCCCTGCCCGAGGCCATCTGGCATGGGCCACCAAGCAATCCACAGATGGCCAACACTCATGCTGGTCTTAGAAGTCCCTTGAAAGGCCAAGCTGCAAACTGAGGCCGGCTGCTGCTAGTGCCCGGCTTGGGGCTGCTCAGCAAGAGGTACGGGGCACGTCGAGGCCAGATGCTGCTTGCTTAGGTTCTGTGAACCTTTGAGAGATTTTAGAAAAGTCTGCAGCATGAGCTAAGACAGGCCATTTTTATGGAAAATACACAGTGGTGATGTCTCAGGGAATTATCAGGGCAGGGCGACCAGTGTTAACCTGGTTGATGGAGATTCAGATATGGTGCCTGCCTTGGTCTGCAAGCCTAGCTGGGCAGGGCTCAACAAAGGAACAGTGTCCTCTGCCAGCACTTACGTCTGGGAGAAAGCTGCCCCTCCAGCCCTCGTCCTAAAGTAAGACAACTCAGTTCCTCCCCATAAGTCCCTGGCACCTTTCCAGATGCTGCCCCAGCACTGGAGCTCAGAGAGAGTGAGCCTGTGCGCCGGCCCCTTAAAAGGAAAGTCTGCAGTTCCCTCAGCCCTCCATCTCACTTAGCCATAATCTCAGCTGGTTTTCACAGCCAGAAGTTATGGGGACTTTTCCTCCTAGCACTGGGGAAAGCCCAGTGTGCGGCCAGGACCCCATGCTCTTCCGGGGGTATCACCGCCTTGGAGATATTTCTCTCGATTCTCAACTGCCCTACTCAGCAGTGGCACCAGCCCATTCTGCATCTCTGCCTCTCCTACCAGTCTCAAGGTGGCCTCTTTTGTGTGTCTCCAGTTGTAGAACTTCTGTTCAGCTAGACATCAGGCGACTCCTCATGATAGCTATTCCGCAGTTTAGTTGTAATTTTGATATGGTTGTGAGAAAAGGCAAGCACCTTGTATTTACCTACTCTGCTATCTTGACCAGACTCCCACCCTATGTCTTTTGATTAGAGCATTTAATCCATTTACGTTTAAAGTAATTATTAATAGGTATGTAGTTATTGCCATTTTATTATTCATATTTTGACTTTTTTTTCTTAAGTCCCTTTAATACTTCTTGTAATACTGTTTTGAGAGTGATGAACTTTTTCTTGTCAGGGAATAATTGCATAAAATGTATCAAATCTACAAAACGAGGTAAATTCAAACAATTGTAATTTTTCTCCATGTCTGTTCCATCTATTTCTTCCTTCCCTTTATAGATAACCATTGTTTAAAACTTATGGCTTATTTTATTGCTTTTTAAAAATCTAAACAGATAGGTATGTTTATATGCTTCTCCCCTCTTAAATAATCATAGCTTACAATATGTATCCTTTTTGATACCTTATTCTTTCCATTATATCCTGGGGATTATTTCATAGCAGTACTTAGAAATAGTCTGCACCCTATTTTTCAAGCAGCACAATACTCTATTGTATGGATGTGTCAAAGTTTATTCAACCAGTCTCCAATTATAGACATTCGGGTCTACTCTATTCCAGTTTTTTGATATTACAAATAATCATGCAATTTGTAGTCTGTTGCATGTCTTTTTACATTTTGCTTATGTATCTGTGAGATAGAATCCTAGAAATAGGATTGAAAAATCCATGAGGAATATATATGTAATTTAGCTAGATAACATGAGATCCAGCATAAGGGTTGTACCACTTTGCATTCTCACATGTACTTTTTCCCCCACAGCTTAGCCAACAGAGGATGTTATTAGGCTTTTACATTTTGCCAGTCTAATACATATGGAAAAGTATCTCAGTGTAGTTTATATGCATTTCTCTTATGTTAAATAGGACATACATTTTGACTTCATTTTCCTTACAGTATTTCACTAAATATTACTAATTTGGTTTTTTGTTTTTTTGTCCTAAATATTACTAATTCGGTTTTTTGTTTTTTTGTCCTAAAGAATGTAAATGTGGGAGAGAAAGTTCTCTATGGTCTGTATGGCATAGTGGAACACAGTGGCTCAATGAGAGGAGGTCACTACACCGCATATGTGAAAGTCAGAACACCTTCCAGGAAATTATTGGAACATATCACTGGAAAGAAAAATGTACCTGGTAAGCTATCCTGAGTTTATGTTATTCTTAAAAACAAATTAATTTATTTTTCCTTTCCTGTTAGAGGTCAGTTATTTCATGGATAACTCGAGTGGATTCATTTTGTTAATGTTGTTAGAAATATATTTAAGAGTTCTAAGATAATCTTAAAGAATCTTAAATATCATAAGTCTATACTCATCTAGGTGATATGAGTTAACACATTTTTTTCCAAGGTGTCGAGTCATCATGTATTGCAGTGAAGCAGCATTTTATTTAATAGCAAAAGTTTTTAAAGATATACTATGTCCTCAGAATAGTGAGAGTTGAAAATTTGCTGACTTTGCTTATGGATCAGCAAGCTAACTTTTTTTTCTCTTTTTACTTTTATTGAAAATGATTTTTTTCCTCCAATAATAAATATTTACAAGGCTATATAATATTGCACTAGATATTTAAAGTAAAATGATACTATCAATGCTTTGAAAGAGTTCGTTTAGGAACATGTTTAACCCAAGAAGAAACACACTTAATGCAATAAGATCTAGTATTAGGTAACTGTAGTTTGTGATGAATGTGTTATTGCTTATAATGTAGAGTAAGAACACACTTATTGTAAAATTATACTTATTTTTGTTTTATTAGGTTTGAAAGAACCTGATAGTGAATCTGCAGGCCAGTGGGTCCATGTTAGCGACACTTATGTGCAGGTGGTTCCAGAATCAAGAGCACTTAGTGCACAAGCGTACCTTCTTTTTTATGAAAGAGTATTTTAATTTTAAGGGTAATGATTACTTAGATCACTTTTATTTAAATGCTGCAGTGATAACCATAATATGAATGTGCCTTTGCAGTCTTGTCCATAGGACTAGCATGTCCCTCAAATGCTCCTGAACATTTTTACCATTTTGGTGAACCCTTTTAAAGTAAATTAAATTTACTCAATGCTCTTATGTTCTTAAAATGAATGTAAACTCATGTTCTAAAAAAAATATTTGTCCTGGATCAAAACCCAAATTTATAGTAGTAGAGGAAAACCCTTTATGATGTGGTTTATTATTACAAACATTCAGAAATGATGCTGGCTAAATCAGATCATTCCTTAAAACAGTGTTTCCCAGTGTGAGTCATATATCACCTTTCTGATCTCATATGTATGTATATATCTATATCTCCTGTGCCATTGTTTACTTATTTTTAACCTTATTTTTAGCCTTTTTTAATAGCCCTATTTTGAGCATATTCCACATGTTATGTGCTAGTTGTATTTTTTTCTAATAAGTATCAAAATAAATACATAACTGTTAAAGAAAAATTGTTCATCCATGTAGCACTCCACTTAAAATCATCTCAGGGCTATCCAGTGGTATACTGATATGTGGGAAACACTGCTATCACATATACTTACACAACAGACATAGTGACTTTGTCATATTTTGTATGATTCAGCCATATATAAAGGTATCACTGTAACTTCAGTAATAAGGGTTTACAAATGGTATATTGATTAGCTTACTGCTTTGAGATTTTGAGAACTACAAAAATATTGACATTAACATTATTTGTAATCTACTCATGGTGGAGTTAAGGATAGTTTGCAAGTGATTAGTCAAGGTCGAAATAGAATTATAGATAATTGTAACATGTAGAATTGGTAAATAGAAGTAAATCGTTAATCCATATGAGACCATAGAGTACCTATGAAATATAAATTACCAAATTAAATTTGTAAATGATAGAAAATTATATCCTTATTATACTTAATAGGGAAATATCTAGTTCTGTAGATCAGTAAATACTAATCATGGTTTTAGGGTTTTGAGATCACTTTCTCTTTAGCAAGCATCATTAATAAGTGCAAGTTTGTTTAACTTCAATGGGACATAAAGTTGGCATTTCTGATTATCTTTTTAAATAATTACATAATAGCAAAAATCATTTTTACCTGTAGAATACAAATTATTAAGCTGTCAAAACTTGGCACACTACTATTACTCTTTCTTAGGCTTAAATTTTAAATAATAATGGCTACTTCAGTATCACCGTATTGTATCAAAATACATAACTGCATGGTTCAGGCATCCTAATCATTAGTGCCAATGAATGATACTACAGGCAGATGCTGGATAAGTGTCTAGTCCCAGTTTATTCTCCTCTTGGGTAGGAAGGATGAGAATAGTGACTGGAGATAATTGTGGGGATATTTAACCAAGACTCTGACACTTTTTAACATATAAGTACATATAACAGTATCCAAGGTTACCAGTGCTGCCTTTTGCTATATGGATGAACAGAATTGTGAATAGTGTTAAAGATGGTAATACTATACAAAATGCAGAATTTTTAAATGTCATGGTACAAATTCTATTTTTAAGCTGTTGCAATTTCAATAGTAGTATTTTTCTTGATTTTTAATAGTGAAAAGGTGGAAAGTTTGCAAATTCAGATTGTCCTATAAAAGGTCGTTTAAACAGTGTTTAAATAGTGTTTGTTGTTTAATTGTAATCCATTAACACTGATGATTTCAATACCAAAACAGTGAATTTTTTTTGAAAATTATTAGTTAAATCTAAGCCATCTGGGTAGTGACAATTACCATCCCTCTCCCCCAAATGTAAATATTAAGTCCTCATTTTTCTCCTAGAAAAGATACCATTAAGAGGCATGCACTTTTCATTGAATAGTCACCTGCTTCTTGTTTCATTGTTGGATGGACAGATGAAAAAGGAGCAGGGAAAGGGAGGGAGAGAGAGAAAGAGAGAAAAGGAGAAAGAAGAGAAAGAAATCAGCATTCTTTTCTTTTGGCTTATCTCTTCCACAGTTAAGGTCAGAGATGGTGAGTGATAGATGGGTGAGGGCAAAAATCAAGGAAAGTGCCTAGTACCTGTTTTCATTAAAAGGATGCCAGGAAATACATCAGTGCTGTATTTATCAAATAGATCTTTTAAGCTTTATTTATTAAAACTGATTTTTCATTGAGTGAGCAATATAATGTAGCTTCAGAACATTACCTCAGTACTAAAGTACTGCAATAGTTTTTATGCTTAACTTCACATTTATTCATTAAGTATATATTATGGGATGCCTGCTATGGATCTGGCACTGTGCTGACACTATTTCAACATGTTTTAAAATGGAGAGGCCTATATAAGTTTTAGACATTATCCCAGAACTAACATATACATAAGATACTTTTATTTTTATTTTCATTTCATGTTAAATGAGCTTACTCTAGAATCTACTTTTTTAGGGCCTAGAGTTTATAAATGCTTTTCTGGGCCTGCTGGTAATGGAGTAAACTTTATTTTGATACCTAAGGATTTCCTAAAGATAGCTTTTGTAATAGGGAAAGTATATTAAGTTACACATGGGTCTGCATTTAAATTTTTGTTTTTATTTAGAATATTTCCAAAGCACATTTGCAGGGGTATGAAATTATGAAGCTACTGTAATAACAATAGTTTCCAGATGACCTCAGGAAACAGTACAAATAAGTAAGAATGTTTACAGATCCTCAAATAATGACCACAGTGTTTGGCCAAATGAATTTAAAAAGTAACACAGAGAAGTTTCACTAGCTTTATTTAAAACTGGTTTACAGGGTATGTCTAATCACAGTTTCCCCTAGTTTTTCCATGTTTAAAATAATAAAATTTTGATTATGTGCCAATTCTGTGAATATTTTTGACAGAACCAAGTGTATGCCTATATTTGATTGTCATCTAGTGTTTTTAAAATGGATATGAAAATCACCTTTTTGGGTGGCTAAGGATAGTGATAGTTGGTGTTGGTTCTAAGAGTAGTTAGTTGATACCTGTTTTCTTATTTTAAATGTGCCAACAGAGCTTTTTGGCTATATAATATTTAATAGTTCTTAGCTCGCATATGTGATGATTTTACTCAGTGATTTTATACAACAGCTTAAAAAAATTTCCTGAAGATTAAGCTGTGACATGTATCCCCTTCATCTAATTTTTGTAGTATAAAGCAACATCCTGCCTGCCTTTCTTAAATTCACACTCTTAATTTGTCTGCATGTTACCTGATAAGTAAGCCTAAACTAGATATGTGCAATAAAACTGAGCCTTTAAATATATCTAGTACTTTAAGACAGACTATTTTTAGATATTTAAAATGTTTGGTTCATATAGAAATCATCAATTCAAATCTGTTTAAAAGATAGATGACTATATTTTAAATTTTTAGTAACATTGGTTAATATATCATTCCTACTGTTTTATCTCTACTTTTTTTTGCAGTGTTTTTAGAAAATGGCTATGTAACTTATTGAGCATTATTTTAATGTTTCTGTATAAATATGCATAATAAATATTAAATTCTTATTTGTTTCAAGATTTGTCCTGGAGTTTTTGCTATGCACATTATTGACAGAATATGTTATCTATCAACACTGTATTTACTTAGCTGTATTCAAAATATCCTTCATATTTTAGAAATTCCTTATTTCAGAATAAAATACAATGGGCCACTTAACTCAGATTTCAGTATCTACCATGGATGAGTCTTCATCCTTTCAAATGTTTCTAAAAATATTTTGAGTTATTTAGGCAGAACAATTCATTAGGAAATATTTTGTCTACCTGTTTGTTTTTATTTAACAATTTTGGGGTCGTGTAGCTCTTTGAGATTATGGTGAAAGTTGCAGACTATCTTTCATTTGTTCAATTTAATAAGTATTTATTGAATACCTGCTATGGGACAGGCGTTGTGGATACAGCACCGAACGCAAGAGACAGAAATCACTCTAGGAAGTGAGGAAATAGACATTCTAAGAAGTGAAAAGTAAAGAAAAGATAAATGGTAAATGATATGGAGGAAAATTAAGCAACATTACGTACAGAGCCATATGGAAATTCAAGGTCCAGGGGATGCAGGATGTTCTAGGGATAAAGGTTTTATGATATGAGTCCTGATAGTCCCAAAGGGAAGCTATGAGTGTTGAGGGGAGAGGAGAGTTTTAATTTGGGGGCCCTCTTTTCACTCTTGCTAATGGCAGTATGGAAGCTGGGAAGAAAAACATGTATCTTCTCAGAAAAATATATGCACTAGATTTTTGTATCTTGACATGTATCTTCTCAGAAAAATATATGCACTAGATTTTTGTATGTAATTTAAGAGGTTTGTGAACCCCCTCAAGACCATTTTCATACATTTTAAAAGTTGTACTCAAGCAGAAATATCCAAAATGCTTGCATATCCATATGTATATAGGTAGGTCAGTTATGCTACAGTAACAAACAACTCCACATCCCTGTGGCTTAACACAACAAAAGTTTCTTTCTCACCCAAAGTCCAGTGTGAGTCTGGGCAATCTGTAAAGGCAATTGATGACTCTAATCCAGGCTGAATGTCTTGTGGCTCTATCATTTCAACACCAAGCCTCCCCACTATGATAGGGAAAGTGAGCATTAAAAGGTTTTGCACCAGCAATTAAATTTTTCATCTTGGAAATGTCATTCACCCATTGGCCAGAAGCAGTCACATGTCTCTGCCTAATTGTGAGTAGGGATGGGTAGTATAGGTAGGAAAGAATAAGTTCCCAAGGGTTCAGAAAAAAAGGAGAATGGATATGTGAGTACACTAGAAGTCTCTCACAATCCACCATCTGGTCACCAAATACTCAGCTCACTCTTATTTCTACAGTGACTCCCTTTTCAAGAGATATGGCCCCAAAATCCCATCCAGGCAGTTTTATTTTCCAAGACTAGGCTCTTTAGAAGTGCTGTCAGGTCTGGAGGTTGCTCCCACCAAAAGGATATGTTCTGTTTTGATATACTTATTGTTGTAGAACCCCTGCATAATGTGAAGTGACATGTTTCTAGCCTCCAATTTTAGTTTTCTGTATATGCCATCCAACCTCTAAGTTAATGCCACACATTTTTTGGTTCTTTGAGCAGTATCCAACTTCTGTTACCAATGATATATTTGTCAGGATAGGTTATACTTATGCTGTATTAACAAATGACTCCAGAATTTCAGCTGTTTATTCTGTGGTCATTGTAAAGTCTTTTGCTGGTTTGGGGCTCCCTCTGGCCACTGCTTCCCATGAAGCAACACAATGACGAGTCTGACAGAATTTATCAACCTGTAGCTGCGTTATCTGAAACATTATCTGAAACAAGCCTTCTTGGTTGATGTGATAGTACATCAGGGCTTGTAAGCTTAGGAGCAGAAATGACAGTCATCACTTAGGGTTAAGCGCATTGGCCAGAACTAATTCACAAAATTCTCCCTTACTTTAAAGGGGCTTAGAAGAATGTCATCTTCTGTGCGCTATATGTGTGTGGAGAATCAGATATTGGTAAACACTAATAATGTCATACAAATGAACTAAGCTAAGTGAAACAGTACAATAGTTTGAATCACAGAAGATTTTAGGTAAGAATATGCCAGTCAGTGAACATAATAGGTTTACCTTACTTTCTCTAATCTGGCTTAAATGGCCAGTACCGGTATAAAACCCATTTTCATTTATTGTTAACCCATTTCCTGTTTAGGAAAAAAATGCAGCTCACTGCTAGTGTTAATTTTAGGCTGAAGCAAATCTGGTTTTCAATGTGAAAATGAGTTATAAAAACTGCTTGGAGTTCTTTCTAAACAACTTGTCTCTAATCTTAATGTAACAAATGTATATGACAATCAGTATTCAATAATTTTTTTGTGTGTGGTAAATTTCAAAGCACAGAACAACACAAAGTAGAACATCTAGGATCTGATATTTTCAGCGATCAAGAATTACTATATTTTGTAAATGGAAATACCACTACTAAAATCAGAATGCTCTAAATTGAATGATTTCATTTGTTTCCAAAGACTATCGATATACTAGAGGAATGGGAAAATAATAATAAAAGCAAGATATTTCATGGTAAACTTTAGGGGTAAGATTAGGACTATGATCCACAAGTTATCTCGGGGTAAATGTGGCAGCCATAAGTGCTGCCGGTGAGTATTCTTGGGCAAATGGGAAATGGGTTAAAGTAATTATTACTTTATATCCTCATATTTCATTATGCCAGATACTACTTTCTAGAAGATGCTGAAGTAACAATATTACTTAAGAGTTAAGAGTTGTAACTTGTAATAATTTGCTTGTAGCATATTAGCGTCATATAATTTTTTATCCATTATATTTTTCATTGTGGTAAAAATATATATCCTAAAATTTACCAGTTTAACGATTTTAGGTGTACAATTCAGTGGCATTAAGTACACTCACAATGTTGTACAGTATCACCATTCATTTCTAGACCCCTTTTCTCATCCCAAACAGATCCTCTGTACCCATTAAATAACAACTCCCCATTCCCAGGAACTCTTCCTTCAACCCTCAGCAACTGTTATTCTATTTTCTGTCTCTATGAATTTGTCTATCCTAGGTATCTCATGTAAGTGAAATTATACAATATTTGTGCTTTTGTGTCTGTCTGTTTCACTCAGCATAATCTTTTCAAGGTTCATCCATATTGCGGCATGTATCGGGATTTCATTCCTTTCTAAATCCATAATATTCTATTGTATGTATATACCATAGTTTTAAATAATCTTTCTTAAATTTTAAGATGGATGTGAACATGGAACTTAATAACACTGTAAACGTTCAAATCTTGAGAAGCAGGAATACTTTCTAATTCTGTATCTTTTCCACATCTCATTTAACATTTTTCCATTTTACCTTGAAAATAACTTGTTTCCAAAATAATGCAAAATACTAATTTGAGCATATCCTTCCCTTGAATTTTCTATTTCGAACATTCTGCAAACGGGGTGAGTTAATAAATTTGAGTTACAAAGTCTGCTGATTGTTAGCTATAAAACAGGAGATTGCCAGGATTGGATGATGTGGCTGCTAAGCACTTTCTGATGGTGCAGAATGACCAGACTGCAGCAGGTCATGTATACAACAGCTGCTCAAACAGATAAAAAAAGAAAAACATTCTGAGAAATTGGTGTTAAAATACACATATGTGCCTGGTGTCTCCTTCAGATCATAACATTACAGAGAATGCTAGATGATAGTGAGGGAAAGGGAAATGAGATTATAAAACTCATTTCCTGGTGTGGCAAATAATGATTGCTGAGAGTGTCTCATTAAACTGGCACAAGGAACAAAATTTGGCAATAGGTTTCCAAAATGGTTGGCCTATGTTGGGGTCATTGTTCAAAACAGTAATTCAGTTATACAACAAATGCAAAAAATTCTGTGTGCTAAGCAGTAGCTGGCCAGTTGGAGAGTAGAGATGGAAGAAAAACAAAACTATCAGAAAATTGCTTCGACTTTACTAGGGAAACAAGCAAACAATTACAAGATGAATATAGGAAGTAATACCATATGAAAGTTTCACTAGGACACTCAGGTTTCACGAAGATAGAATGTTTCTCTGATTAGAATGTTTTTACAAAAATTAAACTTGAAAGTCAGGCCCTATGCAAAAAAACTTAGAAAATGAAAATCACAGGGCAAAATCAGAGATTACCACTAACATGTGGTATGTGTCCTTCCAATTTTCGTTCCATAAAATGATTTTTAAAATCACATTAGACTGTTGTATAGTTTGTTTGGGTGCACGCGTGCACTAAGTGAAAATTAGGGAAAGGGTCAAGGAATGGAATTTTCTTTTGCCTCCAACTAGTGTATCTTCATGTACTCACACAATGGTGTTGCCAGGTGTAATAAGTAAACAGTTCTCCCAAGATAAAGTTTTATTTTGAGGACCACTTGAATTTCAAGACCAGCAGATTTTTAGCTATTGAGGGCTTTTTTCTAATGTTGATACAGAAGTATCTGGGTTTCAAGTGTTTGAAGACTGAACAAACGGCATCTAGATTTTTACATCTTTAGCTTCTTTATCTATCCAGCTGTACTCTATTTCCACTGTAACTTACTATTTCTTTTGTACAGTTCCCAATGAAACAATGTAAATACTTGGCGCGCTTTCTTCAGTTAAAAGTTTCATGTTACTCTCTAGAAGGGCACTTTACAAGATTTAGTTGAGAAATAAATACTGTTATCTTTGGAACATTTTTGTTTTCTTTGTAACTTGTAGATCCTAGCCTGGAAATCGGTAATTTTCAGTTAAACAGTTTCATATTAATAAACCATGGAATCAAAGTATTCTATTCGAGGAATTGCACTGCATAAATCCTTTCGGGAGGCCATTTTGTAGTCGACAGGAGTAGCAGCAAGACGGAAACCGGACTTCCCCGCCACTTTTCCCTAAAAGTCAGGGGGTAAAGAATATGGGGACTAGCTGGGTGAGATTCGGCCGAGCAAGCGTCCCCAGAAGGGGGCGCGATGTTTTGAGGTTAACAAAGAGTGACCGCTGCGGGGTCAGCTAAGGTCTCCGCCATCGCTACCATCTATACTGGCCACTTCGCTAACGTCCGATCTCTTTGAGGCGCAGCCCTAGGCTGCGCTCTGTGAGACCGAAGCCTGGAGGAGTCCGGAAATTTGCACTGGACTGTGGCCTACCTGAAATACGGCGGCTTGCGCATCGAGCAATCCTCCAGTTGGTTGTGTTTGACCCTGGTGCCCCTCCGTAGTCTGAAAGCGCCGCAAACTCAGACCCCATTCCCGAAGCGAAAGTTTACTTAGGGGAGAACATACCTCCCCTTCAAGGAGGGTCACGTTGCTAATGGAAAGAAGTTCAGGGGACTCTGGAACCAATAATTAAACTCTCAGCTTTCTGCCCCATTAAGGATAAAAATGAGTTGGACATGGTGCTGGCTACAAGAGGTAATATACAGGAACGTTAAGACACTTCCACGGTGTTTACAGACTGGAGGTGATTTTGCCCATAACAAAAATGGCGTAGAACCATGCTAACCGGCTGCCGTCATGTGCTCAAAGACCAGGATGCGGGAACTTTATGGCTTCAGATGACAAGTGGATGTTATTGTTTTTACTTCCGGGTGAGAGTAATCGGGCGCCATCTTGTCTTGTTCGTGAAGAAGTAGAAGCATCGAAAGGGTTGGAGAGGCATTAGAGGAACGGTGGCAACAACGGTGTTCCGGAACCAGAGTGGGTAAGTGGTGGAGAACAATTACGCACGGGGACTTGCGGGGCCATTACAACCTTCTTGGTTTTTGTGGCGAAGGTAGCATAACTTAAACCCGTAGGCTGCGTACGCTGCTTGGCGCGACTGCTGGACCCTCATCCCCTAAAAGCGGCGGCGTCCGCCTTAGTGACCCAGAGCAGTCCTCTCGGTGAAAAGGAAATGTTCTCATTACAGAGCGTGCTCACGACTCTTTTACATCTAAATAGAAGAGTTTGCTCTCAGATGAGAAGGGACTGATTGTCGAGCTCCTGACCGGCCGTTAAGCACTGCGCGTGCGCAGTGGGAACCCCCGTATGGGGAGGGGAGGGGAGGGGAGGGGAGTGCAGGGGAGCGGAGGAGGCGGAGGGCCGGGACCTGGACCTTATGCGCCGTGCCCCTCTGACTACGCAGGCGCAGCGAGGGGCAAATGCGTTCTGTTAACTACGATTGGGTTCCATAGTTTGTATCTTTCTTGTGTTTTTATCCAGTAATGGGCA
>NW_006494614.1:2083567-2139246 GCF_000325575.1 Pteropus alecto
ATTCAGTTGTATTATCCTGTGGTGGGTATTATTATTGTCATTCCGACATCATGGGCACTCGACAAATTTTGATTGTTAGTGGAAGAGCAAAGTAAATTGGAAATTACTGATTTGAGTGCAGCAAGGCAAAACCAATAAAAACAAACCAGAATAGTATAAAGATTCACATCCAGGACTGTTTTATAAAGTGTCCTGGGAAAATAACAGTAAATCAGTTCTTTTAAGATGTTCTTGAGGCTCTAATTTATTTATTTTACTAATAGGCTTTGTTTTTTAAGAACAGTTTTTGATTTACAGAAAAATTGAGCAGATAGTACAGAATTTCCACCTCCAAAGCCCCATTGCGCGCACACGCACATACAGCTTCTCTTGTTAATATACATTAGTATGGTACATTTCTTACACAGTTAATGGACTAGTATTGACACATTATAAACGAAAGTCCATGTTTATTCATGTTTCTTAAGTTTTAACCCAACAACCTTTTTGTCCCAGCATCCTATTTAGGATACTGTATTACATTTAGTTGTCATGTACCCTTAGTCTTCTCTTGATCATTACTATTTCTCAGGCTTTCCTTGTTTTTGATGACTACCAAAGGCTGAATTGTGCCCCTCTAAAATTCATATCTTGAAGTCCTAACTTCAGTACCTCAGAATGTGATTGTATTTGGAAATAGGGTCTTTTAAGAAGTAAAATGAGGTCACTAGGATAGGCCCTAATCCATCATGACTGGTGTCCTCATGAGAAGATTAGGGCACATGGGGAAGACCATGTAAAGACATAGGGTGGAGACAACCATCTATAAATCAAAGAGAGGCTTCAGAATGAAACTAACCTTGCTGACGGAACTTCTAGCCTCCAGAACTATGAGGAAATAAATTTCTGTTATTTAAGCTACCTAGTCTGTGGTACTTTGTTATGGCAGGCCTACCGAACTAATATAGCAACCTTGACAGTTTTGAAGTGTACTGGTCTGGTATATTGTAGGATGCCCTGATATTGAAATTTGATGTTTCTCACATGATAAGACTGGTATTAGGAGTTTTGGGGATGGAGGTCACAAAGACATCCTATCAAGGGTATAGACTATAAAAGTGACTTATCACATTGATACTGACCTTGGTCACCTGCTTGAGGTAGTGTTGTCAGATTTCTCCACTGTAAAGTTACTCTCCCGTATCTGTCCTTCCTTTCTATTCTATACTCATTAGTTGGATGTCCCTTTGCACAGTTCATATTTAAGGAGTGGAGCATTACACTCGCCATCCTTCAGGGTGGAGTATCTACGTAATTAATTTGGAATTCTTCTGCTTGGGAGATTTGTCTCTTCCCTCCTATTTGTATCAGTCCATACTGATACAAATTTTTATATCATAATTTGTGTTGTAATCCAAATACCATTTTAATTTGGCGCTCAAATTTTTTCAGCTTTGGACTTCAGGGGCTCTTTCAGTTTTCTATCGTGCCCTTTTGACATGCCCCCATTTTTTTAAAGCACTTTCTTACTTCCTGGTACTTACTACAAGATGCTCCAGGCTCATTTTTGAATGCTCCAGTCCTAAGAATCAGCTGTTTCTCTAAGGATTCCTGATTCCTTTTATCATAGAATGGTATTAGAACCAAGATACATGGACTTGTTTTTACTAGGGTGTTGTTTCCTTTAGGCTCTCTCTTTGATTTATTTTTCAATTATCGCTTTTCTTGATATCTAACTAAACTCTCCAGTTCTCCAGTATTTTCTTGAGCTACAAGCTGCAAAGTATTTCAGTATTTATCAAAATGCATGTCACATCAAGTAGCAAAAATTTTACCACATTTCTAATGACTACAGGATTAACCTTTACTGGTACCATTTCCACCTAACCCAAATTGAACAAATGATTTTTTTTTTTTTTTTTTTTTTACTTTGAGATCAGTCAACTAATGTGTAGATCTGAATGACAGGAGAGAAGAGGATTATTGCATTTTGTGGTTTCTAAACTGTTGATGTGAGAAACATTTGACCATATGCATCAAAGGATAGGTGAGCTTTTATAGCTCTTTGATTTTGAAATTGATGCTCAAGGGCTTTAAAACATACACATTTTTATTCTTGATTCATCTTGTCACACAGTCCATGAGATGACTTGCAAATATTAATGATTGTCATTGAAACAAATATTTTTAAGAACTCAAAGCAATGTTCTAATATAGAGTCATCTAAGGAATGCATGAGATGAATGATGGTCACTTCTGGTTGTATTCGTTTCTTAGAGATGCTGTAACAAATTATCACAAACAACTGGCCTAGAAAACCAGAAATTTATTCTTTCACAGTTCTCTAGGCTAGAAGTCTGAAATAAAGGTTTCGGCAGGGCCATCCCAGTTTGCACAGGCTTGCTTGCTTTTTCTGCCTCTTACTCTCTCTGGTCTAGTGGAGTATCCTTCCTTAACTCTTCCCTAGCTTCTCTGGGTGGTTCCCAGCAATCCTTGGCTTTCCATGGCTGAAGACACATCTGTCCTGTCTCTGCTTCTGTGGTCACATGGCATTCTCCATCTATGTATCTGTGTCTTTTTATAAGGACACCAATCTTGTTGGATTAGGACCCATCTTAATCCAGTATGACTTCATTTTAGCTTGACTACATCTGCAAAGACCCTGTCTCCAAATAAGGTCACATGCACAATTTATGGGGGTAGGGATGGGACTTCAATGTATCTTCTAGGGGGACACAATTAAATTCATAATAGTGGTCATAGTCATGAGTTACATTTCTACAGGCACGTGTGATAACTTGGACAATCCGATGCAAACCATGGTTATCGATCTTTCTGTTTTTCCCAAATTCCAGTTGTTTCCAAGTAAATAGCAATTAATGAAACCTCATAAAGGGAAAGTCTTGCAGCCTGTCTCATCAATAATAAAATTCTTCCACACTTGAGAAGTTAAGCCTAAGAATCTTTAAAATTAAGGCTTAAGGAAGAACAAATAAATTAGAATTGATTTTTGATATTATAAAATCAGAGCAGCAGTATTAGAATGTTGTTTTCATTGTTGAATATCAATGTATTTACTTGATGATTACTTTCAGTGAATGAGTAAAATATTTCAACATATAATATAGGCAAAGCACGTGGAAAATTTAGTTATAAGACATTTCCTCTGCCCTCAAGAAGATTCTTGTTTGAGCCAAGGCAAAAACACATTTAAATTCAATATAAGTCCCTCTTTAACAAGTATTCTCCATCATCTTTAGCTTATTATTGAAATTTTCAAACAGTACGAAAGTAGAGTGTATTGAACGTTGATGTACTTATCACCTATCTTTAACAGTTTTTATTTTCCAAATCATTATTAAACCAATATGCTAAGTCATTTTTAATGGTAGAGGGTTATGTTTATTATGCCATTAAACAATAATAAAATTAAAAGAATTTTTTTATTATTTCCAGGTGTGTCTTCATATTTTTTGTTTTTCAGATTTTGCATTTGTTACATTTGTTAGTAAAGAAGATTTTATGGTGAAAATGAAGGAAGAAAGAGTAGGGCTTCTAAATCCTTGCCACCAAATCACTTATAGTTTTATTCTTGAATTAAGAAATAATTAAACCTTTTATGAAGTATTGTACTAGGTGCCGAAACGTAAATAAAATTTGTATTAAATATTTTAGTATATCAAGTCTTTCTTTAAAACCTGTCCCTTAACAAAACTCAGCATAAATTTAAATTTTGTTTTCATGACCACAGGTATCTTTTTTGGACTAGATAAAGAAATTTACTTCAAATCCTTCATAAGCAAATGAGACAGATCAGATAATTTGTTCAAAGTCTCATAGTTATATGACTTGTAATTTTTATTGCCTATACCAGTCATTATGGACTGTGCTGATCAGCTTGCTTTGATTCTTCATATCTTAAAAAATTTATAAATTTATTTCTAAAAATACACACTCATATAAAATAATTCAAACAATATTTTTTAAAATCACAATTCCCTGATCCGTTTTCACTCCCCAGAGCTTAGCAGTTTTAAGAGTTTTATGTAATTTAGATGTTTTCTATACAAAATTGCATTCTTAAAAAGAAAAAACTTGAAGTGGCATCATGCTGTATCACGTTTTTTTTTTTCCACTTAATAATACAATTTGTACATCAACATATGTCAGCATATAAGTGTCTACTTTATTCTTTTAGTCTAGCTGAATAGGAGTCCACTGTATGGTTCACTCTTATCTCACCTGTTTAATTGAGTATCACTAAAAGATGTTCACTGTTATAAACGTGGTGCAGATTTTTGAATTATCCTCACCAATGGTTTAAGTCTTTGAAGTAAAATTGCTGGGTCAAAGATTCGATAAGAACTATAATGCTAAATTAAATTGTCTTCCCAAAAGACATTAACTATTTCATGTTTAACCAACATCCTCATTCAACACTCATACTCTGTAGTCAAATCGAGCTTTTCAACTGCAAATTCCTTGAAGCATTTTACTAAATAGCTTCTAACTTCTTACTTCCTTGATTGTTACTGTTATCTTTGATGCGTTTTTATTCTGCTCTACTGCTCACAGTTTCACATCTCTTTCTATATTTTTCTCAGCCTAAGTATATGAAACACTTGTATTTGAATAGTAGCCTCCATAAAAACTTTTGGTGGAAAATGCTTTGGAAAACAGTAAAAGTAGAAGTGATTGGTTTTAACAAATGGCTACAAGTAATGCAAGTAAAACTTCCTTGTGCATAGAAAAACTTTGAAGTTTTTTTCTTTTTTATAAATAATAAAAGTTTCAACTCATGATATTGTGAGTAATAGGGACAGGAAGATTTTTCCCAAAGACAAAATGAAATTTAGATAAGTCTTAGATCATTTTTAGAGAAGAAAATGGGATTGAGTAGAAATGGGTTGGCTTGATCAACCTTTCCCCCATTCAGTTGTGAACTTGAGGAGTGCTGTCAAAAATGATACTGAGACAGTCTTAGTGGTGATATTTAGCACTATTTATTGAAGCTTCCTGTGCCGAGTTTTTGTGTTTGTCATTTAATCCTCACAATAACACTATGAGGTAGAAACTTATGTCCTCTTTTTTACAGATGAGAAAACCAGGGATTAGAGAGTAGTTTATTTGCCCACATTCACACAGGTACTGAGTGGTATATGTAGGTAGGCATCATGAACCTGAGCTGGTGCTAGATGACAGGTAATGATCAGAAAACTTAAAGTGCTATTTAAGAGGCCTACATTGTATGAGTTTAAACTTGTGACAGAAAAATCTATGCATTGAACTCTGATATGCCATTAGAGCTTTGGAAAATGCACCAAGTTGTGCTTACGCCAAATTTTTGGTTCTTGTGAATATAGGTCAGTAGCTTCCTTATCATTAACCTTTGAAAGTAAACAGAAAGGAGCTACAAGACTATTTATTTGTTTGATGTTTAGTGACTGCTATGTGCAGAAGTGCTGTTCCTATACCTTATGGAAGATAAAAAGATAGAGTTGTTTTTCTATCAAGACAAAAGCTGTCATTCTAATGGAAGAAAATGAAACTGAGGGAAACTGTTCTCACTTTGCTATTACTAAATTAATACATTTTATTACCTTATTTGTACCATATAATAAGATGAGACCTTTTCAAATGTTTGCTTCTTTTTTCTCAGCATATATTGCAAACCCTAAATTGTTTGACATTGTTTCATATTGTTAATTGCTTTTTCGAGTAAATAAAGACATTCTAAAGAAAAGTCAAAAAGCTTTGCCTTCTCATTTCTGATATACCTGTTCCCCTTCACTTTTTAATGGTAAATACATTGTCATTATAAAGTTAAGGGAAGCAAAAGTTTCACAGTAATTCGAAGACGATCACACTTTCATGTTATGTCTCTAGAATTTTTTATTCTAATAACTTTATAATCTAAGAGGAAACTTGTACTCTTTTTTTTTCCCCCCCAGGGCATAAGTAATCTTGCTGCTATGCTTCCAAGCTGTAATCTGAATCAACCTAAATTTTAAACAGAAGGTGAACCTCTGAGGTCAGTCAAAATAGCAGTTGGTATTTCTCCTGGGTATTTCCTCTTTGTTTGTTTGTTTATTACTTTTTTAGTTAAAGTTGTAAGTGAGGTTACTTTTCTAGGGCTGTAATGACTTATTTAGCTTTTAAAGGGCTTTAAAGGTATACTTGGAAAAGAGAGGGGAAAAGGAGGAGAGGAAAGAAAATATGACAGAAAGATTGGAAAAAGAAGTATATTTAGCTTGGAATTGATGCCCGGTTCAGTTGTTGGTCTCAGCTATAGTGCTATTTAAATATGGGGCCTATTTTGTCATATTCTAATGCAATTATAATAGAGTATGTTAGTGTAACTAGATGCACTTATAAGTAAATCAAGGTAACAAAGGAATGCATCTTCCCTAATTTACAGTGTTCTCCATATGAGAGGTCAAGATCTGCCATTGATAGAATTATATAACAATCTGAAAAAGCTGAAAAGACTAGGGTTGCAAACTGTTTAAGAGCCTGAATTGTAATAGCCAGTTGTCCCATTTGAGTTGTTATCTTTTACTTCCTTATTATCTGGCTTTCCTATTTTTGGTGATCCTACGATACTAAGGCTTTTGTCTTGTTTTTAGAGGAAAGGTTCATCTAGAAGGATTTATTTAGTAAACATTTATTTAATGCCTGCTTTATGCTAAGCCTTGGGGTACAAAAATGAAGAAACATATACTCCTTACCATGTGTGTCATTGGGGTTGTATATCAGTGTTGGATAAAGTACAAAGATATTAGACTTGTAGGAATTTAAAACTTTTTATTATTAGAGTTTTCAAACTAGTTTATAGAAAAGTAGACTAGTGTGATGACCCTTCGCCCCGCCACCCTCCCCATACCCATGACCTGGGGACGTAAATATCTCATGGGGAGACAGACACCTAATGATCTGTAGAGGTGGTATTTTGACAACCTTTGAATTTGTGATTTCTCATTAATTTTTCTTCTAAGATTCTCTGAGTCAGTTGTTTTATTAGGTTTGGCATTATGGCAGTTTTCTAAGTCTATACTACCTTCATTCATTAGCCGTAATTATTTATAGGGAACAGTTTTCCTTTATAAGCTAGAGCTATTTGATTACCCTCTTCAAGGAGTCTTGGTTTGGGGAGATTAAATCACTTTTTTTCTTATAGTTTTCAAAATAATTATATTTCCACAGATTTATATTGGGAAAAATTAGATTTTCCCCCTTTTTGAGCTTAATTGATTTGAGCTAAATTGATTTGAGCTATGTTTACCAGCAAACTCTGACACCAGTGTTAACATTAAATTTTCTACTCTTGGCTTGCCAACCTAAAAATTCCAGTTGCCTCTGGCAACCTATTGACCAGAATTTTAGAGCTCTGATCACATAAATGTATCCTCATATAATAATTTCTGTGTGAGCTTCTAAAATTAAAGAACTCTGATTCTCATTTTTAAACTATGTTTATTTTGTTGAAGATAGAAAATCAATTAAAATTTTAAAGTCAAGATGTGGGATCAAGGAGGACAGCCTTGGCAGCAATGGCCCTTGAACCAACAACAGTGGATGCAGTCATTCCAGCACCAGCAGGATCCAAGTAAGGAAAGAAATTGAATTTGGAAGGTGGGGGAGGAGAGATATATAGAGAGATGAGTGGGAGATATGTGATGGGATTAAGAGAGATGGAATTGGGATTGGTTTATTGAATCATTTTATGGTTGCCATTTAATGTTTTCTCATAAATAATTTGCCATAACACACATATCAGGGAATGGATTTCCCTTTGGAAGACTTCCTCAAAGAGTAGAAAGCATTATGAAGATTTTACATTTTTAAAACCGATTTAGTTCCTGTTTTTCTAAGAGTGGAAAGTCTTTCTAAAATGTGTTAAGCAAAGCATTTTTCTGTTAAGTCTAAATTCTGTGTAAATCATAGTCAACTGATGGTATGCTAAATCTTTTTTTTTTTTAATGGAATATTTCAAGCATATACAGAGGTAGAAAAGAGTATAGTGAGCCCCCATTTATTACTTAGCTTTAACAGTTTTTGACTCATGACCAATTTTGTCTCATTGATATGACTCCTACTGCCCTACCTTTATTGGGCAGTAGGAGTCATATTTATTTATCTGATCTTATTTCTTTCTTTAATAGCTATGTAACATTTTATTATAGGACTATACTGTAATTTAATCAGTCCACGTTTGGATGGTTGATTATAGCTTTTACTTTTTAAGATAATTACCATAATTTTGTATGTCATTATTCACAAATCCAATTATTATTTTTTTGGGAAAAAAAATTGAAGAACTAGGTTTGTTAGGTCACAATTGCACATTTGAAGTTTTAGATACACATTGCCAAATTTAATCCATGTAGATAATGCCAATTTATGTTTCCACCAAAATGTATGGGATTACCTTTATAATCTTTACTAAAATGAGATGTGAAAAACTCTTATTTTTAGTTTATTTCCTTTATTAATAATATTTGATCTTACAATGTTAAGTGTAGATATTTGAGAAGGAAAGGAAGACTTCTTAAGCTAGTGGGGACAATGCATTTTGAGTAAAAGATGGCTATTAAGTTGTTAAATGTATTTTGATTAGAGAAGGGCACCTTACCTAAAGAACAGTAACTATGAGAAACAGAGATAAATAGCTGTACTCATCTGAGGTCTGTAGGACCCAGTGTAGGCTAGGACCTGTTTGAGGAAGAAATAAATGAGTGTTAAAAGAAAAGAGGAATAAGACTTTTTTGAAACTCAGCAAACTACAGTTCAGGGGATAAATTTCTTATGAATTAATATTAGAAATTGGTTAAGAGTGTTTTTGTGGAGTCCTTTTCTGAAAGTCTTAAGTAAGTTATTTTGTAGCCTGAATATGAGTTATTTTCTAAGTGTCCTTTCAACCATAGCATTCTGTAATGTATAAAATCTCTAATAAGGAATAACTGAGATGCTTGTTTTGCATCGAAGCACTATTCTTTTTTTTCCCCGCTCTTGAATCTCCTTCCCCCCACCCCCACTTCCATCCCTGACCTATTGATGTTGCCATTTCTCTTTTTTAAGAGCTAGATCTCTGAAGGCAGGGCGTCTCCCCCTACATGCTTGCGGTGTGCACCTGGGACCTGGCGCAGCCGGGGTATGGTCCGTGGCTCCATCTGGGGTGTGGACCTTCTGTGTGTAAAGTAGACGTGCTAACTACTACACTGTGGAGCCACCCCCAGAAGCACTATTCTTTTAGCTTCTACATTCTGAATGCTAATTTCTGCTATGTTAAATTATGTTAGGCCAGATTGACTGGGCTGCATTGGCTCAAGCTTGGATTGCCCAAAGAGAAGCTTCAGGACAACAAAACATGGTAGAACAACCACCAGGAATGATGCCAAATGGACAAGATATGTCTGCAATGGAATCTGGTCCAAACAATCATGGGAATTTTCAAGGGGATTCAAACTTTAACAGAATGTGGCAACCAGGTTTGTTGTTTATGTTTTCCAAATTTTAGGACTGTTTTTAAAATAAAAGGGTTAAAATTGCTTAATTTGCTTAGTCTCAAGACTTCTTGAAATTAATGCTTAAAGAATAGATGGTTTCAATTAGATTTGACCGTGAAATTTTATGGTTAAAAATTATTCTGAACTCAGTCTGCTAGCATTGTGATGCTTGGTTTGATTCTTCTCTTAGTTCTTTATTCCTAGGCTGACAGGGGCTGGGAACACTGGAAACCTCACTTGGTATCTAGGAAAGAGAGCATTCTATGTTCTCTCTGTTGCATCCTCTGGCCTTTTCAGAAGCAGCACTGGCAGAGCAAAACATGTCTAGTCCCTAAAAAAAAAATTGTGTCACTATGTGACAAATTAGTCTGTCAAATATATCCTGCCCCTGCCATCCACCCATATTTACTTCCCTTTTTTTTTTTCAGATAGTGAAGATCTTCCATGAGTTTTTATGTTTTGTTTGTTTGCTTTTTTATTTCACAGTATGCTTTAGATTCCTTGATGCTAGTTCAGTTTTCCATGACTTTTAAGCTATTATTTTTAATTAATAGTCACTTCAGTTTATTTATAGAGGAATCTTACATTTGAATGTGCTAATGGTGAAGTCATAACTCCCTTTTCCTATTAATACTTATTTTTGTTTCTCAACGTTATAGTGAAAAACTCAAGACAGTAATCTTCTAACATCACTTTTAAAAGGATAACAAATATTCTAATATTTGATACTCTGAGGTAGTTCATTTATAGTTTTCTTGAACCTATGCCAAATTTCCCTAAGTTTGAAAATGTTTTGGTTCCCAAGTTCAAGTTTATAAATGGCTAACCTTGGCATCTCCTCTACCCCAACTTTACTGGTTTTCTTTCTGACCCTCACAAGTGGTTTATCTCTGCTTCAATTTCCTCTCCTGAAACTGGCAAAAATAATACCTGATTTCCCCCACCTCACAGGGATGTTGTGAGGATAAATGTGTTCATGGAAGAAAGAAATTATATAAAATCCCTAGGAATTATTCTTGTGTTGTTATTGAACAGGAATAGAAAAATTCAACAACAAAATTGCCTTGGATTTTGTTACATTTATTAAAATAATTTTGGGTAATTGCTGTCCATTTAGGATATGAATTGAGGAGTTAGATCATTTGAATGATTTATTAGGTTAATTCATTGCTTATTTTTAAGATGTACAAAAGGAATTCGACCAAGAAGTCATAAATTTTTAAATCTGTTTCTTTACTGAAAAATCTAGCTTTCTTGAGAGCTTTAAAATTTGTGTTGTTGTTATAACCCCCTGTTGAATGTTTTTATGCCTAAATCCTGAATAGAATGGGGAATGCATCAGCAACCCCCACACCCCCCTCCAGATCAGCCATGGATGCCACCAACACCAGGCCCAATGGACATTGTTCCTCCTTCCGAAGACAGCAACAGTCAGGACAGTGGGGAATTTGCCCCTGACAACAGGCATATATTTAACCAGAACAATCACAACTTTGGTGGACCACCCGATAATTTTGCAGTGGGCCCAGTGAACCAGTTTGACTATCAGGTGAAAGATATTTTGTTGCTTTAATATTGTAGATGTGCACGTAATCCATTCTTTGGAAGTTTGTCTCATCAGGAGTACCTGAGATACGTGTTTCACTTTTCAGTTTTGTACAGATAAGCGCATATTTTGTCTCAGAAAAGTTATCAAAGTTTTGAGTATTTTGATTTCTATTTTCTGGTTTTTGATTTGCTTAAGAAAATGGTATAAAGGAACATTAGAGGGAAATTTGGATAAAATGAAAAAATGTATAAGTGCAATAGTTATATAATGTTTTGTTTTCTCATTTATAATTTTTAAATGGCATATTTAAATGTTAAATAAAGCTTAGAAAATCTACAGTAGTTGAATACATTATTTATCAATAATAGATTATGGTTAAGACATGAAGAACATAGATCATCTTCCTAAATGCAATTTCTTTTACTATGTAAAATTATGTTTTTTTTCTAGTGTTGTCATTTTTTTTCCATTCTGACATGACATGTTTGTTAATAGAATTGTACATAATTTCCTTTGTAGCATCTAATTCATTCCTAGGGACATAGAACTCTATGGGGAATAGTGTCATTATGTGGGGCTGTATTTTCTCAAACCACTGTGCCAGGATCCACCCTTAAATTATAGTGCTAGGTATCATTTTGAAATAACTAATTGCAGTTGTTACCTTATAAACTGAGATATCATAATTTAGAAGTTTGATAAAACTCATACATTATTTTACAATTATGGATAATGGACATGAATGTAAATAGTATTCACCTTGAAACAATAATCCTCATACATTTTCAGATACTTGTTGTATACTCATACTTGTACAGATGTGACAGTTTTTGTTTGGTTTTGGTTTTGATGAAATGTAGTGGCAGGAAGCTTTTCTACTTATACCGTATTTGCCTGGTAGATCCCCTTGCTAACCAGACAAAGAGCTCTGTTGTCAACTGGCTTAGAAAGCCTCTGAAAATGGTAAACTAGCAAAAAATATTTAATGATTCAGTAACTTTTATCTTTGCTTAAAATAGATATTTCTTGCATGATTATAGAAACAATTTAAATTCACAGAAGTAGGAAGTCGAAATTGATTAAAAACTTTTCCTGTATATCCTACTTATAGAAAAATTGACATTTATTTGATTTTTTTTTTTTGGTAGTGGAAAGATTAGTTTATAAAGGATTAATAATGAAAAAGTTCATATATATCATTTTCTGTGCTTGAAAATAGTGTATCAGCTGGATTTTAGACGGCTCTTTGCATTTATGTAGGTAGAAAATCTTTATTTTTCTTAAAAGTAAGCCTAGGTTCTTGGGGCTTCAGAAATATCGGTGGATATTAGAACCATGGAATTCTTGGATTTGCTGCACACATGGATTTCTACTGTCCCAGTTCATAACACACGTGTGTCCCAGAGTGTATACTGTATTAATGTGAAGAAAAATAAACTGCAATACTCTTTCAGCATGGGGCTGCTTTTGGTCCACCGCAAGGTGGATTTCATCCTCCTTATTGGCAACCAGGACCTCCAGGACCTCCAGCACCTCCCCAGAATCGAAGAGAAAGGCCATCATCATTCAGGGATCGGCAGCGTTCACCTATTGCACTTCCTGTGAAGCAGGAGCCTCCACAAATTGGTAGCTATTAAAGTTTATTATTAAAGTGAACCAGGATTGGCATGATTTCTTGATCATATTAAAAGGATGTCTTATTTTCTTAAATTGTCCTAATACCTCTGGTATATTTGGAATTGATACTTGAAAACCCTAATATTTTATAGTCAAAATTTCAAGAAGATAGTTGTCTAAAATATTGAAAGTTTTGAATAATTTTCTTTAAAATAGATCTTTACCTTAAACAGATTTTGTGATGAAAAGTAAATTTATCATGGTCATAGCATCTTGATATTTTCTTCAGTGTTGACAGTTTGATACATTATGCCAATATATGTGCGTTTCTCCCTTTTAAAACCACCTAGTTCTTTGTCTCTAGTCTCTTTTCACTCTTAGTTCATCCAGTACACTGCTGCTGGATTAATTTTCCTTTTTTTACTTCGCGTTCCATAAGTGTTTTGGCAGAAAATTTTAATTTTTAAATAACATTAGAACTAACTTATTTCCTATGATGTTATATTTTTATCACCAGTAGCCATTTTAGGAAAATTATGACTTCTGTTTTAACGTATAGACTCATACTTGTTCAAAGAATTCTCCATGTGAAAATGGACTTGTGCTTTTTTTTGACTCTCTTCTGTCTTCATGTTTTAGGAAGCAGTGTAGTAGTATAAGTTTGGCTGTGAAGTACCCCACGTCACTACTCACTGGCTTTGTAACCTTGAGCACATCTCTTAATTTCTTTGAGCCTCAATTTCCTCACTTGAAAAGAGATCAAGTAATAGTAGTGATCTTTGGGGTCTTTTAGGATTAAGCGAGATGGTGGTTTCATGTATTCTCATAGTGCCTTGGCACACTGTAAGCGTTAATACAATGTTCGTCACTGCTATAAAAAGTGATTTTAAAGAAAAGCATGTTTAATAGGTTGTTTTTATTATCAATCTTGTTTAAGAATGGTAGTATTTGTTACAAGCACTCAAATAGTGCCAACATTCTTTTTTTTTTTTTTTTAATTTACTCATGAAGTTTGTAGGAATTAAAAAACTCATATGTTTATGACTTACAAATATTTTTTCCCCATGTGAAACAGATGCAGTAAAACGCAGGACTCTTCCAGCTTGGATTCGGGAAGGTCTTGAAAAAATGGAACGTGAAAAACAGAAGAAGTTGGAGAAAGAAAGAATGGAACAGCAACGATCACAATTGTCCAAAAAAGAAAAGAAGGCCACAGAAGATGCTGAAGGAGGTGATGGTCCTCGTTTACCTCAGAGAAGTAAATTTGTAAGTAGAATCCCCTGACATGAAACTTTAATATCAATGTGAAAAAGTTATCAAAATAAATTGGTATTTTAGCCTATAGAAAAGTATTAATGTTCCTGAGATTACTTTTAGTAAGTATTTTAGGGATTATGTTTTTATGTATCATTAAGGGTAGAATAAGGAGAAAGGGGCTAAGTTTATAAAACATTTTATTCTGGAGAGAAATTATTCATTGGGATGCTAGATAGGTCTTACCTTGACAAACATTTATATTCTTTAGTTGTGATACAGCTAATTCCCTATTGGTGGATTATAAAACAAAACTAAGTTAAAACGGCAATAGAGAAATAAATCTGCCCTTCTTGAATATTTAAATATATACCAATACCAGAGGATATGATAATTTTCATAGTTTTTGACTTGAATACTGAATGTAACAAAGTTTTAAATATTTAAATCTTCAGTTTAATGGCATGAATGGCTTAGGAATTTTTTATTTAGCAAAAATGTGTTCCTAGCTGGTGCAGCAGCCAAAGCACTGGCTGGTATGCAACTCAGGAAATAAGTCTAATTCCTGAGGCCATTTTCTGCTTCATAAATAAGTCTCAAGGACGGCAAGATAACTAGATTTGAATAGACATTGGTTTTGCTTAAATTCTCTAGATACCATAAATTACTTTTATTTTCCATGCCAAAGATGTGTTTTTCTTCTGGAAGTTATGACGATAAATTACAGACTACCACTATTAAAGTTTACCTTAAGAAAATTTATTTTTCATCTTTAAATATCAAAAAAATTGTTTGGAGACCCAGGTGATTCCCTGAGATTCTGCTTCTCCCAACTTGTGGGCCCACCCAAGCTGCCTCCAGTGTTTTTTTCCATGTAAATGACCTGTCTTGGCTTACGCTATATACTTTCCTAAAAATCTCTCAAAGGCTCACAAAACCCAGAGACCCAGCATCTGACCTCAGCGTGCCCTATACCTTTGGCTGAGCACCCTAAGCCTGGCACTAGCAGCTGCCAGCCTCAATTACTGACTTGGCCTCTCAGGGCATCTTTAAGCCCAGTATGGGTGGCAGCCATCTGCAGATTGCTTGGTGATGCTTAACGGATGTCCCCGGAAGTGCACAGACTACAGCTGAACTTGGCCTGCAGCTGGGGCCCTCCCAGGAGACACTTGGGCGGGCACACCCTGGTGGCCTGCTTCAACTGGTACTGGAGCTAGAGCAGCACCCAGGGCTGCATCTGAAGAGGACAAACCCGATGGACAGACTGGGCAGGCACCAGAGTCCTACTAAAGTGAATCCTGCTCCATAGGGTTAGCCCCTCACTGGCCAGTCCTCACAACCCTCCCATCAACATGCAAACAGCAACCAAGGCTAAACTACAACAGGAGGGCATACACAACCCAAACGAGACAGACCTTTAGCACCTGGCTCAGGTGACCAAGAAAGACTGCACCACTGGGCCCTATAGGACACATACTATATAAAGCCATTCTAGTAAGACCAGGATACTTAGGAGCCCCACCTAATATAGAGAAACAAAGAGGAAGGCAGCTAAAATGAGGAGACAAAGAAACATGTCCCACTTTAAAGAACAGAACAAAGCTCCAGAAAAGGAACTAAACAAAATGGAGACAAGCAATCTATCAGATGCAGAGTTTAAAACACTGGTTATAAAGATGCTCAATGAACTTAGCGGAAGAGTAGATGCACTCAGTGAAAACTTTAACGAAGAGATAGAAAACTTAAAAATGGAGGTGGAAAACAAAATGGAACCATTCAGAAATGAAGAAAATAATATCTGAGATGAAGAGTACCTTAGAGCAGTGGTCTCCAACCTTTTTGGCACCAGGGGCCGGTGCTTCTATGATAATCTAAGATGATGATCTGAGGTGGAGCTGAGGCGGTCAGTGATGCTAGTGCAGGGGAGTGGCTGCAAATACAGATGAAGTTTTGTCTGCTGTACACCTCCAGCTGTGTGGCCCAGTTCCTAAGGTGCCACAGACTGGTACCATTCTGCAACCCATAGGTTGGGGACCCTGACATTAGAGGGAATCAACAGAGTAGATGAAGTGGAGGATTGAATTAGTGATTTAGAGGATAAGGTAGCAGAAGACACCCATTCAGAACAGCAACAAGAAAAAGGAATCCAAAAAAACAAGGACAGTTTTAGGGGCCTCTGGGACAACATCAAGAGTAACAACATTCACGTCATAGGGGTACCATAAGGAGAAGGCAGAGAGCAAAAAAATGAAAACTTGTTTGAATAATGATGGGAAATTTCCTAGCTTGGCAGAGGAAATAGACATACAAACCCAAGAAGTACAGAGAGTCCCAAACAAGATGAACCTAAAGAGGCCCACACCAAGATACATGATAATTAAAATGCCAAAGGTTAAAGACAAGGAGAGAATCTTAAAAGCAGCAAGAGAAAAGCAATTAGTTACCTACAGGGGAACTTAAATAAGACTGTCAGCTGATTTCTTAACAAACTGCAGGCCAGAAGGGATTGGCATGAAATACTCAAAGTGATGACAAGCAAGGACCTACAACCAAGATTACCTAGCAAAGCTATCATTTAGAATCAAACAGATGAGAGCTTCCCAGACAAGAAAAAGCTAGAAGAATTTATCACCACCAAGCCAGTATTATAGGAAATGTTGGAGGGACTTCTTTAAGAAGAAGAAAATATGTATCAAAAATATGAATAATAAAATGGCAGTAACTACATATCTAGAAACAATTGCTTCAAATGTAAGTGGGTTAAATGCTCCAATGAAAAGATAGGGTTGCTGAATGGATTAAAAAAACAAGACTCTTACATATGCTGCCTACAGGAGACTCACTTCAGATCAAAAGACACACACAGACTGAAAGTAAAGGGATGGTAAAAGATATTTCATGAAAATGGAAAGGAGAAAAAATTCTAGGGTAGCAATACTTTTATCAGACAAAATAGACTTTAAAACAAAGGATATAACAGACAAAGAATGACCCAGTTATCCCACTTCTGGGTATTTATCTGAAAAAACCCAAAATACTGCTTTGAAAGGGACATGTGAAACCATATGTTCATTGCAGCATTATTTACAATACCCAAGATACAGAGGCAACCTGGGTGTCTATCAGTAGATGAGTATGGGTAAGGAGGCGGTGGTACACATGTACAATAGAATATTATTCATAAAAATAAGTAAAAGAATAAAATCTTTACATCTGTAACAACATGGATGGACCTAGAGGGTATTGTGCTGAGTAGAGTAAATCATATAAAGACTCATGCCATATGATTTCACTTATAGACTCTAAAGAACAAAATAAATTTAAAAAAACCTCATAGATACAGAGAACATTTGGGGGGTTAACAAATGGGAAGGAGATTATGGGGTAGTTCAAAAGGGGGAAGGGATTAAGAAGTACAAATTACTAGTTACAAAATAATTATGGGGATTTAAAATATATAAGGAATATAGTCAGTAATATTGTAATAACTATGTACAATGTCAGATGGGTACTAGATTTATTGGAATGGTTACTTAGTAAGTTCTATAAATATCTAATTATGTCATAACACCTGAAACTGATATACTATTATATGCCAACTATATTTGAAAAATAAAAAATATTTTTAAAAATTGCTTTGAGATCCTTCCCCGCCTCCTCCTCCTTCCCCTTCCTCCCCAAATACCTTGGACTTTTGTTACGTGAATTCTTCTGGTTCAGATGGTCTTTCTGTAATAGTATTTAGGTAAACATCTTTTCTTTTACTTAGTAGGTTTGCTAAGAAAGACTACAGAACATTTCTTTGCTTTAGTAGAGTCTCCTTTTTAAGGTATACTGAATACTGAAACCTAACAGCCATACAGAGACAGACAAACTGTTGACATTTCTTCCATCTGAAATAGATTTCATTTTTTTAATCTATCTGTTAAGTAGCTAAAAAGAAGCAAATTTCACTGAGTTTCAGGGCCAGCTGAGATCTGGAAACTGACTACAGGTTTTTCATTTTAAGTCACAGGATTTTAGGTATATAGCTTAAATATACAGCTGCAAAAATAACACTAAATAATGTGACTGTGGTCCATTTATCCAGAGTTCTACAAGCCACTCATTTCAATCATCATATATAATGGATATTAATTAAATTAGTCTCTGGACATACATTTTTGGTTATTTATAAAATAAGGTCAAAATTTACTAAGAAACAAAGGGAATTGAAAAATAATTAAAATAATTGATTCACATAAGCCATTTTGTAATCTTAACATTTCCTCTCAGGTAACACTTTAAATCAACAAATGAAATCTGTAGTATGAAAATATATTTTAGAGAGAAATTTCATATTTATATATGTTTCATAGACTTTTTACTTTGGGATTTTAAAATAGAATATGTAAGATAATGATTTTACATTGTAAGCATGAATTTGGACTACCCATACTGTTATTTTTTTTAGGATAGTGATGAGGAAGATGAAGACACTGAAAATGCTGAGGCTGCAAGCAGTGGAAAAGTCACCAGAAGTCCATCTCCAGTTCCTCAGGAAGAGCAAAGTGAACCAGAGATGACTGAAGAAGAGAAAGAGTACCAAATGGTAAAATGTTAAATTCCTTTTTAATTAAAAAAATTTTTGAGGTATATTTGACATACATTATATTACAGGATTTATTTTGTTTATGATTTTTTGAACTATTGGTTGGCTATCTTAAACATTTAATGTGCGAACTCATGAACCATTTGTAAAATGTATATTAATATATAGATTTGCTGGGCAATAATGTCTACAAAATCCAGGTAACACTTGAAATACAAAACCATAGCTTATAAAGCAGTTATTAAACACATTTCCTAATATGAATGTTGTAATTAAATGTTTTACTGTATGAGACCCCAGAGAACATGTCTTGATCTATTATTTTCTAAAGTATGGTTTTGAATATTGGGAAAGATTCAAAGACTTCATAGAAAAAGAAATTCAGGAAGTACTAGGTAGAACATAGGTAAACATTTCTTCATTGCAAAAGACTTCATATCTGTAATGTGTATTGTCATTTTCTGAGACTGGGAATATAATATGCAGCAGTTCTCATATTGAAAGACCAGTGATCCTTGAAATGTGTTTAGAAGATGTCGATTCAGTATAGTCTCATTTTAATACTGGAATCTGGAGCCCAGAGAGGCTAAGGCTCTAATAGTCAACATTTGAAACAGTTGGTAGCCAAACCAGCACTAAAATTCAGTTCTATTTGAATCCATTGTACTCTCTATTACAGCAATCAAGGAGAAAAAGGACTTCCTCTCACAGAATGGGATAATTGCCTTTTCCTATTTACCTTGATTTTTTTCCCCTCAGATTTTACCTTGAGCTGAGTGAGGGTTGATTAAGTTCCTAACTGACTTAAGAAACTAGTGCTGCTTACTAATAATATTATTAAATGAAGGGGATACACTGTTCACCTTAAAACACCTATGGAAATTTTTATTAACAGGGACTTTTAAATATGTTTTGTCTCTAGAGTAAGGATTCATTGTCTCTAAAAATAAGTTCACTTTTTTTAATCCATATGATTTTGAAATTTTTTAATGTTCTAATATTTTAGAATAGTTTTCAAGATACTCTATTCTTGATCTGATCTCATCTCTAAATGCTTTCTAAAATACTTTGCATTTTAATTCTTTTGAAAATGTCAAACTGTGTTAGTAACTATAGTAATTAAATTGGAAACAATGTATACTCCTTAGATGTTGCTGACAAAAATGCTTCTGACTGAAATTCTGCTGGATGTCACAGATGAAGAAATTTATTATGTAGCCAAAGATGCACACCGGAAAGCAACGAAAGGTATATCGTGGATGTTCTTGGTTTTGTTTTTATGGGGGTGTTTTGATTTTGGTGGCTGTTTTGGACTTTTTTTTGTTATCCTTGTTGTATTACTAGCAGCTACTTGAATATTCTCTCTTGCATGTTTTAACTCTTTGGGAAAGGTTAGATTTGTAGACACCATAATACAACTATACAAATATTTTTGTTTTATCCAGCCAACCTGAGCACAATGCTATTGTTCTATAAAATTTATCGTAAAAATTTTTTGATGTTCAATTTATTTCGCCTGATTTTTTTATAGATACCATGGTATTGGTGTATGACTTCTAATGCAGTTTAGTTTGACTAATGAATTGAATTATGAACCTTCAGAGTTTTCACAGTTTACCACTTAATAATTCTTACATAAACAAGTGATTCTCCCACCCAGCTCCCATTTTTTTAGTAACACTTTAAATATATATATTGAAAGCAAAATTTAAATTATGGGCCATGCCTCAAAAATAGAAATTCTGATATACTGTGAACACTTTTCCTCATTATAAACAAGTTTCAACTCACATCAGAATTATACTTTCAAGGCCAGACATGCTACTGGTTTAAAATGAATGTTATGTTTTTAATGTTTCTTCTCTCCCCAAAAAGCAGCAATAGTAGTAGATTTAACAATACCATAGACTCTCATGACTATGAAATCGTGGCTATTTGTGTTAACATGTTGTTCCTGTTGTTGATGTGATACAAAGCTCCTGCAAAACAGCTGGCACAGTCCAGTGCACTGGCTTCCCTCACTGGACTCGGTAAGTGTTTTCCTTATTTATGAGAGGGCCTTAAAGGGAAATATCACACTTACCTTGTCTCTCTACATGTTCTGTTTTGAAACTGTACTATTCCTTCTCAGTTTATAAAACCTAGGCCTTAGGGTTATATCAGTCTCGAAAAGATTTGCCTATTTTTTTTGACTAAAGCATTCACAGTGGCATTATTATAAATATGGTGATGAATTCATAGTTTATTGGGGCAAGTTGTAATAGTTATAATTTAGCCGTGATAGTATATAAGCTCACTTTCAAAATTATTACATACATGCCTTAGAGAAGAACCTATCCACTAATGCTTTTAAGGGCCTTTATTTAGATTGTGTTACAGCAAGTCAAGTTTACCATACAGGAAAGGGTTTATCTTATCATATTATAATAGTAGTGATGTGTTCATAATTTGCTTTTTGCATGATATATTATCAAGTGTATAAAAGCTTGAATTTGCTTTTTCCACATCTTTATTTCAAGTTAATCTTTGTGAGGATCAACAAATGGATAGAACCAAATGCCCATGTGATTTTGTTTAGATCACTTCAGGGTGGGGAGTAGTTTTAGCGCCATCTATTTCTGCATGAGTCAGAATTACAGTGTTCTAATTATTTTAGGGAAAAAATACTGAGCACACTACCTGGGATTTCTAAGCTTTAAACAACAAAAAAGTTAATTTAGAAGTATTTTCAGGATCATTATAAATTTTTAAGGTAGTTGAATTTATTATGCTCTAGTGAGGCTTTGGTTACTTAATAAATGGTGTTATTGGTTAGCGTGGACATTAAAACAAAACCATTATTGCAATTCCTTTGTGGTGAGAAATATATCAAATATTCCAGAAAGAATAAGATACTAAAAATCAGTTATCATGAGAGTTCTACGAACTTCATAAGCATTGGAACTCATACTTCTCCCCACCCCGAATAAGCATATTCTTCCAAGAAAATACAATGAAAAAGAATTGAGCTTTCTTCTCAGACCTTAAAAAATTTTTAGTGCATAGAAGAATTTTGCCATATGATAGACTGGGCTTTATGCACACAGGTGGACTGGGTGGTTACGGATCAGGAGACAGTGAAGATGAGAGGAGCGACAGAGGCTCTGAGTCATCTGACACTGATGATGAAGAATTACGGCACCGAATCCGGCAAAAACAGGAAGCTTTTTGGAGAAAAGAAAAAGAACAGCAGCTGTTACATGATAAACAGATGGAAGGTATCTTTTTTTAACTCAATTTTTGTCCAGTTTTGTTTGTATTTATTTTCATTTTTCAACTAACCTAAACTATGAAAGGGTAAAATTAAAGCTAGATTATAAATAACATGTAATATATCTGAAACTGAGGTTTTTGGCTCATTTGTGGTTCGTATCAAATGTAAAATCAAAATTAATGGTAGTATTTAAAATATATAGTTTGTAAATGGTAAATTTTTGTTCTGTTTCGGGAGACATTAATTCCAGTAGCTATAAGTTAGCTATTTCAGTGTATTTATATTTTTTTGTTAAAGTTCTTAAAATGAAAATTTTTGAAACAGGAAATATATTTATGAAACTACTGAAAAGTAATTTGTAGCTTGGATATTTAATTTGTAGCTATGATAGTTAAGGATAAGAGGACTTTTTAAAAATATTTTGTATAAAATACTGTACATAAATATAGTTCTTAACAATTTCATAATGATACTAGGAATAATGAAAGAATGTTTATCTAGAATTTCTTCTTTGAAAAATCTCATTTGGACTATTTGAAAAGTAATTATTAAGAGTTAGCAGCCAAAAATTCCCCACAAGTTACATATTTACTTTTAAGTTGCCTTATTAGATAAAAGGGAAATTTTTCTTTCTTGTTTCACATGTACCTCTACACTTTGATATATTCTATGGCTGTATTGTCTGAGAGGGTAGCTGACTATATGTAGCTGTTGAGCATTTGAAATGTAGTTAATCCAGATTGAGATGTGCGATAGGTATAAAATATACACTAGACTTTAAAGACTTGGTAAGAAAAAAAGAAATAGTCTTAAATTGATTACATGTTGAAATGATTATATTTTTTATATAATGGGTTAGTAGAATATTAAAGTTAATTCTACCTGTTTCTTTTTACTTTTTTAATGTAGCCACTAGAAAATTTGGCATTGCTTATGTGGCTTGCTCTATTGTTATAGTCTGATAGCTTGAAATTGGATAGAATGAGTTTTTCATTGCACACTTAACTTTTATTATTTTTATCTTTTTATATTTCAGAAGAAAAGCAACAAGCTGAGAGGGTTACAAAAGAGATGAATGAATTTATCCATAAAGAGCAAAATAGTATATCACTGCTAGAAGCAAGAGAAGCAGACGGTGATATGGTTAATGAAAAGAAAAGAACTCCAAATGATACTACGTCAGTCTTAGAACCAAAAAAAGAGCATAAAGAAAAAGAGAAACAAGGAAGGAGTAGATCAGGAAGTTCTAGTAGTGGTAGTTCCAGTAGCAATAGCAGAACTAGTAGTAGTAGTAGTACTGTCTCTAGCTCTTCATACAGTTCTAGCTCAGGTAGTAGTCGCACATCTTCTCGATCTTCTTCTCCTAAAAGGAAAAAGAGACATAGTAGGAGTAGATCTCCAACAATTAAAGCTAGACGTAGTAGGAGTAGAAGTTACTCTCGCAGAATTAAAATAGATAGCAATAGGGCTAGATTAAAGATTAGAGATAGGAGGAGATCTAATAGAAATAGTATTGAAAGAGAAAGACGAAGAAATCGTAGTCCTTCCCGAGAGAGACGTAGAAGTAGAAGTCGCTCAAGGGATAGGCGAACCAATCGGCCCAGTCGCAGTAGGAGTCGAGATAGGCGTAAAATTGATGATCAACGCGGAAATCTTAGTGGGAGCAGTCATAAACATAAAGGTGAGGCTAAAGAACAAGAGAGGAAACAAGAGAGGAGTCGAAGCATAGATAAAGATAGGAAAAAGAAAGACAAAGAAAGGGAGCGTGAACAGGATAAAAGAAAAGAGAAACAAAAAAGGGAAGAAAAAGATTTTAAGTTCAGTGGTCAGGATGACAGGTTAAAAAGAAAACGAGAAAGTGAAAGAACATTCTCTAGGAGTGGTTCTATATCTGTTAAAATCATCAGACATGATTCTAGACAGGATAGTAAGAAAAGTACTACCAAAGATAGTAAAAAACATTCAGGCTCTGATTCTAGTGGAAGGAGCAGTTCTGAATCTCCAGGAAGTAGCAAAGAAAAGAAGGCTAAGAAGCCTAAACATAGTCGATCGCGATCCATGGAGAAATCTCAAAGGTCTGGTAAGAAGGCAAGCCGCAAACACAAGTCTAAGTCCCGATCAAGGTAGTATACTTTTTAAAGTATTTTGTCTGATTTTTTAAAAAATTTGACTGAATTTATTCAAAGTTGAAAGTGTCCTTTCTCTCTCTCTCTTTAATAAAGTCAATTTGGTACTTGATAAATGATCATAGTCTTAAGTAATTATAGAAATCCTATATTATATTTTTTATTTAAAAATTGCAAATTCTTCAGTTTAAAATACATTTTTATTTTTAAATTTTGTCTTTTCCCTTTTTTTTTTCAGATCAACAACCCCTCCCCGTCGTAAACGCTGAGGAATGATGTGGCAAGAATGCCATGATGTTTAAAAAATTCCATGAGTTTTAAGGGCTTGTCTCATTATAGAGGCACATTGTGGCTGTGTAGGTGAAACCAGAAACTTTTTTTTTAATCTGTAAATAGGTGTACTTTTTCCAAATGCTGCTCTGAGTTACTTAATAGGATTTCTTTGTATTTTTTTTTTTCCAAAAAAAATAGTGCATAATAAGACTATAAACATGCCATTCTCTTTCAGCTGTAATGTTCTTAACATTATTCTTGAATGTACTGTGATGTCAATAAAGCTTTTAGTTCATTTTTGTTAACCTCTTGCACCTTAATTTTGATTTTACTCTAAGGAACGTACTTTTATAAAAAGGCAGCTGGAATTTTGTATAACAAGTTTTAAAGGTACTTCCTCTTATCTCCCCCAAAGAAAATGGTTTTCTCTCAATAGTTTGTCAAAGTTTGTAAATTGTACCCATGGATTTTTGTCAAATTCCAACTTTAAGGGTGTGGAAGAGGGCCAGAAACAGACCTTTACTTTTCATTTGGAAGCATTTGACAGTTTTCTAAACTTTTCTCCCTAATTTAGGGATTTCCAAGTAATATATTTTCTGTGTGTATAAAGTATGGTTCACTCCTGTAAAATGAAATTGCTGAAATCAATCAAGTCAGTGCACCATTAGAGTTATTTATAAGGAATAATTGTTTGACACTAACAGTCAAGTCTGGAACTATATTCTGCAGTTACTCACTTGTTTTAGAAACATTTTAAATACTTTCAGGTTATTATAGAAATAAAACTCAATTCAATATATTTATTTATATTTTTAAAGTATAATATGATCTCAGCTCAGTGGAGGAATGCTATATTATGCAGGTTTGTGTCAGTTTCATAACATTGAAATGATCTGGTTTTGTAGTTCCTTAAAATTATGCTCAGTGAATGATCTAGCATTTTAAAGCAGTCATAACTTATGAGTAAAATGAGGCTTTACAGGCATCTGAATGTTCCTCTGGGTTTGTTTTTATGTGATTTTTCACTTATGCCACAATCGTCAGATAAATCTCTGAAAACAAATGCTTTTAAATTTTAATTTAAAAAGAAATGAGCAGGTACGGATCAAGGAAAGTTTTAAAGTATGCCTTTTTACCAGCAATAGTTCATTTTAAATTAAGCCAGATCTTTGCCAAGATCAGTGTTTCCTCAAAACAAAGGTAGAAATAGATTTGTATAGTGTGTTCTCGTACCTCTACATAGGTTCTTAAATAATTTTGAGCAGTTATGCATTTATCTAGAGGAAATAAATCAACTGTGAATAAATGCATGTTTACCAAAATGGTTGTTTTACAGTTCATTTAGTTCTGATATTTATAGAGTTGACATTTCACAGAATAACTTTTAAATAGTTTGGAATTCTATATAGTTTAGACATCAGTCATATCTGGAGACAGAAGGAAAGTGTGCAATATTTTTTTTGTAGGTGAGCTAACATGGTATACCTAATTGCAGAATTAATTATCCAATCAATTTGTAATAGATAAGTTGTATAACATTTTCATATCTTAAAATGTTTTTTAGATCAATCTTAAGTGAAATAATATTTTCAAAATAAAATTCTACAGAAAAGTTCTGTTGGCTATGATATGCACATTTTTGGGGAAGATATGAATTTGAGCCAAAAAGTAGACAGTTTTGTTTACTCTGCCATAATATGCAAGCTTCTTATTTAAATTTGTAGATATTTTTTAAAATAGTCATGATGTATGTGATTATTCATAGATACATTAGTGTTACAATTAGATATTTGGGTTTTTCAGATTTTTATGGATAATTTAGAGAATTCATCATTTCATTGACATGTAATGAAATATGTTTACCTTGAGTGGTAAGATTTTATAAAATAGGGCTTCAGTGATTTAGGATGTGAATGCTAAAACTTACACATAAGTTAATTAAATGTATAATTTGGTTATGAAATCTTTTCTAAAATGACACCACCAGAAAATTAATACATTCAGTTTTTGAGACAATCATTGATCTGAATTGGTTAATAAAAAACTGTCTTAAGAGATTCTTTTAAAAAATATTTTAGTGTATTAATCATACTTGTTTTTGTGGAATGGGGGTAAACCACACCATTAAGAGAATAAAATGTAATTTGGAAGAGGTAATTTTAAGATTTGTTTCAGGCCCCAAAATATAAAATAAAGATTGGTGTGGAATCTCAGTGTATATGTTTTCTGCCATTGTAAAATGCCTTTTTTTAGCATCTATTTCTAATGGTATAAAACACAATAGGTGAATTTCCCAAACATAGTCTGTTTTTTAGTGTCTGAGTTTATTCTGTTTCTTCAGAGAAGCATACGATGTATAATTAGTTGAGTTTTTTATTTTATGTGGGAATTTTACATAGGAATTATATGAGGTCCAAAGTCCCCGTAATACTGTCTTATGGGAACCTTTTTATTTAAACAGAGTTTTTCCTCTTTTATACACATTAAAATGTTTTTATCTAGTGAAGTTTCTAAAATACTACTAAGCATAGTTTAATGGAAATAGTACTCGATTCATTGAACCCCAGAAGCCAGGGCTCTGGTACTTGGTGTATTTTGGGCAAATCACTTAATCATTATAGGCCTTAATTTCTTCAACTGTATAAGGGTGGAATTAGATTATCTCTAAAGTCTTGAACACTTCAAACCCTTAAGTTCTTTGATTTTAAATAGAATTTGGTTGTACAGTCTAAACCTAAATGAGAAAATGGGCTTTTTATTAGCTGTCTGGTGTGAGTTACATTCATAACCTTAAAGGTTTATCAGGTATAGAGATCTATAAATACACATAGGTTACATCTGCCACATTCTTATTATGGTCAGTTAATATTGTTACTGATTTATGTGAAATTTTGTAAATATGAAAATTTACCGTTAAACTCTAAATGAATGTAGTAGTATCTCATTTCAATGGAATAAAACTGTTAGCTTTAAGGGATCACTTTGCCCATAACTTGAATGAAAAAAGTTTATATGAAAATTACAAAGTTGAATGTCAAAATGTTAAATAGATTTTTAGTTTTTGCTAAATAGATTTTAGCAAAATTAATTGTAGGCTCTAGTTTACAACACGTTTGTGGTTGAGACCATAGCGATGGTCTGGGACTTAACTCCCAACATGTAGCACATTACAACTGCTAGGACTTCCAATACAACTCCGGTTTGAGTATTATTGGAAAAATTTTTTGTTAATATTTGTAGCGAAAAATAACATGAGCTAGTTTTGCTTATCCTAGCCAAACTAATGGGTATTCAAGAAGCTTGTTTCCTGTTGGTATTGAGACATTACGGATTGCCTTTGTTGTTGAACTGAAAATATGGGAAGGCTCTGAAGCCCGGTGAGGTGGTACATTCAAAGAAATTTCATTGAAATAAAGCTCTTAAAAATTTATTAGTCATACTTGAACTTTTGCTTTTTCCTTGGATCTATCACTCCAACAAATGTAAATGCTAAATGTTCTTTTGTGCAGAGCTTTCTGCCATCTTGAGAGGAGTTCTGAAGAGATGACTAAAAAGTCTGCAACCAGTCTTAGGAGGAAGTCAATGTTTTACTTAAACCATAAGTGAAAGACCATTACTGAGCAGTAAATTTCATTATTTCAAAGAACCCTTTACCAATTTGACCTTGCCTGCTGAAAATGTACAATGACTTTTTACTTTTAATGTTGGAAATTTATCATTCTTACCCAGGGAAAGGCTTTTATACATTTTGAAGTAAAATGTTACTGTCACCATTCTAGCTGTAAATGAAGTTTGCCTAGCCTAAGTAATTAGCAGTATCCTGCTATATAATGTCTTCTCTGTCCAGATTATCCAGTCACTTGCAGAAAATCTCAAATTAGACTTCTGGCCCTCTATTTTGAGTACCTCATAAGGAGATAGAATTCTACCCTTAAAGAAAATGTGCTTTTTCACACATTTGTGATTCTAAATTAGGGTCAATATCTTACAGGAATATAAATGCCCCTAGGAGACATTTAATATGAAGTGGAACTACATGGAATAAAAGCTAGATCACAGCATGAAGTAATAGTAGCATGATGGATGGCTACTTTGGCCATGAGATTTGAGGTGGGCATATAGTAGGAATAGGCACAAACAGGATCCTGTAGTTTATGATAATATATAGTTCAATTGCATACACAACTTGACAGCTGTTGAGCGTAGGGTATAGTCACATAACACCACTCATTAATGCAACCGTGATTAGGTTGGCTCCAGGCGGTGCTAGTGGAACCTTTCTGTTGGGGCTCTTTTATTGGAGGGACCGGAAGAGAGGTGGATCCTTTCTGTCGCGATGTGGGGAGCCCGCAAGCTGAGCTCCTCCGGGAGTCTTTTTTTAAACGTGCTTAGGTTTAGGTACCTGGGCACACAGTCTGGTTGTCCTCGCTTCACTACGTCGGCAGGTGAGTGGGTGCGTATATGTGTTTGTCCGGGTGGGTGGGGGCAAGGTTCCCCCACGCGCAGCCCACCGTGCGGGCCAGTTGTTCTGCGCACGCGCGAGAGGGCGGCCAGCTGTTGCTGGGCTCCGTGTGGGGTCAAGGCAAGACCCTTACCTTGGGTTACGGCCCTCGCAGTCTGTTGAACCGCGGGCCTGGGCTCTTGGCCTGCCGTCCCCAGCGGCTGGGAAAAATAGCTGAGTACTTGCGTTCTCGGCCTAGGAGATCACAGCCCTCGGGCCGCTGCCGTAGATCCAGCGACCTTTGTCTCATTTTGGTTGAGTTCCTTCCTCTGGAGTCGGCGACCACTCTGTGCCTGCCAGAATCTCAAGGTCGTGTGCTTTCTTTTGCCGCGGCGAAAAGAGACACCAGCTTCTGTCTCAGTGATTAATAGCGTTGTATTTGTGTTTTGTTTGAACTTACATCGCCTTCTTTCAGAAAGATCTAAGGTAGCTATACTACTTTTTGATTAATAAGTTAATTCAACAGACTGTATTGACAAAGATCAAGAAAATAACTCACTGAACCTTATGTTCATAGAAGCTGGTTTATTTAACTGCCAGTGTTGACCAGAAAGTTAAGTTCATCCTTTACATGAAACTCATTTAATAAATATTGTAATGCCAGGCACTAGGAAGGATACCTCAAGGGTCTCTTTAAAAAAAAATGTTAGGATACAAATAAGATCCGAATATAATGAGCAAAAAATAGGAAACTTAAAGGCCCACCAATAGAGTTAAGTTGATACTCTCATACAGTGGAAAATAGGGTAGCCAATAAAAAAGATAATTTAAATCAATGTGTATCCACATGGAAAAATGATTGAGATATAGTGTTAAGAAAGTAAGTTACAAATCAGTGTATATTATGTACTTAGATATATAGATGGAGATATAGAGAAAATAGAGATACATAAAAAAAATTTAGCAGTGATTATCTGTGTTGGAGTTTCTCAGTTGTGGTGAAGTGGTTTTTAAAGCTCTTGAGCACACAATAGAATATATAGATGTCAAATTATAATGTACACTCACAAATTATATAATTATATTAACCAATATTACCCCAGTAAACTTTAAATAAATAAATAAATAGATAGATAAATAAATAAAGCAAGCAAGCAAGCAAGCAAGCTCTTGAAAATCTTGACAACATTGATGATTGAGGGACTAATTTGCCAGATATAGGGGAGGTGAGAAGGACATGGGAGTCATCACTGAGTAGTTTATATAATTCTCTAATATGTCATTTGCTTACCTAAAGTCATAAAGAAAGTAGTATTTGAACTGGGTGTTAAAAGGTAGTACAGATAGGTAGTAGAGATAGAAATGGTGGAAGAGAGTAACATAAGTAAAAGCCTAGAAGCACGAACTTTTTTTTTTAAGAACATTGAGATGGATTTGGGCCAGCCTGTGAACGGCCTATTAAACTTTTTTTAAACAAAAACATAAAAAGCTCAGGAGAAAAATGTTCAGAGACTACGAAAAGACAAGACACAAAATAATAAATAACCATTTGTCTTAGTCCGTTTGAATTGCTGTAATGAAATACCACAGACTGGGTGGCTTATAAACTACAGAAATTTATTTCTTACAGTTCTGAAGACTGGGAAGCCCAAGATTCTGTGTCTGGTGAAAGCCCACTTCTTGGTTCATAGATGGAGCCTTCTTGTGGTATACCCTGGGATCTCTTTTATAAGGGCATTAAAACAATCATGAGGGCTCCACCCTCATGACTTAATCACCTCCCACAAGCCCCATCTCTTAATACCATTGCTTTAGGGGTTCGGTTTTCAACATATGAATTTGGAGGCAGGGACACAAACATTCATTTTCACCTATTAGATTAGCAAAGAAAAAAACATTTGATAATAAATTGGATAGGTGACTATCAATGTATGTATTATCAGTGTGGGGAAACCAGCACTACAAATTCTCATATAGTACCCATAGGATTGCAAATTGATTCAGCATCTGTGAGTGGCAATTACAAATTTATAAATGCACATGCCAGTTGACACAATCACGGTTCTTGGGATTTCATCTATAGGTACTTTCAGAAATATATGAAATTACCTAGGTAATTCAGTCTTATGTTTTTGGAATAGCAAAAAATTAGAAATAACTTAAATAAATGCCCGTTAGAAGGGGACTGCTTAAATAAATTATGATAGCCATACAATGGATACCATGCACCCTAAAAAAGGAAGTTCTTTTTGCTCTGTTAAGAAAATATCTCTAAGATACATTGATAGGTGAAAAAAAGCAAGGTGCAGAAGAATGCGTGTATTGTACTACATTTTGTATAAAATAAGAAATTGATAAATTAATATACAAAAATATAATTGATATATGTATAAAATCTCTGGAAGCATACATACAAATCTAGTAACACTGATTGCCTCCAGAGACAGAAACTGGATAACTAGAATCAGGGATAGGAGAAGTGTTTTTAGTGTGCCCTTTTGTACTTTTTAATTAAATTTTTTTTTATTTTGAAATAATTTAAAACAAGAAGTTGCAAAAATAGTACAGAGAATTTTCATATGCCCCTCACCAGTTCCTCAGAGATAACATCTTACCTAACCATAATACATTGTCAAAGCTAGGAAATTGCCATTAGTGTGATGCTGTTAACTAAACTACAGACCTTGTTTGGATTTTACCACCGTTAAATGCACTGTGTGTGTGTGTGCGCGCGCGTGTGTGTCACCATACATAGAGATTTGTGTAACAACTACCACATTCAAGATATGGAACTATTTCATAATTACAAAGAAGTTTCCATATACTATTCCTTTATAGTCAGATCCTTCCCCCAACCTTAACCCTTGGCAATCACTGATCTATTCTCCATTACTATAATTTTGCCATTTCAAGAGTGTTATATAAATGAAATTATACAGTATACACTTTTTTAAATTGTTTTTTGTTTCCCACTCACCATAAAATCCATCCAAGTTATTGTGTGTATCAATAGTTCATTCTTTTTTATTTCTGAGTAGTATTTTATGATAAGGATATAACACAGTTTGTTTAACCATTCCCTTCTTGTAGGATATTTTGGTTGTTTCCAGTTTTTGACTATTAGGAATAAACTTACTAAGAACATTTGTATACAGATTTTTGTGTGGACATATTTTCACTTTTCTGGGATAAATACCCAGGAATGCAAATCCTGGGTTGTATGAAAAATGTATGTTTACCTTTATTAGTTTATTAGCTTTTCATGGTACCTGTACCATTTTACGTTCCCACCAGCAATATATAAAAGATCTGGTTGCTTCATATCCCAGTCCACACTTGGTAATATCAGGATGGTTAAATTTTAGCCACTTCGATAGGTATGTAATGGCTTTCATTTTATTCCTCTAATGTCTGTTGATATTTAACATCTCTTCATGTGGTTATTTACATTTGTATATCCTCTTTGAAGAGATGTACATTCTTTTTATACTCATTTTATAATATCTACATCCATTTTATTATTGGATTTCTTGTGTATTTTTTTAATGGAGACTTTTTGATTTTACTGTTCAGTTTAAAGACTATTCTTATATATTCCAGATACAAGTCCTTTGTGGGATATGTGTTTTGCAAATATTTCCTCCCCATCTGTGACTTGTCTTGTAGAGCAAAAGTTTTAGTTTCAATTAAGTCCAATTTAATCACTTTTTAAAAGGATTGTGCTTTTGGGGTCAGATGTAAGAACTCTGTGCCTAACCCTAAGTCATGAAGATCCTCTGTATTTTCTTCTAAAAGTTTTATAATTTTGTATTAAGATCAACGATCCATTTTGAGTTCATTTTTGTATAAGATGTAAGATTTAGGTTGAAGTTTTCTTTTTTGTCTGTGGCATACAATTGTTTCAACACCATTTATTGAAAAGATTGTTCTTCCTCCATTGAACTGTTTCTTGCACCACTTTCAAAAAACCAGTTGGGTGAACTTTTTGGTCTATCTCTGGACTCTCTTTTGTTACACTGATATTTGTCTTTGTCCCCCCTCCAATACCACACATTGTCTTGATTACTATAGTTCTGTGGTCTTAAAATTGAATATTGGGATTCCTGCAATTTTATTCTTCTTCTTCAATATTGTTTTAACTATTCTATTTCTTTTGCCTTTTCATATAAATTTTAGAATCAGCTTGTCTGTATTTAGGAAAGAATGACTATTGTGATTTTGATAGAAACTGTATAAACATATAAATCAATTTGGGGAAAATGATTTCGAGTCTTCCAATCCATGAACACAGTATGTCTTGCTGTTTATTAGGTTTTCTTTGATTTCTTTTATCGGTGTTTTATGTAAATTTTCAGCATACAGACCCTATACATCAGGGGTCCCCGACCCTGAGGCTGTGGACTAGTACCAGTCCATGGCCTGTTAGGGACCAGGCTGCATAGAAGGAGGTGAATGGCAGGCTAGTGAAGCATCATCTGTATTTGCAGCTGCTCCCCAGCACTAGCATCACTGCCTCAGCTCCACTTCAGATCATCAGGCATTAAATTCTCATAGGAGCACCAGTCTCTGGTGCCAAAAAGGCTGGGGACCGCCACACATGTTTTGTTAAATTTATGCAATAATGGAAGTAATTCATTCTTTTTTGGACTGATTTTGAATGATACAGCATTTTAAGTTTTACTTTCTAGTTGTTCATTGTTAGTATATAGAAACAACTGACTTTTTTGTGTGGTGACGTTTTGCTGAACTCACATACCAGTTCCAGGAGCTTGCTTTTCTGTTTTCTTTCTTTCTTTTTTTTTTTACCTTATTGCACTGGCTAAGATTGCTTTGTCCCTGATTTTGGGGGTAAAGCACTTAGTCTTTCACTGTTAAGAACTATGTGAGCTATAAGATTGTTATGAATGCTCTATAGATTGAAAATTTTCCCTTCTATTCTCAATTTGCTGAGAATTTTTAATCATAAATGGGTGCGGTTTTGTCAGATGTTTTTTCCACATCAATAAGATTATGTGATTTTTCTTTCGATTATTAATATGGCAGATTACATTAATTTTTCTAATATGAACTAGTGTTGCATAGCTGGAATAAATCCCACTTGGTTGTGCTACAGTATTCTCTTTATATGTTGCTGGATTCTATTTACTAATTGTTGAGAATTTTTGTGTCTATTCCTGAGAGAAATTGGTCTGTGGTTTCTTTGCTGTATCATCTTTGTCTGGTTTTTGTATCAGAGTAATGCTGGCTTCATAAAATAGGTTGAAAAGTGTTCCTTACTCTTCTGTTTTTTGGAAGAGATTGGGTAGAATCGGTTGGTTTTTTCTTCTTTAAGTGTTTGTTAGAATTCACCAGTGAAGCTATCTGAGCCTGGAGACTTATTTTTCAGAAAGTTTTAACTATGAATTTAATAACTTTAGTAGTTATAGATCTATTCAGGCTACCTGTTTCATATTGCATGGGTTTAGGTAGTTTGTAATTTTGTCTAAATTGTAGAATTTCACTGGGCAGAGTTATTTGTAGTATTCCCTTATTATCCCTTTTTATGTCTTTCAGGTTCATAGTGATATCCTCTCTTGAATTCTTGATATTAGTAATTTAGGTTTTCTCTTTCTTTGTCAGTCTTGGTAGAAGTTTGTCAATTTTATTGATCTTTGCAAGGAATTAGCTTTTGGCTTGATTTATTTTATCTTTTGTTTTAAATGCCATTGATGTCTACTTTTACCAATATCATTTCCTTCCTTTTGCTTGCTTTGGGTTTATTTTACTTTCCTTTTTCTAGTTTGTTGAGGTAGAAAATTAGATTATTGATTTGCAACCTTTCGTCTTTTCCAATATGAGTGTTTAATGTTATAAATTTCCCTCTGAGTATTGCTTTAGTTATGCCCACAGATTTTTATATGTTAGGTATTTTAATTTATTTCAATTATATTTCCCTGAGACTTTGTGTTTGACTCATGGATGTTTAGAATTGTATTGTTTAAGTGTTTTGTTCTTTTCAGGTTATCTTTCTGTTATTTATTTCTAGTTTGAGTTCATTATTCTCAGAGAACATACTTTATATTATTTCACTTCTCTTAAAGTTGTTTAAGGTTTGTTTTATATCCCAGGATATGGTGTATCATTATGAGTACCCCATGTATGCTCGAAAGAATGTATATTTTGTTTTTGTTTGAGTGGAATGTTTTATAAATTTCAATTAGATCTTATTGGGTGATGGTGTTGTTCAGTTCTTTTATGTCATTGCTGATTTTCTGTCTAGTGGTTCTTATCAGTTACTGAGAAAGTAGTGTCGAAGTCTCCAACTATAGTTGTAGATTTGTTTATTTCTCCTCTCAGTTCTATTTTCGCTTCATATATTTTGGAAGTGTGTTGTCTGGCGCATACACATTAAGGATTGCTTTGTCTTCTTGGTGGATTGTCCATTTTATCACAATGTAATGTCCATAGTAATTTTCTCTGCTGTAAGGTCTACTTTGTCTGAATGTTTATTGAACAATTGAATGTTTTGCAGCAGAGTAACTAGTTCATAATGCAGATCTCAATTAAGTTTGCACATATAGACTGGATGAGTATTTATTTAAAAATGTTTTACAAGAAATTTTTTTCTCCTGTAAAAGGTGTTGAGCATATATTAAATCCATTTTATGTAGCTAACATGGAAGTGACAGAATTTGAACTAGTTTAGACAATCTCAGCATCAGCATTACCTTAATTTAAAAGGTAATGTAGTTTTAATTTGAATATCATTTTTTATAATTTTGTGCAGCATAATGGCATGAAAAACTTTTATATATGCATTACTTATTTTGGCTAATTATAATTTCAGAAATGTCTGATTAGAGTTAGATGGCAGAATGCAAGACCTTTATATTTTAGAATAACATTCAAAATTAAGAAAACAATCCTTTTGTTTATCAATTGTAATATAAGATTGCCATATAAAATAGTTTCTTCAAGTACATGCATATTAGGGATTCATACTGTGCAATGCTTTCTCTAGACATTCTTTTTTTTTCAGTTTATTCAAAGAATCAGCTCAGTTGGACTCTACAAATTAAACCATGGGTTTTCCATGAATACAGAATTATGTGGTCCAAATCCTATAGAATGACTTTTGCCTGCTTGAATACAATGAAAAGTTATAGGTAAGTTTATTCATTAGTGTGGCAAATATTTACGTAATTATAGGCATAATAGTTTTGTATTGGTTGTGTTTAATAAACCAGTGTTTATTATATCAGTACATAATAGCTCATGTGGTTTGATTAAGGTAGATTTTATTTATTTAAATATATGCATTATTTATTTTTCCATTTTAAATTTGGAATATTTCAAACACAGAGAAAAATTGTAACACTTTATACAGTGCATAGCCTTTATCCATATTTATAGGTAGCTTTCATTTTTAATATAAAACTATATTGGACGTGGCTCCATAGTGTAGTGGTTAGCACGTCTGCTTTACACACAGAAGGTCCTGGGTTCACACCCCAGAAGAGGCATGGTCCATGGTCTACGGCCATGCCACTCTGAACAAGCCCAATGTCTGATCTCGGAAGCTAAGCAGGGTCGGGCCTGGTTAGTACTTGGATGGGAGACCACCTAGGAAGACCAGGTGCTGTAGGCATAAATAATAATAATAAATAAATAAAATTTTTAAAAAAAATTTAACAAATGAATAAATAAAATATAAGACTATGTTACTTGGAGAAATACTTTTTACTTCCTCAATATCCTTATGACAGGACACAAATAATACAGTGCTTAAAATTCTAAATGATTTGAGTGCAACATAAATAGTATGATAAGGTGGTTAAGTATACATTTTAGATAGTAAGACTGAATCAAAATAATGTCTTTCTGTATTCTTATTTTATAAACAAATTTCTAACCTCATGAGAAATATTTCATAGAGTTAAGGTATGAGTACGTGCTTCTACTTGTAATGAGCTAGCTCCTTTAAGATTACGTATATGTGAAATCATTCTTTAGTCAGCTGAGCGCCCACCTACTGTTATCTGTTGTTAAGTTAGTTATTTACTTTGCATGAAGCATGGGAAGGGGAGGTAATATTCATAATATAATATTAAAGAAGAGTGACATTTAACTATTAAAAGGATAATAAGTAATCAATATAGAATGTATTCTGTGTAGCTAAGAAAAACATAGTAAAAATTTGAATGGCATTACATATTCTAATGTGACAACCTTATTGTCTTTCACCCAAGAACCTTTGGAGTATTTTCCCATCATCTACTTTGACATGGAACTTGGTGTAGTTGTCTGTCTGATAGGGTTTTGGAGGATTTTCCCATCATCTACTTTGACATGGAACTTGGTGTAGTTGTCTGTCTGATACCTGTTTAGTCTCTGTTTGATCCCATTTGATTAAAAAAAATTTTAGGTGAATTATATACTTTTCTGGGCCTCCTCTCTCAAATTATTTATTTGACAAATGTTTTCTGAGCACCAACTTTGTTCCAGGAACTGTACTAGTCACTAGGAATAAAATGGTAAGCAAGACAGTCCATGCCTTGCCCTCAGAGTGCTTATATTCTAGTGGGGAGACATGATCAAATAATCACATAGCCCAGTGAAGAGTATATGGTTGTATAGGACTTAAAATAGGGGACTATGACCCAGTTTTGAGAGTTGGAGAAGACTTCTCAGATGACATTCCACTCAAACTAAGAGCTAAAAGATGAGAGGAATTAATTATGCGTGTAGAGGAGGCATGGTGGAACCAAAGTGGAAGGAACAACATATACAGAGTACCTGTAACAAGCCTGATCCCATATGATCTCAGAAGCTAAGCAGGGTCGGGCCTGGTTAGTACTTGGATGGGAGACCACCTAGGAAGACCAGGTGCTGTAGGCGTAAAAAATTTAAAAAAATAAAAAATAAGGGATTGTAAGCTGACAAGGTCCTTGCAATCTGTGAGGTCAACCAAGGGTTAAAAAAAAAAAAAAAAGTACCTGAGGAAGGAGCAAGCATGGTCAATTCAAAGAATTAAAACAAGGCCCATGTGGCGGAAGTGGAGAGGATGAGGAGAAAAGTGGGTGCATTGTTGAGAACAGATTAGAGGGGAACAAGGTAGGAAGCAGGCAGAGTAATTAGAAATCTAGGATAATAATTCATGCAAGAGATGTTGGGAGCTTGGACTAGGATGATAGCAGCAGAAATGGAGAGAAGATGGAGGCACTTGGGTTCAATCCTGGCTTTACCCGTTACTTGATCTCTCTGAGCCTCCCTTTTCTTATCTGTGTAATAGGGATCATCGTAGTTCCTACCTTATAAAGTTGCTAGCAGGATTAAATGAGATGACATATGGCATATATGGAGTTCTTAAATAGTACCAGCATGTAGTGAGTGCTCAATAAATTACTACTACTGCTACTACTATTATTATTATCAGATATTATTAGATGAAACCCAGAAGGCCAAGTCTTAAAGTTTCGTTTTCATTGTAGCTTACTTTGAAAACCAATTGATTTTGTTTCATCTGTGAATAAATATAAATATATATATATTTATAAGTAATGTGATTATAAGAAAATTTGGTTTTGAAACATCAAAAATGAGTATTTAGAATCTGATAAATTTTAAATTAGAATACCTTTCTACATAATATGTTACATTTTTTTAAAAAGCAATTTTTGCCTGGCTCTTCATTTTGACCTCCTAGGTACCCTTGGACAAGACTGTACAGTACTTCTCGAACCACTGTAGACAGCAGTGAGGTAAAAACCTTCCTGGCCCTGGCTCACAGGTGGTGGGATGAGCAAGGAGTATATGCCCCTCTTCATTCTATGAACGACCTCAGGGTGCCATTCATTAGGTAACATTTCAGAAATTCTAAGTCTTTTAAAATGCAACTCTTTGTAGTAATTCATCTTTTGAGTTCATTTTTCTCTTGGTTTATACTTAGGTTCAAAATGCTGTATTTTAAGGTTGCTTTAGAAATTAGGAAGGTTCTCTTCACTGTCCATTGTTTGAAACCATTAATTTTTTAAATAACATCATTCAAGTTCTAGGCTGCTTTCATAAATTAACTTGAAGCATTTTTGAACATTATCAGGTTAAATCCTTATGAAAAGGAACTAGGGTCCTATGAACATCAAGATCATTTTATAGCAACTTTGACCTTTATGCAGTCCTACTAAAGGGAATACTACTGAGACAGTTCAATTCAACAAATATTTATGGAGAACTTACTTTGTACAGAGCTTGAGGGACAGACACTGTAAAGGGTACTAGGATATTCATCGTTCGAAACGTAGTCCACGTACTTCAGGAACTTAAGAGTTTGCTGTGGGAGGTAAAGGAAAGGGTTCATCAGACTCCATTTATCAAGAAATTGTTGATTTGTTCTTATGTCCATTTGTTTATTCATTAAACATTTCTGAGCAGCTGACATGGACAAGGCACTTAATTGACGCAGAATATCAGATTCAGACTGCCCTCAGGAAACTTCTCGATTGTTTTTGCTGGTTCATCCAGAGCTAGTGCAGCAAAAAGGGAAATATTGGCACCTTTTTATCACCACTGAATTTGTGGACCACTGAAACATTAAGGCAGAGAAAAGCGCAATGTCATTATGTTAGGCTATGTCAGTGGTTCCCAAGGTTCCCTGGTTCCCTGGACTAGCAACATCAGTGTTACCTGGGAACTTATTAGAAATGCAGACTTCTCACAGTGGTCCTGGACCTACTGCTTTGGTGGGGTCAGCAGACCGTTTTAGCAAGCCTTTCAGATCATTCTGATATACTCTCAGCTTGAGAACTATTCTATTTAAACTACTGTGACTATCATTTAGATATCACACTAAAGCACATCACCTAGAGCAGTATAAATTGTGGTTAGAAGTTTAGATTTTATTCTGAGAATAATTGGAAGCCATCGAAGGGGAGTGATATGATCTAAATTATGATATAAAGGAGTCATTTTGCCCAATGCATGAAGAATGGATTGGACTTCATTTGAAACGGGTCCTTTCTGTATGTTACAGCATTCTAAAGTTATCTACTTAACCACTATCTAGGTTATTCTTAGAAGTCAGTTAATTTTAATAGCAATAAATGATATCCTAAGGTATTTTTATTATATATAACATTTATTTTAATGTACGTATAATTAAAATTCATACATAGTCCAACTTAAAACTTTAGTTTTCAGTACTGTTAGGTATATATCTCTGTGTGTGCTTGTGTATGTATGTGCATATGTTTGCATATGTGGTAAAATATTACTATGATTATCTTAAAATTAAGTTTACTGGATTTGGATACCTATTTACATGATCATGAAAACACTACTAACATAGAAGATTAAGGGATACTCAATTTGGAAGGGAATATAGGCAAATTCTGAAAATACAGATTTCCAATTTGCTTTTTGTAAGCCCTGTAAAATAACATATTGGTTGCAGACATGAAATGGGTGTAGCAAGTACTAACAATGTAGCTAATAAGTGACATGATGACAAGCAAATAAAATTAGGTTAATCTAAACTAGATTATTTTTAAAGTTTTTCTAAGATTATGACTAAACTAATAATTATGTCATAATTACTAGATTAATTCAACAGATTTACTTTAAACCTCCTGCTTTTGATTATTACAAATATCTTTTAAATTAAACATAGTCATTTAATGTGCAAAATAAAAGACCCGTTTGCCCAAAACATCGATAATCCATTTAAAATAAATTTAATATTTCATTGAAAATTGTACACTTTGAAGACTCAATTGTTAAAATTAATAATTTTTTATATGTTTTGAATTTTTTTTTTTTTAAAGAGACAATCTTTTAAAAACAGTTGCTAATCACCAGCCAGGGAAACCTTTGTCTGGGATGAAGATTCTTGATGTTGGCTGTGGTGGTGGATTGTTAACTGAAGTAAGTGATTTACAACTTTCCTGCCTTTTTTAACTGGGAAAAAAAAATTGAGAAGTGGGCTTATGCTTCATTTATCCTTTTAACAAATAATATTCATTTTTAAAATGCCTAATATTTTAAATATTTTTCTGATTATAAAAGTAATTCATACTTTTCCTTAAAAATATATAAAATTTTCAGAAAATTATAGTGAGGGATTTTTTTTTTTTTTTTACACAAATATGAGAAACTGGTCTTTTGAAGAGCTTTGAAAATTTTATTGTCTCTTCTATCCCAAAAGATTAGCTAATTTTCACTAGTTTAAGCTGTCCTTTTGCACTTGCTTCAACATCAAAACCTAACAGAGTTTTGCCTGTTTGTGGGGCTCTTCCCTCTCAGGTGCTCTAGAGCACTTGAAAGAATACTGATTCTCCCTGTGAAGATTTACTTTAGACTATAGTAAATTTATGCCTTGCTATCAACACAGTAACTTTTTGTGTACTACTGTATCGTAATCTGATCTTTTAAAGATATTTTAAGGAAGTATAGGATATTAATGTAAGCGAAGGTTCAGTGGGATGTGATACTGTCAAGGTCCGTAATAGCCAAACTGACAGTGAGCCTAATAGGCCTTTGATGCATGGCTAAGTTTCCTCATGCACAAAAAACATGTTCTTCATATGGCAGTGGGCTGGTTTCTTCTGCTATCAATTATAAAATTTCAGAAAATGTAAAATATATGAAAATACATCAAGAATTGGTGGCATATCAAATTGTAAATGAGTAAGATTTTACTATAAGTGTTCTACAGTCTTTTCACTGTATTATTGCAGGTCTTTTGTCTCTAAAGTTCGAATAATTTGATTTATACTTTAAACGTAATTACTAAATAGTTATAAAATAAATGCTGTGCAAGTTTTGACAAAATTAAGGCTGTGTTTCAAAACTTGGACATGTCATAGGAAGTGATTGAATATAAAAGTTGAAAGAAGAATTAACTATGAGGAATTGTTTCTACTCAGTCACAGAAAAAAACTATCAAGAAAAAATTTATCCTTTTAACAAATATAATTTGTTATATACAATTGAATATCAGAAAATTTGGGGATTTTATAATACATTACATGTATTACACTTTAAATATGTCAATACTGTATTAAGTGCATGTAAATGTACCTAGAGAATGTAGAAAAAAATTTTTTCTACAAATTTGACTATTGTCAAGTAGTTCTTGATAAGGTTTCTTTGTTGTGATTATTTTTCTCACTTTGAGCTTTTTATTTGGAAATTTTCAAACATGTACAAACTAGAGAAAATGGTAATGAACATCCCTGTACCCATAAATGATCTCCAGTAATTATCCTCTTATGGTTAATTTTGCTTCCTTTTTGATAACCTTTTTATTACTAACATGTGTTCTGTTTTCTTCTTGTGGGTAACGTTTTTTTATGCCATTAGCCTCTAGGGCGGCTTGGGGCTTCAGTCATTGGAATTGATCCTGTGGATGCGAACATTAAAACAGCACAGCGCCATAAATCATTTGATCCAGTCCTGGATAAGAGGATAGAATACAGAGCATGTTCCCTGGAAGAGATTGTGGAAGAGAGTACAGAAACATTTGATGCTGTCATAGCTTCTGAAGTTGTAGAACATGTGATTGATCTAGAAACATTTATACAGTGCTGCTGTCAAGTATTAAAAGTAAGACTCACAGAATTTACTTTTTTTTCTTTTCAGTTTGTGATTGTATCCATAACAATAAATGTTTCATAATACTTGAAACCAGGAAGCCAGGACTAGGAGACAGCATCTCTGCTGGAGATTGCTTCTGCCTCTCAGCTTGCCTCAGTACTGGGGTTTTCTAGATCCAGTATCTTGGTACCTACGGAGCTTGAAAAATGTTGGTGCTCATCATTATAATGCAGCCAATAGATTTATAGTGGTATTTTTCCATTGATAAAGTCTAGATTAAATACCTAATAGACATTGAATGACAATTACTAAGAAGTTGGTTTTGATTAAGTACTTAAAAATCAATAAAAAACATTATTAGCATAAAGTGACAGCATTTAAGTAACTCAGTGTGTTATGTATAACAGTTTTCAGCTTATAAAAGAATACTTCATACATTTGATCTCACTTGATCTTACCTACAACCAGGTTAGGAAGGTAAGGCAGGCATTGCTATCACGTCCTTTGACCAATGAAGATCAGAATTTGGGAGATGTCAAAGGTCACTTGGTCTTTAAGTCAAAGGTCAGTAGATACTTCAATGAGGCTTAAAGCTATCTCTTTTTATTCCAACTCTGGTTCTTCCCATTACATTATTATGCTTATATATAATTTGCTACAGACTTAGTCCTCCGAAAGTGGTTCCAAATTTTCTTTTAATAAATATTGCTTTTACTATATTAACGCTGTTTATGTATTCAAGAGGTAACCTGAATGAAATACTTAGCCCTTACCTAAGAACTTTTTAAAAATAGTTTTTCTTTTTAAATAATTTTAGATTTATAGAAGAGTTGCAAAAATAGTACAGTGTTTACATATACCCTTCCCCTACTGTTAACAATTTACATAATAAGAATAGGAGCTAGGGTGAGACAAGTGAGCACAAAAATGAAGGAGGCACTTCTTCTTTGGTGCCAATCCTGATCGTACATTCACACACTCCGGAGAGTGAGTGCCTCCTTCAGTTTTGTGTCCTGGGAGCCTCACTCACCTCACCATACTCCTAGCCCTGTATATAACCCATGGTACATTTCTTAAAACTAAGAAATTAATGTTGACATTATGCTGTTAACTACACTACAGACCTTGTTAAAGTTCATTAGTTTTTCGACTAATGTCATTTTTCTGTTGTAGGATCCAATCCAGGCCATTTTGTTGCCATGTCTCCTTAGTCACCTTCAATCTGTAACAGTTTTTTGATGTTTCTTCTTAAATGAGTTTTATTAGGTCTATCTTCTATTTTCCAGCAAAACTCCTTAATTATTACTTTTTGTATTGTGTGTTAGTATGTATGAATGGAGGTTCTTTCACACACATGAGGAATGCTAATATTGTGGAATTTAAAACTAATATTTGCTTTAATGGAAAACATTTTTTAAAAAAATAAATGGCCATTGCTCACCACTCTTTCTTTAGGGTAGGATTTTGTAGAACACAGATTAGATATTCATAAGTGAGATTTTTCTCCCTAGCTCTGTTAAGATATAATTGACACATAAGTAATTCTCAGTAAGATATTTTAGAATACTGGTATTTTGCAGAGAACAATTACAATATGTGATGAAATAGTATCTCATATTTCAATTTTTCACTTAAGTGCACATTTCAATATTTTAGGGCCTCTTCTTTTTTATTTTTGGTTTGAGGTGGTATTTAAGATATATCCATCCCCCCCTCCATACATACACACACACACACACACACACACACGTGCGTGCATATATAGTAATATGATTATTATGGAGGGACTCTTGGGTATTTTACCCACATCAGGCTAATAGTCACTAGAAAATAGCAGACTAAATAGTCCATAAATGGTTTGTATTCATCTAAGCGCTTATCTTGAACTCTTCATATTTTTTATACTAGTGAAATCAAAATAAGACAAAAAACTTTCAAACTTTAATCATTAATGTTTTTGTCAAAGCACATTTACCAACATTGCTCGCCTGCACAAGATGTGGAGCTGGTCTACACCCATGCCATCTTGAACGAGCCTGATCCCGTCTGATCTCGGAAGCTAAGCAGGGTCGGGTCTGGTTAGTACTTGGATGGGAGACCACCTAGGAAGACCAGGTGCTGTAGGCATAAAAAATAAATAAAAAATAAAAAACAAGGGATTGTAAGCTGACAAGGTCCTTGCAATCTGTGAGTTAATTGAAGTGTTGCCTCACCAAATGAATGAATGAATGAATGAATGAATGAATGAATGAAGCTGTATGCTGTATCAAACAAGTTAAGACAGGCTCAGCACCCAAAGAGAAAACCTTGTTGACACATGTTAAAGCATAAATGTTGGCGTGTAATAAGGAAGAGCAGCCTGGTCTCATTTCTGTATTTTTATTATAATGTGTTTGATATGTACAAAAGAATGTATATAATATGAATTTAAGTCATAGTAATGTATGATTTTAAGAGTTGTAAGCACCATTGCATAAACTCAGTGAGTGCATCTTTAGTGGACTGCCTTTAATAATTTCTCAAAAGAAAAAGTACTATTTTGGTAAATTATGTATTATTCGTACTTATGTATCTTAACAGCACTTTGATTATTTGGAAGGAAGAAGGATGGTAGAAGAAGCCAAGCCTTTACAGAAATAATACTACTGACATTTAAATTTTTACTTCTATGCATTTATTTTTTTTTAGCCGGGTGGTTCTTTATTCATTACTACAATCAACAAAACACAGCTGTCCTATGTCTTGGGAATTGTTTTTTCAGAGCAAATTGCAGGTATTGTGCCAAAAGGTACTCATACCTGGGAGAAATTTGTTTCACCTGAAAAGCTAGAGAGCATTATGGAATCAAGTAAGTATTAAGGACTTTTCCAATTTTCAAGGCCTAGCTGAACTTTTAAAGTACATGTAATTATTAATCACACAACCTTACACTTAAATAAATTGGCCACTATTATTTGCAATATAGTAAGTTCTGAAGATTTCTGCAAATGACCTTGTTGAAAATAGAGTAGAAAAAATATTTTAAAGATGCTTTATAAGAACAATCACTTGTTGGCAGGTATTTTCTAATAGCTGATGTTTATTGAATAATTACCAAATTCCAAGTACTGTGCTACTTTACCCAACAAATCTCATCTAATTCTAACAACTCTATAATGTATGTTCTGCCCATGTGAGAAAACTGAAATTCAGAAATGTTGTGACTTGCCCAGGGTCATCATCTAATAGGTGCCAGAGCTGGGATTTGAACCCAAACAGTCGGCTTTAGAGTTTAGAATTTATGTTCTATGCTACAGTAAAGAATGGTCAGTATATAGTTATAAAGTATTTTTGACTTTGAGTTAGGAATCTTTCTTTTTTTAACATGGAGAGTTTCATGAGCCTTGGCACTTGGAAGGTAAATATTTATTAAGGCTACTCTTATTTTTTTTTTTCAGATGGTCTGTCAGTTCAAACTGTGGTAGGAATGCTCTATAACCCCTTCTCAGGTCATTGGCATTGGAGTGAAAATACCAGCCTTAACTATGCAGCTCATGCTGTGAAACAGGAACACCCCGTGCCTGCTGAGACGGAGACAGAAGAGCTCCGAGCTCAAGCCTCCACCAACTCAAGTGTGCATGAAGAGCTGAAGAAATAAATTGTTTCTGGGGACTGTAGTGCTTGAAAATATGATGTTTATAAATACAAAAAATATACAATTCATCTTTTGAGAGAGGAATATGCAGAAAAGAAAGTCAGTAAAAAGAACTAAAATCTTGAATAAAAATTTTTGTTATTTCATCTAATATCTATTTTCAGGAGATTATTCTGTGAATGAAAGTTTTGTTGAGGTATTGTGTGTTATGTTCCTCAGCCTTTGTTCTATAAATAGGGTATGCATATTTCAGTTCATCTTACGGATTATATATATATATATATATATTTTTTTAGCATGTATATATATGTTATATGTTTTAATCTAAAAGAATCTGTATCTGTGTTTATTATTTGATTTTAATTAAAGGCAGTTATGCTTCTCACTGTTGAAAACCAAATATCGTTTTATACCACTTATATTTGGAAAGATAAAATATATTTTTTTCCTTTAAAGTTGTTTTTTGGAAAGCAAATGAATTGTTAAATATATGCTGGATTTAGATTCAAACGTTAAAATTAAGAAGTTCAGATTATGTTGGACATCTTTATATAGGTCCATAAATATTTTATGGTGTCTTTTCTTTTAAGTAGAAAGGATTTTTTTTTTTTGAAAACTCAATTTTAAAATTCAGTTATGGAAATTTGCTTTTTCAACTAGCATTTTTATACCTAAAAGGGCTGACTTAAAATATATTTTTATGTTTCTTGAAGTATGTGAGTCTCTGGCTTTTTCAGGGAGTTCAGTGCTATGTGAGGACATTCATGGGGAATGTGTGATTGTGTTGCCTTAGAGAATTTGTTAAAGGTGTTCCCTTTGTTCCAGTTGATTCCACGGTGGATAATTGGAACGCTTATTGAATGAGATATATCCTATCTTTCCCCTCTCCAACACAGCCAAATATATCAAAAGAGTTGTCCTCATTTTCTCATTCTCTCACTTAACTCACTCTGGTCCACCTTCCTCCATCATTGTTTTGTTGAAACAGTTCTTGCCAAAGTCACAAATTGACCAAGTAACCAAACCCAAAGACTATCTTTAGCTTTCATTCATTTGACATTAATTACCCCACTCCTTGAAACATTCTCCTCCATTTCCATGACTTCCCCTGTTTGACTAGCCACTTCTAAATCCCTTTTCCTGTTCTATCCACCCACCTGTTGGCTTTAGTCGGATGGTTCCCTATATCCTTATTTTTATAGTCTCATGTAAATAAGTCTTCAAATTACCTTATTTCGAGTATGCCATCTGTTTCCTATTGGAATCCTCAATGAAAAACTGATCCAAGGCCTAAATCCCCCAACATGGCTACTAAGTCCCAATATAATCTGGCCTTGCCTACTTCTCCAGCCTCATTGTTTGTTTTTTGACAGTATGCTGGATTTTAATAACAAAACAGCTCCTTACAGGTCTTTTGCATTATTTTAAACTTTACATATTAAAATAATTATAATTGTAGACTTACAAAAAAGTTCCAGAAGTAATTCAGAGGGTTCCCATTCACCCTTCATGCAACTTCCCCAAATGTTAACATCTTTAACTGCAATACAATGATAAAAACCAGAAAATTAACTGATAAAACACCATTATCTAACCTACAAACGTTATTTAAATTTGTTAATTGTCCCACTCATGTCTTTTTTTGGAAATAAGATCCCACATTGCATTAAACTGTCATGTTTTCTTAAAGTTCCTGTTTTTGTCTTTGTCATTTATGACTTTGACACTTGAAAAGCACTGGACATTTGTAAATAGACATGGCGAAGGCTGATGGATGTCTGTAAATCTTTCTTTAAATATTTCTTTTTCTCCTTCTGTAGCAACAGGACCCCTTATTTTAGCTACATTTTACAACCTTCTTTGCAGCTAGATGTGGCCATGTAACTTAATTATGGCTAATGAGATACGAGTAGAAATGGTAGGTGTAACTTCTAGGAAGTGTTCTTAAAAAGAGAGTGTTCTCTTTTCTTCCCTTTTCTACCTCCTGGCTGACAAGGGGACATGATGGCCTGAGCTGGACCTGTCATCTCAGATTTTGAGTTGAAGCAACAATATAGAGGAGCCCGATATGTGGATTACTATATTAGCCTGAGGCTGTCTACTTTCAGATTTTGACAAAAGAGAGAGAGAGGAAATATAATCTGAGCTACTGCTGTTTGGGTTTTCTATCACTTACAGCAGGTCAAATCTTAATTTATTATACTCTGCCTTGCCATAACACCCAGGCCTAGAGCCAGTAGTACCACATAGTGAGTAGGGATAAATAACCTGAAGAGACATTTGTTGAATGGAGGATCTCTCACAAAGGAAAGCAATGATTTAGGGATCCTCATGATTGGCCCACTTAAGGTCTACAGCATTAGCTATAGGGAGAAGGGGAACAAATTGAAAGAAATTTTCCAAAAGGGAAATTTCAGACAAATCCAAAATATGAGATATTCTAAAAGTTTGCTGACTTAAACTGGACTGTAGGTTAAAAGTGCCAAATGCAATGCAAGAACTTTGATTGGATTTTTGGATAGAACATCAAAAACAACAGCAATAATAAAACAGCTATAAAATGTTTTTGAGACAATTGCATAAATTTGAATATGCTTTGAATATGGTCTAGATATGGGATAACTATGGAGTTATGATGAATTCTCTTATGTGTGATAACATCAGGTTTATGAAAGAAAATGTCCTTATTCTTAGGAACTGCATACAGTTGGGAACTTAGGAACTAAAGAGCAAGATACCTGCAACTTATATTCAATGGGTTTAAAAAATGAAAACAGTGGGTATTTATTCAAAGAAAACTGACACACTAATTCAAAAAGACATATGCACCCCTATGTTCACTGCAGCGCTATTTACACTAGCCAAGATATGGAAGTGCCCATCAATAGATGATTACATAAAGAAGTTGTGGTACATATGTGTAATGGAATATTACTTGGCCATAAAAAAAGAAATCTTGCCATTGGCAACATGGGTGGACCTAGAAGGTATTACGCTGAGTGAAACAAGTCAGAGAAAGACAAATACCATATGATCCCACTTATATGTGGAATCTAAGGAACAAAATAAATGAACAAACAAAATGAAAACAGACTCAGACACAGAGAACAAACTAGTGATTGCCAGAGGGAGATTGCGCGCTGGGTGAGAAAGGTGAAGGGATTAAGAAGTAAAAATTGGTAGTTACGAAATAGTCATGGGGATATAAAGTACAGCATAGGGAACACAGTTAATAATATTGTAATGACTATGTATAGTGCCAGGTGGGTACTAGACTAATCAGGCAGGATAACTTTGTAAGTTATATAAATGTCTAACCACTATGCTGTATGCCTGAAACTAATATAAAAATGATATAAAAACTAATATAAAATATTGAATGTTAAATCTAATAAAAAGATAAAAATTAAAAAGCAATAATAAAAGAAAAAGAAAATCAAATATAACTGTGAAAAAAATGAAAACAGGCCACATTAGAAAAAGATAAGGGGAAAATGGGAATAATTGAATAAAGACAGATAAAAATGCTTTTTAGAAAATCAAGAAAAACTATTTAGGTTTCTGGAAGTGTGTTGCTTGTGTATAAATAGAGAAAGTAAATGTAGCAGCATGTTAATTGGTGAATTTAGATGAAGGGTGCATAGCTGTTCATTGTTTTATTCCTTCAACTTTTCTTAAGTTTGAAAAATTTCAAAATAAAATGTTAGTGAAATTGTGCTACTGAATTGGCCTAGAAAAGAAATGCTGCATCAATTAATGTAAAATTCTATCTCATATTGTTTTTTAAAAAATATTCATAATAATTTAGACACTGGTAATCCTTTGTGTTTACAGAGTAGCAGGCCCTATGGTAGGGCTCTGTATGCATTATCTCATTGAACCCACACAACAGTGCTGTGAGGTAAGGACTACTTTTCACTCCATTTCACAGAGATGTTAAATGTTTTCAGCATCACACAACTAGTAATGATGCAGGATAGGGCAAATTCCCCTGAGTTGGGAGGAGCTCAAGCCCTGCACCCAGAGGAAGAGGGTTCTTGACTGAGCATAGGAAAGATTTCAAACATACGCCAGAGTTAAACAGAAAGTTTTTTAAGAAGGACGGAGAAAAGACCAAGACAGAAAAAGCAAAGGCAAGAAGAAAAGTCAAGACAAGAAACAAAAACAAGAAGCCAGAAGTGTTTAAGGAATTCACTTTATATATAATTCTTAGTTTCTATGAATTACAGTTTAAAGCCTTTGTTTACTCATTTTCCTTTGATGGTATGGGCACACAGTGTGAAAGGATAAGAACACACAGCATGAAAAAGTAAGAATATGTAGTGCGAAAAGCCTGCTTGCTGGCAATTTCTAGCCTTCGATACATGGTTTCAGTCATGGGAAATGAATGATTTTATTTTGTGTAGGATGAGACTTCATGATATGGGTAAATGGTATGGGTAAATGGTTTGTTAGCAATCCCAGCAGAAATCTTCCTTTATTTTGCAAGTTTCATCATGGTCTGGTTCTAGGGCTGATCAGCATATTGCAGTCTCTGAATACAGCTTCATTTAACTTTTAGTTCTCTTGCCTTCTCCCGGCATTAGTAAAACGCAGCCTGATTTTGAACACAGGCAGTCTGATTCCTGAGCTTGTGCACTTCTCCACTTTTATACTTGTACCTAGTGTCTGTGCCATCATATGGTCATAGTAGTATCATAACCACACACAACTGGATTATTATCAAATACTTGAATTGTCTGTTTGCAGGGTAGCATCTCCAAAAGCAAATCAAACAGAGCTACACAAAGTTCAGCATCCGGGTTGTCTCAGTTGTCTCAGAGCTTCATTGCCCTTCTATGATTAAAACAGCTGCATGCTACTTATTGCAACTTAATAAAATGCTTTCAATACCCTGAAAAAAATTATACCTTACTTTCTATATTAAAATTAGTTTTTACTATTGTTTTAATGATAAATTGAAGAAAAGAATTAAGTACTACGCGTCAAAAATATCAGTCAAGCAAAAACGTCAAAATATTTTGACACTATTTGGAATGTCTTTTTAATGTGTGTCCGGGATAGTAACAAGGGCTTCTGTGCTACCATGGGCCTGGAACACTCAGAATATTGCAGTATCCAGTAGAGATTTAGAGAGAGACTGATCAGTAACCAGACACGAGCTCAAGTCATGCTTATGAGAAATGTTTTTTAAACCTGGATGGGCGAAGTCTCTGCAATTCCATAAAAAAAAATATTTGCATCATTATAGGCTTACAGAGGTAGGTCCAAAAATCTAAGAATCCTAAGAAAATGTCGATATAGAAATAAAGATGGAAACGAGACTCAATGAATTATGTTAGTGCAGCCAAAACATAATTGCTTTTATTAACTTACAATGTGCCTTTATTAGAAGGGAAATTCTTATTTCACTATTACTAATGAGATGCAAATGACATGGAAGCCTTCCCAGTCAAAAAACATCCTGACACTGACGGTTCGCATGAAAATCAAGCAAAAGGATTTATTGTGAGATCAATAAATCTCTTGTATCCCAGCAAGAAAAGGATGCAGTCCATATAAATGAGCCACTGTCTAGAAGCTAAAAGGTACCAACTGGACTCGAAGAAAAGAATATGTTCAGAAGATGATGTGGGCAGAGCTAAGAACGGGGGCGGAAGAGTTACAAGGTAAATATGGATACCAGAAGTTTCCACTTTGTTAGCTTTGAATCCTTGTTTCTTGTTGACGGACAGGACCTAATGGACATAGAACTAACTCACTGACATCGCATAAATCTTCACTGGTCTTTCGTGACTGTAAAGCAGGCCCTGCGTCTGGGCTACACAGACGGGATTCCAGAATAGGGAGCAAAATTGTGCGTGTGTATTTTTCTGCTGAGAATGTCCCATAGCTTTCATCGGAGTCTCAAAAAGGTTTATGCCAACCCCCCCAATCCTCGCCTCTGACCGCCCCCCACCCCTCCAAAAAACAGTTAAAAATTACTGCACTAAAATTCTGCTGTGGGAGAAATATAGTCTTTGCTTGACAGAGTATGTCAGGAAAAGGAAAATATGGTCACTCTATCTTCTGCCTATATTTTGTAAAAGTGAACACGAGGGCTGTCAAAAGTTGTGAAAGCTAAAAACTGGGACATGATTTAAATGGCCTCTTTTTGGTCATTCTTTTGATATTGAATCGGAAAGACATTCTGGGATTCTGTTTTTAGACTTAGTTTTGTCAGGATGGGATGGTAGAAAGCTAGTCTGGATCAATTAACAAACATATTTATGCATTGTTTAAAGAATTTGAACTCATATGAAAGGATTGCTGATTTCAAATAGTAGTTAGATTAATGGGTAGATGGCTGGCAAGATGGATGGATAGAAGGATGAGAGATACTCAACCATACTGTAATTATCAAAGAGCCTTAGGGAATGGCCATAGTGCAGTGGGCTATCCAGGCAGCTTGTATCCCCACCCCGACTCTCCCCTACCCTCACACACACTTCCAGGTGACGCCCAAACCCACCACACCATGACTAGACCTTTGCCCCCTCAGGCCTCTGCTGTCTGAGCACCCACAGATCTGACAGTTTTGCACTCATAGCTTTCCCTGAGAACCAATCTATAGAGGCTGAAACTTACTCTTATAGAAGTAAATCTCTCTATGCTCCTGACATGGCACCTTCCTCTGAGATCAGTCATTTCAGGCCCAGGTAACAGGCACTCCAGGGACCTCCTGGGGCCAAATGCTTTTGACATTTTTGTAGCCTGATAAGCATCTCTGCTATCCCTATTCATCACCATCATTTAGACACCCTATACCAGTTCTTTCCTATAATCTCTCCCTGAGACTTGTGAACCAAAAAAAAAAGGAGGGGTTCTATGAAAGTAACCTCGCAAGGTGATCTGATTATAAGTTCCTAACTGAGCAGGTCATGGTGGGTAGTCATGCCCTGGGCCTATAACTTCTTTATCAAAAGGTTTATCTTTGCCTTCAGCCCATCCTGTCCATTGTTTCTGTGCATCTAGGTTAACACACCTTTGGAATAAACTGGAACCACCCTCAAGAGAGCATTTAATCTTGTTAACTGTGCTGTAATCCAATACCTGCCTTTCTATCTCTCACATCACATAATCTTCTTCTGTTCTTTCCTTAATTTTGAATGCACCGAATGCATAAAAGAAACTGCAAAATTGTTATTCTCTGGAGCATATGAGATCTTGCTCCTCAGCATATGTTGTCAGTTTGGCTCAAATGAACTCATAAAAATTCTCTACAGGTTTGGATGTTTCTTACTTCAATAGGCTGTTCCTTGAATTCATCTTCCCTAACTTTACCTCCCACTATTCCCTTATATGACATTTTTCTGCTGCAGTCTCTATAAGTCCCATTTATGATTTACTAATTACCCTAATTCTCAAGTCTTTATTGAAGTTTCTTTTATTTCCTACCTTAATGAAACATGGCTCTCCTCTGAGAGAGCCAATTTGAAAGGCAGGTTCACATTTTCTATGAACCTCAGAATTGGCCGATGGGATTCATACCCTTTTCACTCACTGACATTACTTTTGCGTAAAAGCTCTCGCCTCATCAAGTCTCAAGTCCAGCTCTCATGTCCTCTACTTCTCCTCAGTAGCCAAAGACCCCTTCTGGTCACACCCCTCAGCCACAGGTCCTTGTTCTTCTTACCCTCCCTAAGTCCTCCCATCTTCCTGAGTAGCTCCATTGTCTCTGTGGATGGTTTGTATCCTACCTCATCAGCAACAAGACCTTGTCTCTAGAGGATTTAATCTTCGTGGTCACATCCAGCACTTGAGTCACCTAAGAACATCTAAAATCATAGACTGGAGCATCCCACTCAGAGGAAGAGGCCCCTCTAATGGTACGATAGAAAAACCAAGAATCCAAAGAAGAACAAAATTGAAAAATAACAAGCTGGGGAAAATATTTGCGAAACAATTTATAGACAAAGAATTGTTTTTCTCACTTAGGAGCTCAAAAAATCAATAAAAAATACCAATGACCCAGTAAAAAAAATGAACAGTTTGCAAAAAAGTTGATACAAATCCATCTTTCAAAAAAAATGTACTCAATCTCACATATAATAAGAGAAATACAAATTTAAAACTATAATGAGACACTACTTTCTCACCAAATTAGAAAAGATGAAAACATTTGAAGAGTATGTGTGGTAAAGGTATGAATAAGGAAACACTTTCAAAACCATTGGCAACATGGCAATATCTATCACAATTACAGTGCATATCTCCTTTGACCAAGAAATCCTTCTAGAAATATATACGTATGTATGTAGATTTATTTATTTATTTACTTCTGCTATATTCTGTGCTGCTATTAAAAAAGAAGGAAAGAATAGGAAGTTTGGAAGGTCTATGTTTAAGACAAAAAAAAAGAAAGTAAGGTGCAGGATAGGCAGTTAAACGATACAATTCGTACAAAAATAATTTAAAACAATATATTTATACATATATATGTATATGTAAGAAATGCTTTTATAAGGCATAGAATATTTCTGGGAATAAACACAGAAGCTGATGACTGTATTTGTCTCTGGGGAAGGGAACTGGGGAACAGAGCTGGGAGGGAGACTGTGTCCCTTAGAGTCCCAGCAGGAAGCTGAACCGGCTATTTTGAGGAGCATTTAATAAAAGGACTATTTACAAAAGTGCAGAGCCCTAGGGCAGGAAGCCATTACCACCCATCCTGCTCCTGCAGAAGGAGAAATGTGTGGACTGAGTTCCTGAAACCCAGAGAGGGTAGCAGTGTGGAAGAGCTGCCTGATAGGAGCCATGGCCTAGGGAGACTCTGCAGGAAAAGATACCAAAGGTTAATCATCCTTTCCTTACCCTCCTTCTGTCCTCCAATCTCCACCTAAGGTAAACTCCGTGAGGGAAATTTCAGTGCAAGGATGTCACTAATGTCCTTCATGCAAGTGTCCTTCATGCGGGTCAGCCTCGGACAAGGAGCAGGGTGGGGAAGAGTCAGAGTATATCTGGAGGCAAGGGGAGAATAGCAGCATAGAAGTTTACTATTCAATGCCTTCTACTCTATAGCTTTTGAATTTTATATGTATTCATGTATTGATATTAAAAATAAAACTCATAATCTCTTTTTTAAAATAATTGAAAAATATTTATTTCCTCCTCTATCACCCTTGCTTTCCTCTTTCACGGCCAAATTTGTTGCAGGTATTATCTACTCTTACCATCCAGCCCTTCATTTTTCAGGCCTAGCTTGAAGGAGCTCACCCACCAACATCAGCAACATCTATTCTTCTGGCTAAATTTATTTTACTTGACTTGGGGGAATATATGATACTATTGATCCTACCTCATATGTTCCTGAACCACTATCTCCTTCTCTTGGCTTCTGCTGCCCCCCCAACACCTGTGTGGCTTCCCCCGCCGGCCTCCTCTGTCTTTCAGTTCCCTGGATGAGCCTCCTTTCCTTTGGTCATCCTCTAAACCTAGTATTCTTGGCGTTCTGACCTTAGCCCTTCTCTCCTCACACATATCATTAACCTCCACATTTTTTATGTCTACTCCTTTGCCTTTAATGACCCCCAGCCATCTCAATTCCAAGTAAGTCCACATTTTTTTCTCTAAACTCACACATCTAGTTGCCACTGGCCCTCTCCACTTAGGATTCTATAGGCTGTCTGTTTTGGGCTGAATTGTGTCTCCCCAAAATTCATATTTTGAAGCCCTAAACCCCAGTACCTCAAAATGTGACTATATTTGGAGATAGGGCCTTTAAAAAGGTAGTTAAGGTAAAATGGGGTTATCAGGATAGCCCTAAATCAATATGATTAGTGCTCTTATAAAAAGAGGAGATTAGGACACAGGAAAAAAAGAGAAAAGACCATGTAAAGACACAAGGA
>NW_006494614.1:2139278-2143363 GCF_000325575.1 Pteropus alecto
GAGATCAACAATGCCAACACCTTGATCACAGATTTCTAACCTCCAGAACTGTAAGGAGAATTATGTTAAGCCACCCAGTCTGTGGCACTTTGTTATGACAGGCCTAGCAAACTAATATACTGCCCAAGCTCAAAATGTTCCTTCTCATGGCACACCTTCTTAATTGCCCCTCACTCACTTGAGCCTGGTTATTATATGCGTAAACTTTTTTAGTATCAAGTCAGTCTTGCAGAAAGTGTTTTCTGGTTTATAAAATGTGTGAGTCCAATGGATCAGAAAATCGATAGGCAAAGTTACCTTATGGTGACATACTGGCTTCCAGCTATAATATTGATTAGGATTCAGGACACCTGGGTAGGGTAATATTAGATCTCTTCTGTACAAGTGAAGCCAAGGAAGCAGAAACTTTACAATAAAATTTAGGATAACATCAAGTAAATTGTTTATTTTTGGATAATTTTGAGATATTTTAGTACAAAACATCTTAAATTTCATTATGTACAACCAGCAATAGTGTCAATATCACGTCCACTTATTACCACAGCGGCAAGGTCTTAAATCTCTTAAGTTATATCTTGAAACATAAAGTACATTCTTGTGAAAAAATTTTCCAAGATCAATGAAATTTACAAAGCATTGTATTTATTTGTTTATGCTCTTTGTGTTGGCACCTGATAAAGGAGCTATGATATTACTAATCCCCCAGGATTCTCTGTCTTTTCTCTCTCCTCTCCTTTACCCCTCCCTACCCCATCTCTCTTGCCGGTGATTTCCTCCTTCAGCTCCTAGCACTTGGGCTAAGAGCTCTCAGAAAGGCTATGCATTGCTGTCTGTTCTAATTGCTCTTCTTGAATCTTGATTCGTTTTCTTTCCATGTGTGATTCTACTGCTGAGCCAACCCTTTTATCTGTATGTCTGGTGTCTAAACTCATCAAGAACAGTGACTTGATTGTTCATTAAGAACCATCCAACCTGAGGGGGGCCCTTTGGGTAGAGTCTTTGATTCTCCCCATAAGCCAGTGGTCTAGACCATTGTTAATCAAAGTGTAGTCTGGTCTCACCTGGAAGCATGTTAGAAATGTGGAATCTCACACCCCAACCCAGAGCTACTGAGTCAGAATTTGTATGTTAAAAAGGTCCCCAGTGATTCACATGCACAGTAATGTTTGAGAAGCACAGATCTAATTGCTGCTTACTTGATCATCATGGCAGAATCCCAGTTGGTACATATACTTTTCAAAGTTTGGGAAGCATTGATTTAGTTGTCCTTTGTCATATCATCATGGCCAGGCTTCAGAGTCATGTGACACAGACATAGCAATATCTGTATAAGGAACTGTGTGAATCCACCTTTCTCGAAAAGTGACGGTAAAACTGGTAGGCATTTGAAGCTTTGTAGCCAATGGATTTAGACATAGTTCAGAATTGAATAATGTAAAGAAGGAATACCATGGACAGCGCTCCAGCACTCGTACTTGGTGTGAAAAACATTGTATGTAGGTGGTTAAAATCTCAAAGGGCTGCTAGTGTGTGGCACAGTGGGTTTGAATTCTGCCACTATCATTCTCTAGCTCTGGGAAGTGACCTTTACCTCTCTGAGCCTCAGTCACCTCATTTATAAAGTAAGGATGGCAATACTCATGTAATGTTTCGAAAAGTTACTGAAAAAAAAAATATCACTAGGCAGGCAGGCATTCAAAATATATTAGTCCCTTCCCTTTTTTGTCTTGTAACACCTCTGTTAAAATTAGTAAACCAAAATCCTTGAGAAAGAAAAATAACAGATGCCTCTAGCTTGTAGCTAATGTCCATGGTCATGACACCAAAGCCATCAGAATTGGTGGTGGCAGTGGGAGAGGTGGAGTAAATTGCCCTCTCTGGATCCCAAGTTCTTCGTTCCATTTCACTAGCTGAAAGACCCCAGGGAGGGGACTTGGATGGCAGACATGCTCAGCTCCCTATACTTCATCCTGCAGGGCAGGGTCCTATACAGAGACTGTGTAAGAATCCAGGGGGTTGAACCTGGGATCTGGCTCCACATGGGATTCATTCTGAGAAGCCTTTCTTTGAAGAGTCTCCTTAGCTCCTCTGCTAAGCCAGTTCTGTTCAGTTCCCCTCTGGCTGTTAATTAACCACCACCACTCTTCTGGAGCTCAGTCTGCCCCTCAGCCGCAGTCTTACTTCTCTCTGTGGCTGCATTGCACTCCTTCATGCAGCAGCCTTTCCAGGTAGGGATGTCTGATCTTGAATGAAGACCTGGCTGAGGCTTGCATTGCTGCTTTGCAGTCACAGCTGTAGCTGTTTTCCTTGTTTCTCAAAGCTTTGTTTTGACATTCTCGTATCAAACTTTTGCTCAACTCTTAGGTCTATTGACTCCTCAAAGACTATTCTGCCCCCTTTTCACCTTTATACAGACCTGAGTTCTAATAATCTTTCTTCCATACCATGGGTCTAAAAACTAAACATTAATCTACATCAGATTAAGATTATATTTTAGCTTCTCTCATGGGATTTTATTTTACCTACACCTGCATCTTATAGGCGTTCACTTTAGGGTGTCTCTGAAAATTTGAACCAAAGACTAGATAATGCTCAGTGATTATCTGATACTCCCAGGAAACAGCAGTGGACCACCGACCTCCATGAGTGGGACAGGTCTGCCTGCCAGAGCACTTAGGAGCGTGAAATGCGGTCAGTGGCTTTCTGGGATCAAAAATTAACCTTCATCTCATTTTTAATTTGTTTTCTGGGCACAGGAGGTGCCACTATGGAATCTCTCTTTGCCTTTTATACTCTTCCACTCAAGATGATTTATGCTCATCCCTATGGCTGGACCTACACACTCATGCAAATAATTCAGTTACCAAATATCAATCTGATATTCTTTAAATATTGGCTCAACACTTTATAAGAGCAAAAGGCTGAGCGTGATGTGGGAAGGACGTAGAAGAAGAATGGAGAACCACTGGTGCCAGTGCTCTTTGTCCCCTCTCAGCACAGAACATTTCTGTTCTGATCCCAAACTTGCCCATTATGTCTTGTATGGACAAGGCCCTGGAGTCTTCTGGTCCTCTCCCTGGAAGGCAGTCTGGTGACCACCTCTGTCTTTCTAGCAGGCCCTTGAGTTCCACTCTTTGCCACCTGCTTATAGAAGCTTTGCTTACAATCGCACACTGCTTCTTCCAGAGAGGTCACACATACAAACATATACAATCGTGTTGGAACCCCTTACTGCTGGTGTTCGGGCATCAGCCTGGCTATTCCCTCCATTCATCATGTGGGCTGGCAGCAAGCTCAGATATTAACAATATGACTACATTCACTGTGTGTTATAAGGGTTGGTGTGGTAGGGGAAGTAGAAAGGAAAGGTGAGTCCCTCTTCACCTAAATTTCTGCTCCCCCATGCAAAAGCCTGGAGGGTTCCTAAATCCATCCTTTCACCTTAAGGGTGATAAATCCCCTACTTGAATTTTTTTCAGTTCTTCCAATTTTATCCATGCTCTTGCTAAAATCTGTGTGTACCTTATAAACTTCCATGGAATGCAGTCTTATTTTTGAACTTACAAACTTAAAAAAAAAAATGAAGTTAAAGGGAAAAAAACTGAACACATACACACAGTTTGACATATTTTCTGCATCGAAAAGGAGAAGAAAAACAAAACACCTCACATCAGCGAGTTCCTTGTTAATGATTTCAAAGGGGAAAGACTTGAGCTGGGTTTGTCAGAGGGAAAATCTCTCTTGGGTACATTTTTGTCACACCAGACATCTCTTCTTCGTAAGCACCTGGCCACGACCTGAGTAATTGTGCAATGTAATGAGAGTGTTTTTATAAGTTATGCAAACACAGTGCTTTGCTGATGGCCAGAACCACCTAATTCCTGACCTTGATCCGGGTCCTGGTTGCAGCCCCGCCGGGGGGCGTTTCCTGCCGGCAGCTCCGCGCGGCCCCAGGTGAGTCCTGCGCACTCTCCCCTCTCGGGCCTGCGGGAGGGGCTGGAGCGAAGGCGGAGGGCGGGCGGCGGGTTGGGGGGACCCAGATCCGGGCCCTGACTGCAGTTTCCTCCCGGCGGAGGCGCATTTTT
>NW_006494614.1:2143798-2168797 GCF_000325575.1 Pteropus alecto
CTCTGCCCATGCGGGCGGCGCGGGCCCTGGGAGGGGCGCCCGCAGCCAGCCGCGCAGCATGCACTGGGGGGTTGGTTTTGCCTCGTCCAGGCCATGCGTGGTGGATCTGAGCTGGAACCAGAGCGTCTCCTTCTTCGGCTGGTGGGCCGGGTCCGAGGAGCCCTTCTCCTTTTATGGGGACATCATCGCTTTCCCTTTGCAGGATTACGGTGGGATCATGGCAGGGCTGGGCTCCGATCCCTGGTGGAAGAAAACACTTTACTTGACTGGGGGAGCTTTGCTGGCCGCAGCTGCGTATCTGCTCCACGAACTCCTGGTCATTAGGTGAGCCGGAGAGAGGGCCCTGCGCAGGGGCGCCGGAGGGGCTCCTGGCCAGGGCAGGGCTGGCGCGAGGGGGGCCCGTGCCAGCCTCTGGGTCACGCCGCCCAAATGTCCAGAGTCCTGTCCTTACCTTTCCCCCGAGGCAGTCTGTGGTCACCTGGCCATGAGGGGTAGTTTAGAGTTGACAGGAGAATTAAACTGGTACTGCTAGGGAAAAACATTTGTCTCCCAGTCTTTTGGTGCTGAAAGCAAAAAGTCTCTGGGCTGTTATGGAGCAAAATAGCATGTTATGAAATGCCCCTAGGAAGGTCCTAAGTGCAGTATGTTTGCAACAATAGAATTAGGCCCTGTACATATACTAAGTAACACTTTTATGAAATGTCTTATTTGTTTTTAGGAAATAATGCTGGAAGATTAACCCCTAACCTTATCTTTTACTTAAAGGTTAGTTCTTCATATTTCCTCCCCAAATGTTTAACATCATCAAAAGGCTGAAATTGCAAAATCTACGGAGACCTCTGGGTCCCTGTTAAAGATGCATGGCCAAGTGTAGTGTGCAGTTTTGATGCGGCCTTAACCTGGTTATCTGCTAGTCTGGTATTTAAAGCTAAGCACCATCTCCAGTTTAAGTGCCTTTGTTGTGTGAGCAGTAGGAGATCTGAGGACGAGACTAACACCAGAAGAGCATGTTGAACACAGGAGTCACCTGGTGCTATGAACCGTTGCATCTGCTGCCTGCCGCAGAATGTTTACAGGATTGACTTGGAAATACCAGAAAATGGAGGCCCCTGCCGTTGGTACATCCAGCCGGACATGAGATCTTTGAGTAGGGTAATACTATAGTCTACTGAGATGGTCGTTTGGCTAATTGATACGTTAATTTGTGATTAAAATTTCCCTGCGTTTGAGCCCTCAGTCACTGGGAGATGACCAAAAGCAGGCAGTTATCAATGACTTAGAATGTTCCTCATGGCCAGTATATTTTAAATAGTGAGAAATGTGTCCACATTGCCTTTTTCCAGTGGGGGAATCCTACACAATAGGTTGTAAACAAAGACAGTGATAGGTGACCTTTAAGAGGCCTGCAGGGATTCCAGGAGGACATTGTGACAGGCTAACTTAGGTATTGTGTATATTGTGAGAGGTGGGAAATCGTTTAGGTCTGGGGAAATGTACTGGCTTTCATATTATTTAGCCATAATTGAGAAGTTTTATTTTGAGTTTATTATACATTGAATGCTCTCACTTAGCACAGTGCCCTGATTCTAGTTGAACCAAATAATTTTAAAGTGAAATTCTCTCTAGATCATTTTATATTTTTGCTAATTTTGGAACTCTATTTCAAGCTATATGATACCTAAAACATTTGTGCAGTAATTTAAATGGTAACTCTGTTGTTTCTCTGTTATATCCCAGTCCAAAACCTTTTCAAGATCCCAAACTATGTGGCTTCTCACCAGTTGTACACTTAGTGGCTGGATTGAAGGCTCAACTTCACAGGACTGAGTCTAAACCTTGCTTAAATGACCTTGCAGAAATAGCAAGGATCTCTCTCGGAGCTTATCCTGTGAGCAGGCCACGCCCTGATAGGTGTGGTCACTGGACTGAGAGCCCTCTGCCCACAGATGTTCCCTTCCCCACTTAGGGGACTACCTGGATACTTTAGATTGAGGCGTTTTTAATCCTTGGTTTATTCACTTTTATTTCTTGACAGATGTTTAAGTTGATTTGGAAAACCCTGTTTTAACGCAAGTAATAAAAATGGCTGCCCATTTTTGAGCCCTTAGTAGGGTCTCTGCATAGAAGCACTTGAGTTACATGGTTGCATTTATCCTTCACAATTAACGTTGGATACTTGATCCCCGTTTCATAGGTAAGGATATTGTGGCCATGGAGGTTAAGCAACTTGCCCATGATCACGCAGTAAGAGGAGTCGGATCCAAATTCAAATCTGGGAATGTGTGTCAGCACAAAGTGAGGCTGCACTTTTTACCATTGCCTCCTAGAAAGTACCAAGTCTGAAATAGGTTTTGATGAGGGAGAGGAACAGAAATGTAGAGAATTGGGGCATTGTTCAGAGAAGACAGGCATATGGCAGGGACCTGAGTTTTTGACAGCCTCTAGGCACACAGGGATGGGGGAAAGACTGAGGAAGGTTGAGAACTGAGAATCAGAGTTTACATGATAGATACTTCCACTTAAGGTAAATCTAAGTTTCAGTTGTCTCTGTGGTTTAGACAAAACACAAAACAATCCAAAATATATGGGATGAACAATACACCTTGAAATGGCTATGCTATTTGAGTTCACTGGCAATTTTAGTCTTCACCACTGTACTTGGATTTGCTGCTGCATAGACTTAACCTTAATCTATGGCTATGTCTCCAGAATGGAAAGTAAAGTTGAGAATTATTTAGGTTTCATTAATGAGTATAACCAAAGTGAGTATTTTGGATTTTATCCATGTTTTTCTCACCAAAATATTTTTAAACAAATATAGTCCTGACCTTCTGTTTCTCTCTTTCTGAATGAAGGTATCCTAGCAGCTGTTTTAATTTCATTTGGCATTTGGAAATCTATTGTTTGTAAATTAAATGACTAAATAATGACTTTGTTAATGGTAGCTCATTTGCACTTTAGGCACAGGGGCTTACCCTGTCCTAGAAAACTTAGGGAATCAGCAGCACATGGGTCATCTGATTCCCATAAACTAACAGCTCATTAGCCATTCACAGAGGCATGGTCATCTGTGATGTCCTTCACCAAGAGAGTAGGGCTAGTCTTGCTGCTCTAAAAGTGTTCTCTTATCAGGGCACTTTAAAAAATATAACTGTTCAGGAAACAGGTCACCTGCTCCTCTGATCCTAAGTTAGAGAAAGGTTTCTGATGTGTGGAGGGAGGGTCCCAGGACCAAAATGGGTTCAATTCACTGTGCTTTGAATCAACTATGTGACTTTGGATCTGAGAATAAGCTGCTTGGTTACTCAGTTTCTTCACCTGTAAAATAGGGATGATAATAGTAACCTTCCTCATAGGATTGATTAAATGAGTTAACACATGTGAAATGCTTAGCACATAGTTTGGCATATAGTGAACATTCAAAAAAAGTTGGATGTCATTAGTTATTATAGACTTTTATCAGAAAGTTCCAGGCTTGAGTGGTCTGAGTCAAACTGGCTGTTTTAATAAAGTTAACTGAGGAATTGTCTATTTTGGTGTAGTTGAAGTACTTAAGATCTTGAGAACTGGAGCTATTAACCACTTGATCTTAAATTGATATTCCTTGGGCAAGTTATTAACCTCTCTGAGCTTCCATTTCCTTGTCTACTGTAAAATATAAGTACAGTATAATATACTGATTTTAAATTATAACAGTATCCACTCTGTAGTGTTACTGAAATAATTTAATATGCATTATGTATAAAAAGTCATTGGCATATGTGTTTGCTACATAGTTAGCATCCATTCTTATTATGACATGGCCTGAGTTAGCCATTAGAATTAGATTGTTTCTAATGGAAGTTTTAGATTTATCAAGTGGTGCAGGGCATTTTATATTTATCTCCTATCTTTTCAGTTCTTAAGTTTTTGCCCTGCTAATTTCCATGAAAATACCACTCTGTGACTTGAATTATTCGACTGGACAAAATCAGTTGTCATATTCACAGTTTTCACTTTTTAGGAACATAGTTTAAATGGCTTCTTAATTTTAACATTTGACCTCCCAAATATTTCATCAAATGAAAACATTTGTTTTATAGTAAAAATTGCCAAAAAACAGCAAATATTTTTATTCTTTTGACCAGTATTTTAAAAATGAGTCACTCCTAACTTGTTAAGTGGAATGGACATGCTGGTGGTAAACTTCTCCAAAAGAGTTTATTTTATTGACTGGAGATGCCGCAGTAAGTGAACATCTGTGTCATGATGTGATGAAGAGCTCTCCTTGCTTGGGTACAAGTACATGAAGGATTAAACAAGGAACGATGTGAGGGAACCAGAGGCTCAGGGAAGGCCAAGGGGAAGAGTGGGAAGTGGTTGGGTCGAGCGAATGATGGGAATTGCAGAAGGTTCCTATGGTGTAGAGGGACTTTGTGGAATGTTAAGATTTAGTAGCTTAAGGGGATGTGATCATATCTCTTTGAGAATAAAGTCCACTGCTCTTAGAGAATGCTTGATAGCTCACCAAATGTTTACAGATATTATCTTATTTAATTCTCAGGACAATGCTGCAGCATAGATACTGCCCTCACTTTCTGTGTGAGAGAGCAGAGGTCAAGAGTAACGTGGCCAGTAGGAAGCAGGGCTTGGACTTGACTGCATGTGTCCAGACTTGGAATTCAGCATTTGCTCTACTTTTGGTGACTTTTAAAAAACTGTACTAGGGAAGTCCTCCCCATCCAAAAAAAGTAGCCAAAGGAAAAGGTAGATATGTGGCTGAGACAGAAGAAAAGGGAGAGGTAATAAGCCGCATGCTGTGTGGTGAAAGTGGGAACTCTGGGAAGGCAGAGGGGATGAGAGAGCTCAGAATCTAGCTTCCTCAGCACCGAGGTGAAAGGTCAGGTAGGGGGATGGATAGTTTGGAAGAGGGACCAGAATACTCAGAGTCTTAGATTCCCTGCAGACTTGGGGCATGGCAGAGTAAATCTGCACTGTTATTCCATGGTCCTATGGATGAACAGACCACTAGAACAGTCTAGTGGTCAAGTATAGGCTCTAACTACCTGGTTCAGTTCAGGTCCTGCTGTTTACTAGTAATGTGACTGTGGCAAGTATAGGCTCTAACTACCTGGTTCAGTTATAACTACCTGGTTCAGTCCTGCTGTTTACTAGTAATGTGACTGTGGCAAGTTAATCCTCTGTGCCTCAGTTTCATCATCTACAAAACATGGATGATAGTAGTTCCGACCTTGTAAGGTTATTGTGAAGCTTAAATGAGATAATACCTATGAAGCCCTCAGAACGATGTCTGACATGTAGTAAGTGCAGAATATCATTTTTATTCATCCATCTTGTCCCTGGAAGATAAAAATAGCCAGTTGGGGTAGAGGTGGACCTGTACCAGACAGTACTCTTCCTGTCCATAGGCTACAGGTACCAAAGGCGACTGATACGTACTTTTCTGAGCTTGACTGATTTTTCATAGTAAAATCAGAGTTTATAAGGTTCTTTTGTATTTCAACCAAGCTTCCACACTCTAAGTGCTTCTGGGTGAGGTAAGCTCCAGTGACAAACAGATCTGCTTGTTCGTTGAGAAGCTACAGCCCAGCAGGGATCTCTGAGGAACTAAGGGAACTGAATATATAACACATGGATTGTTCTTTATTTCTGTTTTGGTTTTAACAGGAAACAGCAAGAGATTGACTCCAAAGATGCTATTATTTTGCATCAGTTTGCAAGACCTAACAATGGTGTTCCCAGTTTATCTCCTTTCTGTTTGAAAATGGAAACTTATTTAAGGATGGCTGACCTACCCTATCAGGTACTTGTGTGCACATGTTTTGTTCTCATGACAGCAGTATCGATTAGAGAGCAGTGCCTGATCGCTCATGGTGGGAACGGCTGGCACTTGGTGCTAGAGGCGGTGGGTATGAAAGTAGCAGTGCCTAGTCCTTAGTAGATACTTAGCAGACTTGACTCTAGGGTCCGTTGATTTTTACAACCAATTTAGTGAGAGATCAAAAGGATCTGGACTTTTTGTAGGGTTCAGGGCCAGGTTATTTTTTTCCTGACATTGAGTATACTTTGGTTAAGTTTGGGTCGGCCTACTAGGCAGCTATTAATAAAGGTGGGTATATCATCGTCTGACGTGGTTTTTCCTTTAGGTTTCTTTTTATTGACAGCTTATATTTTGTCTCTCATGACTCCTGGGGGCAGAACACCTAGCAGGCCACCAGGGAGAGATCTGTAGATTTTGTGAGAGTGTTTCCACAGTGCTCTGTGTTTTGTGTGAGTGACTTTCAGGGAAACAGTTGCCCACTTCAGCATTAGAGTGTGAACAAAGGAATGTATTTAAGGGTATATTTTTTTCTCTTGAGTAGTACTTGAGCTGTGTTTCACAAATTTGACAAGTCGTGTTTTCATTGTTATTCAATTCCGTGTATTTTTAAAAATTCCCTTATGTTTTTCTTTCTTACGTAATTCTAGCCATATGCATTTTTTTTTTTTAAACTTGACTTTTTAAATTTAAAAAAATTTTATGGTCAAAGCATGTAGTCTTTATGATATTAATTCCTTGGAATTTACTGACTCGAGCCTAGTGGGTAGCTACTTTTTTATAAATATTGAAAATAATTATGTATTCTCTGGCTATAGAGTGCTCTCTACTTGCTCAGGCATGTTTTAGTATATTGTTTAGACCTTCTATATCACTGCTTCAATTTTTTGTCTGCCTGTTCTAGCAGTTTCTGAAAGGAGTATGTTAAAATATGCAAGTCTTCTTGTTAATTTATCTCATTTTCTTGTCATTCTGTTCTTGTTTATGTAAAAGTATTTACATATTAGAGGTTATATTGTTAAGTCAATATAATATGAAAGCTCACATCTTTCACCATTTTGTTTCTTTTTCTAGCATATAGCAGCCATTTCTGTCCCTTATGATTTTTTTTAACCTTGAATTCTATATTATCAGATATTGAGATTGATTTGCCAGCTTTCTTTTGGCTCCTATTTGCTTGGGATATCTTTCTCCATCCTCATTCTCTATTTTTTGTGTATTTGTCTCTTGTAGACAATGTATTATTTATAGACAGTCTGAGAGTTCTTAATTGGTGAGTTTAATCCATTTATACTTTTTGTTATTGTTTTATTAGGATTTATTTCTAACATCTTATTTAATACTTTTATCCTTACTATTACTTTTAAAAATTTTTTTTCTCATTCCCTGCTTTATAATGGATAGCTTAAAGTTTTTTCTTGTCATTAAAACAAATTCTATTTTTGTTGTTATAATGGTTGCTCTTAAGATCGAAATCTGTGTTTATTCCTATTTATTTCTTAAATGTATCACATTTTGTATTTGCCTCTAATGATACAGGTATGTTAGCAGGTTCATGTGAACCTTGTGTTTCTCTTCCCAGCCCTCATCTTAATCATGTTGCTGTTTTCTAATGTTTTACTTCTGGAATTTTGGAAATACTATCTCTCTCTCTCTCTCTTTTTTTTTTTTGATTCTTTTTTGGACAACAAACCTTGCTAAGTTATTTGATTAGCCTAACTTCTCATATATCTAGCCTACAGGATTACTTCCTTGATGTATATTTTTAGTGAGACTTTAAGTGGCAAATCTTCAGTGGCTTCGCATGCCTGAGAATGTCTTTATTATGCACTTATATTTGATAATTCTATGTTCAAAGCTTTTTTCTTTCAGTGATTTAAACATTATATTTTCTTTTTGGGTATAAAATTAAAAAATATTGCTCCATTGTCTTTTTGCATTGATGCTGCTGTTGAAAAATCTAATGTTAATCTGATTGTTTTTCATTCTTTTTTTTCTCTGGAAGTTTTAGAATTTGCATTTAATCTTGAATTTCTTAAATTTCACTCTAATGTGCCTTGGTGTGGGTCTTTATGTACCTCGTTTGGTCCTTTATAAACTCTTTTAATCTGAAGTCTTTAATAGCTTTTTTTAATTCTGGGGAATTATCAGTTTTCTTCAAATATTTTCTTTTTTGTTTTCCCTTCTTTCCTCTTCCCTATTTTCTGGACACTGAAACCTCTGCTTTTATTTTCTGCATCTCTTAATGTATCCCTTTGTTCTTTTCTTCCTTCTGGAAGAAGTTATCTCTCTGAGCTTCTATTGCATTGCTCTGTTCTCTTCCTGCATCCATCAGGCTGTTTCTCTTATCTATGGTGTTCAGCTCTTATATCTTTCTTCTTAATATTTCCCCTTGATTTGTATTACTAATTTCTTCCTTTATCTCTTAGAGGACATTTATTATGCTAATTAATTTTTTGGTCCATCCCAATAATCGTGCTTCATGTTGTGTATATCCAGTTGCCCTTCTCTTACAGTGGTTGTACTCCTCAAGTGTCTGATAATTTTGGTTTGAGATCTCTTTTCACCAGGGATGTCAGCTTCCCTGCCTGGGAATTTGTACTGAGCAAGGGCTAAAGCTCAGGCCACAGGTTGTGTGCCTCTGAGGGTGTTGAAGAAAGGGAAGGAGGTGAGCCCCAGGCATCCCCAAATCAGTGTGGTCCCTCCTGTTTTCTGCCATTCTTCCAATTGACTCCCACTGGTGAGGGGTTTACCTTTATGTTCTCACAAAATAGCGTTGGGAAGAGGTGGCTGGAAACAGAGGAGCAGGGAAGTTGGATGGGGAGGACTCCTCACCCAGCCAAGCTTTTGGCTGCCCTGATAACGATATTACCCCTCCAACTCCTGATGCCCCATGGCTTGTGCTTTCTAAGCCAGTTTCTCTACCCGAGAGGGGATGGGCTCAACAGTGATCTTCCGAAGACAGCACTGGGATGAGATGAATGACATGCTCTCAGCTTGCTAAGTGCTGTAATGGAGCCTGAGAATATGATGCAGTGGCACCGAATCTGGACTCGGGTATGGGGGAGACCTAGGAAGGGATGGGGTCTTTATGGCTAGGAACCGGAATGCAAGGGTGAGTCTGGAGAGAGAAGCCGGGAGATTATTCAGGATTTTCTAAGCCAGTGATTGAGGAGAAAATAGCAGTAAGAACAGATGGCTTGACTCATCTAAAGGCATTGAATCAGATTTGAAAGATTGTTTAGCTTGGTGTTGGTGGTCAGCATTTGAAGTGTATCACTGAGGGACACAAATTGAAGGAAGAGGCTGCTGTCCAGCAGGTGCCTGTCTCTACTCCATCATCGCTCTTGACTAGATTGCCTCCTTTGGGTCCAAAACCTGAATTTTGTGCTATGCAGTCTCTATGTTTGCTTTCAAGATCTTGTGTGCACCCCTACCCCTGATTAAGTAAATCCTGCTGTTTGCAGTGGATGCAGCTGCTGTCAGGCTGTTCTGCCCTTTCCTTTCTTGTCTTCTAGCCATCAAGTGTTGATTGCCGTTGTCCTGTCTTTACCAGCAGCCTAACTACCTTTGTTCATATTTTAGAGCAACTGCGTTTAGTTAATGCAACTGATGCAGCAGAACACATGTCTCACTGTGAAGCTCAAAGCTATTACAGAGGCCTTTGAGAAGGGGAATGCTTACCCCTTCCAAAATTATTATGTCTTGTTAAGTATATTTTTAATAAAAGGAACGGTATAGGAGCATTTTTTTCTTCTGTGAGGTTTCTATGGAAAATAAATGGAGGAGGGTGTTCGGTGTGGGACAGAGATCTTAGGTAAAAGGAAAGTGGCTCTGTGGTTGAGAAAGGGATGCACTCTGCCTGCCTGGGTGCCTTGAGCCCCTGTGCCATCCATGAGCTTTTGTGTTGATTCAGGTGGTATCTGGGAGGTGCTGGTGGGCTCATTTCTCCACGATCAGTAGAGGGATTTTGTCATATTGCTAGGGAGTCCCACCCTCTGCCATTTCTTTGCTCTATGCCTTTAAAAAATTAAGATTAAAATGTCATATTCCTAAGAACATGACTTTATATTTGAAGATTTTTTATTTTAAAGCCTAAGTGAGACTGGAATAAATATTTGATGACCATTAGGCATTTGCAGGGCTTTTAAAAAAAGCCCGATGTATTGGTCATAGTTATCATCCTTTTAAAATCAGGATATAAATATTGGTAGGTCAATTTTTAAAACTTTTTATTTTGTAATAATTATAGATTCATAGGAAGTTGCAAAAAATGTAGGGACATCTTGTAAATATGGTTAATTTTTTTAAAACCGAAAATAGCTTTTCTTTTTTTTTTTTTTCAGATTTACATGTATGTGATATATGGTCTTTCTAAGTATTTCAAACAATACATAAAGTGTTAGTGGAAAATGAAAATTACCTGACATCCTACTAGCTAGAGATTACTGTCACTGATATTTTGACCATCCTTCCTTATATTTCTCTAGACATACATAAAGACAGATCATTTGCATGTATTTCACACATTAATTCTTTTTTAAATAATAAGAGAAAGAAAAAAGTAAGATAATGGCTCCTTTGGAATTCTCTGCTTTGGCTCTCAGTCCTAACTTTTGATGTTCTATTTATTTTCTGATCTTGTCTTTTTTCCCCCCCTGTTTGAAATTCTTCTAGGCTTCAGACAAGTTAAAAGAGTATGCTGAACACCCATGTGCCCTTTATTTAGATTAACCAATTGATAACCTGTTGCCTTCTTTGCTTTATTTCTCTTTATATGTTCCTTTATGGTCGATTTTTTTTTTTTTTTTTTTTTGATGAACCATTTAAGAGTAGGTTGCAGAAATCATGACACTTCACCCCTCACTACTTGAGAATGCATCTCCAAAAAATAAGGACATTCTTCCATACAACTATAATACATAGTGGGTACCTGGATTTTTTTTTTCTTTTTTTAGTATGTTATATTCCACAAAAGTTGCTCAAATTACCTCTAATTTAGTCAGTGGGAGGCCTTTCAAGATGGCTGCAGGGGTGCAGAAAATGTAATGGGTATAAATTTAGCTGAAAAGTCAAGGGCATCATGGCCATATAACAAATCAGAGTCCCAAGACACAGGAATTCTTTTAAGGTCTCAACTTCTCCATCTCTAAATGGTGATGGTGATGTTAATACTTCTGGTGAAGGCAATTTGTCAAACACTTCATGTGTATTTTCTGATTTAATTTTAGCAACTGCTATTACATTATCCCCATTCTAAAGATGAGGGAATTGAGGCCCAGGAAGGGGTAGGGAGAACTGTGAAGGTTCAAGGCCACACAGTGAATGAATGACAGAGCCAGAATTTTAAATCCAAAGCCTATGGCTTTCACTGATATACTAATAATGTAATTATGTGTAGATGCATTAATCCCACCTGGGACAGACTTGCAAGGGGAAACAATCGCTTGGAAAAAATATAGAGGATTAACCTCTTCATTCTTCATCTCAAAATTACTTTTAGAAACTACCCTCAGTGGGACCAGTTAGACTCTCATTGCTTAAATAAAAATAGTCTAAGATTTCTTTAATACATTTAAAGAAGTTAAGGAAATTATGTAATATAAATATATACCTATATAAACGTAGTTATTATTTTTAAAACATGCTTTTTATTTTAAAAGTAATATAACTACATTCAGAAAAATTGAAATACATGACAAAGATCACCTCCATGTCACCTATAATTTTGCCAATGACTTGACATTTTTGTGTTTCCTTTTAAAAATATTTTTTCGGTTCATCTAGTTTTCAGTTAGATATAATGATAGTGTCTCTAAAATGTTTCCTGCTTTTTAATCTCATATGCAGAATAAAATTCGATGATGAAAACATACTAGAACTTTCATTTTCATAAGGGTTGATCCTTAATTTTTATTACTCCAACTTAAAAAAGTGGTCTAGATAAAATGTACCAAGTACCCAGGGAGAGAGTAGTCTAGTGGGAAAGGCAGATGTGTAAACAGAAATTTTATAAGGGGAGAGGAATAGACACTGTACAGTGGAAACATGGAGGAAAGGCAGATAATGGCTACATCTTGGGGAAATAGTCATTAACAAGGTGAAATTTGAACTGAATTTTTGATATGGACAGGACTTTGCAGAGAATGGGAAAAGGAATTCCTATAAAAAGTGAAACGTGTACAAAGTCAGAGAGGTGGCAAAGAATTTAACTTTGTTTGGAATAGGTAGTTTGGAATTCAAGAGACCAGAGGGACTGATGGCAAGGAGGCTAGGCAGGAGGACAGTAGCTATTGTGGGCCTTGACTGATGTGAAGGGGGTTAGACTCGATCCATTAAAGCCCTTGGATAATTTGAGCAGCAGAGGTCTTGTAACTCATTTGTATTGCAGACAGTTTCCTCTGATGGTAATTTGGAGGCTAGATTACATTTGTGACTGACAGGAGTCCAGAAGGGAATATGTTTTGAGGATATGGGTGTTATCAAAAGAAATCTGAAACTAGCGCTATCTTATATGGTAAATTTACATCTTAGTGTACAAATTACAAGAATGTCAGATGTACTAGAAACCTTTAGAGATATGTGACATTTCCCCGCCGTCAACATCAAGGGTGATGTCTAGGGCTGCCGTGTATGGTTGTGCAGGTTGTTCACTGTACAAAAGTGCCTGGCCAAGGACTGAGGGCAAGGAGTACTTGCCAAGCTATGAGTCCTGGCATGGACTGTATCTACCCAGGGGAGGTTCCATTTCCCAAATTGCACAAAAGCAATACGGCTAACAGCAGCCCCAATAACTCCCTTTTCCAGGCAGGGCCCAGAATAAATTTCTTTAGAATAAGCAATGAGATAAAATATCGAGATACCAAGAGACAGAGTCAAAGTTTCCAGTACTCTCCATCAAAGACAGAAATATGCAACATTAAGGTAGTGCCTGCTATTTTCAGCCTCTCAAAAAGGTGATATTTCCTCAAAGGTCTGAGAAGCCTGGGACCTTCCAGCATAGTCCAAGCCCAGCCCTCTTGGGCACAAATGGACAGCTATGTTTAAGAGCCATGATATCTAGCCATAACCCTGTAATCTCACTGGAGGCCAAATTCAGTGATCATACATACCACACACAACATGCAAACATAATTCTTAGACACAGAGAGACTTAGAAATTTTGCAATATTCCGTGTTTTTTTTTTTATTCCTTGTGAGATGGACTGTTTGGTTTTGGGAAAGGCACATGCACACTTTGATGTGATTTAGGTGAAGACAATTAGAGCAATAGTCACCTTTGTTAATCTCAGTGATTTTTCACAGAAAACAAAATACCCAACTGGCAATTTTTTTCATTTCTCAGCAAATTTTGGTTTCCAGTCTAAAGGAAGGTTTGACCAGAGGTCTCCAGGAAGGGGGGGCCCTCACAGAGTTTTCTATCACCTGCATCTTTGCAAGGAGGTGTCTTCCTGTGGTGGCTGGTGGCCCTGATCCCAACGGTTACTTAAGTTTAATTTTGTTTCTCTAAGAGGTGATGAGGGTAAATGGATGCCCCAAAGCCAGAGGTGGACAGGTTGTGTGGGTCTGCAGGCCAGATTAGGCCCCTGAACTAAGAAGGATTTTCACATTTTTAAATAGTTGAAAAAAGTCAAAAGAAATATAATGTTTTGTATATTACAGTCACATTTTAGTGTCCATAAACAACTTTTTATTGCCACTTTCATTCATTTACATGTTGTCTGTGGCTGCTTTCATGCTGCAGTTGCAAAGGTGAGTCGTTGAGACAGAGACCAAATTTACTGTCTGGCCCTTTACAGAAAAAGTTTGCTGACTGCTACTCTCGAGAAACAGTTTAAAGACGTAAATGACTGATGTATTTAAAATGTAATGATGTTTTTTAAAAGAGAAAAATAGCTTTATTGAAATAGAATAGGCACACTATAAACTGCACATATTTAATGTATACTTTGATACATTTTGACATATGTAAATACTCAGTAAAACACCACCCCAATCAAGATAGTGATGTTTGCATTACCTATTGAATTTCCCTGTGCTCCTTTGTAATCCTTCCATTCTGTTACTTCTTGTCCCCCATCTTCTCTGGCAAACACTGATTGGCATTCTGTCATATAGATTAGTTTGTATTTCCTAGAGTTTTATATAAATTGAATCCTACAGTAAGTACTCTTTTTTTGGTTTGGCTTATTTCATTTAGTAACACTGTCTTAAAATTCATCCGTGTTATCGTGTGTATCAGTAGTTCGTTCCTTTATATTACTGAGTAATATTCCATTGTAAATTTGTAGAAGAATTTGCTTAGTCATACCTCTTCCTGGGCATTTGATTTTCCCCCTGGTTTTTGACAATTGCAGATAAAGCTTCTGTGAACATATGTGTAGTTTTTGCATGGATTTATGCTTTCTTTTCTTTTGGGTCTCTTTCTCTCTCTCGTACTCTCTCTCTCGTACTCTCTCTCTCTCTTTCGACAATAAGTCAGAGCCCATGATAAAAATCTATGGGAGTAAAGTAATATTGTCATGTGAGAGAAATCTTTTTTTTTCCCAAGTGTAACCATTTATTCTTTTGAAGAGTTTATGTGCTGAGAACATTCATTTGGGTAGTATAGTTGCTATCAAATATACAGTTGGAATGTCTGTTTCTGTTAATCATTCAGTGAAATATAAATAAAACATTGTTTTTATCTTTTTAAAATTCTGCTTAGAATTATTTTGGTGGAAAACTCTCTGCTCAAGGGAAAATGCCTTGGATTGAATATAATCATGAAAAAGTTTCTGGCACAGAATTCATAATCGACTTTCTGGAAGAGAAACTTGGAGTGAATTTAAACAAAAACCTTGGCCCTCATGAAAGAGCCATCTCCAGGGCAGTGACGAAGATGGTGGAGGAACACTTCTACTGGTGAGTTCCCTGGGGTGCTTGATGAGTGCTCAGGGCCTGTCCCCATCCTTTGGAGTGAGCCAAGTTCTGTGTCCCTTTTCAGACACCCCCAAACCTTTTGTTTCAAAAAGAAAACTTTTCAAAAGTTTTCTGGATTCTGACTTAGAGGTCACAGTTGTGACTGTTAACTTTCTAGGTATCGAGAGCAGGATTGACGCTGTCTGTAGAGGCCCAGCTTGTACATATTTTAGGCTTTGTGGGCCATGTCTCTGTAGTAACTCTAGTTGATTTTTGAACAATGTGGGGACTGTGGGGCACTGACCCTCACACAGTTGAAAATCCACGTATAACTTTTGACTCCCTCAGAACTTAACTACTAACAGCCTAGTGTTGACCAGAAGCCTTACAGATAACATAAACAGTCAATTAACATATATTTTGTATGTTATATGTATTATATATTACATTATATATTACATTCTTATATATTACATGTATTATATATTACATATTATATATTACATTATATATTACATTCTTACAATAAAGCAAGAGAAAATGTATTAAGAAAATCATAAGAGAAAATACATTTATAGTACTTTACATATTTATCGAAAAAAAATCTGTGCATAAGTAGACCTGTGCAGTTCAAATCTGTGCCGTTCAGGGCTCAGCTGTACTCACCTTTGCCCTGCTGTCGTAGTGCAAAAGGGGCCATAGATGACATGCAAATAAATAAGAATGACTTTGTTTCAATAAAAGGACTATAATTTGAATTTAATTGAAATATAAAATATTATACTTTTGATTTTTTTTTTCTCAACCATTTAAAAATGTGAAAATTGCTTAGCCCATGGCAGTCATTGGCTGACCCCCGATCTAGATGGGAGCTCACCGAGGTGAGGTAGATATTTCAGTAGATGGGGCTCCTCACCAATACAAGCTGCCAAATTAAAGTAACAATGCAGCAGGTACCCAGAGGAGGGAGCAGAAACCTACGTCAGGGGGTCCTAGGCGAAATAAATTATGCCAGCTTTGAAAGATTATTGTCAGTTTTCCTTAGTTGACAAGAGAGTCTCTGTGTTCCAGAAGTAAAGCATCCTACTGCTTTCCAAGTGTCTTCGCCCTGATTGCCTGACTCCTAGCTCATATTCCTTGGCACAGAAGCATCACACACACTGTGTTGATGAGCTGACTCCGTTCTGCACGTGGCGCTGTGCTGGCTATGACGCCGTGTGGGTTAAACAGATATGGTTCTTCTTGCTTTACAAACTCATCATCATGTGGGTTTTCTTTTTCTTTTTCTTTCATCCATTTTCTGGAGTTTTAGCACCTTTCTATACACCCCCAGTAGGTAAAAGAAATTTTCTCTCTGATTTCTGCAAACTTTCTCTTTTTTCAGTGATTTAATTAAGAATTGCTAAGCTCACTCTTTTTGGGGGGGCATTAATTGTTACTCCTGGGTCAGTAGCTCACCCAGTAGCTTTTACCTCGCCCACTGAGAAGCTGTCTACTCAGTGTGGGGTTGACGGTAGAAGGTTCTTCACCATCACCTTCCTATTTCATCTCTTCGGCTCTCTTTCTAAAGAGAAAGCTTACTGTTCTGTCTCTTGGACTTTAAGTGATCCTCTATTTTTCTTTTCCTCTTTCTACTTTCAGTTCTTGCCCAGTTTATTCCAGGGCTGACCTGAAGTCCCACTTCTCTTCCCATCTCACACAGAGGTGAAGGTGGTGGGAACAAAAAGGGAAGCAGGCAGAGAATAGAGACAAAGATGCAGATCTGTGTGGTAGTAATCACGGACTGAATCCTGGAATGAACCCAGGTTTTTTCCTTATAGTAATACCTGTGGAGAACTGCTGGACCTCCCATCTCAAAGAGTGCAGGGGTTTGCAGTGTGGACCAAAATGCATGATTGCATGTGAGATGCTTAGCCCCAGAGAAAAGCCTGTGGGACAGAGCCTGTCTTACCTGCTTGCCAGGTTCCAGTCCCAGATTCGCAGCGATTGAGGGAAGTGATGAACCAAAACAGGGCCACCATGCTGACTCTCAGTGCCTTGCCTTGATGTGGCCCTCCAAAGCGCTTCTTTATTTGATCAATTGGGCCCATTAATGGAGGGGAGGGGGTTGCTAGCGCTTTGTCAGGTGCTTGAAAAGAAGCTGAAAACCTTACATTTCAATTGGTACTTTTGTTACAACTCTCATTTCTGCAGTGGTTCATAAAATTTATATTCTGGTTAGAAAGACTTATCTGGCAAGATTCCAGAGTACCACCCATCACTGCTTCTAGTTCTAGGTGTGTGCAATGTTTTGCATATGTTTACTTCCTGGTAGACGTTTATCTTCTCTTCTTTCTCCTTTCTCTTCTTGGTCCTTGCTCATATTTGCTGTGGGGCAGGGTGTGGTGGGAGAGGGAAGGATGGTTGAAGGGAGGGGTGGAAGAGAGAGCCAGAGGTGGTACCCTGGTAGGGAAGAATCTTAATTTTATAGACCACAAACCCCCAAGTGTTTGGGGAGTTTTTTGGCTCATACATAGACTTCTAGTCTCTTTAATTAAGAAAATACTTTTTTGGATTAGCTACTATTTCTCATTTGTATCTCCTTAAGAGTTAATTTGAGGAAGAAATAATGAAGGTGGGTTGTCAGTTCTTGACTGAAATGCAAATATAGTGAGCTTTCAAAAAAAAATTCCTGATTCCTCCAATTCCCCTAAGTTTCTAGTAGCAGAAGGAAAAACAGACATTTCTCTTTTTCATAAGGTTTCTAAACCTTTAGCCAACTTCTCGCTCTGGGGAGATGCTGAACAGGTTTTCCCTGAAAGCTCTAAAGCCCAATGGAGAAAAGACTAGGTCTCCTCATGGTAAGAAAATACCAGAGGCAGAGAATCTGTGAACTCTCCTCCCTTAGCCACCTCACTTCCATCTCCTTTTCAAGTCTCACAGGCAAAACACCAAATGTGCACCTGTGGAAACTGGGGCCAGCCTAGGGAACTGACCACTGTATGTAGGAAGATATTATAAGTACGAACTTTCCATGAGAGCTTGTTAAATTCTGAGACTCCATAAGCTCCAAGTATATACTGTCTGTATATACAGTGGTAGAAGAGGTGGAATTGATTGTTTGACTCAGTGGATTCAATTATCTGGAGTTTTCAGGTATGTTTATTTTGGTCTGAAACTTTAAAACTATTTCACTTCAGGTGTGATTTTCTGAAGAGCAAAGACAATGGGAAGCTGTATGTAATGTGACATAATTCTGAAGCTCTGTTTTAGGTCTGTTCAGATAAGCACACTCAGCTAGCTGTGCACTTGAAAACCATACAGCTATGTTCCACTTGCTTTATAAAACTATTACAAAAGATGAAGAAGACCGATTTTAATCTCCTTTGTTCCACTGAATGCATAAGTTAGATCTAATGCAGGCAAGTCGGTATAAAGGGAAGTCTGAGAGACACAGGGTCACATTACTGAGATGAAATTGATTTTTGGTAACAGAAACCGTAACTTCTGTGTGACATACTGTCCCCTCGTGGACATCAGAGAGTGTCTTAAGAGTCTTCCAACCCTATGGGGAAGTGCGTAGGGCACTGTTATCAAACTAGCCATAACATTTTCACCCATAAAAATATAGGCGTTAGAACAGGAAATTCAAAATCACTTCTTAGGTGGCCATAATTTTTAAAATTTTGAGTTTGGTTTTTGGTATAGTTTCTGTGAATGGGGAGGTGGGAAGCTTTAATAAAATGACTTACCCAAGGTCTTCTCTAAAAGCCAGGAGACTCTCCCTGATTACAACTCAGTTACTGTATTCTCCTCTGATAACTCCCTCCCAGTGTTAGATGCAGTGAGTGAAGGCTCTTATTTGGAGGAGCTAATCTAATGCCTGTGAAATGTGGTGAAACTACAAAAGCCCATCATATGCTCCTGCTGCACCCTGGAGCATTCAGAATACAAGCAAAATGTGGCACAACACCGAGAAAGGCGGTCATGGTCGGGAAGGCTACGAGCAAGGCCTCACCCATCAAACGGTGGTTTGCTATGGTTTGCAGTTTCCCGCACACTGATATTCATTAAGCTACGGGCCAGGTCTCATGTTAGGTTGTAATGAGAGAGATTTTCATTAAAAATCCGGAGTTGGCTTTTTCCTCCCTGTCGTCTTGATCTTTTTTAAAACATGTTCGTTCAGGGTTTATTCTTTAGTTTTGACTCAGATAATCATCCTTAAAAAAAAAACCCAAAAAACTCTTTGACCCCATTTTCTAGGAGAGATCAGATACATCAGTTGCAATAAAGAACATGAGTATCAACTTCCTGGAAAGAGACTCTCAGAATGATCAACTATTTTAATTGCTCAGCCTAGTGTAGTTTCCAAATTAGCCCTCTGTTGCCTCTCCCTTCAAGAATTCATGACTCCTTGTGCGGCAGGCCTCTCCCCAGTGGAGAGTGATACAAATCTCAGAAGAGAGCAGTGGCAGCCCCTTCTTCATTCTCCATAGGTACTGCAACTCTTTCCATTTTTCTTTTTAAATATTGTTACCCCTTAGAAACGGTTAGTGGTAGCTGGCTCAGAAGTGAAGCCTTTTTTCATTCGATCAATAATCCATTCTTTCAGCAAACTTAGTGAATGAGCGACTACTAGTGGCCAGGCATTGTGCAGCAGGGAGTGTGGGGGTGTGGGTGTGTGTGTGTTGGGGAAAGCAAGGTGATGAGAAGCTATCTTTGTCCTCAAGTGGCTCACAGGCTGGAGAGAGACATCGAGCCTTTATAATGGTTAGTGCTGGAGGAGAGTTTGAAGGACCAAGCAAAGGCAACCAGTAGCTGCTGGAGAGATGAGGGAAAGGCTTCCCAGAGGAGATGGTGTCACAACAGAATCTAGGGACAATCAGAGTTGCAGGTGAAGCAACTGGGCAGTAGGGAAGGATTAGGATATCCAGGCATAGGGAGCAGCATCTGCAAAAGTTTTGAGGCACAAAAGAGGCATTTGGGAGGCACATGTAATTCTGTATGGTGGTATATGGGGCGGTGCAGAGTGATGTGTTGGACCATGGGGAGGAAGCGGGCATACTGATCAAAAGAGCTATGAGGAGTTAACGAATGACTCTGAGAAGCAGTGTGATGTGATTAGATTTGTAAGCTCTTTGTGGCTGCCTTGAGGCAAATGGATTTCTGGAGGGCCTTGCGGGGATATCAGGAGACCTGCTAGGAGGCCACTGTCCTCAGAGATGAAAAATAATGAAGGGGTGAACTACAGTGTTAATCGAGTTAGAGAAAAGGGCAGGCTCCTAGGATGACTGGCTGTCAGGAGCGAGGGATAGGGAACATTGAGGAATAACTCCTGGGCTTCTTTCTGGGTTGGGTGAGGAGGAGCACATTTGAAGGGAAGGAAGATGATGAGTCCATTTTTGGAAGTCGTGGTTTGCAGCTCCTGAAGACCTCTTATGACATCCATGGATTTGAGAACAGAAGTCTGGGCTGGATATGGAGTTGGGAGTCATCGGTGAAATCATGGGCGGGAAATAGATTGCCCCGTGAGTGAGACATAAGAAGATGAAAGGAATAAAGATAAAAATCTTGAGAATGTGTAAGAGGTGAGAGGAAAAGCAGTGGAGATGTAAGCTAAGGGAGAATTTTAAGGAAGATGCCAACATTTTTGGATGCTCTAGAGATTTCAAGAAAGGTACGTGTGGAAAGAAGTTTGATTTGGATTTGGCAACGAGGAGGGATTGGACAGGCGTGGTATCGTGGAGTGGCACCTGGTGCAAGCCCCGCCCCGTGGACAGAGTTTTCAGGAAGTATGATTGCAGGAGGAGGTAGATTCGTGATTGTAATAGTGTGGAAGCATGTGTCAGTGATGTTATTGACCTATAGTAATTGATTTAGGAATCCATGAAGCACCCATTTTCTTTTGTATTTGAAATTTATGTACACTTCGTGAGGCTTGATCTTGAAAGAGCCTGTCTGGCCCTCATTTGTTCACTCTCTTCCTGACGCGCGTCTACAATATTGGGCTTAGGGAGTGAAAGAGAGGACAGAAATCAAGATCAGGGCAGGAAAGAGAAGGGAGAAAGACCAGACAGTTTCTGAGATTATCTAGCTGCGAAATTCTGAATCAGCCCAGTGTTCCTTCTTCTGTGGCCTGCATTCAGCTTGCTACTGCAGGTAGAGAACCTTACACTGTTGAAATGATGGGGGCTTCTCCCTTCTCAGCTGTCAGTGTGGCCCAGACAGCTGCTTCTTCCATCTGCACCTACTACTCTAATCCATTAGTCTTATAAAGCTCTGTACCCATGCTGTGTCCTCATCTTCTGTACATGGCCTTGTTTCCTGCTCTACAGAGGAAACTGATATCATTTGGCAGAAACTCTGAACATTTCTGCAGCCCCTCACCTCTTGCTACACCCTTCTTCTCTCCATCTCAGAGAAAAGTGATGTCCTATTTCTGTCCAAGCTGGGCCTTATAGCCTGGCCATCTAACTTTCTAACTTGCCCTTGAACTGTTGTTTCCCCATCACCACTCCTTATCCTTCAAACTTCCTTAGAAGACCTGTTCTCCACTCACAGCTTTAAAACTGCCACTAATGCCCCCGTCTACACATTCTCTATCTTGAGTCTAAAGCCTTCTGAGTTCTCAACCTTTAGGACATCCTCAGTTGGAGGGTCCCATGGGAAGTTCACATGTAACAAATTGACTCATCTTTCATCAACTAAGTCTGTTCTACCTTGTGTATTGCCAGTATTGGTTCATAGCATTATTACCCACTTAAACCATCAGCTTGGGAGAAAACACCTAATTTCTCTTTACTGCCTAATTCTGTATATACGTTGGTCTTTTTCTCATATCTCAGTATTTTTCCTGTGCATTCTCTATTCACCATCCTCTGTGCCATCACCTTAGTTCAGTCCATCATTTCTTGCCTGGTCTCACTGTGGTCTTCTAGCCAGCCATCTTCTGCCAGTTTCTCCATTTTTAGCCCTTCCTTCACATCACCAGAAATCTGATTATGTTTCTTGTCTGCTTAAAATCCTTCAAATGGTTAAACTTTGATTTCAAAATAAAGTTCAGCCCCCTTTGCATCAGACCCACACTGATCCTCGCCCATCCTTCCATCTTCAAACTCTTACAAGCGTCCTCAGGCATCCTGGCCCCACAAACCGGTTCTGAAGTTCTTGCAGTTTATCAACCAGCCAGTGCTCGCTTCCTGCACACACCTTCTTTCTCTGCTCTGCCTGGTGAGCTTCTGCTTATCCTTCAAGATCAGTTATGTTTATGACAAACCCTGTGTAATTTGCCTACAAAGAGCATATTTTTTCCCCATATCAACTTGTCAGTTTAGAGCCACTATATTCCTTATTTTTATACTTTATATGCTTTCTGGATGCTGTTATTACCTGGTCATGCTTAATTAAGGATAATTTAGGTTTTTTTTTAGTTTTTATTTTTATCACGGTGACATTGGTTAACAAAATCCAGCAAGTTTCAGGTGTACAATTCACAGTCAGGTATATATATTGCATTGTGTTCACCGCCCATAGTTAGATTTCTTTCTGTCACCACATATTTGACCCCTTTTGCCCCGTCTACCTCCCCCATCCCTGGATAATTTAGTTTTATTCACAGAACATTGTCTTCCAAAATAATGAAGGTCAGTATAGCCATTTTATTGTGAATTTAGATCTAGTACAATTAGAATGAAAGTGCTGAGTTATTCTAATGGAAGGTGAAAATTGACACCTTAATTACTTAGTTGCAGGTGTAAAGAAGAGCAAATGAAAAAGCATTTAGTATAAATGTTTTTAAGGAATTTACTAGAAGAAATGTGAGATCTTTTATATCAAAAACTCCATTGACTACACATTAATTAGTCACCATTACAATGTACTTTTTCCTCTTTTCAGCAAAATCCACTTCTTGATCCCTCAGTACTTTATTTTGAGAGACTTATGAAAAAGAGGTACACAGAGTTTTCTAACAAGATTTGTAGGCATTCCTTTAAAAAGGTAATAAAGAAGACTTATGGTTGTACAGAGTGTGTTCAAATTGGTTGTAGGACTTTTCACTAAAAATTAAGAGTGCTTAAAAATTTTTAAAGAAATCTGTTTTTCTTATTTTCATTTTGTAGAGGAAGGAACACTGAAAACAATGGAACAATATAAAATGATCAAAATTTCGGGGCCCCTTTTTTGCCTTTTCTTGAGGTGGAAAGTAGTGACAATTTACTATCATCCCTTGTGCTCTCTCTGTAAAAATATTATTCATTTTTCTCATCTTGTTGAAGTGGCCATTACTGTTATATCAACCAACAGTAGGAGTTGAGATGATTGCTAATACATCTTTTATTGCTAATTATGAGGAAAAACTAAATATCTTATGACTGTACACTCATAGCTACATTTTTTCTCAGCCTTCGATAGGAAACGCCTTTAATTTCTATCTACCAACATTCAACACTGTTAACCATAAAAAACTTCCTGCAGCCACAGGTTCAGAGAACAGTATCAGCAAAGGCCCAGATATTGCAACCAGCATAATGCGTGAACAGTGAATAGCTGCTTAACTGTTCATACATACATATTACATAGAAGCATCTGGATGGGTGAGTTTGCCACAGGCATCACCCAGATGGGAAGAATGATTCCACCAAGTTTTTTTGGTATTTGTATTCATTTTAGGGTCTTGGAAAACAAACCAAAGCAGAGAGTTGACTTTCTGCAGAGCAAGTTGTTAATGTAATATTTATAATATATATTATTTATAACGAACATATCTACTTCCTAATTCTGTCACAAAGACAAAAGTTTTTTTTAATCCTTTTATATCATGAAGTATAAAATGCATGCACAAGTGTGCAAAACAAAAATATGCAGCTGAACACAGAGCATATACCTGTGTAACCATTGCTTTGATCAAGAAAAAGAATGAAGCCAGCACTCTAGTCACTGCCAGATGTTCCCCTGTAGGGAGGTACGCACTATCCTGCCTAAAAGCCTTCCTACTTGTTTTCTGTGGAGTAGCCTAAGAGAAAGCAAAAACATGGCCTTGGGGGATGGGAGGGTCTGAGGGCGGGTACCAGGGGAGATTTGGCGGAATTGTAGCATGGCATCGTTATCTAGATTTGGTTCTGTGTCTCTCACAGGTCCTAAGTCTAGGCATCAACTAGAGCCTGTTGTAATATTTGCCATGCAGACTGCTTTTAAAAAAAATAAAAGCTACAAGGATTCAGTTCCTCCAGAGTGTGCCTAATTCTGAAGTATTGGTTGGAAATTGACCCTGTGGAGCTGATATGTATCTAATGCACAGTAGTAACTTGTTTCCACACAATTCCAGGACGTTAGCTTATTGCCAGTGGGTGGACAATCTCAATGAGACCCGGAAGATGCTCTCTCTTAGTGGTGGTGGTCCCTTCAGCAACCTGCTGAGGTGGGTTGTGTGCCACATAACGAAAGGAATTGTGAAACGCGAGATGCATGGCCACGGCATTGGCCGCTTCTCAGAGGAAGAGATTTACATGCTGATGGAGAAGGACATGCGGTCCTTAGCAGGGCTTTTGGGTAATGTATCACACCTATTTTATATTTTCTCTCTTTACTTTTTGCATGTTTGGTAAAGCACTGTTAGTTTACTGATTTAAAGTTTTATTTTGGTTGGTTTCTTTGCTTCCATGTGTAGGTTGCTGTCTCACCATGGGTTTAATTGTGCTTGGGAAGCCCCTCAAAGAGAAGCACAGAGCTGCGTGTGTCCATGGGCGGGTGAGGATGCTCAGAGTTGAATGATGCACCCTTGTTTATCTGGTCGGCTGGGCTGATGTGATTCTGTACTGGGCAGAGCTTGAGTCTTGGCTATGACAATTCATAAATATCATTTGAATTCAGGAGCTTCTATGTATGAAAAGTTGTCCTCTCCTGGGGACAACTAATGTGTAGGGAGCCAGGCCCTCTGTGTGACTAGTCATATGATCCAGTCCTTTGGGCTGCTGATTTTGTTTAGAGAAGGTGAGTTTTCACTGGCCCTCTCTCAGTGCCCTCATCTCCATTCTGGAGCACATTAGGTACCTCATCTCTAGGAAGTGGGGTTTGGGATTTGTTTTGTTGAAACCTATCTGGGGCCCCAGAACTGGTGGCTGTGCTGGGCATAACCTGCCCCCTACAAGGGACCCACTCTGATTGGCTTACTGGACCTGGAGTCCTCCCCTGAACCCCAGACTGCAGAGGGAGATCCCAACAGCACATCCAGCTCTCGACTAGTTTTGCTGTGTTGTGTGTGTGTGTGTGTGTGTGTGTGTGTGTGTGTGTGTGTGTGTGTG
>NW_006494614.1:2168811-2187888 GCF_000325575.1 Pteropus alecto
ATTCCTGCTCTAAACAGACATACATTCAGAAGCACTGCCTGGCTTGAAGACTGGACCTTCTGGTGCTTTGCTTCTCTGGGTCCAGGTGGACCTGCCCAATGTGGATGTGAGTGGAATTAGTCTCCAGTTTTGCTCATTCCTTTGGAAGCTTAGACTGGACTTGACCTCACAGAGCAGGTGTGCAGAGGGTCATTGCCTTCTTAGCAATGGCTCTATTTGCTCCTCCCTTTCCTCACCAGCTCATGCTCTTGGGAGCCCTGGCAAGGCAGGTGTTGAGCTCTCAAAGTTAAGACAGAGATTATGCCAGTAATGCATTCCTCATCTCTCACAATTTAACAATGTTGGCTCCTTAACTAGAGAGGGGTGATCATCACCTTTCTGAAGCATTTCTGGTTGGGAGAACCAGGGAGCAGGGTGCTAGCTATAATAATGATAATGGCTGGTGTTTCTCTGGCATGTAATGCATTAGAAAAATGCTTTCTCCCAAGTTGTGGTAAATGAATCGCTGATAGCTAGGCGGGATACCTGACAAGTATTCAAAACAGTATTCCAAGTCTAGATGATTTTTTGCAATGAGAAACTGAGTGGGCTACTCGAAAGCTGAAGTTATATTCTGTATGGGGGCCCAGGGAGTAGTCAAACTCTCTGATAGAAGCACTTTATCTGCATTTGTGGAGGGAGAGCTCTTTGGCTGAACATTATAGTTTTTCTTACTCAGTGAAGCAAAAATCATTTTCTCTTTTCACCCATATTTAGGGCTTACTTTTCATGCCCAGATGCCTAAGAGACTCAAAATATAAAATGACTTTTTGTTGAGATTGTTCAAGCTTTGGGGAAATTGTCCATGAGTGTGTTTGATTCATCAGGATAAATTAGTTATTGATGTTTCAGTTCAATTGATGTCAATGATTTGAACACCTCTATGTGCCAGGAGCTGGGGAATATAAAGAGGAATTAGAGGTCGTCCCCACTCTCAGGTAGCTTATAGTCCAGTGGCAGAGATGAGATTATAAACTAGGAGTATGCAAATTATGGCCCATAGCTGGTGGCCTATTTTGTTGTTGTTGTTTTTTGTTGTTGTTGTTGTTGTTTTTAATGGCCTATGAGCTCAGAATGTTTTTTTTTACATTATTAAAATGTCAGGACAAAAATGCAACAGAGATCAAATGTGGCCTGGAAATCCTAAAATGTTTGCCATCTGATAACTCCACAGAAGTTTGCTGGCCCCTGCTCTAAAAGTGTAACTATGCACAAGCAGGGTTGTAGCAGGTCCCATGACAGCGATCTATACTTGGTGCTCTGGGGACACAGCAGAAGCAGGGATGAAATGGTGGGGAGGACTGGCGGGGAGGAGACACAGAAGAGGTGGTCATCGTGTTGGCCCAAGAAAGTGAGCAGTTGTCCTAAAGAAGAAAATAAGGAAGGACCTTCCAGGAGAATCATGAGAAAAGGAGACATGAGTGAGGGGCATTTTGGAATCAAAATGGTTGAAATGAAGATTAAAAGGTAGGTGGGGGCTCTATTACAAGAGGTGATGCTTGTGCTAAGAGGTAGGTACTTTATCGTACAGAAAACATAGAGGCTTTGCAGATTTCTGAGTATAAGGAAGAGCCATGTTTGTGATTTAGAAAGTAGCTCTCTTAATGTCACAGAGGATGGATTAGGCCTGAGGTGTCGGTGGTAAAGAGAGACTGATGTACTATGGATGTAGTTTAAAAAATATAGTTAAATTCAAATTCAAATTTTAAAAAATTACTTAATTTTAATTTTGGTATATTAAAAAAAAATCTTTACAACCAGAGCAGGTCGAAACAGAATGTGAAATATGATTCGATGATCTAAAACATATTAATAGTATTTGTTATGAATAGCTCAAGGAAAATCATAATTATCTAAGCACTAGAGAGGCTTTTGATGATGAAATTCAGTATCTGTTCCTAATAAAAACTCTTCAAAAAAGGGACTTGGAGACTAGTTCCTTAACATGATGGAAGGATTAAGCCCATAGTCAGCGTCACTCTTCATGTTGTCACTAGGAACATCTCCACTAAAATCAGGACAAGGATTCCTGCTCACTATTATCTAATGTAGTTTTTGGAGGGCCTGATAATGTAGTTGGAAAACATGAAAAAAAGATGATATCTCCATGTTGGAAAGAGCAGACAAATTACTTTTTATAGAAATTAAGAGATTATGTAGCTAAAATAATGGTGAATCAACTAAAGTTATTATAGTTAATGAAGTTTACAAGAGTTATAAACATGTTAATATCTACAGTTTTCTAGAGCATTCTAAATAACAAGTTAGAAATATAACTTAAAAATCCCATTCACAATAGCAATAAAAATTAAAAAAATATTAGAAATATGATTTGTGAGAAATATTCAAGACCTACAGAAATAAAATTAAACAATTTTAATAAGTTTTTTTTTTTAAAAAAAGAAAATAGAGAGTGTACCTTTGTTCATACATTTATTCATTCATTCGAGAGCGATGACTCTATGGTCAGAGTCAAACCCCAGGTTCATCACTCACTAGCTCTGTGACCTTGGACAAGTTTCTAAACTTCTCTAGGCCTCAGTTTCCTTGTATGTAAAGTGGGGACAATAATGATGAGAAGAAAAGTAATACATCTCAAGTGCTCAGAATAGTGCCAGACATGTAATAAGTAACCAGATAACAAGCAAATGTAAAATACAGCTGTGACAAGCATCGGGAAGGAGAGGTTCACTGTGCTGTGAGAGCCCATAATGGCGGGGGGTCGCCCAGTGGTCAGTGCTAGTCCTTTTTGGTTCTGCATGTTCCCATGTTCTCTTTGGGAAGCTGTGTGTGTTTAAAGCAGAGGTAACTGTATGTATAGCGAATGCCTGATCTTTGCCTCATGCAAGAAGTGCACACATTGTCTATTTTCATCTCCCTCCCAAAAGGACGAGAGTCAAAAAGAGCATGGAAGATGTAAAAATTAAGAACAAAAAGAAAAAAGATTATGTTTTTTGGAAGCAGCATGGATGGAGGCAGGAAGCCTTGTGGCCAGCACATGAGAGAGGGGGTTCTGGAGTCATCACCTGGGTTCATATCTTGGGTCCCCCCACCAGTTACCAGCTCTCTGACTTCACATGAATAATCTGAATTTTTTTCATCTGCAAAAATGGGGTTGGAACAATACCTACATTATAGAGTATGAGGACTAAATGAGAATTTATGTAATATACTTTGTATAACGACTGGCACATCATAAATGCCCAATAAGTATTAGCTAACATCACTTTCACAGATTTTAGATGTAATACAACTGCATGGGGAGCATTGTTCTCTGGGGAAAAAAATGTCTGCGAAAGAAACCTTTTTTCTGATTTTAAAATTTATCAGTTCATTGTAGAAATTTGGGAAGGTTCAGAAAAGCACAGAGAAGGAAAATGTCACTGTAATCTTATAACCTATTACTCACCACAGTTACTATTTTGGTATATATCTTTCCAATATTTTTATGCGTCATATGTATGTATTTGTACATGAACATAATTTTCCAACCTGCCTTTTCCCCACTCATACACTGCAAATATTTTCCTCTATTTAAGTATTCTATACCATGCAATTCTGTGTACTTGGCATCACACTGATGCCATAAAAACTGATATAAGACCCATCAGCCAAAATTCCACTTTGTCCTCTGCCTCTTTTATATTTCTCTTTAATTATTAATCTTGAGTCTATGGATATGACCTTGAAGCAGAAGAGAATTAAGAGAGAATGAAGATAAGAAATACATAGTTGCGTCCCATTTTAGCACAGAGATCCCCAGCTTTGGCCATTAGATATGAGATTAATGTAAGACTAGAAGACGGAATCCAGTACAAAATCAAAGTAACACCACCCATTTGTTAGATGAGGAAACTGAGGCACAGAAAGGTTTAGTGACTTGCTTATGGTCTACAAGCATTAAAAATTGGTGGCAGGAATCAAATCCAGGCTGTCTGACTCCAGATCCCTGTTATTTTTGGCCCCCAAACTACCCTGAAGTTCCTCATGAATTGTGACTTAGAGTTGTGTTATGTCAAGATGACTCCTATTGAACATTTTCTAAAGTTACCAGAAATTTAATTGGCAAGTTAAAATGTAGTTTTCAGAGTAATTTTAAAATATGTTTTATAATGTTGCTTCTGGAGTTTGAGTACAGAATTGCGTATGGAGTGTTATCATTGATTTAGATTTCCTGGGCTTTGAAAGTTGAAGTTGTACTCTTCCTTTGGAGGCTGGCTCCCCAACAGAGAGATGTGTTAAAACTCCAGGCTGAAGTGCATAAGTACTTGAGAAGTGATCTCTGTTTAGGAGTGGCAATTAAAAGAGCCAAGTATATAAAGTGGAATTTGTTAATGAAAGTGAGAAAAAGAAGCTGAGTGCCAGCCAACTATACTTGACTAATAAAAAATGTAAAGCTCTTTCCCCCTAGTCTGAAGCCTTTTATTAAGACATAAAAATGGGGAGTCTTTATTTTTCAGAAGCCTTGTTGACACTGGATTGGCACATGTCAAAGAGTCAAATCTATTGGTTATTTTAATAAACATCAGTGTGTGATCTTGACAGTTTAATAAAGACTAAAGGGATGCAAAGTAGTGCTTCCTTTGGATAGGCAGTAACACGAGTCACTTACCATGCGTGCTTCATATTACCCTTATCAGCACGTATAGTTAGAATGTGGTATAGTTATCCAGAATGGTTGTGTTTTGCTGTTGAGTTAAAAAGATAATTTTGTTTTTCAAATACATAGATATTTGATCACTTAGTTCTTAAATAATATACAGAAGATTGAAATAAGCTTTTGTGCTAAGTAATAGAAAATCTCTAGCCCACTCTTAACCAAAAATGCCTTTGGGGTTCCACACCTCCAGACTGGGAAGGCTCACTAGAGGGCACAAGTCATGTTGTGGCACAGGACGAAGATGGACTGTGGCAGAGTTAGGGGACTCAGGAAAAGGTGGAGAATATGGCTGCAGTTATGCCTGGAAGTCTGGGCCAGAAATCTTTGAAAGGCAGGGTGCCACTTTGCAGACCCGCTTACACTCTGGCATGTCAGGAGGAGAGAGCTGGTCTCAGTGACCTGGGACTCTAAAGAAGGAAGCTGGGCTCTAGTAAGAAAAACCTAGTGTGTGGTTGCTACAGCCCAGGAGCTGCCCTTTTTTAGCAGTGTGCCTTAAGTTGTTGCCAAACCCTTTTGATGGGCTTATACTCTTTGTTTTGTGGTTCAGACTTCTCTCAGTCACAATACAAGATTGCATTTTGATGCATTTGGAAAGAAGCTTTCAAATAATTTGACCAGAGCTGAGTTATTAAGGAGAGTTGATGTGGCAACCCCTTGTGTGGGTTGGGGGAATTGCTGCTAGGCCTGAGTGTTATCTTATCTCTTCTGACTCCTAGGGCTCAGGCTGGAGTAACAGGCAGCAGGATGGGGGCTGCTGGTGATAGTTCAGACTGCTACAAAAGACTCTTAGGGAGGTGGTGCATGTATCTGATTGTGAAAAAATAGCACAGACTGCTAAAAATCTAATGTTTCTTTTGCTTTTAATTGGACTGTTATAGACTCTGGTGACACAGTAGTTATCTGATGGGAAAAGCAAATGAACGATTGGTAAATAGAGTTGGTTTAGGAGAGATAATATATAGGGGGAAAATATTAAAAATACGGTTTTAGTTATGAGGCTCAGCTATGCACCATTGGTATGAAATAAGTATCTATTGGATGAGTGAATGAAAGATTGAATGAACATCGGAACGCATTTAAGAGACAGCCAATCCTGGATGCTAGGATCTGTGGATCTGAAAGTATTTTACGAGCAAAAAAAATTGAAATTTGTGAATGTATTTAAGGAGTGGAATCGGAAATAGTGATGGGTTCTCCAGGTGGAACCTGCAATTTTCTATCAAAGAATGTTCTTTTCAGCTAGGAATAGAGACTTAGGAGGGAGAGCATACTTGTAATAATTGGAATTCGGACAGAAAGGCAGTGCCTTTGATGGAGGACTGTGTGAATCTGACTGTATGGTCAAACACACAAAGGTGTTCTAGGCTCTTTGTGAGGGGCTGAAGAGACAGTGGTGAACAAGTCGGGCACAGCCCAGAGCTATTAGAGCTGCCACCCGAGGGAGATATTATTGTGAGCCTTTGTAACATATAGCAACACTAATGAGAAGTGCCTCCTTGGAGAAGTACTAGGTGCAGCACGGGCATCTTTGCAGGGGAACTAACGTGGTTAGAGTGGTGGCTGAAAGCTTCTTTGAGGGGATGACATGTAAGGTGGTCTCTGAAGAAGTAGCTGGAATGAGAGGCAGTCGTGTGTGTGGGGAAGAACGGATTGAGACAGGGAAGTTAATGTGGAACATAGGAATGCCTCATGTGAAGGCTCCGAGACGAAAAGCAACTGGGAGCCTTCAGGCGATGAAAAGACGGTCAGTGTGTTTGGAAATTGTGTGAAGGCTGAAGTGTGGCATAGGGTGGAGGCAGGCAGGGGCTAGATCGCACAGGCCTAAATTATTTTGAGCTTTGTTCTAAGAGCAATGGAAGCCATCAGAGATTGAAAGTAGGGAGGGGCCTGACCTTGTTTATGTTGAATGTGCTGGAGGGGCCAAGAGTGGATTCGGGGGCCCAGTGAGGAAGCTGTTGCAGTCTAAGAAAGATAAGATGGTTCTTTGGACTACAGCCATGGTGATAGAATCGGGCATAAAATAGTAGATTAGAGCTATATTTTAGAGACAGAATTGATTCAAATTTAATGATTTGATATGTGTGTCTGGGGAGGGAGGTGGTGAAGGAGAGGGTAGGGGTAAAGAATAACCAAGTTCTTGACATGAAACCTCGGTAAACAAAGTAGTCATTCATGAGTTGGAAACCACTTGAGAGGTAGAGGAGATCATGAATTTCAGTTGTGGTTATGCAGTTTGATATCCCTGCAAGACAGACATGTGAGTGGAAACGATGTGATAAAGGCAGCCTTTCCAATCAGCGGAGAAAAGACATTAATTCAGTCAATGGTGTTTGGACAGCTGGCTAATCATTTGGAACAAAATAAATGTAATCCTGACTTTATGTCATATACCTGTATAAATTGCAAATGAATTAAGCATTTAAGTATAAAAAAATAAAACCATAAAGGTTTCAGGATAAAATATGGGAAACTTCTATATAATCTTGAACTTGGGAAAGGTTTTTTACATATGGCACCAAAGGAAGAAACTATAAACGAAAAATTGAATTGCTAGGTTACGTGAGAAAAATGAAACAAACCTCCTGTATGTCAAAAGTCACTGTAAATAAAATTAAAATTGAAATGGTAAGCTGGAAAAATGTTTGCAACATGTGACAGAAGAATTAATATTACTAAATATACAAAGTGCTTCTACAAATCAAGAAGAAAAAGGAATTTCTAAAGGGGAAAATTAGGTAAAAGACATAGTAATCAGAGCAATGCAAGTTAAAAAATGAGGCACCACTCTGTCAATCAAATTGGCAGAATGTTTTATTTTTAATAATGTGTAGCATTGGTGGGAGAGTGGAGGAGGCACCGATATACTCTGCTGGTAGGAATGAAAACTAGTGTATACTTTCTGAAATTGAGTTCCACAGTTTCGAGAATCCTAACATTTTACACATTTATTTCTTAAATAATTCAATCGTTAGGATTTTTCCTAAGAAAATTGCGACAAAGATTTATCTGTAAAGAGGATTATAATACTGAAACATTGGAATCTTATAGTCATTAATAGTATGGATTTTTTGTCTGGAGTCCCTTGTTTTCGTTTGAGAAGGGAAGGGATACTCAAGTTACTTTAGGCACTCGATGCCCTAATCTCCCCCTCTTATACTGTCAACTTTAGCTGCTTTTAGTGGGGAGGGCTTGAAAGTTTAACTGTGGCAGAACTCATAGAAGTCAGTATATCTTTAGGTGCCAACTTGTGGCTCATTTGTGAGTAATCTGCATTACTCTTGAGAATGAGTGATGCCATTTCGTCTGTTCTCTTTGGTCACAGACATACCTAAAGAAATTATTATTACTGCAAAGAATGCTCTAGAGGACTAGGCGGTGAGCTGTGGTGTCGGGAGTTTGGAGTGCAGCGGACTCTGCTTTGTGGCTTGTAAAACAGGTTGGGGCAGCTAAAGGTTTTTTTAAGGGTACAAAGTTAAGTGACAAGGAGAAAATCAGACACTCAACTCATAATTTGCTCCTATATAAGTAAGAATTGAAATACAAACTAGACGAGGTCTCTAGTGAAGACTTCAATATTTCTAAACAACTAACAGACTAACTAGCAACCTAATTAAACTTATTTTCGTCTTTGTTATACACGAGTGCTATGCTAGGCCCTTGGGAAACAAAGATAAATACGAATGATCTCTACCTTCAAGAAGCTTAATCTAGTAGTACTCAGGTTTCTAGGCCCAAACAATGTCCTAGGATGTGAAACATTTCCCATATGATCTTGGAACTCCAATTGTATAATCTTTCAGAAATGTGGAGAATAGGGAAAATGTCAGAAGATGGACATAGGAAATTGCCCTATTTCTTTCTTTCTTTTTTTGAAATTTTCAATTACAGTTGACATTCAATATTTTATATTAGTTTCAGGTATACAGCATAATGGTTAGACATTTATACAATTTACAGAATGATCCCCCGGATTAGTCTAGTACTCACTTGGAATTATATGTAGTTGTTACAATATTATCGATTGTATTTCCTATGAAGTACTTTACATCCCCATGACTGTTTTGTAACTACCAATTTGTATTTCTTAATCCCTTCACCTTTTTCACCCAGCCTCCCAACCCCCGTCCCATCTGGCAGCCATCAGTTTGTTCTGTATATCTGTTAATCTGTTTCTGTTTTGGTCTTGAGTCCACATATAAGTGAGATCATATGGTACTTGTCTTTCTCTGACTTATTTCACTTAGCATAATACCTTCTCAGTCCATCCATGCTATAAATGGCAAGATTTTACTCTTTTTTGTGACTAACATTCCATTGCATGTATGTACCACATCTTTATCCAGGCATCTATTGATAGGCATTTAGGTTGCTTCCATATCTGTCCTTTTTTCTAAAAGGGAAGGGAGAAGTAGATTCTGATAGGAAAATAAAATAGTAGAATGAATTTTTAAATAGGTGGTTAGATTTCATGAAGGACTGTTGTTGGTTCCTTGTGAATAAATCATACCAAAAAATGACCATTGTGTCTTCTTGACTTGCTGGACTTACTAGTTGGATAAACTATCTCTTGATTTCCTCAAACCTTTGGATGCCACTTCTTATGATATTCTTGTGGGCAAGATGATTAGTTTTCAAGAGGGGGCTTCATGGATATGAATGGTGCCACCAAGGTTTTTTGCTGTGGTGGAATGGAGAGCGACTCTCCACCCCTGCTTCACCTAAAGCAGCTCCTCTGTTGATATATTGGAAATATATTGGAAATCTGCCATATTTCATTTGACAGAGAACTTCCTCTACCAAAGAAAAAACTGGATTAATTGTGGTGGATTTGTGGCTGGTTAAGTAACTGCATCCTCACTGTGCCGATTAATGGATTGATAAAACCTGAAGAGAGCTCTCCAGGGACTCTGCTCTTGACTTTTCTCGATGGCCTGTTGACAACTTCAAAGTCATGGTAATGGTTTTAGAATGACTTCAGGTCGAAAGATAGCTAAAAAATTGGACAGGAAAATCAGGATATAGAACGCTTTCAACCTTAACAAGAAGAAACCTCGTAGGGATAAGTGTCACATTCTGTACTCAGGTCCCAAATTGAATTGCACACATACAGGGTGGGGAGAGACGTGTGAAAAAAGGCTTAAGGATTTTAGTTGATTTCAATCTCTGTATGTCACCAGAGTGACGGGCTGCCAAAAAAGCTCATAAAAACCTAGCCTGTTTGAACAAAGCATAGTGTCTCAGCTTAAAAGTTGTTTCTTCAAAGACACCTTTCTGGAACTTTGCCGGAACGTGTCAGGCAAACCTGTTCCGTGCGCCCGGGTACCTGGTGCTTTCTTCCTCAGAGCACTCCCTGTACCTTCTCTCAGTGACTTAGTTCACCTGTCTCCTCAGCTGGACTTTATGCCAGGCCTGGTGGATTCATTTCTGTCTCTAGGGCCTGACTGGGTGCCTGGCACACATGAGGCGTCCAACAAGTATTTGTTGAACTAAAGAGTGCCACGATCCGTTCTGGGATCTGTCTTTTAAAAGGAATATGCCAAACGAGGGCGTATTCAGAGAAGAGAGATTAGGAAGGTAGTTTGTCTCAAAATAACTTTATGTGAGGAATTCGAGGACCTTGGGGATGGATAGTCTGGATAAGTGAAGATCATATACCTGTTTATTTCAGATATTGAAAGTGGGCAGTGACTTTGGTGTTGCCGCAGATGACGGACGTATTTGGGGAGAGGAGCGGAGGAGAGGAAAGTGGGTTGTGTACGTGGGAGAAAGACAACAGATTACAGCTCAGGGTAAGGCAGCACTTTAAAATAGACCTGTGCAGAATCAGAAGGGCTTGTCTTGTGGTGCGGTCAGAGCAGCCTTCTTTGGAATTACCCCAAGGTGAGGTTGATGATGGCCATCAGGATAGCTGAGGAGTCTTTTTACAGATGATGGGATGTCTGTCTAGAGATGGTCTCTGGGGGCCCTTCCAGTTCTGGTGGTTTCATGATTTTATATTCATTCTAGAGAGGAGGAAAGACAGTTTACCGAGTTATAAAACAAGGCAGAGGCCAAGCAGAGATTCTTTCATTCGTGTTTGATTGACCTCTTGGATTGTGCTTTATGTTTAGGCAGCTACTCATGTCTTCTGAAGGCATGGTGCTTCAAATGGTCTGTGTTTACTCTCTCTTGTTATTAAATCTACTTTTTGAACAATAGTTGTTTTCCAGTAAACCTCTGTTCTAATCTTCTACTTCTTTTAAAGTGATTTTTTACTCAAAGGCTTTGGACACTAGCAAACTTGTTTTTGTTTTTAAGGGAGCTTCGGAATAGGCTATTTTAATAGCTGCTCTTCTTACCCTGTTTAATTATATCATGCAAACAGCACTGCGTTCACATTAGGCCTTCTGGCCTAGATTGGGAGCCAGTGGGAACACAGCAGCCACACGCCATGCCTCCCAGTGAACATGACAGGGGGAAAGCCTTCAGGACTAGGCAGCAGAAAAGGATGAGAAACATTATATCTGTGCTCACTTTAGCACATTTAGTATATGTTGAGTAACCGCGAACAGAGGGCCAAGGAGGAGAATAAAGGCATAGAAGTAATTGTGCCTGTCAATCTAGCCAGAAGGATAGAACCCCCAGATAAAAGAAGAAAATAATAGACACTAAGAGGACTGTGCCAGAACCTCAAAGCAGGGTTTCCTAATGCAGATTCTGAGCCCTTTCCGAATTACCTGTTCTCAGCCCTGATTGCTCATTAGAGACTCCTTGGGGGCTTTCAAACACAGCTGCTCAGGCCCTGCACCAAGCCAGAGAATTCAGAGTCTCAGGGGCGGGGCCTGGGGAAAGGCATTTTTTAAATTCAGCATGTAATTTGAATATGTGTGTAATCTAATATACGGCAGGGGGTGAGGACGGTGGGTGAAGGGCCATGGCAGGGACCACTAGAGACTGTGCCTTGGGTTGGGAAGGTATGAAAGGGAGAAAATTGTGATCTTTTATAAGGGAGATGATACAATTCAAAACAAACGGGCCTACTTCACAGTTTTGTCAAGAAGGTGACCCTGGTTGGGTCTGTCTGCATGGTGCTTTGCCCCATCCTTCCGGCTTTCGATGTCAAAAACCTGTTATGTAGACTGCAGATATTTTGTGTGGATAATTTTTAGATGCTATTTTCAACAGCGTCTTGAGATGTTGTAGCCTTATAGCACCCCTGAGAGCTAGTTATTTTACAGTGGAGGAAGCCAAGTGAGGGTCAGACAGGCTGGGGACTGGGTCTCAGGCTGCTCAGCTAATGACAGTGCTTTTCTTCTGCTCCAGTGCCACTTCTGTATGTTTGCATCTGTGGTTTATTAAAATTACATGCAAGGGTGGTAATAATTTGACTAACAAACCATAAATTCTATTTTTACCTCTATTGACTGGTTTCTGGTGAGAGCCTAAGCTTTTTACAAGTTCATACTAGAGTCCTGTACCCACCGACTGAAGTGGAAGTGATTTACTCTGAAAGGCCTTTACATATTATTCAATAACTCGAAATTGCTTGCTGCTCACTAATGGAGAGGACCATTAGATCAGATATTCAGAAAGCATCAACTCTTCTTTTCAAGCATCCTCTCCATCCCAGACTTCCCTGGGGGAGGAATGGATGGCCGGGGGCCCAGATCTCCTTAAATAGCCAGTGATTGGTGGGGCCAGGCCTTGCTCTTATTTAAGTGTTTGCAGCCATATGGGGACTTGGCAATTGTGGGCCAGAGTTGTGGCTCGTTTCTTTTCCATTTTTATTTTCACTATCTCATTTGGTAAAAATGTTGATTATTCCTGCAAAAATAAAAATTCCTTTTAGCAGAATAAAATTAAATGCTAATCAGTACTGAGTTCTTAGAAATCTTTGTGGGTTATTTAATAACACAAATTGGTTGGTATAATTCTGACAGAAGTGATCTGATCTCTATCCAGGGGGCATTCTAAATGATTCTTCCTTTGAGAATAGTGACTTTGACTTTGTGTTTAAATTTTCAGGGTTCTAATTCCTGAATGATTAGAATAACAGAAAGAAATATTCACAGATAGCACCATGTAGATAGTAGGTCTTTAAATCTTTATCAATACACATCCATTAGATTGATACAGAATGATACGGTTCAGTGCTTTCCCGGTATTGCCAGGTATGGAAGCCCTCCCTATTTGTGTTTTGTTGGCTGATTTGCCTGGATAAAATGCATTGAGTAGATTGCCTGACTCAGGGAGGAATGATAGATAAATCATTCCTAATACATGAAGTCAGTTGATTGATCCTTGGTGAACCCAACAGCATATTTTTTTTATTTAAATTATTTAATTAGTATTAAAAAGATTATAAGCAACATTTAAAAAAATGACAAGTATTTAGAAGACTTCCATTATTCTATCATCAAACTCTATTCTATTTCCCTATATCTTCCAGATGTGTATTTTTAATGAAATTTCATTTCTGATATACACATCTCTGTATTTTCTTCATTTTTTAAAGCAAACTCTAAACATATTTCTGTTTGACATATTTAAAAATGTTATGTCCTTTAATAGCTGTATACTACTTTATTGTGTTGGAAAGATTAATTCCCTTAAAGTTGGCCCTATTTTATTAATAGATAAAATTAAATATCTTCATGCTTTACTTCTGAGGAATTATTTACTTGAGATAGACTCATAGGAGTGAAATTACTGGGTGAAAGATTATGAATGCCATTAGGTCTGTTCTAGGGCATTGCCGTGGTGTTTTCCAAGAGAAGTACAGATTGGCAACGTGACCAATAAAAGATTGAGGTACCAGTTTCACTGAAGGCTTACCAGTAACAGTTCTTACTACTAAAACAAAGTTTATCAATTTATTCATTGTAAACTATTATCTTAAGCTTATTCTGTTTTCCGATTCTTTAATCACTTGTAAGAAACATTTTTTCTTCTAATTTTTCCTAATTATGTTTCTTATGAGAATTAGTCATTCCTCCTTTGTCCATTTTTCTAGCACATCTTGAGGTTTTGTTTAAAATCTAACTTGATCTATTTATATCTCACAGATATAGTCGCTGAGTGATATTCGAGGCAGATATTTTCACGGTCTCATTTGGAATCTTAAAGATTTATTTGGATGGACTATCTGACTCATGGCCTTCTTCAGTTCTGACCCCACTGTAGGCATCCACTGTGCTTGTGTGGACCTTTTTGGCCAACACCTCACAGCCTGGAATCTCAACCCTTCAGTGACCTCTGCTCCTTCCATTGAGCTGCCATAGGCCAGCTCCCCACTCAGCACCTAGGGCTGTCCAACTGCTGACCAGGACCTCCTGGCCTGCCAGCACATCCCTCTTAGCTTATCTCACTCTCACTCTTGATCCCTGACTGCCTCCGGACCTCAAGCTTCTTTTTTATTTACCTTCCCCCCACTCCACCATTTTATTAGCCCTTTCTTATATTGACTTTCCTCTCATTGGGTCAAGCCTGAGATCCATCATGAAAGCTACCCTCTTCTCCAGTATCTCCCATCCCTAGGACCAGTCCTTCATCTTCCTCATCCAGCAGTTCTTTGTTCATCCCAGTCAGCCTTTTCGCTCTGCTGAGTCCCAACCCCTCTACCCACTCCTCTCTTCAGGGGTTTAAGTTCAAACTCTGTTTTTTCTCTTCGATCCTTATTTCTTTACAGGCTCCTTCTACTGACCATATAAAACTTTCCTATCGATAAGAATAAAATTCAAATTCTGTCCTATATCTTGCCTTCCCCTCACACAGCAGCCTATTTGATTTGTAGCAACGTCATACTCTTCACTCCTTCCCATTTACTCCTTGAGCCACCACATCCTGACTCCCGGTTCCCACTCCCACCCTGCCCAGAAATTGCTTGTGAAGGGGTAAATAACATCCTGCCTCACCACCAGATCCATTTAAAAGCCCTTTATTTTAGTTTTTTTTAATTTTGACTCTTTGGAAGTATGATACTTCTTCCTGAGGGAATGACTTTGAAGGGTCTCTCTTCTCTAATGTAAGGTTAATAGAAATGAAGTTTCTTAGGTGTGTTGAAAAACAAAGGATTCAGGCTTTCTCTTCCCCTTCTTCAACTGTATGGATTCCCAGGTACCCCCTGAGGAAATTTAAGCCCCCCAAAATAGCTTGTCCATGGACACCCAGCTAGTAAATGGTGGAGCTTAGATTTGAACCTAAGTGGTCTAATAGAAGCCAGAAGTTATTGCTGAATACTTTTTAGCCTTTAATTTACTTATTGTACAAGTAACCATCTCTGACCATTTTTCTCTGCTTCTCCTTTTCTGGTTTCTTCAATATGGTTCCCAGGATTCCACAACGTACCCTCTATTCATCTCCTGAATCCAGCTGTTTTCTATATTTTCACTTAGATGTCCCACAGCCACCTCAAATTCAGCACATCTCAAAACAGAACTCTCCCTCCCACCAGACCAGCATCCCCTACTGTGACCTCTCCCAGTGAATGGCACCCTCATTCCTTGTTATTCAAGTTGGATGTCAAAAAGTCATTCCAGATCACTCGTTCTCCATTATCTTCCACCTGGCTTTCAAAGCCCTACACTGCCTGGGTCCTGCCTTCTTTCCAGTCTCATTTCTTAACCTTTACCCTTTGCTCACTATATGCCAACCACATAGGTCTTCTCTCTGTTCCACAAACCCACCAAGCTTACTCTGACCTTAGGGCAATTTTCTTGGCTGTTTCCACTGCCTAAAATTCTTATTCTCAAGATGTTTGCATCGTTGGATCCTTCTCGACATGCATATCTCTTTGTAAATATCATCTCCACAGAGAGGCCTTCCCTTTCCACCCAATCTCACGTAGCTGTCAGTAACCCTCTATTGCATCATCTTACTTTAATTCTCTGCATAGCACTTATCGCCAGCTAATACTTTCTTTTTGATTGATTGATTGATTGATTGATCATCTCTCCATGTCATGTAAACTCCATGAGAGCAAGACCTTGTCTGTTCTGTTAGTCCCTGTATCCCAAGCACCCAGAGCTATTTCTTGCATATAATCAAATTAATATTGATAAAAGCTGACATTTATGGAACATTTCCAATGTGCCTTTGCAAATAGTAATACAATATATAATACCTTCATATGGTAATATAATACATACTTTTATAATAATATATAGGATGTATATTGTACATAACGTACAATATAATAAAATATTATCACATGTGTATGTATAATATATAATATAAAATACCTATGATATATATTTACATGATATATACATATGTATATATATGTGTGTGTATATATCTATCTATCTATCTTCATGGTTATGTAATGACAATACTTATTTTCATAAGGTATTGGAGAATTAAATGAAGTAGAAACTATTCTCATGAATTCTCACCAAAGCCATATGAGGCAGGTATTATCATCGTCATTGGCATTATTATACTTGGTTTGTAAATGAGAGAACTGAAGTACCTAGTAGGTAACTAACTTACCCGAGATCACATGGCTCATGACTGGGGTTAGGCTTGGACCCAGGAGTCTGTCTCTAGAGCTGGATGCTCAATAAGTGCCTGCTTACTGAAGGAATGGATATAATTCATCACCAGGATACCCCCTAAATACCTTCATCCCCTGCCTCCTTTCTGCCCCACAGCCATAGTAGAGGCACCCAATGTCTCTTGTTTGGATTTTGCCACAGATTTTTAGCTGACGTCCCAACCTCCAGTTTAGTTTTTTAAGTAGAGTGGTTAATCTAAAATATAAATCAGAACTGTAGGCTCCCAATTCTTTTAGGCTAAAATCCAAACTCCTTTTCCTCACAGTCTGAATTCTACTCACGTCTCTATTCTCATTTCCTCCTTCTTCCCAGTTGGCACCTTGATTCCTATACCAGGTTACCCTTGGATCCCTGACGCCCACTGTGCTGTTTTGCAGCTTCATGCCTTCGCATAAGTTGTTTCCCTTGCCTTGCTTAACTTGACAGATTCTAAAGACTTATTTTTACTTGCTTAAAAATTTTCCGAATGTTCTCCCCAGCCTCCTCTGACCCCATGGGGCTACCTACATTGAATGTTTCTCTTCTCTCCTATTTCATTTTTCTGCATACTTCCATAGAAGTACTGCATGGTACTTATTGGGGCTCTTCATGTGCTACCCCCCATTTCCTTTCCTCCAGCCTTACCTGCAGACATTGTCGTTTTGAGGGAATTGGCTGACTGGCTTCCCTCTAACCCTGGTACCTAACAGAAAGCCTGGTAAATAGTAGACACTCAATAACTATGTGCTGATTAAATACTAACTTTGAAAAGTAATTTGAGGCAATCTGCATGTAAAGCAGGTCAATATAATGTAGTCAACATTAATACAAAAGTTTCAGAAACCAATTAGAAAAAAAGATATTCTTGGAATGAGTTTATTTCTGGAATTGGGCACAATTTAACTTGAGTTTTTTGGATACCAAGACGGAAAGGGAAATGTATGGGGCAGGTTTGAGTTTAGTTTCTGGGAAAGGAAACACACAGAATCTTCAAGTGGGACCAATTGTTTTTTTGGGGGGGTGTGGGTGGGAGTCCTGAATTCTAGGAAGAGATTCTTCCATGGATGTTACATGAGGGAGACTGGACTTCCTTATGGACAGTATTTTTTAATATAAACACTTGTGAAAAATTTTCTTAATGAAAGCTCAAGGGTTAGCATTGAATTGCAGTTCCAAAGGCATTTGTTTTGGGACCACTTTAACATAGTTACTATATCTTTGCTGATATAATTTGTTATGGGGTAGAGCTAAGAAATCCTACAAGTTATGATGACTCGCACCCCAACCATAGCACAGGCACCTCTTAGAGCCACCTTCTAATGTAAGTTATATTCTGCAGGGAGGGGTTGAGGACAAGCTTTGGCAAGTCCTGAATCAGCTATTTTACATTTAATTCTTTGGTTATTACCAGAAGTATAGATGTTCCTTGTTGTTGGTTAAAGAGAGTTCTTGCGTTAGACACCAAGTGGTCCAGCTTTAAATATTCTCTCATAAGAACTTAAGGGCCTGACTTGTTGTGCTGCTTAATGAGAAGGCCATCTTGCCTCCATAGAAAGTGAGGTATAGCGGTATGGGGCATGGCAAAACAGTTCTTTGTGAACTGTTAGGTCAGGTACCTGTACAAGCCCTTTTGGATGATCCCCAGAGTTCTACATCCTCATCAAGTTATGGGAGGGATAATTTTGGTCTAAAAGATTTAAGGGCAAGGTATGTTTACGGAGCATCTACTGTATGCTGGGCAATGGGCCGGGTACTGGGGGATACAGTATGAGTGCTCAAGTGGAGCTCATTGTCTAGTGTGACTTCACTGATTTTACAATTCAGACCATCTCACAAGAGAACCATTCTGATGAGACTGTCAGGGCATCTAGATACCAGTAAGCTCCCAAATAGCTGAGTTCATTCACCTGTTAGATGAGGCTCATTGAGCATTTTCTGTTTGAACATTGGGGATTGTCTGCCAAATGTTGTAATTTAAGATCTAGCATAGTTGATATATTTTTTCTTTGACCTTTTATTAATGAATAAGATCAAGTGGTTTTGATTTTTTTATTATGAAATTTTTTTCAAGCACACAGAAAAGTGAAATAGTAGTCCAACGAAAAGCTTTATGACAATCACTTCAATTTAATAGTTGTTAACATTTTGTCCCATTTGTTTCAACTATTCTTTGGGAGGAGATGTGGAAGTATTAAGTAAATTACAGATATCATTATATTTAACCTCCAGACACTTTGAATATAGTTCTGATGTTTTCCTCCTACGGTAGGCAGCCTCCAAGATAGCTGCCAGTGATCCCCATCTCCCAGTGGTCATCCTTTTGAATAAACCCCTTCCCTTGAGTATAGGCCAAAATTATGGCAAAAGCAAGGGGATGTTCCTTCTAAGATTAAGTTACAAAAACACAGTGGCTTCCATCTTGGACATTCTCTCTCTCCTGCTCTCGCTCACATGCTCTAATGGAAGCCAGCTACCTCTGTTGTGAGCTGCTCTATGGAGGGGTCCACTTGGCCAGGAGCTTATCTCTCTGGGCAAGAGCCAGCGAAGCCCTGGGGCCTGTTAACAGCCTGTGGGAATGAGTTTGGAAACATATCCTCCTGGAGTCAAGCCCTGAGATAATGACATCTTGACTGCAGCCTGTGAGACACCCTGACCCAAAGGCACCTAGCTGAGGCTGCATGGGTTCTTGACCCACAGACACTGTAAAGTAATGTTTATCGTTTTAAACTGCCAAGTTTTGGGGTAATTCTTTATGCAGCTCACAGTAACTGATATATCTACATAGCTCCAATCCCATTAATCCCAGTAGGTGCCTCTTTCAGTTGCAGTTGAGTTGTGAAGAGTAAAGCCAGGTTGTCAGTAGAG
>NW_006494614.1:2188193-2191642 GCF_000325575.1 Pteropus alecto
GGTAGGTGGCAGGTGTCAGATCTCATTTGCCTCACATTATTTAGATGAAAGGTTTTACATCATTTAGAAGTAGAATCTTATCTTTCAGTCTCTCAGGAGACAAGTATTATTAACTATTCTGATTCTAGCAGGAGTATTCTCATCTCGGCTGTGAAGAAACCTGGCTCTATTCCAAGATTATAGAGCTTGGCACACAGGAGGTTTCTGCCTCTGGATTCACTGATCTTTAGGGAAGTAGTCTGCACTCAGGAGAGAGTTGTACGAGGCATTCTTAACCATTTAACGGTCACGGAACAGTAGGGAAGTAATAAGTACTCCTATAGAGTAGGAGATAAAGAGATGAAGTCCTGCTCTTGAAAAGAAGCATCACACAAAATTTCGATGTGGTGCCCAGCACACTCATAGGTATATCATATGAGAAGTTACAGGGTTCCCAAGATGAAGTTGATAGCCATTTGGTTTCATCCTAAGGGGCCTGTGCCTGTTGCCTAAATAAGTAAGGTCCACCACCCCGGGCAGGTCCTAAACATTTCTGGTGGTTAAAAATCTTTACCATTTTTCATGATTGCTCAGGTGTTGGAAAGTGGTTGAGGATCCTAGGATCCATAAAATCAAGAAAAGTCCTTTGGGAATGTGGAATCAGCTTGCATGGCCCTGATGGCCAAACACCAAACCTCTCATCAGAATCTATTACATGCAGTTTCTTAAAAGAAGAATACATTCTTTATAAAAGTATTTGAACTTAAATTTCAACATGACATTGAGTTCTGTGTGATTTGTTGTTTCATTAACTTATCTAGACTTTGGGGGATACCAGGTAGTCTTTATTAAATAAAGAGATAGCATAGCTCATTCCTCTGATTGCCCAAATACAGGGCAGCCAAGCCAGAAATGAAATTAAGGAGAAAGCTTCTGGGATGTAGTTTGAGTTGAGTGCTCTATATTTTTTACTCTTAGAAGGTATATTTGGGAAAGTGAAACTGGGAAGCCCCATATAACTTTATACCCTTCACACCTCACCATTTTGGTCAAATATGTAGTCAGACTCAGAAATAACCATATTGCAGCAACTTCAAGAAGAGAGCTAAATAAGTAGGCTGATCATCAGTGATCATCACGTCATCATTAGAGATGTTAGTTGTATTCTTTACGACCTCTGGGAGCTGCTGTTTAATGATACTAAATTATAATAATGAGTCTGAGCAAGCATTTGCTCTCCTGAGGAATACTTTCCTAACTAGATTTCCTGTGTGTGACGTTTTTCCACAACTGGTGCAAATCCTTTGTCCAAGTTTTCTAAAATTACAGTATATGCCTGTGGAGACTCTGAGTTCAGAAGGTGCTCAGGAGGACTGCAGTACAGAAGAGCAAGTGCAACCCATTCTTTGTAGTGGGGAATGTACATACTTCCTTGTCTGATCATAGGGAATTTTAAGACCTGTGATGTCAGCAAAGAGAAGATTGTGAAGAAGAAGTGAGATGATTGGTCTTGTTGGTCAGTAGGGAAGGGATTCAGATACTTCATATAAGCTGAAAAGAATGTTCTCTTGTGGGTTCTTTCAGCCAAGCTTATAGAAAATTGCAGGAATATCTAGTTACTTTCCATTATGAAATCTGAGAAGAGATTAAATTTAGGGGCTTCTTCTGGTGTGTCCTCCCACCCACCTTTTTCTTTTCCCAGAGTGTAAGCCAATTGGTGCAACTAGTAGGTGTCAGAAAGTTGTTAAAGTCGATTTTAATTCTGAGATTTACCCGTAAGGATCATTAATAACCTTACGTATAAGATAGCTGTCCCTCCCCTGCCATAACTGAAAGAATCACATACTCAGTGATTTTTGGAGTATGCTGGGAATGTGAATAAGAACTCTTTAAAGGGAGAGGCTGACAAAGAACGTCTGATCAGGAGTGTAAGAGAGAACAGAAAGTAGATTTTATTTTTCCCTGTAGCTTTGGGAGATTCTCATATAGAAAAAGAGCTTAATGGGTATGTTCTTTGAAAGTTGGCTGGTAAGATTACTGTGACCTGTGCTATCCTTGGGTAAAGTAATCAAAACCTTTGTTTCTTAATTTTCCTTAAATTCCCGATTAAAGATGAGAGAGGGACAATTAGACATAGAAATGGTGTCCACATTGACCTCACTGAAATTAGCTGCTGATAAATCATGTCAGCAGTGCTCAAATATAGAGACCTCTGTGTAGGTGAAAGGCACAATTGCTTTTTATTTCTTAGACTCATATAAAAATGAGTGTTTGAAAATATTTTGACTATTCTCTTTAATTTTTCTCTTGAACTTATATTTTCTAGCAAAGCTAGTTTTTTTTTTTTTAATCTTTTGCCATTTACAGCACTTGGAAATTTAGCTAAATGGCAGAATTGGAGCTGATAGTGACTAGTGGAAACTGGGAACAGAATCAGTAAAAGAGGAAGCAGATGCTATTCAGATGTTCATTTCTGTGGCAATTTCCAGTGCTCCAAGATAAACTTTCTACCCACTATTTCACAGCGATATATGTGAAGACAAGTAATCAACTTTTACTTATAAGTATGTTAATAGAGACTTACTTTCCTAGAAATGGGTAGAATAAACATGGCCATCAATTCTTTGTGTGATTCCAGAGGAAAGAACTGGAGTCAATGGTGGAAGTTGTAAGGAGACTGAGCAATTTTCACAGGTCGAGGAGACTAAGGAGATGTGACAACTAAATGCAGTATGAGATTCTAGATTAGATCCTACAACAGAAAAGGACATAATTGAAAAACTAATAAAATTTGAATGAAGTATATAGTGCAGTTAGTGTTATTGTATTAATGTTAATTTCTTGGTTTTGATAAAGTTACTGTGGTTATATAAGATATTAATATTAGCAGAAGCTGGTTGAAGGGTATACAGGTAACTTTGTTATTTTTGTAACTTTTCTGTGAGTATAAGATTATTTTACAATAAGATGTTTAAAAAAATTTTCTTGCCATCCAGTATTCTGAGGACTTTTTAATAACAGGATATTTTTATATTCTTTAAATGTGTAACTGTTGTATGTGTATACGCATATATTTTGTATCTACCATTCAACGTTTTCACAATGCTAAATTCCATCAATATTGTTTGCATGCACTTTTAAAAAGCTCTGAAACTTCTTTCTTGCTTGCTTTTTTCTATATTCTGTTTTCCTTTCTGGCTAAAGCATCTTTTTGCTGTTCCATGTGGTCTTTATTTCTGAGATGAGGATTCATGTGGCATATTAGGCAGAGCAAAGAGCATTGGGCTGGAAGTCAGGAGACTTGGGTGCCAGCATTTTAGTTTGGTTCTATTATTAATTAACTCACTGTCGTTCCAATTTTAATGTTTTGAGGCCACTAGCAAATTTGGGCTGAATACTATATGCACTAGTTGATGTGTGGTTTCAAATGATTATATTTCTATTTTTATCAAAGGTCCTGTGAGTTCTAT
>NW_006494614.1:2191671-2218922 GCF_000325575.1 Pteropus alecto
TTTGTAAAAGCCTTGTTTGTTTTTTTTTGGGCCCCCCCCCCCCCCACTTTTTTAATCAATATATATTTTTTCCTCTTGCCTCAAAGTCTTAGGATTCTGTAGCATACTTCATAATTTACGGACTTCACTCTGGCATTTCCCATAGACTCTTCAGCAGTTTGAAGGAATCATCATTTTTTTCCCCTTTTGATTAGGAAGAAGCTCTCCTCTATCCTGTTTTCTTCTCTGTGAAACAGTGTGTATCCCTTCTCACAGTATTTCCTAAAATCCCCATGTGGCTTCCACTTGGTGTGCTTCCCCACGTGCAGGCCTTGAATAAGCTGAGCCCTGGCACAGTCTGGTTGGCATACCCCTCCTGCCTTGCAGGATGGTATGAGAGCCCTGGGCCAGGGTCCCTCTGCCTACTTACATCCCTAAAGCCAGCAGGGTTGTGGCTGAGGCATGGAACCAGCAGGATGCGTCATTAAGAAGTAATTGGCACTCTTGAGAACAAATGACATGCCTGATTTTTCTTTGTTATTTTTGTGCAGATAGTATTTTTCCCTTGTATTCCCAGTATTTGAAAGGTAGTAGGCTTACATCCCAAGTTAAGACTCAAATGATGGAGAAGTTGGTTGACAGTGGGAAACACCTAAGGGTCAGGCATGGACAACTTGCTTGTCCTCACCAGAAAAGACAATTTTGTTAAGTTCAGCATATTGCATTTGTGTAGGGTATTCCTTGGTCTCTGTGGAATATACAGTAGAAATGATTTTTTAAAAAATATCACCTCCAGCTCCATTTGGTGGGTTTTATTGTTTTATTTTTTAAAACTGAGATCTAATTGACGTACAACATTGTGCAAATTTAGGGTATACAACTTGTTGATTTGATATATGTATATATTGCAATGTGATTATCACTGTGCGGTTCATGAACACCTCCATCAACCTCTAGCTTCATTTCATTGGTCTCTTAGTTCACATTCTCACCTCCAGGCATTCCCCTACCTAGGTTGGCCTATGCATTGTCATCAGATATTAATGTAAGTCAGATGGGATCATCCAGGTGACAGGGCCTGAACTGTAGTAGTGGAAAAGAGATGTGGGAGCAGCACGTGAAACATCCTTGTATGGGAACTTGATCCCAGTGTTGGGCCTATAATTTTAGAGCTGCTCTTGACATAGTGTTTCCTGTGGAAGCTGGTGTCAGAGGTGAGAACCATGGGGGGCAATGTGGAAGACCTTGTCTCTAAACTTCTTAAGTAGCTTAGGCTTCTCGTTTTTCCTGAATAAATGCATTAATTAAATAAAGTAAGTGTTGGGGTTGGGTGTGCTTGTTTGGGTTATTTTTGAGGTATTTAAACACACTTCTAGTTGTTCTCAAGCTTTTCAAGCTTTAATTACTGGAATCAGCAATGAGGAAGTGCCTCCAGAGGTCTGTGGGCGAATGGTTGTGCCTTTTTTCCATGAATCCCCTCCTTCATCTGCTGCTTATCTTGATATGTTCCTAGTTACTTCTTTGCTTTGCTATTGTATGGGTTGATATATCGTAGAATTGTTTTTGTTTTACTTTTGTTTCTAATTTTTCTAAAGATAAGTGCATTTTGTTTTTGTTTTACTTTTGTTTCTAATTTTTCTAAAGATAAGTGCATTTTGACTCTGTAAAGCTTTTGATGCATGGTTAAATGAGCATATAATGTGAGGGTGCTGAATGCCATTGTAACTATATGGGGCAGCACAGGCCAGCCCAGTGATCTCTCTGTTCTGTCCACTGCAGGGGATAAGAAGTACATCATGGGGCCCAAGCTTTCTACTCTCGACGCCACTGTCTTTGGACACTTGGCACAAGCAATGTGGACCTTACCTGGGACGAGACCTGAGCGGCTGATTAAAGGCAAGCCCTGTGAACCTCTTCAGATTTGAGTTGCTGGGAGGGCAAAGGGGAGGGGTAACACAATGGAGAATTCTAAGCTGATGCTTGTGAGCTTGACCGTGCTTTATGGAGACACCAGACTGTGGTGTCCAGAGTCAGGGTCAGTTTTCTGTGCCCAGAATATACACAGGCAGAGGAGAGACTGGGCTTTTCGCCTGCGTCTTGGTCAGCCGATATTCTCAGCAAAGCTGACACAAATCCTGCCATGTCCTACACCAGAGCTTTTCTTCCAGCTCTTTACATTGTGGGCTTAACACTTGTTGCTGAAATGGGGCTGGAATGTCACCTAGCGCCCTTTTTGTTTTGTTGGTCTTCCTTAATTGCCTTTGGTCAGTGGTGGTTCACTACTTTCTGTTGTATCTGATGTTGCTTCAGTCACAGTGGGGTGGGTCTGATGGACTCACTGCCCATTTCAGGTGCTCTATTTGTTTTAACTGGTCTTAGATATTTCACATATAGGTATAAGTACATATAATGTGTCATTTGGTTCAAAGCACTCTGTGCTCCCATTTTAGTAGGGTGTCTGTAGATCATACACTGAGAGTAGTAGAGCTGGAAAGTTCAAGATTGTGGGAAAATAAGTGTCAACAAGTGCTTTGTAAGTTTGGTGCTATACAAAGTATTATTTTTAATATTATATGTACATTTTGACCAATGAATCACCATCTCCTATCTTCATTGAGTGATCTTGGCCATATAGCCTATCAGAATTATAATTCTGTACTGGATGGATAGAAGTGGGAATGAATGGGACCAGAGCTAGAGGATGAATATACATGTGGAGGTGGGGTGGTGGTCATACCTAGGGGTAAAATTCATGTTGACAAGGGAGCAAGGAAAGCCAGTTGGATTTGGATTGATGTCAAGGGACCAGGCCTTGGTGTGCATGTGTGTGTGCATGTGCGTGTTTGTGGTGGAGTTGGGTGATGGGATATACAAAGCAGCTGTGCCTCTGGGAGAAGCTTATTCTGCTTTGGTGGGTGGAAAATGGATTCACCTCTAGTTTGAAGCAGCTCCTAAACAAGTGCCTAGGGGCTGGAGATGTGGAGATTAAGGTTTAATGTTTGGATGTGGAGAAGGAGATTGACAAGAGTTAATCAAAGTGTTTATGCCCCAGCTGAGAAGGCTGGGGGTAGATGAAATCACCAGCGAATAGCATATGGAATGCTCTTAATTAATGTTGGATGGATGGAAGGATGGAAGGAACCAAGCAAGGCAGAATTGTACATGAAACTGAGGCAGGTGAGCAGTCAGTCATATGTGGTGATTACAGGTGGAGAGGTTGGTTAGTGAAGGCTGTAGCTCCGTGTGTGTGTGTGTGTGTGTGTGTGTGTGTGTGTGTGTGTGTGTGTGTGTGTATACACTCATGTGCATGCCCAGAATTTTAGACCAGGCAAGAGTCACTCTCTAGATCTTTCCATTGGTCAGGCTGGGGCTCCAGATACATTACCAGACTTGGCTAGAATGGATCAGGCATTGATTCAATATCTTCCTAGATTTCAGCTGATTGGATTTAGGGAAAGTATGGATTGATCATTTCCTAAATGATCAACATGGAGGTAGATGTTCCTTGTCTTGTGATGTGTTGGAACTTACCTAAATTAAATACGTTATCATATTGGGGATGTTTGTAGCATTTAAAATATTAGTTTCCCTTTATTTTAATCAGATTTTCCATGGTGGTCTAAAATATATTGATTCCTTTTAGTTCATTTAGGAGTGTGTTTTATATTTATTCTCGCTGTTAATTTCTACTCCTTCCATTTCCCTCCCGTACCACTCTTACACACCCACAGGCACACACCCCACATCTACTTAAATACTTCTTTACACACACTGTATACACACTCAGTTGTACACATACACGTCCACTTCTATGCAAATATATTCACACACACACTCATACACACACATATCCTCTGCATATGCATATGTACTCATTTATTGAGGTCATCTGTTACTTAGTCAGCATTCAGGTATCCAGCATCAGTAGAACCCTCAGATTCTATAGTACCTCTTCGTGCAGAAACGAAGCATCTTTTGTTAATTTATTTATGACTTGGCCCTTTCCTCTATTACTTGCTGGAAGGACTTGAGGCATTTAGTGTTCTTTTTAAAGAAATGATCAGTCTTTTTGGAGGATTGATTTTGAGTCCCATCCCCAGACATGGAGGAATCTGACATCATCATCTGCAGGGACTTCTGGCATACAGTTGCATGTACTTTGATTCTTAAAACAAGTTAGTAGCTTCCAGCTCTCCCAGGGGACTGATGTAGCATGAATCATTAAAGTGCACAGAGAGTCTCTAAATCTCATTTTGGTCATTAGTTCCAAGCCCTTTCCAGACCTTTTGATCAGAGCCACTAATATGCGGGCACACTACTAAGTTGATCTCAGCTTCTTTCTCTGCCTTTGTTTTTTCTGTGATGGAGACTTTCCCAAGAAATAACAAGAGAAAGGAGACTCAGAAACAACCAAGAGCCTGGATAATTTAGAAATGGTTCAAACCCAGGAATATGAATGATTTGGTTCAGGCAGTTTTCTGCCTTAGCTTTGTAACAGTTACATATATGAGTGTGTATGTATAAATATTAGCTTTTTGGTTCTAGATATTATTTACAATATCTAGCCACACAAGCTACTTCTGGAACCATCTAGGATAGTGAGAACTTTTCCTTAATTTAGGTGAGTAGAAGAATAGACTTATGAATATTCAGCAATTCTTAAAATATAAATATGTGTCTATTTACATATTTCTATCTATAGATATATGAAGTAGTATTTCCTTACTAGAGAAAAATCTAGAAAAGATAGAAAAGTTAAAAAAATAAAAAATAATTTGTGACTCCATCACCCACAGAGAACTACTGTGGTATGTATCCTCATCTTTTATCAAGTCCATGTATGTATATATTTTTAAAAATTGGGACATGATGTTGATACAGTTATAACCTGCAGTTTTTAAATTAACCATGTATTATTGCTATTTCCCTTGTCATTAAATACTCTTCAAAACAATATAATAGTTGTATAATATCCTATCCTATAACTACATTGTAATTTATGTGATTAATCTTTTTCTGGACTCGTGGATTGTTTCAAATAATTTTTACTGATAAATAACGAGTATTGTATAAATATAAATTCCTGTCCATTGCTAGTTATTTCTGTTTTGGGGAGGAGGGAATTAACTATTCCAAAGGATATAAGCTCTTGGCCTGTAGAAAGACTGTAGTAGTTTATATTTTCAAGAGCATCTGAAAGCCCCTCAAATTTTCTTTCTCAGTTAAGGTTGAATATAATTTGTTTTGATTGCCATTTTTACAGTCAAAAAAGAATCTCAGTTTTATTATTAGCAACACTCAAAAGGAGTCGCATTTGATATTTTGATCAGAGTATCCTCATTAGAGAATTGTGTGTGAATTTGGATACTGTTTAAACAGACATAGAGCATTGCAGAGCCTAGAAAAGTGCAATTGAAACAATAAAAGAGAATGATTTCTGCAAAGCATCTGCTTGCCCTATAGAGCTGTATCAAAACCACAGAACCGAACACTTTTTCTGAATTGGAAAGAAACACAGTCTTCCGTGTTCTAAGAAAAACCTCGATCAGTAACTCTTTTACCAACCATTATGTATTATACTTGGGTGTCCTTTTTGCTTATTATTTGATAGATTAAAAGGTGGACAAAATGCTGGATATCCTTGATGAACACATAAGTATATCCTCACCCCCACACTCTTATGTTCTTTATCCAGAAGTATTCAGGAAGAGGTTGTTGTGGATGCATTCACGTCTCAGCAAAGGGCTGGCTCAAATGACCTTTGTGGGTCTTTGTATTTTGAGATCTATAATGTCCTTTAGTTTTAAGGAGATGAGGAGAAGGAGGAGTCCTGATTACAGCATTCAAATTTGCTAAGAACTTTCCTGAGAAAGTTTAGTGCCCTCTGTGCCTGTATGACAGAATGCTGAAGGGAGTAACCAAGGGCACAGTGAGCACCTTGCACAGGTCTGGAACAGGGAGTTGCTGAGTGAATATTTGTAGACCAAATGAGTGTGTGTGGGCGCTGGCTCCATGGTTTCCAAATACTTGCAGGTTAATGACTAAGGGCTGAGCTGGTGGTGCTGGAAGATCCTGGCAGGCTTCTCGCTCATTCACATTCCTGTCATGCATGATTGGCAGCTGGGAGAAACTGAGTCGTGGGTTCCGGGTCTGGTTGACAATGTTTCCAGTGTCATATCGTATAGAACATTTTTGAATATTAGAGAAATTGGAGTGATAACGGGAAAATAAAACAAGTCACTTTTTTCAAAGAGCGATGGGGAATATTTTCATTTGGGAAACTTCAAGAGACAAGTTCTGTATTCTGTCTGGGAGTGTCCTCTGAGTAGAGGGCCATTTGGCTCTCTGATAAATGTCCTCTCAGGTTGTCTGAGATTATTTCTAATCACTCGGTATTTTACTAATTTATTTTATTTTATTTTTTTAAATTAAGAAAGTAATACATGATTGTCACAATAAGTTGAATAATACAGGCTTATTTTTAAAGATTTAAGACCTCCCCCTATTCATGTCCCATACCCTACCTATGCAATAGCCAATATTAAGGATTTGGAGTGAAGCCTTTTTTATGTACAAATTTATATACATGTATATAGCTGTTTTTGTTTGTTTTTACAATTTTTAAACTAAATGATGAGATTACTTTATAACTTGCTTTTTTCACTTAATAGATTATCATGTCTTTTTAACAGCTATGCAATGTTCTATAGAATTGATACATCATAATTTATTAAATCAGTCCCTATTGATGGACATTCAGGCTGTTTCTCTTCCCTTTTTAATTGACATATAATTCTGCATCCATATACATGTTTCTTTATATACCGATGCTTTTATTTTAGTAGAATAGAGTACTAAAAGTGGTCTGATATGTACATTTAGAATTTTAATAGATAACATCAGATTATTTTCCAAAAAAAGTTTATAGCAGTACTTCCACCAGCCATTAGTACAGTCCCTGCCCCTCCACTTTGGATATTATCAGACTTTAATTTTTACCAGATGGATGAAATTGTTATCCAGTTGTTGAGTACAGTTTGAAAAATGCCATTTTTCTATTGTTTCAAAAAGTTTACATCTTCAATATAGGCATTTATGTTAACAGGCCTCTGTGTGTCTCTCTCTTACACACACATACTATATACAATCTGTTTCTACTGCCAACTTTTTTCTATTTTTTTCGCTGATAGCATGTTGAGTGGGTCCCCTAATGAAGAATCTAGGCACAGGAAGGATTAGCAAAGTCAGATAAAGGTAGAGCTCAGTTATAGATTTTCACTCTTCCTTTCACTCTTTTTATCAGGGGCAGGGTGTGAGGATGGGTGTGTGAACTCCCGTTCCTTGTTCCTTGCTTATCAAACCAAACCCTTCCTTGACTGCATAGTAGAACGATCGCTTCTTTCATGACAACTCATTATCTTTGAGGGGTGACATCTGTGCTCTCATAATTCTTTGAGACCTCAGAAAGAATTACAGAAAAATATTCTGTGTCAGATGATGCAAAGCTGTTAACTGTCAAGCCAGGCTGTCAGCTCACCAGTAGAGAGGCAGGGTAGAGTCTTGGTGAAGGGCATGGAGCCTGGAGACCGCTTGTGTTTGAATCCTGGCTCTGAAACTATCTGGAACTTGAACTTTGGCAAGTTAATTAACCTCTCTGTTGCAGTTTTCTCATCACAGATGGGGGTAATAATATTTCCTGTCTCATATAGAATTTTTGCAAGGACTAATGGAGTTACTATGAATTCTTCATGAAAAAAGCATTTCTAACAGTGCCTGGTACACAGTAAGAACTATATACATGTTTGCTATTATTAATTTTTATCACTGCACACTGAATTGGTATTAATGTCATACAGTCACAAAAGGGGCAGCTATACTGGAAGAAAGATGAAAAAACAGGCTGTAAAAAGAACAGCCACAAAAGAAATGGAGAGAGTCATAGGTGGATCTTGTCAATAGATCCTGACTTTCTAGCTGTTCCTAGGGAGCCACTTGTAGAGAGTGGACCTTAGTAAGGCAAACAGGGCTGTCCCCAGGGCCTCCTGTGAAGTAACCATCATTCATCTTTGATGTCTTCTCCACCTCTCACTTGCTGCTGCTTCCACATCTTTATCCAATTCTTGGTTACCTGTGACTGGCAGCATGCCTGGTGAGGTGTTTCATGACTGCTTCTCTGAGGGGGAAAATGAATGAATGTTTTACATACATCTTCCCAAAAGGGACAATGCTGTTGGCTTCTCTCCTTCTGGCTCCTTAGTGTATACATAAAAATCTTTGAGTAGGGAGCAATCAGAGTGGACTCTTACATAGTGTGAGTTGAGCTCTTATGATCTGAGAAGACCTTGAAAATGGTGACTTGGAACTAATACAAGAACATTGGTTTACAGGATCCATGAAGCAGGGGGATTTGCTTTATTATGTTTTTTAGGGGATGTGCTTATTTAAGCAAAACAACAATCAAATTTTTTTTTTTAGGTGAGGCAACCCTTAGTTGACTTCACAGATTGCAAGGACCTTGTCAGCTTACAATCCCTTATTTTTTATTTTTTATGTCTATAGCATCTGGTCTTTCTAGGTGGTCTCCTGTCCAAGTACTAACCAGGCCTGACCCTGCTTAGCTTCTGAGATCAGACGGGATCGGGCTTGTTCAGGGTGGCATGGCCATAGAGAACAATCAAGTTCTGAAAAATTTTAATGACATGAGAAAATGTTTGCATTAATTTTACAGGAGGTAATAGGCAATAATAATGACAATAAATAAAAAGAAAAAAATACTGAAAGAAATGACACCATAATGTTGGTTGTGGTTATCTTGGATTGATGAGATTATAGTTCTTTTCTGTTTTCTTCTTCATACTTTATATATACAGACCTCTAATTTTCCAAAATGAGAATATACTATTTTTTTGATAGACAATAAAAGAGTAGGTATAGACTGCAATTAACAAAATTATTTATACAGAAACGATCAAGATGTTCAGTGATAGGGGATTGGTAAAAACAAAATCAAACTATGGTATATCTATCTGTATAATGAAATACTTACTATGCAATTATCAAGGTGATGATAGTGTAAAATTGAAAGATTTTCATTATATGTTTGTTCAGTGGAAAAAGGCAGGATAGGAAACAGTGTATAGTAAATGTTATACAGCAAATGTAAATATATGCAAATGTATACATAAGTATGTAAAATTCTGGAAGAATGTAAATGAACATATTATTATGGGAAATAGGATTATCGATAATTTTATTTTTTGCTTACGTATATTTTCTAATTTTCTGCAATAAAACATGGATTACGTACATAATAAGTGAATGTTTATATAACTTGAAAAATAAACATCCAAAGAGTATTTTTATGGCTATGAAGTCCTATAAGAGAGTGACAAATTATGTATTTATAAGCAATGTTGCCATCTGGTGGATTAAAAGCAAAAACTCACCCTTTTCCTTTGTTTTTCATTTGAAATTAGGAAATGAAAGCCAAATAATGTTTCAGACAAATGCCTGGGTGATTTTAGGGACTTAACCGAAGTGTTCCTTTGATTCACATGGAAAAGAAGTAGTCCAGTCATTGACTGTGAACCCAATTAGGGGTGCTGCTGTAGAATTTTAAAAAAATTAGAAAATATCTTTTACTGAATGTGGTTGTAGGCATACGCATCCATAAAGACAATTGCGAGTTATTCATTTTATGGATTATTTAGAGCAAACTTTCCGTCTTAACATTACATTTGTCAACCACTTGGCATAGTACCTAGTAGCCTGTAATAACACTACAAGTATTTGTGGAATGCTTGATTACTTTTGGCTGACTTCATCCAACTGATGGTGTATTTTCACGGACTACAAATTAACTTGAATATGAACCAGTCAAAAGCACTAGTTCTCTTGATATGCAAACATAAAATAATAAAATGCTTCACAAAGCCAAATGTTGGTAGTTTAGCTACCATTTCAGATAAACTACCCACCCTCTGCAACTTCTCATCACCATAGGACTCACTCCTAAATTTCATCCAGCCCACTCACTGAATTTAGCTTTTCCCACTCACCTTAAAAATCTAAATATTTTGACAGTACCTCTGTGGAAAATCGTTATTAATGTCTGCTGTGCTTCATTCTACCAAGTTCCCCAGAAAGCCAGTGGCAGGTAGAGTGTTGCGTTGAGAACTAACCTTTGCTGTCTTTGTCACACTGCAGGTGAGCTGATCAACCTTGCCATGTACTGTGAGAGAATAAGGAGGAAATTCTGGCCAGAGTGGCACCATGATGATGACAACACCATCTATGAGTCCGAGGAGAGCAGCGAAGGCAGCAAAACCCACACGCCCCTGCTGGATTTCAGCTTTTACTCAAGGACAGAGACCTTCGAAGATGAGGGAGCAGAGAACAGTTTTTCCAGAACCCCAGACACGGATTTCACCGGACACTCGCTCTTTGATTCTGACGTGGACATGGATGACTGCACAGACCATGAACAGTGCAAGTGACTTTCAGCCTCGCTGGACCTCTTCTGCTGGAGCTGCCACTCCCTGGGGATGGTCCAGTGTCCCAGGTAGAAATCCATCCGAGCTGGGAGATCTTCGTGCTTGGCACAGTTCTCACAAGCTAACTGGACTATTGCAGCCTTATTTCTTTTTTGTATAAACAAAACACAGAACCATTCGTATGGCTCCATTTAAAACAAACAGGCAAAAAAAAAAAAAAAGTCAGCATGGTTCCTGAAATCCATTTTTGTTTTCATTAGAAAACTAATATTGTGAGGTAGACCAGGTGCAAGAATGGGTTTTCCTCAGATTGTTTATGTTGATCCTCTTCAACCTGAGGACTTAGTTGCAAGATGAATTCTTGAACATCCTTCATCCATCAGGGTTTGAAGTAAGGAGAGATATCATCAGAAGAAATGTAGGAGATGAATGTTTTATGGTGGCTGCTTGTATTTTATGCGTGTATATTGTATGTTGAGCTATAAATCAAATAAAATCCATAGATATTCAGTGAACACCTACTATGTGCAAAGCACTGTGCTAGGTGCTAATCAGTATAAGTTTTATTCTAAGCCCCTGCCAGTGACTGGCTGTGTGATTTTGGGCAAGTCCCTTAATTCTTGTGTGCCTCATTTCCCCTACCTGTAAAGTGGGGATAACAGTACTCTCCACCTACCTACCTCGCAGGGGTGTTGTGAGGATTCATGGGGTCACTTTTGGCGCTTCAATCCTCTTGGAAGAGGTGTGACATAAACACATTTTATTCTTTATTGTGCATCATATGTGTGACGATTTGAGGGCAAAGGAATTCTACATCCAGGCAACAGCAGCCACAGTCCCTTGAAAAAGTGGAGCAGATACAACACACACAAAGGCGCAGTCAAGACTCTGCCATCATTCCTCTTTGTGATGTTGCTGGAATTGAAATCTTTTGTTGAAAGAACGTTGGAAATATTTTTACCAATCATCAACAGCTACAAAAGGTCTTCAATTACGTGTATTTGCAGAAACATTTTTCTTTCACTGCCTGAACCACACTGGAATGTTGTCCTTTGTTGACTCTCGAGTGTTGAGTTACCTTCATTTGATTTATTTGCTAGGAGTCAAGCTCAAGAATGCGATGGGCCTAATAGAGGTGAAGGGGGAAATATTTGATTTTTGTAAGCAGAAGCTTGCCAACTTGTAATGTCTTTTTGAAAGCAAACCTTGCAAGAGGTATTGAAAGGTAAAGTAGGAAGAGGGTCATGTTATTACTATCAAAGCACTTTGTGCAGTGTAGACTCTATGCAGTTTTATTAATGCAGCTTTTCTGGTGTTCTCAGCCCTTGCCCAGTGAGAGGAAGGCAACACTGAGGACAATTTTTAATGTTTCTTAAGGATCTTCCATTCCCTCCACATATTCCCCCTCTCTCCACTTAGGGGCCATCCACTCTGTATTGACTGTATTAATTGTATTTACTAAGGTACACTCTATCTGTGAAGACAGATTTGTTGACTTAAAACATTTTCCAGTGAAAGTTGAGGTGAAGATACAGGAGTGGTGGCTGTGAATTTGGACCAGGAGAGTCAGTGTTAAGATTCACAACTGCAAACAAAACTGCTTTGCTTCTTGACCACAACTGACTGACTGGATAAGGATTATTCCTTATGGAGTTAAAGAGGCACGTAAAAGAGAGCGACTTCTGAGAAATTTATGTACTTTACTTGAAAAAGACTCTGAATATAGCTGTTGCATAACAATCCTAAAATGCTGTGGATTCACAGAGAAATAAAGGAGGAGAGTTTTTGAGGCTGTTTCCCATTTAAGCAATTGTGTATGGCATATGGAACAGGAAGAAATGCTGAGACACCCTAGGTTAGAAATTCTTATTCTGTAGAAAACTCAGTTGTTAATATCTTCTTAAAAGCATTCATTTTTGAGAGGACTATTTGGTGCCTAATGAGGGTGTGGTGGCGAAGATATGAATTGATAACCTTGTTTATTCTCCAGTGTCGTTTGGAGGGACTGTTTGCTTCTTTTCTCTTTAGCACGTGTGCCCCCAGGCAAAGGGAGACTGACAATGTGAATGTAATGAATGGTTGGACTGTGGACCTGTCTCCACAAAGACTGTTACCCTTTCTTCACCTGCAGCTGGAAAGAGTTGTGTTTAAAATTTATTCTTACCGTATAGCTCCAAGTACGATGTATCTTCACTCCAAGAATGATTAAGTTATGAGTCTGTAGATTAACAAATTTTTTTTATTGTGTTTTACTTGGAGGGCAAGTACATAGAGAGCCAACAGTCAAAGTGAAATTGTAAAATAGTTCATTCTATCCAGGTACTTCACACAGAGGCTTGAATGGACATTGTCACCTGGAGTTTTGGGTGCTGGCTTGGCAGCTCATGACGGGATAATCAACATTTTGTCAGTGTAACATGATTTGGAATCCTAGAATATATTCAGGTTTTACTTTCCCATTATGTGTTATGGAAGAAAAATGACCAAGACAAAATCACTGTGGAGTAGATGACTTTATTAGGAGGGCTTTAACTTAATGTGGTTCATTCTTAAACTATCTATATTTGAAGGGTTCTCCAATTTGATGAACAGGTGCTATTTATTAGAAAAACTAACATCAAGAAATTAAGGGACATTTTGGTCTTCTGGCTCACTTGTTCAACTTCTGTGTTTTAACTAGAAAGTAACTTAAGGAAGTGTACTTTTTAATGTTACCAGATGCTTTTGGTTGGACAGAATTCTCATGGGCCGCCTGTTCTTTCTTTCTTTTTTTTTTTTTTTACCTCTCATTGTGAAAATAAGAAGCAGACACCCTTATTCTCTTAGCAGCCATCTTCCAACTAGCCTTGGGATGAAACTTACTGTTGACTGCAGAGCAGAAGTGTACTTTTAATGTTACCAGATGCTTTTTGGTTGGCAGAAATCTCATGGGGCCCCCGTTTTTTTTTTTTTTTTTTTTTTTTTTTTACCTCTCATTGTGAAAATAAATTCTATTCCTCTATCTACTCCCTTTGCCCTCCCCATTCCCACCCATCAGGATTAATGAGCAGCAGTGGTATGCTTTGCTTTGTATATATCAGACTAGATACAAGGACAATATAAATTTATGCAGAAGTAAACTAGCTTGTCAGAGTTTACCATTTTGTTGTAACATAATGAATTATAAACGTTGACACTACTAAGGCCATGGGCTACCCAGAAGACTGATCACAGATTGGAACAACTGGGATATGAATCAGAAGAGCAGTCTAGTCCTCAAGTGAGCCCTGCCTGTGTGTAGTGAGGTGTTAGGATACGTTTTTATGAAACAGCTAGGATTAAAGGAAAGGAAGTGTTAAGGATTTTAGCCTCACGCTTCTTACCTGAATTATTTGTAAGAAAGCATCTCATCATAGAAATGTATAGCTAGGCCATGGATTAGTTCACTTCTTGCCTGAATTATTTGTAAGAAAGCATATCATAGAAATGTATAGCTAGGCCATGGATTAGTTCTAGAAAGCCCCTTCCGAGAGAGCCTGAGGTTGTTTCTGGCTCAGTGCGACATATCTATTTATTTGAAGGGCAGGACCAGGAACTGAGGTCTTTCACCTTGCCTTAAATGGTTCTTGTTACTGTACCACTTTAACTTGTTTTCCTTTTAAAATCCACATTCCTGAGAGATCACTCCATGTTCCTAGAACTAGCAAAGCTCCAGCCTCTCTCAGAGAGTGCTTGAAATCTTCCACTCTTGTCCCTCATGTCTGTTCAGCCTGATCCAGGCAAATTCAGAGATCCTTCTTCAGTACCTATTCTGTGCAAAGTACTGCTAGACTCTGTGAATGATACCAAGATGGACATCTAAGTCACCAGTAATCCTTATTCTTTGTTATTTATCTTTTAAAGCATCCATACCCATATGCTAACTATCCACTGAACATCTACCCTGTTCCTGGTCCTGGGATCCAAACTAGATTTAGAGTGGCAAACAGAACAGACATGGCACCCTGATTTTAGGGCATCTTTTGACTAGATTTCTGCAATAGTCTCTTTTTCATGCTTGAACACTGGCCTGATCCATTGCGCCCGTCACCACTAGGTTAATTTTTCTAAAAAGCTCTGGCCCTCATGAGGTGCTATATTGCCTCAGGGTGTGGGTTACTCTTTAGGGCCTGGTATTCTCACTTCTTTATTTACCTTGTCTCCTGGGGCTCCTTCATGTGTGCCACCTAGTGTATCTAGGTTGGTTTTTTTTGCCATGACCTAAATGTGACTCGTGTCCCCACTCTGCCTCTGGTCATGCCAGTCCCTCTCCTGAAACACTTGCCCTTCCTCTCCACTGGCCCAACTCATACCCATCTCTCAAGGCCCAACTTCATCAGTTCTGCAAGAAGACAGCTCATCATAATCTCTCCTCCCTCTAGAAACACAGCACTCATCATTTTCTTCCCTGAAGCTGCATGGGGAGGGTAGGCTTGGAAAGTAGGCCACATGCTAGAAAGTGGTTTTAAATTTTTGCGTCAGGGACTCCACTTATAATGTAAAGAAAGTCCTACACCCTAGTCTCAGAAAAATACACCTATGAAAATATATAAAATTTACATGTAAATTCAGGGATATTCAGAGGCCTTTTGAAATTATATGTGGATTCCTTAGGGGGTTCTTCTAAAGAGTCTTGAAAAGTCGTTAAATGTTTGTTCTTTCTTGCCCTTAACATATCCAGAGAGAACATTGGAATGCGATGTGCAAGCAACAGTAGTCTCCATTATTATCCACATTGAGTATCTGCTGAGTGACAGTGAAGGAGAGAGGAAGAGCTAGCTTACATTAATTGAGAGAATATTGTTTTGACAGATTTGGCATTTTAAAAGTGACAGGGTTTGGTCGTTGTCACTGTTGTCATTTATCTTTTAACTATCCATCTAAAAGGTCAGTTTATTAAAATCAGTTCAGGGCCAGACGAGCTTCGTTTCAGCCCTGAAACTCACCACTTCTGCATGGGCAGGCTGGCTGGCCTGGGGCGTAAGTGGGAGAGAAGAGGCTGAATTTTTCCTTACAGGAAAAAGTTCTGCACAAACAAGTTTTCCTGTATGTATGTATGTATGTGTGTGTGTATGTATGTGTGTGTGTATGTATGTATGTATGTATGCGTGCATGCATGCTTGCATACAGGCATGCATTCACTCATTCATTCATTCATAGAACAATTGTTGAGTAGATTTTCAATAAAAGGATGGTGCCTTTTGTTGATAGGGAACAACTCAGGTTCTTCTTCCTCTTCTTCCTCCTTTCCTTCTTCCTTTTCTTTTACAGAGTGAAGTTATTTTTGTCGCCCCTGACTGTGACCCAGGGTCCTTTACTCTCCTTTATATGCAGTGCTGTTTAAGATGAACAATAACAGATGGAAGTACATTTAATGACAAAGACTTCCGAGTCTAAATGCTGAACTCTGGCCACCCATCTTAACAGATCTAGAGCTCCACTGAATGTGATTGTGGAGTGCTTGACTTTTATTCCCTTGCTTCCAGGGGTCTAGATGAAACCTGCACAGTTCAAAAGGATGCCTTGGTAGGTGGGACAGGAGCCACTTCTTGCCTGCAGAACTCTTGCCAGTGCCAAGAGGAAATGCAACTGTATGTGGGGTTTTGTCATTTGAATTCCTTACCAGGATCTTAGATTTTTAGTCCCTGACTTTAAAGAATATCTTAAAGATATTTAAGGTTCCTTAATCTTTAATATAATTGGGGTCAGCAACATACTGACCTTGTCCCTTAGAGATGGTTACAGAGAATACTGAAAAAAAACTTGAAGGAAAGCAACTCCCTGTTTTGGGTGCTGACAGGACCACCTCAATCATTCTGACTCTTGCTGAAGCAAAGAACTTGTTCCTAGGCCAAAGCTCTCTGAAACCACCACTGCCGGCTAGACCATGACAAAGTAGGATGCTCAAATTTCAAGAGGACTATTGCCCCAAATTGGCAAATTTGTAGACAATTAAAGTGGACCATTGCAATAATAAAACGAATAATTTATGGATGTGGTCTAGCCACTGCCAACACTCCCTGTCATTTCAGTGGGGGAGACAAGTTATATAGAGCAAAAGATTGATACAGTACTTTGGTGTTCTGTACAGAAATAATTTGGGCAATGAACTTGGTGACCTTCTTGAATATTCTTAATTGCTGTTTTCCCTAATTACAGCTTTAAATATTTTGAAACAATCTACTAACTGTAGAGCAATATATATTTATGCTAATAGGTAATTTTATGATAAGTAGTAGTATTAGTAACTAATTCACCTCCCACCCCGCCATTGGCAAGCATCATTTGTGTGTGCATGTGTGTGCGTGTGCATGTGGTGCTGGAATAGAGTAACTTTCATTTATTAGTAATATTTAAACCTTTTTCCTTCTTCAGTATTTTTTTAAATTACCATATGGCTTTAAAAACAATAGGATTCAGCTCCTGAATTGCCATGTTAATTAGCATGGGCAAGAAACAGCAGTGAAAAAATAATGCAATCGTCCACTGGAGGGCTAGAAAAGAGAAATGCTTCGGATATTTACTAACTCCCTCTTCTTAAGCAACAATTTATGGTCTTTTCCCTCTAATAGTTGTTCAGAATTAGACGTGTTCTCTCGTATTTTCTATTATTACCCAACAAGAGATCACTCTGGCTTATTAAGACATAAAGCCATGTCTAAATGTTTGTATTTTTATCTTCAACAAATTATACCTGATTTTTTTTTTTTGCAGCAATGAGACTAAAGACAATGCTCAAAATTTTAAATGATCTCTGCTTTAATAGGGGCGACATGTTTGTGTGACTTCTGTCAAAATGATTTTACCTCAGTGTTCAATCTCATGGGATTATGCTTATTGTAAGCATTTGTTTTCCCCATGATCTTTATCATGCAGAATGCCTAACAATTCAAGAGTGATAGTTTCTGGATGGTAATGTTTGGGAAGATGAGTGTCCTAGTCCTTCATTTGGTGGTATTCGAATTTCACTGAGTGGGAGGAGAGAAGGAAAGAGATTCTGGGGCTTCAAGCAACCAGTTGGTATGGCCAAGTTAAAGGTATGTCAGGCACACTGGAAGTTTTCTTGGTGATAACATCTTACTAAAATAAAGTACAGATTTTAAATAAACAAATGCAAACTGTAGGAAGGATGGTCTGTGGATATACAAGTGGCTGGTGCAGGAAGCACTGAAGTAATGTGATCTTTCATGCTCATGCTCTGGGATTGTCCCCGCTGAAGTGACTCCTGGTAACCAAAGTAGCGGCTGAGTGGCCAGCCCCAGTACGTTCACGCCTGTGATCCTGAAACTTTCTCCTCGTCTCTCAAAAGTGTTTGTGGCATATCATTTCCATTTTATAACTATAAAATGTACAAAGTAATGTATATTTAATGTAGAGAAATCCTTTAAGATGTTTGAAGAAATCCCATATCATCCCTATGTAGGCGGTTGTCTCCCAATCTTCGTGCTCATTCACCTCATCAGTAAAACTTCCTGAGCATACCCTTCAGCATATTTCTTTATAAACACACGCATACTGCTCACACTGCTGTACTGATATATTGTGTACACTGAAAACCACGGCAAACATAGAAGTATACAAAGAATATTCTCCGTGACTTAATAGTGTTTAGAGAATGGGGAGAGGGGTGCTTAGGGCAGCACCTAGGACGGCAGTTGATTGAAGGATGTTACATTTGTGGCAAAGTGGATGTAAAATAGGCATGGACGCATGATTTTAGGTCAAGGTATTTATTTTTACTTAAAACGGGCATTTTTGGTTAGGGGAAGAGAAGAATGAATTAGATGTCACCTTTACAAGAGCTCTTTATAATTCTGTGTTTGGGACCACATGCTCTAGAATGTCTTGAAAATTCCTGAAAGACTTCACAGTACACTGATTTAAGAAAACCAAGAAAAGAAAGGAGGTGGGTGTGGCCGGGGGAGCGGGGAGGTGGTGTGTGGATGGGTGAAAACAAGTAATGCAAATGTAGGATGCATTGCCTGAGAATTTCAGCACCAATCTGAAAAACATGTTTTGATAATTCCTGGTAATCATGATCTCACTGATAGATTATACATCTGTCTTCTATTTGTTTATAACCTCATGTCTCCAAATGTGTGGGAAATGGATTTATTTTCAGATATCTGAGATGGGAAGGAACACTGTTGGTATAATTGGAACCCATATTTCAGCTTGGGAGCTGATGGGTGGACACTGCCTGGAAACATTTACCTGTACCATCTGTTTTGCAAACACAATAGCTAGCATCTTGCTGAATGAGGGCCTCAACGTGGAGGTGGCATTCCAGTGTTTATTTCTGGACCTGGGAGTTACTTTAGCACAGTTATCATTAGTAGTTTATAAAGCCATATTTAAAATTGTACACTTGATTGTAAGATAGATTTGAATCGTGCACTCTGTTGATTACTGTATATAAATGTGGAAATTCTGTATATTTGGTCTTAATGCTGTATGTATTTGATGTGTAAATGATAACTAATGGATATGAAATAGCTTTCTGTTAATGTCTTTATTCCAGTTCGCTTCTCTTTTGCAAATTTGAATCTTTAAACTTTGTTCCCATGGGGAAAATCTGAAATTCTTGCATCTAATATACTGTTAAGTGGTGGTCTCTTAGATGATTGGGAGAATATTTTAGTTGTAAGGCTCTTGTATAATTAGAACAGAGATAATGAATCTTTTAGGCATATAACTTTCTGATAGAATTTCAAATGAATCTTTTTAAGTGGAAAGGCAGGTCTTTGGATAGGCTGTCCTACCCTCTCCTGCTTTTACTTCATGCCCACTGTGCCCCTCAGAGCACTCCGAGGGGTGATATCTACTGGTCAAAGAAAAGGAAAGAACAGAACACAGTAAGTCCTTCACTGTGGTTGATAGGGCTGATAATAGACCAATTTCCCTTTCAATAATTATTATCTCAATTAGTTTTCGTACCTCCAAGTAATTACGATTCCCATTTTACAGATGAGGAGAGAGGCTTGGGAAGATACATTAGGGTAATGTGGCTATGATATGCTCAAGTAATATCTTGGGGTTGGAGATTCACAGAGAGGTTTTGGAAATAGAAATCTTATTACTAAGTGTTTCACACATATGTGCATGAACTGCGAAGGATAGCTGGGCATAAGGGCATGTCAGGATCGATATAGACATTCTGGATGTTTGAAATCCTATCTACAAATTTGACTATTATTCAAATATTAGCTTCTTACCATTTAGAGCAAATTACAATAAGGTAACATCCACAATCCCAAACTCTCCAAACCATGAGAATATCTATTAAGTGGACAATGAGAGAACCCCCTCATTGTACATTTTGGGGTTACTGGTTTGTTTTTTTATCCCATTATATGCTCTTTCTCTCTTGACCTAGTAAATCCCAGTTATTCAGTCTCACTTGTTAACATAGACATTAACTGGAAATGCTTTGGGACGAATCTATATTTCAACTTAAGTTGGATCCAGACCCTTCTGGAACTTGTGTCGGTCACAGACTGTGCCCTTAGGGAAGCTTTGCTCTCCATGTTTTCAGACGGCATCAGAGGGAAGGGGATTGTTTGCCTTTCCAACCTGCTGTGCTCTCTGGAGTGTTAGGAGAAATCTTTTGCTGCCAGCTGTACTGAATATTCCATCACTTGATTTGTTACATTACTGTCACCTTTCCCTTTAGAGGACAGGCAGAATAGTTGGTCTCCTTGCTCTCTCAGGGGCTGCCCATTTTGTTTGTAGATGATGCCACTATCAGCACCCATTAGGCACTTCCCAGCTGGGCCGGTTCCCATTAGCAACAGACTTTTCTTTTAAACCCTGCCAAGGTTAAAGTAGCTTATCCTTTGGATGAAAGAGAACTTTAGGAAACAAAGAGGAGAGAGAACCAGCGTCCTTCCTCACGGTAATTACTGTGTTGCTTTGCGCCTAAGAGGTACCTGGTCTATTTTAGTGTCGGTGTTTTTGTATGAAGACTTAGGGGGTCGTTTCCAGTGGAGAGGTGTTAGGATTGGAGGTTTGCCTACCTGGGGGTATGTTTGGCCTGGGCAAACATGCTGGGTAGCCCATGCTCAACATGTATCCCAGGTAAACCTTGATGAAAAGAACATCACAGGCAGCCTTGAAAGGGAGGAGGAGAGTTGAGGGAAGGGCCACGCGTGGAAGGGAGCAGCCCCAGGCCCCTTCTGCATCTGCATGTTCAGTGTGTAAAAACCCTGCTGCTTCCTCCTCTACGCTCACAAGCCTCTCTCCTTTAGCTGGTGCACTCAAAGGAAAGAAACGCAAATGTTAAGGACTGCGCAGGAATGTCAGATAGTCCTGATTGGCTGGTGGCACAAGCGTGGGAAGGGAGTAAGTGGGGAGGAAGGACCCCAGGGCCGACTGCTGAGAAGTCATCCCGTTTGGGGTGAGGGAGGTTTCTGAGCAGGGGACTAACATGAGAAAAGAGTGAGTAAATAAGATTTATCTGATGACAGCCTGAATGCAGGATTAGTTAGAGAAGAGGCTGCAGCAGAGAAACTGGACCAGATTTCGGTTGCTCAGAGTGACACTAGAGGCGTGAAGGGGTGGGGGGAGATAGAGGGGGTGAGAGCAGGCAGTGTGTACAAAGAAACGCTGAGACTTTTGAGAGCACAGGGTGTTGCGAGGTGAGATGGCGAAGGTAACCCTGGGAAGTTGGGATTGTGGTGATGTTGCTGCTAGATGTAGGAAATGCAGAGTTGGGGAAACTGGTTTAAGGAAAAAACATTGTTTGGTTTTAGCTACACTGAATTTGAGGAACCAGTAAGAGATGCAGGACTGGAACCTGTGAAGGGGGTAAAAATGAAGCCACGGCCCCCACAGAGATTGCCAAAGCAAATAAGCTGGAGAGATAATAAAAATGATTAGTACTTTGTATTTGTATAATGTTAGTCCTTAAGATACTATTAAGAGTAATACTTGGACCAAGTCACTTTGTATCCTACATATAAAATGGCAGTTCTTGCAGGTCCATGTTGAAGATACATACCTTCCAGATCAAGTATCCTTTCTGCCTTCCCTGAGGTTGAATACCATTTTTCTGTAAACACTGATTCCACTTCCTGTTTTCTTGATTCTCCTAGTGCTCAAAAGAAGAGTTTATTGACTAAATTAACTAGTAATAGCTAACATCTACATATTAGTTACTATGTGCCAAGCACTGTGTTCTTAGCAACCTACATCTATTAACTCATTAATCTTCACAACAACCCCGTGAGATAGGTACTATCATTGTCACAATCATCTTCATCACTACCACTGCTTTCATCACCATCATCACCGTCCGTAGTTTACAGATGAGAAAATTGAGTCAAAGAGAGGTTAAGTAACTTTCTCCAGATCTCTGCCAAGTAAACAAAAGAGCTGTGTTTGTGTCCCCATTAAACATTTATTTTCGTTTTAGTGTTTTTTTTTTTTTTTTCCCAAATGGGTTTTTACTCCTTAGGCAGGGATTTCTAGCTGGTACATATAGGATGTCTGATTTCTGGTGTTGAATCACTTTAAGAGTTTAAAGCCTGCAGCAGTTGGTGGCCAAGTGGGGATTGACTGTACAGTTCATTTCTCTTTATAGCATGGTACACATGTAGTGAATGCTCAGTAAAGATTGGTTACAGGAATGGACAGATTCTCAGGTAAAAGACAAATCAAATTGCAAAGAAATAGCCAAAGTTTGAACTTTGACAAGATGGACTGTGTAAAGGCAGCCAGTAAATGACTTATAGAACAAATGACAGGTGACTGAAATATGGGGTAGTAATTTCTATAGGCTCAAGTGGTTTATGCAGTCCTCAAGATCCCTCGAAGGAATTATGGCTCCATAATTCAAATAGCTCCTGTTTCCTTGACACACATGTACCATGCATGCATCTGAATCCCAAATCCTGCTCATGGTTGGCACTGTGGATTTTCTACCCTGTGCTCTTATGCTGCCCAGTAAATTCTTCTATTAGAGCCTCTAGTGTTAGATACATTCACCTACTCTTTGTCTTACATTGTTTCAATGTGCCACAGGATATTTAACTTATTAATGAGCCTACATATGCTTTAACGTTGTGAATAGCTTTATTTTGGGGTCTTGGAAGTTTATCCCTTTTAGCTATCAGTCTTTGCATCCTATAAGAAGCAGAGTGAGGTTAGAGATGTGTTCTTTGCTTTAGTACTGGCACATGTGGTTTTCATGTGATCTCTGCACACAAAAACAGAGGGCGAAATTCCTGGCAGGTAGAAGATAAGTCTTCATCTTTTCTCTTTTTTCCAAAAAACTCTTTCCCAAGGACTTTGAATTCACAGTAATGTGCTATTGTTTTTAGTCTTCTTTCCTATATAAATATACATATTTAACTAGTACCTTAAAAGCAGGCATGTCAGGTACAATTGTAAAGTAAATTATTATTTTTATAATTGTCCTACAAAGTCACTCTGTGGGATAGTTTCCCCCCTAGTGTTGGATGAAATTTTAGGCAAGCTTCGTTGTTCATCTGCTCACTCTTAGCCAGCGAAAAGCTGGGGCTCCCTATAGTCCCTTGAGACAGCTGCAGTTCTGTTATTAACATGTATGGTCAAGTGTAATAGTAAAAATTTTGAATTGCATTCAACACTGTAGCTGCTCCCCTGCTTTGCTTGGGGCTCCATCAGAAAAAGGGCATGGTACTTTTCTTTTCTTTCTTCTCTCTCCCCACCTCATACATGCATTTGGCTAGCTGCAGCTTCTAGTCCTTCTAGGGTTAGAGCAGAGGCAGCGAGAGGAGTTTAGAGGACGTGTCTAACTCTACTGCCACCAAAATGGTTGGAGATATTTGAAGATGTTTAAAGATGACTCTTTGTGGGTGTTTTCACAGGTTTTTGGAGACCTCCCTAGTACTAGGGATCTTTAACCTGGCAGTTTCCATGATACAGGCAAATGCGTCTCCTTTAGCCAATGCTTTATGACTCTGCCGTTGCCCCTTGGTTGGAATTCTAGCACTCTTCCAAAAGTCCTCTTAGGTGAAGTCTCTAATATGATACCATTATCTCCATCTTACTTCATGCTAAAATATAGACCTCTCTACTAAAATGTTGAGCTCTCCACCAAGCCCCATTCACTAAGCTTGAGGCGACTAGAAACTCCTCCCCCGCCACACACTCCTCTCTGCTAGACCTGCTTATGTGGTCCGAGACCCCACTGCAGAGAGTGGGGTTAGTTGGCACCTGTTGTCTTGGGGACTCAGTAGAAGGCACAATTTTATATCCTGTAAAATATAGCATATCATGTGAATGTGAACGGAATAATAATTTTTTAGGTGGGCTTGATGGTCATGAGCCTGTGGCGAGCCACTGATGTTTTCACCTAAATGGGTGTGCTCTGGTGTCTCTTCTCAGGCTGGGTGTGAGAGACTCTTAGCACAAGGGCTGTGCTCCAAGCATCTCCATCTTTTCTGTTACTTGTCGTGGGCTCCTAGTTTTTCCTTTATCACTGCAAAATAAGAGAATGAATAATTCTCTGTTGGTACAACTAACTGGTTAATCTTGCCCTCCTTTATGTCTCTGAAGTAGGAGGTTCTAAGGTACTCTGAAGATAACCCCCTAGCATGTAGGGATATTTACAAATAGGCTTTTCTTTTAATAACCTAGAATGAAACTAACACATATGTAAAAAAAATCAATCATATAATTAATCAACGAACTGATATTCATTGCTCACCTTGTCTTCCATTCTGTATTGGTGATTTAGAGGGTCTTAATAAGGCCATTTTCAAAACTATGGGAATACAAAACTATGTATATGTGAAAAGATATCTGGCAAGTGGGTAAGGTGATGATCAAGGGACTGGATAGAAGATTGACTAGTAGGGGCCCTTGGCTTTATGGAAAGCAAGTGGAATTTGGTGGGAAAGATTAGTTATTAAAGTTTCTCATCTAAAACTGAAGGATACATTGTTCATTGAGTTATAGTCCCATATTATGATTCAGGGAAGTTATGATTTGTTTGAATTATGCCTGTGTTTAGGATTAGGGTTAACCTAAAATGTACAAATACTGTTGTAAATCTATGCTTTTAAAGTCTTGGTGCTATGTGCTTATAGGCCCCTGGCATGCTATTGCCCTCCTGTGGCAGCATATGCAAATTACAGAGCTAGTAACCAGAAAGAAAAACCAATCTTAAGTGCTGAATTTGTTTTAAAAAAGAAGTGACAACTTTTTGATATGTTAAAATTATAAATAATAAATTGCAATTATAAAGTGAGTGGAAAAGATTATGGACGCAGATGAGTTCCAAGCGGGTGAGGCCAGTGTGGACAAGAGTGGTCATCGATGCCCCTAGGGAAGCTGTGGACATAAGCTTCTTCTGAATGAATTGAGTAGGTTTTAGGTAACAAACAGATAAACAAACAAACAAACAGCAGAAAAGGTGTTCTATTAGATTGCAATCCTTGAAAATAGAACTCTATCATCCTTTCATTTTCACATCTAGCATGTAGCTGAGTACAAAATGTGTGACCTATAAATGTTTGTTAATTATGAAATGTTCTGGAAATATGCTGGAAATAATGAACCGACTGCTTGGATGCAGTAGAAGGGTCCTATCATAAGTGGCAAATGAGTTTGTAAATAGATCTGTGCGAGACTGTGGAGCATAGTGGATGCCAAGAGAAGGAGATTGGACTTTGTATGGGATGCAGTGAGGACTTTTTCGAGTGAAAGACGAGCAAGATGATAAAGGAAGATTAATCCTTCAGCAATGTACATTAGAAGGGAAAAGCAGTGTCCAATATATAAATTTCTTCTTTTCTTTCTAGTCATGCTGTTGCTTTCACTTTGGGTCTTTATTGCTTTTTTTGTCAGCACTTCTTGTTCAGATGCCTTTGATGGCTCCTCACCTTCTACAACACAGTCTCAACTCTTTAGGACCTCCAATATTTGTTTCCTAAATGTCTCATTTTCTTGCTCTCCTATGTGATTCATCCTCTTGTGAATTGTGTTCTCTACCAAGAAGCTGGTTTGCTCAAAATTTTGAGTCATACCCTTGGCCACCTTCATGTCTTGATTCATGGGGTTTCATCCTGTTGGCTTATCTGTGCCCATCCTGTGCTTTATGGCCCTGCCAAATATACTCTTCTCCTGCTCTGAGAAATCATCCCCTTTTCTTAATTTCTGAAGCAATCATTGTTCATCGGTTCTTTGAGCACCTAGTGTGTATTTGCATGCTTTCCTGTTTACCTCTTGTCGACAAATATCCCACTTTCTAGACTGTAAACTTCCAGAAACAACTCTTGAGTTCTTATATTTTTAAAATTTCCTCTGAGGCTTCAATAAATGCATGTTGTCCAAGGTGGGGACAGTGGAAATAAAGGAGAAGAAACATATGCATGAGTGATTTTGAAGGAAGAATTCACAGAACTTTGTTGTTACTGACTTATCTAAATCCTTCATGGGGACTTATTTTTATTTGCATGCTGTTCAAACTCTTGAAGTAATGGGTTCCATATACAGCCATATGCCTGTGCAAAGAAATTCTTCCTTTTATTTGTCCTAAATTGCCCTTTATACTGATGATCCTATTTAAAGCATAAGGTCTATATGCCTTTTAAAGGTTAGGGCACTGTTTAGCCAGACGCCCAAATATTTATATACCGAAACCTACATGAGTGTTGTCTGATTAATACCTGTCTTCTTGGGAAAGCTGTGAATAATGTCAACATGAACTACATTATTCCTGCTAAAAATTCATCCATTTAGTTTAACTTGCATGTAACGACACCTGAAAGTCAGGAGCTGTTTGCTGAGCTGTTGCAATACTGTTGTAGCTCATTCAGAATGAATGGCGACGAAGTACCTTCAGCATACCAAATGGGAACATCGGCATAAATGGGGGCTCCTGGAAACCTTTAACATGTGATAAATATAAAGGGAAAATGCAAAGGATCTCAGATAAATCCTCGTTTGGAAAATAAAGACACCTTTAGTAATAAAATTGAATTGAGAGTTAAAACTATGTTATTAACCACATGTTTTACATTAATGCCAGTTGAAATTTATCAAAATAGCTAAACAATAAAGAAGGTGAAGATGGAGCCTTTAAATAGACCCAGGAAATGGGGGTGGGAGGAGAGAGGCACAATTTCTGCGTTCTCTTTTTACCTTTCTCCTTCCTCCTTTTCGATTCCTTTTCTCTCTTGTTACATGACTCTGTTTATGTTTTTTCTTCCCTCATGAAAACTTTTATTTCCCATGGTCTTTCTTCAGCCTCTTCTCTTTTCTCTAGTTGCAGATTTCTTTCTCCTCTCCGTGCTCCCTACTCTCTGTGAGTATACCCTTTCTCTACTTGTCAACCTTGAGACCATCTACTTTAGTCTCATCTTCTTACAGGTGACACTGAAAAGCCCAAGAGAAATTAGCTTACTTGCTTGAGTCGCTCAGAAAGTGAGTGATAGGATTTGTATAAGAAGCATCACAACCTAGTATTGAAAGGAACTGGGATGTCATCTATGCCATTTTCATCTATCCAACGAAGAAGCATTTTCTAAAATATCCAGAAATATTTAGCCTGTTTGAGAATATTTCCAGGGAGGGTAGCCCACTTCTTGGTTCGGTACATGATTATATTGTTGGAGAATTCTCGTAGACAAGCTATTCTTTAGATTATTAAATTCTGCCTCCTTTTAATTTTCTTCCACTATTTCTACTTCTGTCTACTAGTGCTACAATGAAGTCTTTCTTTTATGTGCTTGCTTTTTATATATGTGAGGAAGCAACTGAATCCTCTTAAGCCTT
>NW_006494614.1:2218949-2300153 GCF_000325575.1 Pteropus alecto
ACGTGGTTTACACGCCTGTCATCACTTTAGAGCCCTCCCCTTGATGATCTCTAGTCAATGTCATAGGATGACAATGGGTTTTGACACAGTATTTCAAATAACATTTAGTGAGCACAAACTGTAGAGTCATTATTACCTATCGTAATCTCGAAACTTTATCAATTTATTAGTGCTCATCCCGATGTGCCCATATAATGTTAGCTTATTGTGAGATTAGATGCAGCTGAAACCCTCACGTCTCTTCCATTTAAACTGTCAAGAATTCAGATCTTTCTCATTTCTCTTAACTGATTATGTAGATGATGATAACACTAACTTAGGTCTTAATCACTATTCCTATAATATTTGATCATTTTGGTTTTGTACCATTTTTTGTCCCAGAAATCTGGGCTCTTTCTAGGTTGGTAGCATTCACCCACATTCCTGTGCTTTAGCAGGTCACTGACAGCTTCCTACTGGTCAACAGCCAACTTTGATCAATATGTAAGTTTATTTTGGCTATGACTTAGTGTCCGTATTATTACAGTGATATCTGCCAGATGGAATGTTAGTGACAAAGTCACATGCTACAGAGCGGAATGGAGCAGACCTCAGCTTATATCAGTTAAGGTTCATTAGATTACAAGCAATAGAAATCAATTGGAAGAATTTTTGTATCTTACAAAGCTAAAAAGGAAGAATGAGACAACCAAACCTCAGAATGGAAAATTCTATGGTAAGAGTTCGTGATGTTTTCTAGAGATTTGTGACACCTAGTCTTTGGGTCTTTCCATCCGATTAAAATTCTTGGTGAAAAATCTGAGCCAACTTGGCTGCCACTGAGGTCCCTGGGTCTATCTTGGTTTCTGCCCTCCCACTCTTAGTTATCTCACTTTGCTCTGGGTCATGTAGTCAGTGGCGCAAAGTTTGTTTCATAAACAGAGTCACCAGGATCGAACTCCTGTGCCCTGGACTTCCTAGTGAAGGAGAAATATAAGCTAATCAGCCTCGACGATGCCTACTAAGGGCATAGCAAAGTGTAAAGAGAGTGCCAAAGGAAGAGAGTATGTTTACTGGAACATATGAGAATGTAACCTCATTAGCACATAAAGAAAGCAAGGTCAGGGCAGTAAAGTGATTGTCTCAAACAGTTACACAGTCTGAAGGGCAACCACGGGACTAGTGAGAGGTTTAAAGACACTGCAAAATGTACTTATACTGTAGAAGTGATTCTGCCATAATTTTACTGCCTTGTTTATTCACCAACTAGTCATCAAATACTTATTATGTGTTTACCATATGTGAGTCATTATCATAGGAACTAGAGAAACCATGGTGAATAAGACATGGCTTCTGAGCACCTGAAATGTGGCCAGTGCAATGGAGGGACTTTAATTTTAATGAATTAAAATGTAAGTTTAAGTAGACACACATGCTAGTGGCTACCATATTGGACAGTGCAGCTTTAGAATATGTGGGGCCGTAATAGGTAGACGAGTGATGCAATTAAATATATATTTAATGATTCCTCAAGTGGAGGAATCATTAATATGAAGCTGTATCTATGAAATGCTAGGAAAATCAATCAAGTAAGAAAAAAATAAATTCATTGATTGATTTCTACACAGACCAGCCTTAGAATGAAAACAATGGTGATCTTGGGGTGGAGGATGCTCGTAAAACAGGCTTTTCTAGCACGAATACCCTTGGGATCAGAATGAATGCTGCTTTAAAACCTCTACTTCAGTAATAGTGTTAGTAACTTTTATATTGTGATACATCAGTAAAAAGATAATAACAAATAAAATCGTGTTTTTATTAAGGCTCCCTTCTTTCTTTAGGTTATTATGGTATATTTGAGTAAGATATCTGAAATTCCGTGTATATATTAAGAATGTAATAATTAAAAAAATTCATCCTGGTTTATTTATCGGTCACTAGTTAAGTTGCAAATGATGTGGCAGCTAACCGGGAAATCTTAAATCTTTCATTAGCACAGGGTAGTCTCCAGAGAGACTGTGACTTCAACACACAAGTTGGATATATTCCAAGCTAAGGAGGATATCTTTCAATATTTTTAAAAACAACCACAAAAAACCAATCCTTCTAGCTCTGGAAGGGCTAAGGTCTTGCCTGGCCCAGTAGGGGTGGGACTTGGGCTGCGGTGGGGGGCATAGCATTTGCTCTTTGCCTGGGCTACTCGGTGTGGATTCACCTTCCTTTCTGCTCCCTGGAGCCTGGTTTGTTTTCACGCTTCATCTAGTTCAGGATTTCATGATGGACCTATGCCTCTGACCTCAGCTACTCTAGAGAAGCTGTAACTCTAAGAGCTGGTCCTGGAATATTTCATCTTACTAGCTCTCCCCCACTTCCTACCACCCTTCGCTGGCCCCTGGTTAGGCTGACAGTCCAAATCCAGATTTGTGCCATTGGAGAATTATAAGCACTAAGACAAGTCAGATCTTTTGTTGTTTCTCCTCTTTCACTTTTTCCTCCAAGTCTCAGGATATACTCAGACTTCCCTCGAGTACATGAAGCCCTGGTCAGAAGTAGACACATTTCCGGACACACATGGGATGGTTGGGAGCAAGCAGAGGTGCAATTTTTCCAGGTCCTTTGCAGAAGTGAGCAGAGCTTTTGGAAATCGTGTATACTTCCCTGCTTTTACATGGGTCTAGTCTTGGAAACTGGAGAGCAGGATACAAAATCATCCACGGGAGGGCAGCAAATGATTTCCTTTCTATCTTTGTTTCTCTTCCGCAGAGCTTCTATTTAGTCAAGAAATAAAAATTTGATGCTGATGGGAGGAATGGGAGAATGGGACCTGGGTTTCATTTCCCTGTGTAGCTTTCTTTTGCAAGTTTCCCAGGTATCCTTGTTAGCACAGCTTATTGTTGAAGTGTAGCAAGTCCTGGCTGGTGGTTCCCTGGTGCAGGCATGTAGGATGGGGAGGTCTGTGGAGACTGGGGCCTTCTTTCCACTAAGCTTTCAAGGTCAGGGTTTACTCCTAAGGCTAGGAACATCACAGCTCTGCATTTAGCACAGTATTTATAGATTATTTTTTGTTTCAACTTCCCTTGTTCTGAAACATCCTTCAGATTGTGCTTCTGACCAAATTATCAGACGCTATTCAGTTGCTCATTTACCTACAGAGGAGACTGAACACGGCTGGGATGTCTGGAGGGCAGAGGTCTTTCCCTCAGTGGTCATCTTGAGGAATGTTGCCCTGTCAGCGAATGGAGTGTGATTATTCCTGTGTTCCCACTGTGTGAAGCACAGACAGGCCTAGGCGCAATTGTGAGATTGGCTCTAACCCAGCATCCTTTGATCATCTCTTCTCTGTGCCCTTCTCTCTCATTTTTATTAAGAGAGGGGCTTTCTATAGCCTCCAATTCAAAATAACAAATATTTATTAAATACTTCCACTGGCAAGTCACTGCGTAGATGCTAGAAGGACCAAGAAATGACACTAATAATGACAATTTATTTAGTAAATGCATATGTTCAGCTCATTTCATGACATTTCATGAATCCTGTGAACAATCCTCTGAATTAGATATTATTCCCAATTTGCAGATGAAGAAATTGGGACTGTGAGAAGTCTAGCAATTTATCACTTAGCTGGTTAGGTGGGAGGAACAGGAATTGAAACCCAGGCTTGGCTGACTCCAGGACATTAACTGTGCTGCTATGCTGGTTTTCTTCCTAGAAAGGCCTTTAGTCTCAAAGACCTTGAAATTTAGTACAGTGGTTTTCCAACTTGAGTGCACATCAGAATCACCTAAGGAGCTTTTAAACATCCAAATGATCTATAGCCATGCTACCCTGAACGAGCCGGATCCCGTCTGATCTTGGAAGCTAAGCAGGGTTGGGCCTGGTTACTACTTGAATGGGAGACCATCTAGGAAGACCAGGTGCTGTAGGCGTAAATAAAATAAATAAATAAAAATAAATAAGGGATTGTAAACTGACAAGGTCCTTGCAATCTGTGGGGTCAACCAAGGGTTGCCTTGCCTAAAATATTCTTTTAAATAAGTAAATAAATTCCACAAATGAAATCAGATGGTTCTTGTCCTTAGCCATCTGACTAAAAGGCCCTAAACTGGTGGGGTAACCAAAAGTTTTCTAAGAAAAAAAAAAAAAAAAAAAAAAAAAATCCCAAATGTCAGGGGCTTATCCCAGAGCAGTTAAAGCAGTGTGTGTGTGTGTGTGTGTGTGTGTGTGTGTGTGTGTGTGTGTGTATGTATGTTTGGGAGTGGTGGTGGTGTCCCAGGCGATGGCATTTTAAGAAGTGATTCCTCTGTGCAGCCAGAGTTGAGGAGCCTTGCTCTTGTGGAGGGAAAGGGAAGGATGATGTGAAGTCCAGGCACCAAAATGAAGAGAGGAGTGAAGAGAGGAGTATGTTTGTTCCGGTTGGGATCACCTGTCAGTGTTGCTCACCTCTCTCCAGCAGGCAGTTGACCATTTATGTCAAGGTGAGCACCTGTGTGCAGAAGGAGCTCCAATTTGGTAACAGTTATAATAACAGATTTTTTTGAGTGCTTGCCCCTTGTGAGGCAGTTTAAAATTTTCATCTATATGAACTCTTTTAATTCACACAACAATCTAATGCAGTAGGTCCTCCCTTTTCATCAAAACTAAGATGCGAGGCAGTCTAAGATGCATCATTGTTTTACATATAATAAGAAATAAAGAAAAATACTATCAACTAATTGTAAGTCCCCATAAATTACGATTTTTTTTTCAGAGATGTTAAAATGTGAGAAAACATGCGTCTTAAAACTAATAAAATATGATGGTGTTATTTCCACTTACAGATGAGGAAACAGAGGCAAAGAAACTTAAATAATGTGTCCAAGATCACTTGGCTAGGAAGCATATGAACAGTTACTGTGCCATCAATATTCTTCCTAAACATAATTTTTAATGGCAACATTAAGTTTCATATAAATATACCCTAATTACTTTAATTACTCTCCTAATCTTACTTGATTATATCTTGATGTAGTTTTTATATGTGTCTTTTCCCAGGGCATTGGCAGCCATACATTATGTGCTGACTATTTTACAGCCAATAATTCAGTTGAGTCATCCCCACGGATTCTCCATGTGTCTTATGTGGAATAGCTGCTGGGACACTGTGGGCCTCTTGCAGAGCTTTCTCTTTTTCGCCATTTTATATTGAACTCTGGATGGTAGGATGCTGATTGGCTGCACTTGGATGGTTTTATCATCCAGCATCTCTAGTCCATCAGCCTCATCTCAGGCTTTCCCTCTGCACTCACCCAGCTGCTCTCTGAGACCTAAAGACCAATGGTTGTATAGTAAATCAGGTCTTGGATGCATTGTTTTCTTCAGCACTGGAAGTGAGTGGAACTTTGTGACCTGAGTGGTGACCACATCTGATGATCAGGAAAAAGTTGTTGGGGTTTTTTGATTCTGGGAAATCCAACCCTCTTCATGGCAAACAACTGTAGACACCTGGGCAGAATAGAGATAGAGGAAAGACTGAGACTGAAATCAGGACAGAATCACTGAGAAAAACTTTAGGGATGTTAATAAAAAGAGGGAGGACTTATGAAAGCCAAGTAGGTTTAAAATTAGGGCGAAGGCAATGTAGCACAGGCTTCTCAAACTTTTATGTGCAAGGAAATTACATGGAAGTCCTGATAAAATGCAGATTCTTATTCACTAGTTTAGAGTGGCATCTGAGAGTCTGCATTTCTAACAAGCTCCCAGACATTGCCGGTATTGCCTGTCCAAGAAAGATCTAGTAAAAAGAAGAAAAATGAAAAAAATTCTCAGTATAGAAAAAGGTAAGTAAATCTTGGAAGCAGTGCTAAAAGGTGCTGTTAAAGGAATTACTTTTCTCTGAACTGCTCTTACCAGCATTTCTCTAGAAGGAATAAAAGACTGTGAGGCAATACCCTTCCACCAGGCAGGTGTGTGGGAGGGAAATGCCTCGGGTTTTGGTCTATTTATTTAGTATGATTGGCAAGTTGAAATCAGTTATTTTCTTAAATATTTCCACTGGAACACTCCCCTCTTCCAGTGGATTGGGATCCAATTTTTTTTTTTTTTTTAGCATCCCCTGTAAAATGATCTCAGAGGTTCATTCTTTGGGTAAACAGGGAATTCACTAATTTTGAAACCGCTTTGAGATTTTGCACAGATGCAATGATAGCCTAAAATTCATTCGAAGAGCAAAATAATGTTTGAAGACCTCAGATGGTCAATGAAGATGAGAAATACTTGGAAAAAAATCTATCTAAAGACTATTTCCCATTTAAAGCTATTACTTATTTTCATTTTTTTAATCATATGGCAAGACTTTCATTTTCTCAGTTCAATGTGGTAACCATTCTAATGTGAGGTTACTTTGACTTCTAAGAATATGCTTCTGGTTTCCCAATAAAATCCTGTTAATCCTAGAGGCACTCAAGAAACCAATGGTCTCCACTGTACCTACATGGAGGTCCATGTCTCCATTCCATCTGAGATAGATGGGCCCAGGACCACCATGACTTCCATGGTGAGAACTGTGTATAGGCGGTAATGAGAGGTTAACATCTCTGTAGATTTGTGACCCCCAACTACTCCCAGCCACTATTCAGATAGACAGTATCTCCTGTATCACATCTCTCTGTCATAACCTGGGACATAATGGTCAAGGTCCAAATAAATGATACCACTCAAGTTCAGCTGGTGATTTTTGTATCATAATAGTTATTTCAGATGTACGCTCCCAAGCTCTGTGAAATGCGGTGTCATATTTGTTTTGTGTGGGAACTGTTGATTTGTAATACTCATTTTCCAGGTAATTGTTTTCCTTGGTCTGGTATCACTACAAACCACTCCCTGGAAAGCTAATATTGTATCTTCTTCTTTTAAAGTGGTTCATTTTAGATAAGGAAACATGATTTCAGATTCATATCCAAAGCCTATGCAAACCACTTTGGTTTAGAAAATTGGTGTGTAAATCTTACAGGATCAGGATTTTCTTGAGCACTTATGTAATTTCAGGTGGATCATAAGTATTCATGTTGTCTGTCCTTAGAATTACAAGCATAGCCTCTTGAAGCCAGCCTAGAATTGCAAATACCGGGCAGTGTTAGAAATGGAAAGGAGAGGTACCTGGATGTTTTGAACCCTAAACGTTTCCATGTTAACTTGAAGGCCAGTTCTCTTTGATGTCAAAGCTTAGTTTGTCCTCTGGAGCTCACCTAGCCTTGATAAAAGAGTTTGCCTGCTCTCCAGGAGCTGTAGCTAAAAGCAGCCAGATTGGGGTAATGCTGCATCTGCCTTGTCTGGTGAAGCTGAGCTGTGTGTGATACTCCTGGTAGCCAGTTACAGAGAAGGTAACAATGGTACACAAGTTGCAGATGTGTATGACTTGTCAGGGGAGAAATCAATAATAACTGCTACCATTTATTGTATGCCTATTGCTTGCTGGACTCTGTGCAGTTATTATATCACTTAATTCCTTCAGTGGCCATGCAAGATAGGCATTATTATTCCCATTTCCCAGTAGAGAAAATCACAATTTGGACAAGAGAAGTCTTTCTGCCAGTATGATAAAGGGATTGTCAATACAGCTAGCTTTAATAGTGGCAAACTTTAGTTAGATTGGTTTCTACTTCTAACCTCTTCTATCCCTTAGTTGCTTTGTCTTTCCCCGTTCAGAAATCCGGAAAGGGTAAGAGGAAAGAAAGGAGGAGAAGCAGAAAAAGAGGATAATATTAATGGTTCAAGTTAGGAAAAGGACTGTGCAGGCTCAGAAAGTGGAGGTGAATGGAATAAAGTTGCTCTGCCTTAATACTCTAGGCCCTGACACGCATGAGCATGTTTTCATGGAGGAAGGCATGAGTTGCCCGGCCAAATTCTTCTTTGGAACACCGTGGACGGCAGAGGTAGAAGAGAGGCTCCCTGAGCAAGCTCTCCTTAGCATCATCGCCTGCACCAAGGGTGCTGTGATGTTGAAGATACAGGAACCTCCCATTAGTATAGGGGGCACTCCCCTATCCTCTAAAGAGAGGCCAGTGGCTACTATTTTATTAACATTCAGAACTGAAGTAGCTTTTTCACTTTTTTTTTTTTTCAGTACAAGGAATCAACCTTTGAGGAAAGTGCTTCCTTTCCTTTGTTAGATCTACATTGTGCCCCAGGGGCAAAGATGCAAGCTGCACAAGGCTTCACAAAGCTGTGAGATGAAGCACCTCTGCCTCTGGTTCTGGAAAGTCGAGCATTCCTTCTGGAATCTTCCATAGAGGCTCAGGATTTGCAAGGCAGCTGTCTCTCTTCTTTGAAACTGGGGTTATTTGCTAAGCAAAGGCAGCACCATCACATCTTGCTGATGCTCCGAGCAAACATCAGTAGCAAATGATCCTCTTAAGCAAGTGCAAGTGGCTGGAGGCAGTGCTGGGGGCTAAAAATACAGAATGGACTAAAACCACAACAACTGCTCAACCTCGATGCCACTGCATCAGAGGGCCCCTTCAGAATACTGATGTGGGGAAGGCGCCTTAGAACTGGCAGGCTGATAGAGTGGGAAAAGGGCTTTCTTTCCTTATGAGCAAACTGCTCACATCCTGAGGCTCAGAGTCGGTGATTTCAGCTTTCCTGCTTTGTCTTTCTGGTTAGGCAGAGGCTTGGCCACGGAGGCCAGCTTGGATGAGGGTGTAAGAGGGCTGGACCTGAGATGAGAAGGGAAGTGCCTTCTGCACACTCCAGCTCTTTGATTTTAGCAAGCCTTGTTGCTGTGAGTCCAGTGGACCATTTCCCATCCTTTTCAATGGATGGCAGAAGTCCCGGCTACTCAAGTAAATGGTCTGTATTGTGATTTTGGAAATGAAAATCCTTGGATATTTTTCATCTAATCCTTGTTTGTTCTTAACATCCTTGTCAGCAGTTTATTCTAAATCACAGGAATTCCCTTTCCTGATGGATGCCTGGCACAGGGCTCTTTGCATGGAAAGGGCATCAGGGAATGTTGGTGGCTGGTGGCACTTGTGTTACTAGGTTATTAGTAACACTAGGTTACTACTTCAACTGGGACACATAGAAGTGAGACCACTTGAGGATTCAGCTTCTTAATCATGGAGCTATTTGTCTGTATGGGGGTGGTGTGTTCCGATGACTGTTGGAATAGTCCATGGGATTTGATGTTGGCATTTTTCTGGAATCTCATCTCCTTTCTCTTCACTGGAGTCATTAGGGTCTTGTTCACTTCCCAGGTTGTCTGATTTCCAGCCTTTGTTGTCTCCCCTCCCCAGAGCTCAGTCTTCCTGAATAGCTGTAGTTTTAGCCCTGCCCTGGGCTTGAAGACTAATCCCATTTCCAGGTAGGAGAGATTTAAGTGGTTTTAGGCTTCAGCATCAAATGGCCTTTGGTGCTAGTACAGCTTTGATGTCATGCCCCAATTCTGATAACTGAAGTTCTGTGCCGGTTCTGAGCCATCTCACTCTGAGCTTTAGATCTGAGAACTGGGCTTCTGTCTAGCACCCAAGACCTAATTGTTATTGTTGTTTTCTCATTGCAGAGTTGAGTTTTTGTGTTATTTGCTTGTTATGTACTGTTTCAATAATTTTGCATTTATTCTGGTTTCTCCAGGATAAGGGTTCTGCTCTTATTAGATTCCTCCCCATCCTCTCTCCCTGAATACCTTCCATCTGCTGATGGATAGCTCTGATGCCGCCTGCCTGTCGGGGCTGCTGAGTTTCTCCTGTGTCCCTCATGACCTCTGATTTGCTGCCTTTATAGGTAACGTGCTAGCTCTTTTTGGACTCTGACTCTGAATGGCCAGTCATCTATCCATCTACCCACCCATCCACTCGCCCGCCCATCCATCCATCCATCCATCCATCCATCCATCCATCCATCCATCCATCCACCCACCCACCCACCTACCCAATCATCCATCTATCCAGGAGTTACTGAGTACTTACTCTATATGCCAGGCATCATCTTCTGTGACTATGCTTTTTAGAGACTGTGTGGCACCTGGCAGGCTGTGTTTCCTTCCAGCACTCATAACTGGGTTTATCATTCAACTCCATGAGTGGATCCAGGCACAGGTCATTTCTCTCTGATGTCAGGTCCTATTCTAGCTACTCTGTCTAGTTGTACTTTACTGAGATTTCTCATTTGCACTTATATTACGGAATCTTCAAATCAGTTTTTTTATTCTTTTTTTTTTATGATTCTGATCATCATTATGAAAATATTTAGTTTAACATTTTAAATTTGATTATTGTGAACTCCATGATATTTCTTGGACCTTGTTTATGAAGACTCGGAATTTAGTCAATGTAAACATGATTCTGTTGTTTTAGGTAGGCTCAAATTTCTTCTAAGTTGTACAATTAGTTCATATTAATTCTACTCCTATTCTTGTCTTGATAAATTTTAATGTTGTGTTCTTCCGAGAAATTTTGTACTATTTTGTTAAAATCTCTCATATTTTCAACACATTTATAAACGGAAAAAACAAGGTGACAAAGAATAAATGTCTTGCCAACTTAGGCAACCTAAGAGTGACAAGACTAGAGAGAAAGCCATTCAGTACTCTCTCTTCAGACTACTCAACAGGTAATTATTGTTCTGCTTTGCAAATAATTGTTTAAAATTATTTCCTTTGAAGTGGTAGATTTGTTCTGCAAGACAGTAAAATGATAAAAAAGAGTTAAACAGTTAAGACATAATAAAATTATTTGGTTTAAAGGAGTGTGAAAAGACATTTAATAATCTGAAAATATGGTAAAGGAAATTTTTTTTTTCACTTAAAAATTAGTGGCATGTATAATAAATTAGTCTAAAAGCAAGTTCTAAATGCAAATTAAGTGCTCAACTCAGTGAACTGGTGGAATACATAAGTATCTCAGGGAAAGGAGATTGGTCCTTTTTGAGGAAGATTATTGGAATATGAGTGATGTTCTCTGGAAGGCTGGAGGTCCCAGGATTTGGGGGGAGAGATTTAAAGACAAGCAAATGGCACTGGAATCCTGAACACTTTCATTTAAACTTCCAGACAGTGTGTTCTGAATGAGCACTTGAATAGTTCCTCTGGGCAAAGTCCTTAGATGTGGTGGCTGAAAGCCAGTCCTATTATCTCCACAGTCCTCCTTCTCTCTCTTAACTTTGTAACAATTCGCTTGATTCCCAGATGAAATGTTTCTCTCCCGTCAGAGCCTTTGATCTGGCATGTCAGCGTCACATCAGATTGCGTCACCTGCTCTCTTCTCTCCTTGCTATATCATCTTACTCTGTTCCTTCTGAACTGCATGTCCCTTCACATTTTGATGATTATGTTTGAAAACACTGCCTCGACATTTTCCCTATTGTATCATGTATCTTGTGCTCCCACTCTCTGTTGGAAATGAGAATGCACAGTTAAAAGAAACCCAAACATTTTAGTTAACAAGATAGGACGAAACCTTCCTGTGTCTGCCATGCACTGGAGTACGTCTGAAGAGACACCTTTAAACAAAAAAGCACTTCTTTAAAACATTGCATATAATTCATTTAAAGTAGTTAAATTTAAAGTTTAAAAAACCTAATTTTGCATAGACTGATTGGTTCATTCTTTTCTATTTTTTTTTTTTTTTGCAAATTGTTAAGACCTACCTGCTAAATTATCCATGTTCTTAGGCTCTTTATTACGGCATGGTATATTTTATTTATTATAGAATAGCATGACAGTATGTTATATGTTACTTAAGTATAATCACAATCTTTTGGACCCTCATCAAATTTATAATTATAATAGGTGCTTTATATATATTATTAAGCACATATATATAAAGCAGTGGTTTTCAAACTTGGGTGTACCTCTGAATCACCTAGAGGGCTTTTAGAAAATCCCAATGCTCAGGCCATATCCCCAGACCAAGTCAATGAGAATATTGAGGGGTGGGACCTAGTCATCAGTATTTTTTAGAGCTCTTTGACAAGGTGTAGTAATGTTTGAGAACCAGCGATGTAAAGCTTTGCTACTCTAAGCTTGGTCTGTGTACCAGCAGTATTGGTGTCACCGGGGAGCTTGTTGGAATTCTCGAGCTTCATCCCAGAGTACTGAATCAGAATCTGCATTTTCTCAAGATCCCAAGATGCTTTTATATGTACTTGAAGATTTGGGAAGCACTGATAGAAATGGAATGGCACTCTACTAAGCATTTTAAGGCCATTCATTCATAAACAATTTATTATCCTGCTACAGCTTGCTGGACACTGCTCAAATCCATCGCTACCTGGCAAAGTGGTATTTGAGCATTATTTTATGAGGAAATTGAGGCTTGGGCAGGCTAAATACCTCAGAAGAGGCTCAGCCAGGATTTGTACTGTGGACTTTGTTACTCTGAAACATAGCTTTTCCCACAACACCAACCTGTTTCTAAGCATAGTTCTTAGATATTTTCTACAGTAAACCAAATGAACAATGCTTCCTAAATCTTTACCCTATTAATAACATCTTTAATCTATTTATCAAGAACATAATTAAAGGTAAGATTCCCTGGTGAAACGTCATTCCTGGCAGAGAAACATTGTCGGTGATGAGTTCTTTTTTAGTCACCAATGCAGAAGGCAGGAGGCAGGACAAAAATATTCCCCTTTGGTTTGGAGTGAGTCCCAGGGGACACATCGAATATTCATTTTAAAGAGGAAATATCCTCAGTTAGTTGTGTAGGGCTCTAGTGTGCCTGACTTCCGGTAACTGGTCTGGAAGAACCAAAATTGCCTGTGGCGTAGCTTCCTGTAATTCAGCATCATTCTCATCATCTCGCTCAGCTGTTTGCCTCAAGGGCATCATTCTGGGTCTATTTGTTAGAAGATTTTGTGTAAGCAATTCACAGGGACTCTAGTAGCTAGGATGTGAGGGATATTTGATATGACTGAAAATGTGCTCAGCAATGTATGTTGTGTGTACTGATATTATTTCAACTAAATAATAGTCATAATGACCTGCCACTGTAATTCTCTTCCACAAATCTCACACTTGGCTCTCCTGTGTCAGTTTTCTTCTCAAATTAGAGATGATTTTATTGGAACATTTCTAAGATATATTAGATATAATAAAATGGAATAGGTAAAATAAACCCTACCTTTTCACTTAATTGTATTTTTTCCTGTCATTAAAAACCATAAACATGCAACAGCTTTTCAAAATCATTTTTTAACAATCTGATCTACATCATAATTTACCTCACCATTATCATACTTTGGCTGCCTCACATTTTTTTTTCTATTTTATATGAACATTTTTATCCATAAACCTTTGTTCATAATTTAGATAATTTACTTAGGATGTGTTTCCCAAGTGGAAATAGTGAGCTAGAAAGTATGAATATTAAAATCAGAAAGGGAATATATTAATTTACAATGAAAAAGATAATTATCAAAAGACCGCTCATCAATACATGCATTCTCTCCTTGTCATAGAGAAAGTACAAATATCTTGAAGGCTCATGATACATATTGTAAAGTTGCTTTCCAGAGTTTGTCCAAGTGTGCATTTGCACCAGACAGGGGGCATTTGAACACCAGCTGCCCCTACAGGACTTGTGATGGAGGTCAGCGTGGCAGGAGTCGATACAATTGGAAATTAACCCTAGCTCTGCCATGTCCAAACTCTATAATGTTGGTGATCATCTGTGGTTGCTTTTTTCTGCAAAAAAATTCAAGTTATTTAGCAAAAATGAGAAATCCAAGAGGATGAACCAGGCCACAGGCACAACTGGACCTAGTGGATCCATTGTTATCATATCAGTAAGATATCGTCTCCTTTCGCAGATCTTTTGTTTCTTTGGGTTCATTTTTTAGGTGAACTTTTTCTACTTTTTGGCAAAAGATATACTTGGATAGCTTTAAACTTAGATATTCCTCATAAATAGCAATCTCGGTTAAAATATATGAAGTCCTCTTCCCCTGTATCCAGACCAATTCCTGAAAATGTTACACATCCATTCCTGGACCAAGCCCTAGGTCCTGGGAGATGTATATTCTGATTGGCCAGCAAGATCACGTGCCCATTCTTGTGTTTGAAAATCCACCAGATAGAGAAGGAAAGCTACCCAAAGAAACAGTTGGAGGACAGAAAAAAATTAAATCTTGTGGAAGACAGAAATAGTTCATTGTGTATTTCTCTGGGCTCTGGACAAGACAATCTCTAAATTTCTTTTTAAGGAATTGGACAAGATAATCTCTAAATTTCTTTTAAAAAACTTTATTGACTTACCTGATTCTCAAGGTAACATGTGTTGGTGTGAAAATTAAAATAATATACACACTTATAATATAAAAGAGGAAAATCACCTAATCTCCAATTTAGTATGTATTTTCTAGGTTTTTTCCCCCCACACATTGCCAATATTTATTTTACAAAATCTTATCTACCATTGGGCTGCTAGAACAAAATACCATAGAGTGGGTGGCTTATAAACAGCAGACATTTATTGCTCCCAGTTCTGGAGGCTGGAAGTCTGAGGGTCTCCAGCAGGATGAGGCGAGGGCCCACTTTCAGATCTCATATTTCTTCTCAAATCTTCACATGATAGAAGGAGGCCAGGGAGCTCTCTGGAGCCTCTTTTACAAGAACACGAGTCTCCTTCACAAAGGCTTTACCATCAAGACCGAATCGCCTGCCAAAGTTCCTACCTCCTCCTACTATCACACTGAAAGGATTTCAACGTGCAATTTTTTGGGGGGACACAAACGTTCAGTCTGTAACTAATAGTACGTTCATTTAAAATATATGATGTCAAGTGATTCACCAAAATGTTGTGTGAATTTCTATTCCCACTGACAGTTATTGAGAGGACTTGCTTCCCTATACTTTCATCAACAAGAAACAAGATCGTTTTTTTTAATATCTGCCAATTCAACAGACTAAAATATATTTTTATGTTCCAATTATAATTACCTTTGACCAAATTCTTCGGTTTATCTCAAGGCTTATAGAGTCAATAATCACTTTCACAATTTCATGAAATGGACTCAATATGGTACAATTTTAAGGATTTGAGGGGCTGCACATGGGTCTCGATTGTACATGACTGCAGCAGAAAGTTCTGCATTCATTAATTCATTCAACAACAATTTATTGAACACCTATTATGTGTAAGGCACTATGTTTGGTAGTGAATATAAAGATAGATATGATTCCAGTCCTCTTCCTTAAGGAAGGATAATGGATATTGCACTATTGATTACTAAATGAAAAGTGGGATGCACTGGGGATTTACAATAGGGGGACAAGAACTTGTTTGGAAACTTGATTAAGCTTCTCTAAGAAAGGGACATTTCTATGAAACCCAAATGATGAGTCGGCTATAGGAGTGAAGGTAGAGAAACTTTGGGTGGAGGAAGGCTTGTGGGAAACATGGGAAGGGCTGGACATGAGAGGAGCATGATCCACTTAAAGAAGTCAAAATTGCCTGGAACAGAGAAAACAAGAATGGTAGTGGCTCTGCTGGACAGGTGGGCAGGGCCAGATCACATGAGTCTAATAGGCCATGGTAGAGAGTTTGGGTCTTTTTCTAAGGGCAATGGGGACCTACCTTAAGGTTCTAAGCAATAGATTGACATGATTGTATTTGCATTTTAAAAGATCACTCTAGATGGAGTGTGGATAATGGATTGGAGATGAGTAATACAAGAGTATGTTGAGTTCATTAGGAGGCTGTTGCAGTGGTCTAGGCAAGACAGAGTAGTGTCTGGACCAGGAAAGGACAGCAGAGGTAGATAAACGAGGAGAGATATGGGAGATAGGTGGGAGAGAGAATCAATAAGACTTGGATTCAGGGATGAGAGAGTAGTAAAGGGTGTATTTGATAGAAGGCTTGCTTAGATGGCATTCAGAGTCCTTTGCACCTCTGAGGTGATGACATTCCATGAGCCTCGGGTGTATTAGAGTCATACAAATTTGAATTTTTTTTGTTAGGAAATGCACTTGGTTCTAGGGAGAAAAAGATAATTTTCAAACACAGGAAGAATCCTCAAAGCCAAGATAAAAATAAGCATAAAAATGATGATGATAATAATAATATTTGTGTATTATTTTTTCAGTATTTTGAAGCTTATTTATTTCTAAATAGCTTTATTAAGATATAAATGACATTCAGTAAACTACATATATTTAGAGACTACAACCTGATATATTTTGTCATGTGTATGCAACCATGACATCGTCACCACCATCAAGAGAGTGAACGTACCTATCACCCTCAAACATCTCCTTGTGTACCTGGGTAGTCCCTCCCTACCACCCTATCCCCAGGCAACCACTGATCTACTTTTCATTACTGTTGATTAGTTTGCATTTTTTAGAGTTTTATATAAATGGAATCGAACAACATTGTACTCTTTTTTGGGAAGAAGTCTGGCTTCTTTAGCTCATGAAGCTCTTTTATGTACATTTTCTTATCTAATTATGATAACAATATCATTAAACTGATATTCAAAGAGGCTAAGTTCCAAGATCACCCTGCTTAATAGTGACAGTGACAGTCTCAGAGCCCACACTTTCCCCATCACCACACACAGCCTGACTGGGACGCACCCCACAGCACTGTCTGTGAGGAGCTTCATCCCCATGGCACGACTCTAAGAGGAGGAGTCTAGCCATGTCTAAAGGGTTTGGAGGTTGTAATCATGACCTGGAGGATCTGATGATGAACTCCTTACCTCCCACGATAGTGTATGTGCGAAGAATTCTAGTGGCAGAGAAAACAGATACAAGTGGCCTGAAGTTTGTAGAATCTTCAATTGGGAAGCCGTTGGAGGCCTGGGCTGCTGGAGACAGGAATCAGAAGAGATTGCAGAGGTTATTCTTCTCTGGTTTTGAAACAGAACCCAGGGCAGATTAGGGTTTAGCAGAAGGTGGGAGGAGAGGTCTGGCTGCCCACCTCTGCCTCAACTGGGGCAGCTCTGTTCTTATCTATTTCATATATTGTACTTTTGGATAAGATTTCTTTTGACACAAGACCTGTGTCCTTAAAGTGAAAATCATCGATCTAGTTTAATATTCCACTTACAGATGAGGAAACTGAGGCCTCAATAAGGTTGCCAGATAAAATGCAGATGCACAGTCAAATTTAAATTTCAAATGAGCAAGGAAAAATTTTTTAGTGTAAGTATGTCTCAAATGTGGCATGGGACATACTTATATTAAATGTTATTCATTTTAGGGAGCATGTCAGATTTGGCTCAAATAAACTCATAAAATTTTTTAAAAAATTACTCATTTTTGCTGAATCTGACAGTGCTAGGTCTAGCACTGCTCTGCTCAAGAGAAGGTCAAGGTTGATAAGGCACAGGAAGCGATATGTGGCTGATTCAAATGAACAGCGTCCTGTCCAGAAGTGGATCTTGGCAGCATAAAAGTACAGATCTTTCCTGGCGGGTGCCTAAAATTTTCAACAGAGCCACACTTGTTTAAGAACTGGAGTGAGAGAGGCTAGTGGAGGCAGGCCCAGATGAAGCCAGTGACCCCACTATTGTCCCCCATTCTCTGTGTATCATTTTGTCTTCACTTCTCACCTGTGCCCTGGGATCTTGAGGCTGAGCAGCCCATGATACTTGGGATGATGAGCCATGTTATGGCTCCAACATTGGTACCTGGTGAAGGGGGCACACTGAATTCTTGTCCTGAAAGCTTCCAGTTTTCTCTCTGGAGCACGGGAGAAAGGAGAGGAGAGGGTGAGAAAAGAGGCCTGAAAGTTAACAAGCAAAATCACTCAAATGATCTCTCATCTTATTCTTCCCTGACTTGGCCTCATTAACACAAAGAGGTTAATATTTGGCTCTGGAGCATGGCAGGACTGAAGCTCTCTCCAGGGGCTCTGTTAAATGTCATAAATTGTGAGAGCACAGCTTGAGGAGTTTGTGAATGGCATCTGAGCCTGAGGCCATCTAGTAATATTTATACTGTGGAAGTTCAGCTTTTTTCCCCCTTTAAAAAAAGTTTCTGATTTGTTTCAGAGGTTGTCCATCTTAATCACTGTATTTGGAGCTCTAATGGGCAAAATTCTCAGGTCCCAAATGCCAGGGGAAGGCCGTGGAAGAAATGAGACTTTGCACTTGGGGAGGTGCTTACAGGAACTCAGATTCTGGATCTTTTTTCCTACCCAGCACCTTCTTTCTGTTTGGAGTACAGTTAGGAAACAGGTCTCTAACTGTCATGGGCAAAGAGAACCACACTTACTTTTAGTCTATAAAGCCCAGAGAATAGAATTAAATATGCCTATTTACCTATTCCAAAGGGCGTAAACTATTCAAGAGGGATGATAGAATATTACCAATAATAATGAAAAAAATAACTAATGCATACCTAGGACTTATTTGCCAGGCCCCGGTTCTAAGTCATATTTAATCCTTCAGACAATACTGTGAGGTAGGTACTGTTATTTTCCCCATTTTAAAGGCTGAGAAATTGAGGCTGGGGTCTTAACCACTAATCTCTGTTATAGATCCAAGGAGATCATGCTAGCTGCTCACACCTAGGCTGGCTTCTGAACCCCATAGTCTGGCATTCCAGAACCCTCAAAATTTATCCCCAAGCTGCCTTTTCATTTTTATCTTGCATGACTCATCTTTAGGCACAACTCAGATGTGGCAGGTCTCACTGTCCCTGAGCTCATCATCAAGCACATTCTCTGAGATGCTGAGTCCATTGGGTATGTTGAGAATATTGCCTGCCCATCTCTTCGTAAAGAAAAAGAATTCCATCCACCCTTGCAGCAGGTCCCACCTCCTACCCAGGTATCCTCCTGGCCATTCTGGACCATTGAGATTTCTCTCTTGGTCTGAATTATCGAAGAACTTCTATTCAGTCAGTTAAGCCTGTACAGCCCTGAGGTTGCTTTGTACTGTAACTCAAGTCTGGTGCTGTTTCTTAATGACTCATCTGTCTTCTTCTCTAACTAAATTATAAGCTACTGGAGGGAAGAGGCTTTATATAAACATAATTGTCCCTCAGTCAGAGATACTGAAGGATAAGGGACGGGGAGATTTATTTTATACCTGCTGACACATAAAAGAATCACAAGAGAGGTGAGTGGTGCTCTTCATGGACAACTGGGATGCTCTTGGTGTCTCTTGGATTAGGCACGGTCTAAAATTTAATATTGAATATAAGCAGACAGCTCTCTCACTTATGCAATGCTGGTTTTATGGTAATTTTATTTTCCTCAAATTATTTCATAAAACATAATAAGATTTTGGAGTTGGAGAACGTTTGTGTTCTTACAGGAACAAAGAGTCAACTGTTGCGAGCAGTAGCTGCTCTAAGGAGGTCTTTCCCTTTCGTTCGGGCATTATTTTGGTGACCATAAGACTCATGATGCATGAGTTTATCTTATGTCAGTATTATTTTCCCATTAATTGCTATGAGTTCCCACTAAGTGCCTTTCCCATTAATTGCAGAGCAGTGATTTAGGAGAGACTAGAAGTCTGACTAAAGATGTGAGGGTAAAGTCCGGTGGTGCCAACATGGACTTTGTGTCTAGCTATGCATGGTTCATTAGATTGAGCTCATGCTTATTTTTATAATGCAAAAGTGCATTCTGAGAGGGGACTAAAAGGAACAGAAAATTATGCTGAAGTATTCTTGATTTTCACTAAATATGAGTTTCGCAAGACCTTTTCAGTTGAGTGTCTCAGGAAGTACTTGTCATTTGTAAACCTGGGTAAGATAAATCGAAGGTGAAATATTTCTGGAAATGCGTAAGAATTTTGGGTCTTTACCCTTTGTGAGGTCGCTCAGCTCACACCTATGGTACTTCTAGCCTCCCGGCCTGTCATTAGCTTTCCTCATTGTCCAGAGAGCTGTTTGTTCTCATGACAAGGGGGAGGAGGCCTTCTGGGGACAGAGAATAATGACTGCTTTTCTTTTATATTCATTTTAAAGATCAATAATCTATATATAGTTTCCACATTGGGCCACAAGTATAAGTAATTATGAAATAATTAAATGTGCTAAGGGTGGCCAGGACTGTTCAAAAGTAATTGTATAGCTAACTCCTCTAGGCTGCCTTCACTCTCAGATGAAACGAAATAATTTGAAATATAACATTAGATTTCAGAAGGGACAGTTGAGTCCTCTTCTGTGTCCCTGTAATAGAACTTTTTTCTTTCTCAAAATGTAATGAACAGATAACAGTGTTAAGACCTCAAACAAGAGCAGGAACAAGAGGAATTGAACACCGAGCCGAGGCAGGGCTGCCGCCAACTGCCTTTGTGCACGCCTCTGTTAGAGTCCTGCCACACTCTCAATGTCTAGTTCAAATGCAGCTTTCTCTCGAAGACGTCTGTGAACTTAGTTACCTGACCCAAACCATAGCACTTTCTACTTCTTTAGTAGAACTCAGTAAAATCTGTCTTATTTTATGGCTATTTGATAATAAAAACCTTTCTATATTGCTTTATAATTTATATAGCATTTTTCATATATCTTATTTCATTTTAATCCTCATAATTTTGGGAGGAGACACGGTAATGCAAATTTATAGTTGAAGAAACTAAAACTCAAATAATTTAAAATAAGACTTTTAAACTCAATACTTAGAGGAGCCAAGTAAATACAAACACAAAGTAATCTGTTCAGGAATGTATCGTCAGCATAAGCTAAACTATGTGCAGTACTAGAGTGATCCCTAAATCTTGGTGGCTTGTATCAGTAAAGCTTTATTTCTCAATCAGGTTTCATGTTCACTGTAGGTTGACTGTTGCCCTGCTCCATATATCTTAACTTTGGGATTGAGGCTGACCACAGGGACATTGGTAGAATGAGGCGAAAGATAATACAATACAACCATGTGATGGCTTCTAAAGATCCTACTTGGAAGTGCTGCATATCTCTTCTGCTCATAGATTAAAACATGTCCTTTTCCTTGGGCTTCGCTAGTAGACCTGCATGAACCAGACATTCACTCTGCATTAGGGGTTGGCAAACTAATGCTTGTGGGTCAAATCTGGCCCATTGCTTGTTTTTGTATGACTTTGTGAGCTAAAAATGGTGTTCAGATTTTTAAAAGGTTGAAAAAAATCAAAAGAAGAATAATATTTAGTGAGACACAGAAATTACATGAAATTCAGATTGTAGTGTTTTTGTGAATACTGTTTTATTTGGACAAAGCCACTCTAATTGTTTGTGTATTATCTATGGCTGCTTTCCTGCTATAATAGCAGAGATAAGTAATGGCCTAACAGCAAAGTTTAAAATATTTACTGTCTGGTCCTTTACAGAGAGTTTGCTATTCCCTGTCTTATATCACTGGTCAGATATCAACTTGGTCAGGCAGGAGCGCTATCTAAGTTAGTGTCAGCTGTGTGTGGGTTTGTTTGTTTGTTTGTTTTTCAGTTTCTATGGACAATGTGTTTGGAATCCAGGGCCACTGTATACAACTGTGCTTACCAGGGGGTGTTGTTCAAATAGCTTCCAGTGTGACTGGAGCCCTTGAACTCATGTGATGGAGCAGCAAGGCTGTTAGGGTCTACATGCAGGAGATTTCTTATGTCTTACTTGGAGCACTTTCAAAATGGAATATGAATTGTGACTAATGCAAAAATACCCTAAATTATATTAAAAAGCAAATGATAGCCTATGGGAAATATTGGCAACAAATATGGTAGACCAAAGGATATTTTAATGCATAAAATGCATAAAATGTCTCTTACAAATTAATAAGAAAAAGGGACCTTCTTGAGTCTCTTTTGCACCGCTTGAAATTAGAAATGGGAGTTGGGTTGGGCTTGTAAATGGAGAACCAGTGGTCTCAGCCAGGGGACTTGTTTTGAGGCTGAAAGCCAGCCTGAGACTCACACTGTTGATGGGGACTTTAGGAAAATATTCCCACGGGGTTTTCCTACTTTCTTTCCTAATGGCTTATCTTTGGAATATCAAGGACTTTGATCTGATTGGATGAAAATCTGAGGTGATTAGAGAAGAATAGACATGATAAAGAGCAATTGAAGTTGGACTTGTGGAGAGAATTCCAAGATGAAGCAGAAATTCTTGCAAAGATATAAAATTATGAATGTTGAGAGAGACACTAAGAATGTAAAGATTATTGTTCATATGATACATTGCTTTCCAATTTCAGTTAAAGAAAATGAGTACAAACCTATTCTTTAGGTTTAGACCCTTTGCAAATAATCTAAAATGATTTATTAAGGTGAACATTCATTTTTATTAGTTTGTAAAATTACTACCACTGTAACCCTTTCAGCAATGCATTAAAAATTCAGAATTTTCTATAGTTGTGACATAATTTCCACTATGGCATTCAGTGAAAATAAAATAATGGTGCCAACTCCCTGAAACCCACAGAAACTGTGCCATATTTGCCTCTGTCTCTCTGATCCTCAGCTCAGGGCATCCCTCCTTCTAGTGGGCCCTCGAAAAAGGGTTGTTGAGCTGAACTGAAGGATAAACATTTTATTTGATTTTACAGCTCTACTGAAGTATAATTTATATTAAAAAAACTGCATGCATTTAGTGTACACAATTTGATAACTTTGAACATATGCATATACCTGTGATGCCAGCACCACAGTCAAGTTAATAAACATATCCATCACCTTCAAAAGTTTCTTGATAACATTTTTAATTGAATCTGCTCCACTCTTAGAAAATCCAAATAACACAGATACATATGATGGTGGTGGTGGTTTGGATGTGAGGGAAGTTAAACTTAATACCACGAATGATTTCTTATTTTACACAGTAAAAATGCCCTTAAAGAGAAAGTTCCTATGTTGAATTAAAAATAAGATTCTACTTGGGGAAATTAATCTTTGCATCCCTTTTGGGGGACGTGTTAATTTTATGAACTAAAAAACATAGATATGACTTTTTCAATTAAAGTCATTAAAAAAAAGCTTGATTTTTCTTGAAGTATCAGAGAACATATGGTTCTCTGACGGTGATGAGGAAAGGAACTCCTTCAACCCTGCCATGGACCTAAAACTTAAATTCCTAAGACAGAAATTCTAAGCCTTCCTCTTGCTCTCCCACTGAGGAGTCTCCATTCAGTTACTGCACCCTTGGACATGTGGGGGAGCCAAAGTTTTGGGGACAGAAAGTTCCTGGACAAGAGGTGTTGGTGTATCTTAGCCCCATGTCTTCCCAGGACTGGTCATTCTTGGTGTGGGAGTTCTTCTCTTCAGAGAAATGAATGTGTCTCTGGGCGCTTGTAGGCAGAGGCAAGACATCAGTAAAGAGATGATACACTCAGAGAAGACAATTCCTAAAATATAACAGATGGCAGTGAGTTATTCACTGTTTGGCTGTAAGATTCAACCTTGTTTGTATTGCTCTGGGATTACTTATTTACCAATGCTGAGAGCTATGCCACTAACGTATTTGAAGTATCTTTCTGGATCAGCAGACATAATTTCACAATCAATATTGGAGGCCGCTCACAGACACAATTTTCGCCACAAAAGTAAAGTAGATTAGGTCTGAGCTTGTCTCTTGGTCAAGGAATTTTCCACTGAGATAGAATAAGGTTCTTCACACAGAGACTGAATTTTTTAAAATGTCATCTGTATTTCTAAAATTATTTCAAAATATCCGTATTATATATTGATTTTATAGCATATGATATGTAATCTGGCTCTCTCATACCTGCACTTCTCCCAGTCCTACTGTGTGGATCCTGAAGTCCAGCTTTGCTGAATCATTCACTTTTCCCTTTCTACTGCCTGGGGTTATTTGCCTTTGTGTCTTTCCTTCGCCTGAAATTCTCCTGCCCTCCACAAGTAAAACCTGTCTTTTCTTTAAGACCCTGTTATGGATGGTGTATAATTTTGTCCTCCCAAAATTCATATATTGAAACTCAATACCCAAAGTGATGGAAATCAGAGGCGGAGCCTTTGGGAGGTGATTAGGTCATAAGGGTGGAGCACTCATGAATGGGATTAGTGTCCTTATAAAACAGGCCCTACAGATCTCTTAGTCTTTCCCACTTGAGGCTGAAGCAAGAAGATGGCCTTCTATGAGCCAGGAAGTGAGTTCTCACCAGCCACTGAATCTGCTTGAGCTTTGATCTTGGACTTTTCAGCCTCTAGAACTATGAGAAATAAATGTGTGTTGTCTATAAACCATCTAATTTATGATATTTTTCTTAGAGCAGCCCAAATGGATTAAGACAGACTCTGCTCAAGTACTGATTCTCCAAGAAGACTTTTGTAGCATGATGGGTGCCTACCCCATTCCCTTAGCCCACCCAGGGGACCCCCAGGCAGGTTCCATAAACTCTGAAACTCCCCACTTCTCTTACCCAAGAGTATTCTCTGGCCACAAGCAGGGAATGGGAATTAATATCTTAGGAGGGACCCTTAATCCTGAGAGGTAGGAGTTATGGGACCAACACTTCAGCTTCCTCCTTCTCATTTTGATGGTTCTGAGGGATGTTCAGCCTCTCCCAGAGACTCCCCATGGGGGTGAGCCCCAGTTGCTTATAGCAGTAACTGCTCATTAAAGTATCCTGTATTAGTTTCCTTCTTTTTGCCACTTTGACCCCTACTCCTTGTGCTCACTGAGATCTTCTTCTTCCCAAATAAACTACTTGCATTGAAATTCTTCTCTCAGGATCTGCTTTTGGAGAAACCTAAACTTTAGACAACTTCCACTATACTCCAAATGCCAATAATATCTTTCCATTCCTGAGACACATGCCATACTACCTGTATTTTTCTCATTGCACCTATTATATTTTACCTCATCTTAGAGAAAGTAATAGATGTGACTTATCTCTTCTAATAAACTATAATATTTTTGAGGACGGGATGCCACATTGTTTAACATAGTACTTTTCACAGAGTAGATATTCAATATCTACATATTGAATAAATGAATAAGTGAATGATAAATAAATGAACGAATGAATGACAAAATTCCTTTGCACCTTGTGATTTATCAGCAGGTTTAGGCAGAGCACATCCCAGAGGCTCTGCATTCCCAGTCTTTTCACACAGAAGAGGCTCAAAGTGTTAGTGGCATAAAAAAAGATATTTGACTGAAACAGAGCAATCTGCAGGAGGAGCTAGAGATTTTACTGGACCTGTGTCCAGTTCAGAGTAGCTTGATCCAATAGTATTCCAGAAGCCTGCATGTTCTGCTGACTTTAGAGGCCGTTGACAGCCAAATCCAGTTTGCTGGGGCCTCTTGGAAAAAACCAAAACAGTCTGTCAGTCTGGGCTCTGTCCCTGTCTCAGTGAATGAGCCTCAGGATTGGCCGGCGGCAAGAGAGAGGCCTGGCTCCCTGACAGCTGTCAGCTGCCCATGGACAGTGGGAAACCAACTCAAGTTGTAGCCTATAAAATTCAGACTACTCTGAACCACTGAGGGAAAGCCTTAAAACCCCTCAGAGTGTGCCCTAGGGCCTGATCTCAGCCCGAAGAAACCCCTGGGGGGCTGGGACTTGGCCGGACTACACTAGGGATGGATAGGTGAAGGGAGCTCAGAAAATTCTTTGGGTTGCGGGAGTGTTGAAAGGACAGTAATTCAGGCTCTCAGCTGCTTGAAGTATCTTTATGCTGGTGGACTGTGTCGATACCCCAGGATCCAGGGTGGTAGAAGAGGTTACAACTACTTTCTTGTGTCAAGGGATTGCTTAATGTGTTAGGAAAAGACGTCACCAAAAAATGAGGTGTGCAGGTCAGGACACTAACATGCATTAAGTGACCACCCAGTGCAACCTCTTGCAAGGAGTGGATGTGGGAGCTGAAATCACTGAGGGACAGTAGAAAAAGACAGACCTAGGTCTGATGCTTATAAGTCCTGGGCTGCGTGTAAATTGCATAAATTGCTCAGTCACAGTTGTTTTCCCTGTTATTGGAAACAATAATGACAACTTAGGACAATTAGGATTGTGAAAGTTAAGTATATAAAACACCTGTTCATAGTAGATGTTCAAAACATTATGACTTTTCTTGTCATATTTTTCCATTTCTTTCTCATTTCCATTACACCTTGAGAGAAAGAGTAATAAACTAGAAAGCAGTCCTGAAGTATCTAGTATTTTCTTCTTATCACTAATAAACTATTGACTGGTCTGTTTTTAAAACACTACAGTGGCACCGGCAGTACGTAGGTTCCAGTCACTTGTCAAGGGCAGATCTAGGTAGGGAGCCTTTTGTTTTAATTCTTCTTGTGGCCTGTCTAGGTCCCAAGCTTTGGGTGCCTCCTCCCACCCCTGTGCCTGGGCTGGACCAGCTTTGACCTGAGACCTTGAGCTTCTGCCTGAGAAGTCTCCCGGGAAGCCAATGCCCTCAGGTACATTAAATCACCTGAGGCAGACCCCTTAGTGGGACTTGGGAGTTTCTGAAAGTGGAAAAACTCGAAAGCAGTCCAGTCATTGGAGGCAGTCTTATACATTCCTGCCTCCTGAAAGGAAGAAAAGAGTGATACTTAATTAAAAAAAGAGACAAAATCCTCTGGGAGCATCCTATGCAACTCAGAAAAGACATAAAAGATGTCATAATTTTTAGCGTGAAAAGGTAATAATTTAAATATATACTTGACAACAGAGAAATAAGAATGTTGCTTAGGGAATGAACTTTAATACTTTTATTTTTGTTGAGAGATTGGGAACAATGAAGGGAAAGTAAACATTTGTGAGCCAAATGTGCTTTGTTAAGGAGAGAAAATAAGTTTTAAAAATCTCTTAGTGCAGATAAATGAAAACTTTCTTCTGTCACAGCTTCTTTTATAATGTTGGCAACTATACTCTCTACTACTTTATTAACTTATCTACATATTCTTTTAAAAAGATTTGTGCCTCAACAGAGCAACAGAGGGCTTTGTGTGTTTCTATTGATCTCTGTCAGTAATATTGAGGTAAAATACACTTTGATATAATGACATACAGTGTTACAACCTTGTCTTGGTATACACATCTATTAATCAGTTGTTATGGGTTAGATTTGTATGTTTTACTGCTATAAAGTGCCAATGAAAATAACTATGTTGGCATTCCAAATACTCGTTCTTACTTTTGGTCAGTGAAATGACCTTAAAATGCTTATGTATAAAAAAAATGAGATGTCCAGAAAAAAAATATTATTCCTTCTCTTCCAGCCTCAGAATTGCATGTGAACTTAGTTATTGTTTAAAACGATCTACCACTTTGAATGGGGAGAATGATATGTGTACCTATGGTTGTCATAGCGACTGCAATTAGCCTTGGCGGAGGGCACGAGGGGCTAGGGTGAGCATGCAGATGGGTGGGGGCAGAAGCAGCAGACGCCTTTCCACTGGAAGGTCTTTAGAGAGTCAAGCTAAGATTAGGGAAGCTCATGTCTCCATCAGTGCATAGAACCATGGGAGGTATGGGAGCTCACAGGGTGCCTGTGGGTAGCAGGAGAGGAAAAATGAAAGGAAAGAGAGGTCAGATAGCTTGGCACAGTCTAGCTCCTATCAGTCATGAACTTGCCTAGAACAGATCAAAAAGGCCCTAAATGCTCATGAGCCCAGGGTTTAGAACCTTGAGATGGGGAGATTACCCCGGATTATCCAGGGATGGAGGTTCAATCTAATCACATAGGTTCTTATGAGTGGAGAACCTTTCCAGGCCATCGTCAGAGAGATGTGACTACAGAAAAGTGGTCAGAGAGATACAACCTTGCTGTCTTGGAGGATGGAGGAAGAAGGCCATAAACTAAGGAATGCCAGGAAAAGGATTCTCTCCTAGAGCCTCCAGGAAGGAACGAAGCCTTGCAGTCACCTTTATTCTAACCCATGAGACCTGTTTCAGACTTCTGACCTACGGATCTGCAATAAATTTGCGTTGTTTTAAGCCACTCAGTTTATAGTAGTTTGTTACAGCAGCAATAGAAAACTAACGCAGGAGTAAACTGGATTAAATGACTCCAGATCTTTTATAGTGCTTTCGGTTCTGGGATTCCTTAATTCACACTGGTTAATTAAATGCCTCCTCCTTTATGAATAATTTCCCCATTAGCATCGCATATTTCCAGAGATCATGACACATATTTAATTCAAGACAAGCAGACTCAATGAGTTGGCTTATCTTAATTTTTATAAACATTTTCTCATTGGTCAGTTTTTTTTTTTTTAAATTTTTTATTTTATTCTGCTCACTCAAAAGAGTCCAGTTCAAACACACTTCCTTTGAAACTGAGTTCATGTGTGTATCTCATGCACATCATCAGGGTTATGTGCTTTAAGACCTTAGGAAATTAACTTTTGTATGTTACCTTTTAGCTGCCAGGACGGGTCACCGACAACTTAACAGACAAGATTTAATTAAAGCTTAAATGAAAATGTTCCAGTGTGCTCCTCAGAGCAGACCAGTCCTGGCTGAAGAGGGCTCAGGATGGCACTGCCTCTGAGAGTCAATTAGTGGTAGAACGAACCCTGGGAACGAGAGCAGGGAGTCATATCGACCCAGGTCTCACTGGGCTGCTCTGTGAAGGCATTTCCCTTGAAAAATGGCCATGAGGCAAAACACCCCCAAATAATCGTTTTTAAGGATAAAAACAAATATCTATACTAAAAAGACTAAAAGATTTTGAAAAGGTCATTGGGTCTGTCTAATTTCTTCCTAGAGTGTTTTACTTCACCTGTTTTGCCCCCTGGAAAGAAAGAGAACTTGCAAAGAGAAGCATCTACTTTTCAAAGACAAAAACAAATTAAATTTCCACTTTTCAACAGGTGAGATGGTCACAGCCACTGAATCATGAATTTTTTTAAAATCACTGTTCCCTAGATCTCTTTTTACCTCAAAGCTTTCCTGAATCTCTAGACAAGAAGATAAATATAAGGCATACCACTCTATTCTTTTTATGTCATTCCACTGAATTAAATTCAATTTATGTTTATTAAGCACCTATTATCGGTCAGGCATTGTACCAAGAGTTGAGAAAACAAATCAATAAGATACAATTTTCACCCTCAAAGGACTCACTGTCCAGCAGGAAAAACATGCAAACAAATTTCAGTTGAGGGATTAACGCCACAAGAGGGGTAAATATAAAGTGCAGAGGGAGCAGAGAAGGAAGGGACTAATCAAGGGGGCGGGGAGGATATCCAGGAAGGCTTCCTAGAGGAGGTGATGTCTTTATTGTGGTTTCATTGTGATTGTTATTTTAACAAGCTGCAAGGGGGATAGTGTTTTGTAGGTGGAAGAAACAGCGATGCAGGTGCATTCTCACCCACCTCTGAATGGCTGACTGGAGCCCTTCAGAGCAGACTGGGGATGAAAGTGTCATAAATATATAGACCATGTACTCTGTTTCCAGAACGACCTGCATGTGAATCTTGCCACAAACTTCTTATGTGAGATAAAAAATTACTTAACTTTTGAAAGCCTCAGATTCCTTTTCTGTGTAATGGAGATACTAGTAATGCCTTCCTTATAAAACTGTTCTGAGGATTAAATGAGGTAATGCTTTGCATAGTACTTGGCATCCAGTAGCAAACAGTATTGGTTATTTTTATCCCTACCCTAAGTTTGCTCCTCCAAGAACTCGAGGGCAGCTCTTTCTATTACTACAAGTCTGCTTAAGTCACTAAAGTGTCATAGATATTAACTTATTTCCTCTCTTTAGCCAAAGACACTGGAGTCAGAATTGATTAGGCATGAGCAGTGGTGCAACCAGATGGCCTTTGTGGCTGAAACAGATGACAAGCAAGTCTGGCTTCATGGGCATGTGACCGTACTCAGCAGGACCCCCATGCTTGGTTTCTGCTGTCACTGTCTTGAAATTCTTAATTTTTCAACATGGGACCCTGCATTTTCATTTTGCATTAGACTCTTTGAATTATGTAGCCAATCTTGGTGACGAAGTTGTCTCAGGGGTGGCTTCTCCCTTTTATGCCACACTCTCCTATTGCTTAGGGACTGTGAGATCACACCCCTCTTGAGATTCTTCCTGGGGGATGGGCTCTGGCACCTCTTCCTATGGGTTCCTCAAGGTTCCTGGTATAGTGCCAAGGCAGGGAAGAACCCCTTCATCCACCAGCTCATCTGGCCCTATTTGGGAGCATTTACAAAGATGAATTTGGCATAACTTCTGCTTGGGGTAGCTCATATTCTAGAGATGGAGACAGTGTATATAAATAAGTAACTACAGATTGATACAGTTGGTGCTAGAAGCAGGATACAGATGTTGGGAGATGTGCAGAGGTCACATTTATTGAACATTTATGACCTTTGGTGTGGTCTTTCTAGGTTCTCTTGGCTGGAAGAATCATTTTTTTCTCATGATTTATCTCCCCGAATAAAGATCCAGGGAAGGGAAGTTTTGATAGTACAATTCTTGAAAACTCAAAAGGCACAAAACTCAGACGTGTTCGGGCAGAGGTCTTCTGCCCCTGGAATCTTACAGCCCGTTTTGGAAGTTCCGCCTCCCCAAACAGTGAGAATGGCTGCTGGTAACTCTTCAGTCTGGCAAACAGGCACCTGAAGCTGACAGGGGGCCTTAGTCATTAGGTCCTTAACATATTTTTAAATAGCACTTCCGTGGGTAATCTCATCCTTTCCAAAATAAGTACATCTCCTTCCTCCCTTGGGAAAGTCTTGAGCGTTATCTTTGCTAGAGGTGAAAAGATTCTGAAAGGAATATTTATTCAATGCTCTCCATTACAAAATGTTTTTACTGGTCAGTCAAAGAGATGTTTAGCAGATTTTTAGTTAGTTTTTTTTTTCTCCTTCTGACAAAAGAATGGTAAATATTTAGACTGAAAAGTAGCCCCCAATAGAAAAACTGTTATCTCTTCATACTAAGCTCCATTAAGGCAGGGCTCATATCCTATTGATCTTTGTCTCTGCTATAACTAGCACATTGCCTGAGACCTGGTAAGAGATCAGAACAACAGGTGTTGAAATTGAGCAGAATAATAACAGAGTGGGAGTGAATGCCTGTAGGAACAGGAGTATCAAAAGGCAATTTTGAGAGGTATAATGGAGCTTCTATAGTGTAAGCTGCTGAAAAGTAGCGAACTACACCAAGCTCCTGGTCAATTCGGGTTCCTAGAGTGAATCTACCTTTGGATACCCAAGTTATGCCTCCTTGATGCCGAGCAATCTCATTAACCGATTTTGGCTTTCCCTGAATGGATTAGTTGTGCGCATCTCATGTGGACAGGACCGCGGCACCCTCCAGCTTCTCTTTAGTTGCATAACCTGAGGCCTGAGCCCTTGTCCAGAATATTTCCCAGGTGACTTGTGTTGCATTATTCTATCTAACCTAATAACCTTTCCAGGCAGAAACAAGAGACCTGGCCTCACTTACAGCCAAGGCACGAATATGCACATCTTGAACAGAACAGCAGTGGTCTTTCAGAGCGAAATCCCAGCTAAGAAGTTGATGTTGCTCCTTTGGAAATCACTTGGAGCTAGGAGTCCATCTCTGCTGACATCGACCTCCACTTTTGATTTCAGCCACGTTCTTCAACAGCCAAGGAAAGCGTTTAAGGCGAGCAGGAGCTCTCGGGAGCTGAACTTCTTCTGTTCCTTATTTCCTTATGAGAAGATCTAAGGCTTCTCATAAAATAACACTTAGCATTTGTTTTATTTAATGGAGACAGAGAAAGAAAGAAAACCCGAGTAAAACAGAATACATTTAAAATAGGAAATCTTTGTAATTGAAGCTCTGAGATCAGACTCTTGCCCTGGATGTCTTTTTCCTCATTTGTGTACCAAACAGCAACTCGTTGATCAGATGACCAGCATTGCCATTATTATTATATATCAGTCACATAGCACTAGATCTGTGCAAAGTGGCTTACAATCACGCTTCATGATGTATGAAAGAGAATATAATTCTTTAAAGAGAATTGAATTTTCATCTTGGGAGTATTTGTCTACTGATCTCTGGTTCACTTTACCCAGACAGCAAAAAGGAATGGTTCATTTTCACTCCTAAATTTGAGCACATTTGTACACAACTTCCACATTTCAGAATTAGTTTGGTGAAAAGTAAAAGACAGATATGGTTTTTGTGAAAAATTTTTACCCTTTCATTAAAACGTCTCTTCTGTAGAACTTGTAATATTGGTAGTTATAGTAAATTGAAATTAGAAAAAGAGAAAGTAGGTTAGGAGGAAAAAGAGACTGACTTGAGTTTAAAACAAATGTCACCTCCACTATCACTATCCTAATGTTGGCATGCATTGTTTGGGGTAGGCAATTAGAATAGCTTATTCTGTCTCCCCCTTCTACAGTTCACCATCCACGGTAAGAGGTTGATAGAGGTGATCATGTCATCCCTTGCTTGAACTTGTAGATGGCCTTCCACTGCTACTCAGTGTCTGACACACAGTAGACACAAAGCAAACTGTAGTGGAATTTGTTTGTTGAAATTCTCATTTACGATACCCCTAGGCAATAGGGGAGGAGTTAGGAAACAGAGAGGCTTTTGATTGATTACTAATGAGATGGAATGTTTTCCCCTTAAGATTATTGAATTTGTGCGTGTGTGTGCACGTATGCGTGTATGTATGTGTGTGTGTGTATGTGTGTGTGTGTTTGTGTGAATTTACCATTTATGTCCCTTATCCATTTTTCTGATGTGGTAGATGAACTTTTATTTCTTGGTCTCAACATACATTATTTAAACACTTTCTTGTAAAGCATCATGGGTCAACTCTCAGCTCTCTTGGTCATGAATGTGTGCATGTGTGTGCGCACATACCCAGAGCTATTTTGTGATCTCTGCTTTGCCCTATCGCTTGCTTAATTGTGCTTAAACTGCTTCAATAAAGGAGTTACAGTCTCACATTCTTTTCTATAAACTTTGCCTTTACTCCCTGTCCTATATTAAAGTGCATATTAACAGTACTGACATTGTTTAGGCATTTAAGTCTCATCGACGTAGAAGCAAGCACAGGGTTAAATGAATGCCTTCACTTAGGAGCCTAAGCTTTACTCTCTGGAGTGAGCACCATCCCCTCTCTTGGGAATCCTCCCCCAGGTCCTCACTGCCCATTACCCCTATCTGCAATCTGCTCCATGTCCCCATCTGCCCTGTATGAAGCTGGTAATGAAGGACTACAAAAGGAACTGATGTTCAATGAATGCCTTATGGAGCACTTACTGCACTCTCATCATTGGGAACTTTCAGAGAAGACCTGACTCTGCCCCTCAGGAGCGTGGCCTGGTTGGGTATTTGAGCCATAGAGACACCAGAGGTTTTCGTCATGAAATAATATGAAGCCATAAGTGGTTAAGAGTTTGAGGGAATGGTTCAGAGAATAAGTGCTATAGGAATCAAAGAAAAGAGAGAGCTATGGAAATTGAAAAGATGGGGAAGTACTGCTAGAGAAAATAGGAGTTGGTATTTGAAGAGTGTCTAGTTTGGATTGCAAAGATGCTCCAGGCAAGAAGAGAGAGTCTGAAATGGGGTTTCTGTTGCAAGAACAAACAGGCTTGGCCAGATAAGGGGTTTGATAACTGATTGGACATAGGTCAGAAGTTTAAAACATGGCTTTCTGGTGGGGTCACTGACAATAGCATGTGTAAAGTGGGAAGTGAACTCTGTTTTTGGTCTTTGGTGAAAGAACCAAAGAGCTGGAGCACTGGTCCTCTGAGTGTTGGGGTTTTTGTCTCTCAGCCACGTCCCTCCTTTCACAGTCATCTAGGGATTGTTTTGCCGTTTTGGTGCCACCCTGGCTGTAGGAGATTTCGTAAGGTCATCAAAGCATCTGCCACTTCTGTTCTGCTCCTGAACACACTAATTCATTCTGCTGCTCCCACGTGATGCTAGGAGCTGGAGTGGGTGTGCGGAAGGACTTATCAGCCTAGATGAAGGGCATGGCCATTTTTTCCTAGGGCCCAGGAAGCTCTGCATCACTCAGCTCTTTCCCAGAGGCTCTCCAGGAGGGGCTTATGTTCTCTTTGCTCTCAGTTTTTACAACCTATCATCATACTTCATGCCCTCCCCCAACACACACACACACACACACACACACACACACACACACACTTTTTACTTCTCTACATCTCTTTCAACTCTTCTTTTACCTAGGCAAGGAAATCTTTATCTATTCATGGAGTAGAGAATGTCAGGGAGGCTTTGCTCTTCTTCACATTACATCTTTCCAATTATTTTGTCTATGTCACGGCTGAGACATTCGAAGCCAAGTTGTGACTCCGGTGTGTTTTCTACTTTATGCTGTGTCATCTCTTCCTTGTGGTAATTAATACCACATCAAGAAGAAGAGGAGAAATAAATACTAGGAAAAAATCCTGGCTAACAATTCAATATATGAAACAAACTTGGGGATGGGAAGGTATCCTGCTGTTTTACTTAAAATCATATTTTCACCATTTTCTTGTCTCAGTTAATATTTTCTAAAATAACAATTTTAATGACTGCATCCGTTTTTAAACAACCTTTCTATTGCCGGAAATTCTTGTGTCTTAGTTTGCTTGGGCTGCTATATCAAAATGCCACAGAACGAGTGGCTTATAAATAGTAGAAATTTATTGCTCACAGTCCTGGAGGTTGAAAGTCTGAGATTAAGGTGCCATCGTGGTTGAGTGAGGGTCCTCTTCTGGGCTGGTTGTATCCTCACGTGGTGGAAGGAGGCTAGAGAGTTCTCCTGAGCCTCTTTTATTTATTTATTTTATTATTATTATTTTTTAATATTTCTTAAAAAAAATTTTTTTTGGTAACATTGGTTAACAAAATCCAATAAGTTTCAGGTGTACAATTTAACAACAAGGCATGTATATATTGCATTTTGTGTTCCCCTCTCATAGTTAGATTTCTTTCTGTCACCACATATTTAACCCCTTTTATCCCATCTACCTCCCATCTCTGGTCAGAGCCTCTTTTAAAGAGCAGTAATCTCATTCATTAGGGCTCTACCCTCATGACCTAATCATCTCCCGAAGTCCTCACCTACTAAAACTATCACTTTTGAGGGTTAGGATTTCAACATATGAATTTGGAGGAGACACAAACACTCAGACTGTAGCACATTGTTTCCCAGAATTTTTTTTCAGTTTCAAATCTTAGTAATAAAAAACATTGTTCATTAGTCTTTGGCTACATTTCTCTTCGTTTCCTTATTATGAATTCCTAAAGAGGAATTACTGAGTCAAAGCACAGGAATATTTGAAGGACTCCTGATAATTGTGTCCAAATTGCCCTCCAGCCAAATCGTTCTAAATTCTCCGACCCATAGCACCTATTTATTTATACCGTCAGCAGTCTTATTATATTGACTGTGATCAGTTATAAAATATTCTCCATCGTGAGATTCAATCTTCCTGTGTAGTTTTAAGGTCGAATGTCTTTATTTGCAGTGAATTTGAATAAGCAAAAAGTATTTTGGAAGCTTTCTGGAGAAGTGAGATTGGTGTGGGTTTGCAAGGGAAGAGGGTAAAGGCCTTGATAGACTTGGGAAGGGATTACTGTCTGTGCCCAGGAGGGCAGGTGGGGAAAATGAGAGCTCAAGCAAGATAGTAGGATGAGGTTCCTCCTGGGAGAAGGAGACAGAGTCAGGACATCAACTACTCATAAAGTTCAATGTAGTCACAGTCACTTTTATTTTGCAGCCACTATATTTTTCTAAGTAAACTAGAGGACAGGAAAACTGTAAGGCTGACATATAGCAGATTCCAAGGACTATTTGCTGGCTAAGCAGTAGATCAGCACAAATTATGAGCATTTAGACATGTGTTAACCTACTAATTGAGGGTGGGGGGACATTAGATAATGCATTCTCCCTAGATGCCCTTGATCTCCCGTCTCCTGATTCCTGAAACACCAATTAACACTCTCAGTCAATACTAGAAAACATATGGTGAGGATAAGCATTACTCCATAAAGAATCTCACCCTGGCTAGTCACAGGACATTAACCAACCCATACTGGCACCACTAAGGGGGTGGCAGCAGCAAATTGTAATGCAAAAGTTACTATTTTCCTATTTAACTTTCTATTTGAGAAAATATCCTTTGAATGTCTAAGGACAATAGAAGGTAGTGTGTGTGCGCATGTGCGTGCATGCATATGTCTGCTGGGTCTTGTGGTCTGTCTCATTCTCATTCTCACTCACATGTGGTCTGACTGTTGTTATTTTGGTATAAGGTCAGCCTAATTGCAAAGGTGGTTAGAGGAGTGAGTACATTATGCATTTTGAGAAGTCATCCAAATGGCTTCCCAATTGATGTCCGAAATTTTATCATTGGTAAGTAAGTCACCTTTCTGTGTCAAGTAGTGCCCCTTCCTCAGGGGAGCTGCTATATCATGGGAAGTCCCTTGGCATGGATTATTTCACTACTTCACATTCTTTCCTGAAACGAGACATAAAGCCACCTTGCAGGCAGCATGGTCTGGTGGACTCCCTGGGAAGGACAGCAGCACTGGCCCTTTGGCCAAGGGCTCTCTATAGGCAATGCTCTATAGCTGGAAGTTCTTCTCTGCTCTATCCTGGGCCAGTGCCTCCAAAGATTTTGCTTCTCCTGCTCTATATGCCTATGGTAGCCAGAATGATGGTTCACAAAGCTGTCTACGTCCTAGTCCCTTGAACCTATAAGTATGTGAGTTTACATGGTAAAGGGAAATAAAATTGCAGATAGAATTAAGGTTGTTAATTAGTTGAGCCTATGAAGGGAAGATTATAGTGAATTAATCAGGTGAGCATAATAAAATCATATGAACCCTTATAAACGGAAGAGGGAGGCAGATGAAAGAGAACCAGAGAGAAGGCAGGATGAGAAGGAGTTGCCTGACATTGTTAGCTTTGAAGATGCAGAAATGGAGCCATGAGCCAAAGAATGCAGGTGGCCTCTAGGATCTGGGAAATGCAAGGGAATGGACTAGCCTCTAGAGTATCCAGAAGAAATGTACCCCTGGGGACACTTTGGTTCTAACCCAGTGAGACCTGTTTTACACTTCTGAAATTTAAAACTTTAAGGTAATAAATTCATGTTGTCTTAAGCCACTAAAGTTTGTGGTAATTTGTTACAGCAGCAACAGGAAACTAATACAATGCCCAATTTATTTCTTCCTCAGCCTGGGACCACAGTAGGGGCATTGTCTGAGTTCCCACCTAACTTGAGTTTGTGCTGATTCTCAAGTTTGTATATGTTGTTATTTAGTAGAAGGTTATAATTGTCAAAAATGAAATGCCTGGGACACTTGGGAAGATGCTGCAGAATATTTCTAAATTGGGCCAGCTCAGTTGGGAAGGAGATGGGAAAGATACAGGGATGACACCTTTGAGTCCCTAAGCATTTTTTAACTCATAAATAATATTTTTATGGTTCCCATTTAAATCATTAAGATCCACTGTCCACTTGATTGTCTCCTTGTGTTCCTGTTCAGTCCAGGTTGGTTGCTCCAGGAGGTCTGTGCTATTTAGAACATGAAGAATCATGAAAAGAGATTTTTGTCTTTAAATGTAGAGCTTACTCTAAACATTTATTCATTCATTTATCCAATGCAAATTAACTTTATGTTTTTGTTATGTAAGCTGGTAGAGGATACTATCTCCTCTTCAGGAAATGTAAACTTATGGGAAGCCCGAGAGCAAGGACATACGATCTTGCCCTTGAAGTACTTACCCTCTGGACAAGAAACTGAGATTAAAAATGCCAACTCTATTATAAGGGGGATTGCAGACATCCCCTAAAAGAGTTATGTGAGTTCAGAGGGTCAAAGATAAAAATGCATATGCTGAGACAGTAGAACTAGTGTTTAAAATGGGACAGATCATCTATTGCAAGTTCCTTGTACTTTGGATGGAATTTAGTACAGTATTCAGGGCAAGTTTGGCTTGAGAGATAAAACTCTCAGTACTGCTACAGGAAAAAACCAGCATTTACTCTTAGGGCCAGAAGAGCTACACACATTTTAAAAAATCAGTTTACTTCTTTCAGGTCTCATACTAATGATGCAAGTGTACACTAAGAACATATTGTCCTCAAACAAAAGGTTAGGCTCTAAATATAAGTGGTCAGAGTATAACAATGTCCTAAGGATATGGACAATAGGAGGGCAATGGCAGAGGGCTTAAAATTGAGTTGCTTTGTTGTCTAAGCTGGAGTAATGAGCCAAGCAAGTATATGTGAGTCATCCTACTTATGTTTCCAAAACAGACTCACTGACCTGATTTAAGAGGCATTAAAAGGGACGAAGTTGACATTTGCAAATATATTTAACTTATTTGTCTTGCAGGCAGAGAACATGTTGGGACAACTTTCAACTGCATTATGTGTGGTCCAGGAGCTTTGATCTCTTTATGCTTTCTTTATATTGAAAAAAAAAGCTTTGAAGTATCTTGCAATAATGAATATAGCAGATGCCTGTTGTAATGGGTTGCTATGAAATTGATTTGACTCTACGAAGGGTCAACTCTTGTCTCCTGATGAAACCTTCATGTGCTGTAAAAAGCCTTTTGCCTCCCAGTAACCTAAGAGAGCAGTGTTAGTCATACTTCCTATTTTCAGCTTAGGGAGGGGTATTTACCATTTAAGTTTCTCCTTTAAGTCATTGATTAGATGGGATATCTCTGCTAGAATGGCTGTCACATTAGCCGATAAAAGTGGAAGTGACGTGATTCCCATGTATCTACCTCTAGGTGATTTTTTTTTCAGTGTAAATGAACTTTCTGAGTGATGCTGGTGATTTTGACATGATGCTTTTTCTTATGACTATTCTATCGATCAAGGAAACTAAAGCAAAACCTAAAAATAAAAGCCTCTTGGATTTATAGTATCCATATATCATAGGTAGGTTTAGTTTGATTTTACCTGACAGTTTAAAGCACATAAAAAACAAATCTCGTGTTTGATCAGCTGAGTATCTCTTTCTGAGCTCTTTGCCCAGGCGTCCCAAATTGGATCAAAGAATTGGGAGCTCTCTAGCCCCTGAGATCTCACCTTTGCTGGGTCTTGGGACTCAGAGCCAAGAGTTCCTGAAGGGGGATGGCATGGGTCCGTTCTGGTCACTGTAACTCCCAGCCATTCTTCAGGGGATATTTCTGCTTATTTCCACAAAGCAGAAATAACTTTCCTTTTTCTCCTTCTTTCTTTCTTGCCTCCCATCACATTCTGGTCCTTTCACATTCCCAGGCTTCTGGTTGCATGGCCTTACTATCTCAGAATTGTAAATGGGTGATCAGGAACGGCACATTCAATGTGTCCATGTTTATGATTTCTTTCTGTGCTGAGATGGCCATGTGTGGGATACAGGAGTTTACTGGGGATTTTCCAAAACCTTGTCAAATCTTTTGTGAAAGCCTTATTCAGGTCAGAAACACCCAGAGAATTTTACGTCTTCTGGGGAGGCTAACTCTCTATAGCTGGGTGCTGTTTTGAGAAGGCGTGAACAAAGTGGTGGGCCCAAGTAACAAGTATGTCCCCTGTGGTGGGGAGGAGATGTTTTTATGACTTAGGAAGCGTGGCTGTCGACTTAAATAACGAGTACTGGAATTCCAACAATGAGACATTGGTCTTTAATAAACTCTAAATAATCTCCTCTCACTGGATTGACTTTCACTTCAGGAAGATCAATTTGTGACCTGAAATGCATTCACAGTGCTCTTTTAATAAGAAAAATAGTGACCTGGAATGAGAAAGGCCTGTTTAGAGCACAAATAGCTATTATTACAATTTTTGATAACCCAGTCTAACAGAAGGCCGTTTGATTGAAAGGACAGTTGATAAAATCTAAATATGAGTAGAGCTTGAGAATATACCCTTTCTTCTAGTACTATCTAGTTGTGTTTGTTATCTACCCCTGTAATTAGGATGGCATTCAGAAAATATGAGGAAAGTTGGTATTCTTTTCAAAACCCCAAAATCTTTGCATTGCTGCATGAAACTTTTGGCTTCAGCTTTTCCCTGTTCATTAACCATGCCAAAATTTTTAATCTAACACCACTGTTAAAGAGTGGCAGGCTTCCAGGGAAATATATCAGCCAGGCTTATTAATTTCATGCCAAGTGCTGGAGGCGTGAATGTAGAGAACGCTGTTTGACTTTGGATAATAGGAATCAGGCAGCTTAAAGGCGAGGGATAAAGATCAGGAGCCCTGTGTCTCAGGAGGAGGAGCAGGTGCAGGCTTCAAGCAAGGCCTTTAGGCCCAAAGGGGCAGCCCATGCTTAAAACAATCTGCAGTGCGTTTTTTTTTTTTTTTAATTTGGCGTGTGCCTCTCACAGCTTAACAGACCGCTGCTCCACAAAGAGGAGTAAACAGAGAAAGGGAAATTAAAAAGGGAAGTCCCAAGGTAGACAAAAACAAATTAGGGCAAACAAATTACATAGAGTCAACAAATAAACAAGGGAACATCTGTGAATATATTTCTTGGATTTTTCTGATTCTGAATGCAACCTGAAAAATGGTAGAGGGAGGTGAGCAGTTTAATCTAGAGCAAAGTCCTTTTTGGAAGGAATGAGCAAGCTGAACACAAAAAGTGTGAGAGATTCTTAGAAGTCTAACCCTCAGCAGGTGCTAGAGAAGGAGGTCAGAAACATTGCAGGGGGGCTGAGCAGCTTGCGGTGGGAGCCTGGGTGAGCTGGTCTCCTTGCTTTCTCTGCCGCACCCTGTCTCCCTTGGAGGGCAGTTGCTGCTGTTGTTTTTGCCGACCTTCTCATAGGAAAGGACTGTAGAAATAGAAAGAGGTGGTAGTCCACTCACATCAGCGAAACAAAATAAAGCAAGCAACATTCCAACAGTGAATGTGTTTGCCTTATCTATTTTTCACATCTAATTCTAGTGGGCACACTTAATTCTTCTAACCAACTAGATGCTTGCCAGGTGTTAACTGGATATGGGAAACATTTGAGTTGCTCCTTCTGGCATTTTTGTTGCAAATGACATAATTTACCTTTTACCCCAAGGCTGGTGAGATAGGCTCAAGGTTTTAAAGGAAGTTAGGCATATTGCATCCTGTTAACCAGAGCTGGAAATAATGAGTTAAATTTAGAGACTTACCTGTCTTTATCTAAAAAAATGGGAATTGGCTTACAACATCTTCCATGGATCCTCTCACTGTGGAGAATGCACAATTATAATATAGGAGTGAAATGATAAATATTTGATTTCTTCATTGCATAAACTCAAATGGTACTCATAATTTCTAAGCTTTATGAAGTGTGCAGTTGTTTAGGGTCTAAACTACTCTTTTTCTAATCTTATTGTTCTACATGCCCTATTTACCTTTCTTCTCTTTTGCCTCCATCATGCAGGTGTATTAACCTACTAGAGACATTCAACAGGTGGGAACATTTTTTGGTGAATGCAAGAAGGAAACGAGTGTCCATTCCTCCCCTTATTCTTCCCGTATGTAATTTTGCTTTATTTCTTATTCCTAAATAGAGCACAACAGGTGAGTTGTGCAGTAGAAGAATTACATTAGATGTGGCCAATTTACAAACATAGAAATGGTACCACTATATTAGAAACAGTCTAATAGTTAAGATTTGGTCTATGAAGTAGACTAGTGAGTAAGAGTAAGCAGAAAGTCAATGCTAATCAATAACTCATTAAATTGGTAGTGGGGACACTTTGGCACTCTAGTTCACTGAGGTGGGCCTTTTGTGTGACCTTTCTTGAAAAATTTAACTTCTGTGTGCTTGCTGATTTGTAAAATGGGCATAATCATATTTGTTTCTTCCTAATTTTTCAAGATAATGTAAGAAGTCCAATGGTCTTTATGAGATACTTTCAATTCTGGACAGAAATTGACTATAAAAATGCCAACCTCCATTTATTATTAATTCTCAAGTCATAGGGTTGCGAGGGGCCTCGTGAGGTCAGCCTATTTGCACCCAGCTTGTGGTGCTTGTTACTTGGAATCTTGGAGAAGTGCCATGATGGATTATTCCAAATTCGTTTGTGTCAAGGTATTAAGATGAGGTACCCAATTACTATCAAAGCTCCACTAAAAACTCATTGTGAGATGCAAGAAATCAATATCATCAAATATTTATTGGGTGTCTATTGGGTGCTTTGTGTTTCATTTGTAACTATTTGCCATGATTTAGACTTCAGGTTTACAGGCCCTTGCTTGCTTATTTAGTAACTTTTCAACACATTTAGTTTTTTTTTTTTTTTTTTTTTAAATCTTTTTAAATCTTTAGACTTCTGTGCTCGCTTCGGCAACACATATACTAAATCTTTAGATTTCCTTTAGAAGCTGAGTATGCTTCTCTGGAAAGAATTTTTAAGAAATTCAGGTTTAATGCCAATTCTGGAGAGAAGACATGAAAAAAACTTCAATTTCATAGAACAAAATATCACTTCAAAGGCTACTGCTACAGTAAACCTGGAAGGATAAACAAAATACGGTTTGTAATATTGTTATGTTTGCATTTATATGAGAAACTCAATTCTGAATTAAACTGCAGTATTTGTTCTGCAAATCTTATAGAAAATTATTTCTCTGTGATTATGTTTTTAAAAACATAATTTGAGTAGCCTTGGTACCAATCTATTTACTCTGCTTGATGAATTATCCAAACCAGCACTTTGTACATGCCACATACTTCCCATATGCCTTTAGGGCACTAGAGGTTTACGGGGAGTGACATGCTTAATATGAATCTTGCTGTACTTATAGAGAGTCTGTTTCCTAGGATTTCATACCACTTCTATGATTTTGGGCAATCAGCATGTTTAGTATTCGTTTTTATCTAATTTATCTGAATACCTATGTACCTGGGAATTTGTTATTTTATTCCATTATCCCAATTTTAAATTTAAAAATTAGAGCTGGAGGGAACTGGTAATGGTCTTTTGTTAATGTGTAGAAGTGCTTTGAAATCCTTGGAAGAATGGCGCTGTAGAAATTCAAGGTGGTTATTAGTCTAATTAACCAAATAATTTAATGAATCCAATTAGTTCTTAACTTTGTATTTCTTGTAGCCTATTAAAAAGTAATTACTACTCCTGCTTTTGATTAAGATTAAGTAGCTAGTATCAGACTAACCTTCCTGCTAAGAGTAACTAAAACAAAACAAAACAAAACAAAACAGATGTTTGAAGCAATAGTGGGAAATCAAGGCAGCCGGGACTTAACAGATCAAACTTCCAAAGAAAAGAAAAATACATTGATGTGAGCCCTATAGTCACTAGCAAGTTTTCCTTGTAGGGCATTTGCCAATCGTAGGCAGTACAGAAAGTCTGAACAGAAACCTGTAGCAAGTGTACACATTGGGCTGGGAGTCTAATAGTAGAGTTCAAGTCTCCCAAGGCAGCCAGGACTCGAGGAGCAAGATTCTAGAGGAAAGGGTGCCACCTTGAATTTCTACAGCACCATTCTTCCAAGATTCTAGAATACTAGACTATTGAGTCTAGTATTCTACCTGCAATTTCTCTTTGAGTCATTTGTTGCTTCCTAAAAAATGCATGCTTTGGATGAGATGCTGAGAAACTAAGCAGAAAGTGGCTTCAAGAAGCTAAGAAGCTAAGCAGAGAAAGAAGTAGTATCACAGTGCTATGGAGGTTGACATTGAGTTCAGGAAGAGGGGAAGCAGCAGATGCCTACAATTAAGACTCCTGAAAGGCCAAGCATTGGAATAAGGGAAAACCAAAAATAGATTCATCTTACCTGGATCAGGATGAGCTCTTAGTTCTCCATCTGTCTTCCAGAAGGAAAAGCCTCATTGTGAGATCATATACACAGGATTTCTCACACATTAAAATAAAAGATTACTAGGCATAATAGGGAACAGGACCAAATGACAAAAACAAAGAAAAAAACAAGGAAAATGATAAAAGAAACAGACCCACTGGTGATCTAGATCTTGGGGTTCTCAGATACAGGTATAGTTTAAAATAACTATGATTAATGTGCTCAACAAAATAGAGGTAACAAAGGAAAATTTCATCAGAGAACAATAACCTATCAAAATGAAGCAAATAGAAATTCTATAACTGAAATTACAATAACCAAATTTAATAATTCAATGGATGGGTAAATAGGTTAGATAGAACTCAGTAAAAGAGGATTGTTAAACTGGAAGATAGGTTAGTAGCCAGGTTCATGCACAGAAGGGAAAAATCAAATGGAAAATATACGATATAAGATATATATGGAAAATGGTGAAAAGCTCTAAATATATGTAATTAGAGTCCCAGAAAGCAAAAGGAGAGATAAGTAATATTTGAAGACATGCTGGCTGACAATTTTTGTAAATCCATGGGACACCAAACCACAGATGCAGAAATTCTATATATTATAATTAGGATAAATGCAGAGAAAACTACATCTAGGCATACCGTACTAAACTGATGAAAAACAAAGACAAAAACAGAATTTTAAAATGAGCCAGAAAAAAAAGAAATGTTTGCAAAGATGACATGATCACTACCTGATTTTTCTTTTTCATTTAATTTTTTTCAGCTTAAAAAATTGTTTTTAAGTTAAACATTTTTTAAAAAATTAAATGTATTGAGGTGACATTGCTTAATAAAATTATATAGGTTTTAAATGTACAATTCTATAATACACCATCTGTATATTGCATTGTGTGTTCACCACCCTAAGTTAAATCTCCTTCTGTCACCATATATTTGACCCCCTTTACCCTTACCTACCTCCCCTCACCCCCTTGTCCCCCTGGTAACCACTAACCTATTGTCTGTGTCTATGGCTTTTGTTTGTCTGTCTTGTTGCTTTCAATTTTATATTCTGCATATGAGTGAAATCATAAGGTTCTCGACTTTTTCTGTTTGACTTATTTCACTTAGCATGATTATCTCAAGATCTATCCATGTTGTTGTAAATGGCAGTATTTCTATTTTTCTTATGGCTGAGCAATCTTCCATTGTATATATGCACCATATCTTTTTTATACAATCATCTATTGAAGAACACTTTGGTTGTTTCCATGTCTTGGCCACTGTGAGTAATGCTGCAGTGAACATCGGGATGAATATATCTTTATGGATAAATTTTCTTAAGTTTTTGGGTAGATACCCAGAAGAGGGATTGTTGAGTCATATGGTAATTCTATTCTTAATTCTTTGAGGAACCGCCATACTGTTTTCATAATGGCTGTACCAATTTACATTCCTACCAGCAGTGCATGAGAATACCTGACTTTTAAGAGAACTAATGGAAGCTAGATAAAAATGATAAGTGTCAAAAGTAAATAACTGACACGACCTAGAATTTTATATCAAGGAAAACATTCTTCAAAAGGAAGGTAAAATGAAAATGACATTTTGAGACAAACAAAAGCTGAAGGAATTTATCTCTAGCATATGAACACTAAAAGAAATAGTAAATGAAGTTCTTTAGGAAGAAGAAAAATGATCACAAGTGGATATTAATATTAATATTAGATAACGTAGATTTTTAAGGCGAGAAGTATTACTATAGATCAGGGTTTCTCTATTAAGCACAATTGGCATTTTGGACTGGATAGTTCTTTGTTGTGGGGGTTGTCCTGTGCATTGTAAGATGCTTATAAGCCTTTTGACTCCAAATTATAACAACTAAAAATGTTTCTAGACATTAACAAATTTCCCCAGTTGAAAAGCACTGTTGTATAACAAAACAGAAACAGACTCACAGATACAGAGAACAAATTTATGGTTGCCAGATTGGGGGGGTGGGGCTCTGGGTAAAAAAGGTGAAGAGATTAAGAAGTACAAATTGGTAGTTACAAAATAGTCACGGGATGTAACGTACAGCATAGACAATATAGTTAATAATATTAATTATATATAGTAAAACCTATATATAGTGCCAGGTGGATACTACATTAATGGAGGCATCACTTCGTAAATTATATAAATGTCTAACCAGTATGCTGTACACCTGAAACTAATATGAAATAATATTGTATGTCAACTGTAATTGAAAAAATAAAAGAAAAAAAAGCACAGTTATGGATAAAAAGAGACATTCCACAATGTTAAAAGAGCCAATTCAAAAGGAAGATAAAACAATCCTAAGTTCAAGTTTACTCTTCTTCCAACATAAGCATAAAAGTTATAAATTTTTTCTAAGCATTGTTTTACCTAATTTTCATTGTGAACATTTCTTTGATCCAAGGGTTCATTAGTATTATATTGCTTAATTTCTAAACAATGTTACTTTTCTATTATTGATTTTCAGACAGCAAAAATTGTTAAGCATATAGAAAATGTAAACAGTATGATGCATAACATTTACTTAGCTGCATATACAGAACACTGTATTGAATGCAGATATACACTTTCTTTTCCAGTGAATGTGGCACATTTACCAAAACAGAGTATATGCCTGGCCATAAAGCACGTTTCGACAAATTTTAAAAATCAGAATTGTAGAGTATGTTCTCTGACTATAATCAAATTGAACAAAAATTTTAGCAGAGTGAAGGAGAAAAAAATATTTGATCATTTTGATGAATTAGGAAAATGCATTTGAGAAAATTTAATACTAACTCATGAAAAAATCCTTAGAGAAGTAAAAATAGAAAGTAACTTTCTTAATTATAAAACTTTTCACCCTCTTGAAACCCAAATCAATAGCAAACATTACTCTTAATGATTAAATAGTGAAAATATTTCCCTTGATATCAGGAATGAGGCAAGGATGTCTCTTATTGCCACTGTTATTTGTCATCTCATTGGAATTTCTAGCTAATACAATGAGACAAGAAACAAAACAAAAGACATAAATATGATATAGGAAGAAATACAACTGTTTTTGTTTGGAGATGACAGGATTATGTACATAAAAGTTCTAAAGGAATCTACAAATGAACTATTAGAATTAATAATAATACATTTAGCAAGGCTACTGTATACAACTAAGTCAGTACAGAAAATTAATTGTATTTATATATATATAAGCCACATAAAATTTGAAAATAAATTTTTAAAAAGATGTCATTTGTACTAGCATCAGAAAAATATTAATAGTCAGGAAAACTGTAATAAATGCCAGGCCTCTACACAGAAAACTATAAAATATTACTGAGAGAAATTAAAGATCTAAATAAATGGAGGACTATATAACACTTTCATGGATTGGAAGGCTCAGCATTAAAAAGATACCAGTTCTCCCCAGAATGATCTATCTTAATAAAAATAGATCACATTTTTGGGGTGAAAATTAACAAATTGGTTCTAAAATTTATATGTAAATGCAAAGGGTTAAGAATAGTGAAGACAATCTTGAAGAAGAACAAAGTTGGAGGATGTAGGCTTCCAGATATCAATACTTATTATAAAACTGCTGTTGGCCCAAGTTTAGACAAATTGACTAAAGGAATAGAAAAGTCCAGAAACAGACCCACGAATATCCCTGACTACCTAATTTATGACAAAGGTACCATACAAACACAGTAGCAATAAACGGTACTGAATCAACTGGATTAAATAATGGGGAACTTTGTCCCCTATCTCAGATAATGCACAAAAATCAATTCTCAGTGGATCACTGCACTTAATGTGAAATAAATATTTTAGACGATAATATTGGAGAATGTATTTAAGACCTTGGAATATGCAAAACTTGCTTAAATAGGACACAAAAGGAACTAACCATAAAATGAAAGTTTGTTAAACTAATTTCATTAAAATCAAGAATCTCTTTTCTTACCATTAAGGAGAGTGGAATAACAAGCAACAGAGGAAGATATTTATGTCAGACAGAAGATATTTACATCACTAATATTAGACAAAGGACTAGCATCTAAAATTTATCAAAAATATCCCATAAATCCATAAGGGAAGGAGAAAATCCAATTAAAAATGGACAAAAGATCAAACAAACAGAGACTCATGGACATGGACAATATAGACTAGTAGTTGCCAGAGGGTAAGAGGTAGTGGGAAGGTAGATGGACTAAAAGGGGTCTAATATGTGGTGACATGAAGAATTTATTTAAAAAATATATATGTAAGTCAAACCATTATGCTATACACCTTAAGCTTAAACAGTGATGTATGTAAACTGTATCTCAATAAAACTGGGGAAAAAAGAAAAAAATGACAAAAGGCTCAAATCTGCACTTTTCAAAAGAGAATATCTCAGTAGCATTTTTGCATACAAAAAGATGCTGAACATCAATAGCCATTTGGGTAATGCGAATTAATACCACAATGAGCTATTAGAGCCACCCGTCAGAATGCTTAAAATTTTACAGATTGACAATACTAAGTGTTGTAGGGCATGTGGAGGACTGGAACTTTTATATATTGTTGGTGAGAATGAGAATTTGTAACATTACTTTGGAAAACTATTTGACGGTATCTTCTAAAGCTGAACATATGCATTCTCTATGATGCAGCAATTCCACTTCTAGGTAAAAACCCAACAGAAATTCATAAATGTGTGTGCCAAGAGACATGTACAAGAATGTTTATAGAAGCATTATTCATAATTGCCCAAACTGGGAATGATCCAGATGTCTATTAACAGTAGAATGGATAAATAAATTGTAGCAAATTTATATGATGGAAAATCATACAACAGTGAAAAAGAATGAATTAATGATACCCACCACAACATAGAATCATGGCCTGGGCATAATATCTGAACAAAAGAAGCCAGAAATAAAAGAATGCATATGGAATGATTCCATTTATATAAAATTTAACTATAGTGATGGAAGTCATAATTGTAGTTACATTTGACTAAGTGAATAACTAGAAGGAGGCTTCTGGAATATTAGTAACATTATATATTTTGAGCTAGTTACGCATGGTGTTTGTTCAGTTTGTAAAAATTCAGGTATACGCTTAAAGTTTGTAAATATTGATATATTTATACATCATCAAAAGTTTATAAAAATAGTTACTATCCGATAATCTGGAGATAAATCATGGTTGCTTTTCCCGGGTAGTGGAGAAGTAATTCGATTGGAGCTGAATCATGGCAGGTTTCTAACTGTAGGCAGCCTTCTATGAGGGAAAATTGTCTTCAAATCCCTCTGATCTCTTGTTTACTTGGAGATTCAATTGTTATGCTAAATACGAGGGGTGATTTTTTTTTTTTTTTTAAACCAGTCAGGCTGATTAGTTAAATCTGGTTCAATGACAAAAAGTTGTTTAAAGAATCTTGAGACAAAAACACACTTAGGAGTAACAACCTCTTTTTCTACCTTTTCTCTAGAACCAGGGGACCAGACCGAATTGGTAAAGCTTTTCTTACGCTTGGATTTTAAATAAAAGAAAAATGACTTCCAGCCTGGCATCTTTTGGGGCAAAACAAAAGGAAACAGGTAGGTGAGGCTGAGGAAGGGGAGCATGAGTCCCCAGATTGGGGATTAAGAAGGACCAAAAGATCAGGATTCAGAGCATCGCAGGGAGGGAAAGGGAGTAACAGAGGCCAAGAGTTAAGAGACAGCGAAGGAACCTGGAGTGAATCAGTATTTGTTCATTTGGATATGTAAAGCACCTAAGGGAGAGGAAAACAGGTGCAATATGAATGCATTAATGGAATGAAAAATGAGGCTTGACCTATGAATAAATATTCAGAATAAAAGCATTTTAAAATGTATCTTGGTTTTAGGGCACTTACTCTGTCTGGCAGCTAATTCAAAGTTTTCATGGTCACACACACTCACATGGTTTGTCAGCTTCCTGTGGGGCTGAGAGGAACTCACTGAGGGTCTGTGCGTTTCATTCTCCCTCTTCTGTTGCTCAGTCTTGTTTCTCTTATCAACAGAGTCTGCCTATATTTTATAAAATAAGATCCCTTATTATATGAATTCAGATGGTCAAATTATGTACCAGAAATCACAACCTAGACCCAAAGCCCCTAGCAGCAATCCTGGAGGCTGGTTGCTTGGTCCGAGTCACCCAGAAGAGTGTTTGGTGGCACTTGCACTGTGGCCTTGAATTTTCCCCAGTGCCGCGATCAAAATCTTACCAGAAAATGATTAAAGAAAAGGATAAGTTATTCCCCCCTCCTTGTGGCAGGTTGAGAAGAGACTTCCATTAGTTCAGACCTGTGAGGAGCATCTCTGAAAAACAAGGAAATAGGCTTTCAAAACAATCTCCTCAGCCTGGAGATGTGCAGGGGCATCAAGAAACTGAATTCCACACCCAGCTGTCTCCCTGGCCTGAGACCTGAGCACAGAAATGGGGCTTTCCTCAGTTTAAAGAATTGGCCCTCTGCCCCTGCCCAAATATTGAAAAGTTTTCTTTTGACTCAGGGGAGACTTTTCTAATGGGACAACCTAAGATCCCTCAGAACAGGCAGGCTTCCATGGTCCCCAGGGGGAGGGGCCCCTTGCTCCATTGTCCAGGAGCAGGGCTCAGCCTTCTCCATCCTCCTTCAGCTTGCCCTCTCTGCGCTGGCCTTTGAAGGTGCTAGCCTGCCTCCGCCAAGTTATTTAGCTTTTGAACCTCTGTGAGTGGTATGGCACAGACAAAATACTGAAGCTGTTCAGGGACTGGGCATGGGATCAGGTGGACATGCCATGATACTGCCACAATAATTCTGTCAATAATTCTGTCCTTACTATAGTCACTTGTGAAAAATGACTACATTTTTCACTCCCTGAATCCCCTCCACCTATTCTCTAGGATCGGCTTTCAATAAAATTTCAATTGGTACAAGGTAGTGATTGACCAAATGTTTCCTTTACATATTTGTGCCTTTTCTGGAAAAAGGATCTTTTATGACAGAGAAGAGCCTATACTTTATCCCTAAGATTTACAAAATTCAGGATTGCAGATGTTGATCTTAATCAAATAGGCGGATATTTTTCCAGCAAAATAAGTTTGGGAACAAAAAAGAATTGTAATTGTAGACTGCGCAGTGGACCAGCAAACCAGGTGCAAGTCCTTAGAAACAAAGGAGAGAAACTCGTTGATGGACTTGGGGAGAGGCTGTGGTAAAGGAAGAATCCATTGGAGGAAACTGAAAATGTGAAGTATGGTGACTTTTCATTGGCTGAGAGCTATGGTCGGCTCCCATGGGTTGAGCTGATAGTGGGTAAGGAGGAATCTTTTCTTCCTGCAGCTGAGGTAGTAAAGTAGTATCACTTCCTGCTGGAGATGCAAGGTATAGCTCTTCCTGTTAGGGTCAATAGTCTGCATTGAGTGACCTGTGCGATAGTCCTTTCCGCTAGCCTCCTGACTCCACTCTAAGTGAAGTTTTTCTTTATTAATTTTCACACAGAAATGACCAAGGACTTATTGAATTTCCCTGTGATTTGGCATAGGATCAACTCCAGGTTTGAGAAGGGTTGAATATACAGCTGGGGTTCCAGAGGTTCAAGAGATGGGGGTTGAGGAGTGGGGCAGGGGAGAAAAGGTGGGGGATGGGCAAGCCAAGTGGGTCAAGGGCATCTTCTGCTTTTTGGGGTGGCTGCCCTCTTGGCTTAGTATTTGGAAATGCTAATGTGTGTTTCTCCTTCTGTACCCCACGAGATAGTGTTCTTTAAATGACAATGCCTTGAAGATTTTGTTAAAAATTTTTATTCTCTTCTTTGCCGTTATTTAGAAATGTCTTTGTTAGCAGTAACAGTAATAGCCAAAACTTGCATTAACTCATTTATTTTTACAACAGCTCTGTGAAGTATGAACTGTCATTAGCCCCAATCTCACAGAAAAGGAAGCTGAATTACAGAGGTAAGTGACCTGCCTGGGGTCACCAGCTGGTAGGTAAATGGCGAAGCTAAAATCTGAACCCTTGCTCTCCACCATTATACTGCTTTTTCAAGAGATTCTGAGCTTATTTTGATAAACTACAGGCTATGGAATCAGATAGGGTGTAGATAGCCTAGCTACAGAATTTCTCTTCCTCCTATATTGCTTGATTGATTGGTTGATTAACTCATTTGATTAAACAATGAGAACCCACTGTGTGCCAGACGTTGTTCTGGGTGTAGAAAATTCAGAGATGAGTAAAACAGAACTCACCATCTATATTACAGAAAACATGTTTACAATTATTTACTAAATAACAGTACACATGTGAATGTGAAGATAACTATAACATGCATTTGAATCATCAAGATAAAGGCAAAGGAAATCAGGAGATTACAGAGCTGACATTTGAGTAAGGCCTAGTAAGAAAACAAAACAAAATAAAAACAATTACTGGAGAGATACAGTTGCTGTATAAAAATGCAAACTGTTACAGAGTGTATTGAATAAGAAGAGAAAAACTATTCCCTTGCAGAGGTATCTATTAAAAAGTTTAATATGTATTCTTCCAGATATTTTTCTATATATTTACATAACCATGCCAATATACTAATACAGAGTTAGGACTAAAATGAAATAGTGCGTATTATACATGTTGTTCTGTACATTGTCCCCCCAAGTTATTGATACTATCTTAGATATTTTTCCATGTTCTATCATATAGGTCTGTTTCATTCTGTTAATTATTGTGTAATAATTGATTCAATGATTACAGCACAATTTATTTTCAATCATGCTACTGACGTGTGTTTAGTTTATTTCCATTTTTTGCTATCATAAACAATGCTGCCATAAAAATATGCGTATATATCATTGTCACTGTGTTTGGAATATGTATTATTGTCACTATGCATCAATCCTGCAGTATATATGCTCATTTCAAAATTGGATATACACTGACAATTTAGCCTCCATTGAGGCTATTTCAACTGTTGAGTGTTGAGAGCCCATTTCCTCATACACTTGTCTACACTGGATGTTAATTTCTTAAAATTTTGCTAATTCGATCATTAAAAATGTTATTACTTTAATTTTTATTATTATATTTAATTTTTAAAGTTTTATTTCCCTGATCACTAATGTTTGTCCTTGCTTGTAGCATCTTGCTTTGTGCTTTCAGCTTTTTAAGTTTTATTTCTATTACTTTGTTTTTAGGATTTTGCTGTATGAGATATGTTTTGTTTGTTTCCTTCAGTGATCTGTATGGCTCGCATCCTGCTTGAAATTTCATGTTGCTTACCACTTTGATATTCAAAAACTTTCTTGAGTTTACATTTCACTCAGGATCAAGAATTTAAAGTTCTCTTTTGCTCTGCTCCTCTACCATGTAAAATGAGTTCTTTAAGCATTATTTTACTGTATTCTCTGTTCTCTGCTACTCCTTGCTGCCTTCCATCCTCTTGGTTCTTCCTACTGACTTTGGGGGTCCAGATCACTGTTGTTAAACTATCATCCTTTTACTTTTCACATTTTCTCTTTAAATAAAATTTCTAGATAGATGTTTTTGATTTTGCATCCACATATGCCTATTTTTGCCATTGACTGTTTACAATATTTACTGCTAATCTTTTTATACCACAGCTTCCAGCTCTTTATTCTGATTTATCACTCATTTGACTAGAGTAGGTTTTCAGTTATTTTTTCGAGAAAGGGAAGAGTTTGGTATGTTTTCTGGGCCCCTGTATGCCTGAGGATGTTTTTCTGTTCTCTTAACACTTAAATGACAACATCGTACATAATTTTAGGATTTTTTGTTTCTGTTTTTGTCAAAAGTATCTTTTTGGGTTTAGTATATGAGGAGACATCTGAGCTCAGACTGGCTTTATTTTCCCTTTATATGAATTTTCCCTTCCCAACTTGGTTGCTTGTCTCCTCCTGCCTCCTCTTCTATTTAGAAGAGTTTAAAAAGTATCAAAAAGTACACAGAATAAGACAAACATTAATACTCTTAATACCCAGGATGAACAACTATTTATATTCTGTTTCCCTTGCTTCAAGTCTTTCCATTCTTCCCCCTTTTCTTTCCTTTACCTCCTACCCTTCCTAATAGATATTACAGATATAGTCAACGTACCCCACTTTCCATGCCACTCACTAGCTTCTTCCACAGCCACTCAAAGACAGCCACTATTAAGAATTTGACATCTAACTTTTGGGCCATTTAAAAATAATTGTATATACATATTTATACATCCATGAATAACATATATAGTGTTTTGAGAGTGTATGTGGTTTTCTTATTTGTACAAATGGTATCATACTAGAGATATTCTGTATCTATCTTTTTAAAGGATTTATTTTCTTTAACTCCCATACTTAAAAAAATTGCCAGGTCATGTTGAGGTATGGTCTTCTTATTTATTTCGAAGAATATATTTTGATCCTTTTTGATTTGTACATTCAGGTTTTGTTTATTGCTTCTGATTGAATTGTTCTAGTCTTATAATGAGAATTATAATAATTTGTAGGGTGAATCTAATTGTTGAGTACTTGTTTTTTCTCCTTACTCTTGTTTTGATGAGGAGAGGTTAATTCAGACTCAGTGTTTATTAACAGACAGACACATGGATTTTGTTGTTTATTGCGCATTGTTAACAACCTTTTTATGGTCATAGCTATGGGGAAGATTGATATGCTCCTTTCCTAGCCAAATGCCCAGTTTCTCCAAATTTTTATCTCGGACAGCTTGAAGTTACTAGAGTGGGAGCATTTTTACTATTCAATTCTGTGTTCCTTGATGAACTGAAGAGAAGAAGTTATCAAAAGATCTAAAATCTTTAAAGTCAACTCACTCAGCAATCTTCTCATCTCTGGCCCAAACCACTTCATTTACATATATGGGATAAACTTCCCAGGATGCTTTGCAGGACCAGCAGAATCACCACTCCTACAATTCCTGCCTTGTTTTCTGGAATTTGCTATCTCAGAATGGATGAAGAAAGATTTGGGAGGAGCAGGTTTTGAGGCGTATTTTAGACTTCTCTAGACTTTTACATGTCACAGGGATCCTGGCAATAAGCTATCTATAACTTAAGTTGTTAGTTTTAGATGATAATTATGAGCACACATACACTCTCTCTCTTTGCCTTTTTTCTTCTAGCTAATTTAATGGTAGCTTAAGAAGGGACAATTAGCCAGACCACATTTTAACTGAATACTTTTTAACTTTTATAACTCTAGGACATCTTAGCTATTTCCTTTATGCCTTGGCGCTTGGATAAAATGAGTTTTTTTTTTCTTCTGGTTAAGCCTTATTATCCCAAATGAGCACTGATCCCAGTGTTACTTAATCTCAGTGTTGGCTATATACTCTTGAGTCTCAAAGTTTTGCTTACATCCCAGTTTAAAGTGCCATCGAATGAGGTACTTAGAGTAGTAGCTTCTTAGGAGGGTAAGGGCAGAATGGTGTGGTGCTGGGGTCAGTGGTGATGTGGCATTCTAGATAAAGGAGAAAAGACAATGCACAATAGGAAAAAGATGGAAAGAACGTAGTGCATGTGGGCAGTGTTAAATTGTTGATGAGACTAGCTTAGTCTTAAGAATCTGGGTTTTATTGTTAAGACCAGCTCCATTACAACTTTTACAAGTCACTGAAACATTCTTCACTTCCCTTATCTGTGAAATGGGAACATTAAGAGTAGCTAACTATTATGATATTTGCCTAGAGTAAATGTATGCTAAGTACTTAGCACAGATTAAGAGTCAATACTGTTATGTTCTATTACTGTTATTATAGTTCATGGTTAATTTTGACCTAAAATGCAGCTGGAGCCATAGGTATGCTCAAAGGATAGTCAAAGGTATGAACAGAGGATGACCTATGGTTAGAGCCATAGGTGTGGTCAGATCATGAGAATCCACCAAAAAGAGTAGGAACACTGACATGATCAAATCTGTGTTGAAATGCTGTCTGCTGTGTTTTGAAGAACAATTTGAATGCAGTTGCATGCAGACACTAAGAACAGGGCCATGGTGTGAAGCCAGTACATATCATCAGCTCATGTGATCTAGTTATTAGGTTCTCAGGAATTTTCTGAGTAGATTATTGAGCACAGATGTTATCACATGGTAAAGAATATAAAGTTATAATTAAGCTATATTAAAAAACAAAGAGTAAAAACTTAAAGCCTATCACTTCCTAATTACTTTACTACGTTTTACTATCATCTGTGCTCTTGAGGTTATTTATATCTATTGTGTCCGTATGGTGGAAACGCTACATAATTGTAAGCTACTGAGCATCTCTTTCTGACATTGTCATCAGTGATTTCACTTTAGTAGCTTGAAATGATTCAGGGTGGGAGTGTTTATACCATGCAAATCAGCAGATTCTACAAATGAGGGCTTATGCACCCCCTGGAAAATTGGTGGTTAAACATTTACTAGCACACTACTGGGCCAGAGAGAATCCTAGAAAGCTATTGAAGTGGTTCTACAGAGAGTGCTTAAATCTTGGAGTGGAGAGGAGATAGATTTGAGAGACATTTTAGTGACAGGACCAGTAAGGATTAGTGACTGACTGAATGTGAAGAAGGGGAGGTATCTGGTTTAAGGAACTCTTGTTGTTGCCTTTGATAAAGCAGGCTACCATATCGTGACCCGCCCTATGGAAAGGCTCATGTGGTAAGGAACTGAAAGTGGCGTCTGGCTGACAGCCAGTGAGGAACTGAAGCCCTCAGTCCAACAACCCAAAATATACTAAATCTCACCAACAACTATGTGAGCTTGGAAGCAGATCCTTCCCCAGCGAAGCCTTCAGATAGGACTCCAGTTCTGGCTGATAACCTGATTGTAGTTTCTTGTGAGACATTGAAGGAAAGGACCCAGCTAAGCTATGCCCAAATTTCTGACCCACCAAAACAATAAGATAATGAATGTGGTATTTTAAGCTGTTAAGTTTGTAGTAATTTGTTCTGCAGCAGTAGATAACAAATTTAAGGCTTTTATCTACTTAGCTCTGGGGAGCACCTTCCTGTCTTGGGGGTGAGCTGGCTGGAGCCTGGCTTTCCAGTCCACTGAGCAAAGTTCCACAATGGAAACTTCAGTGGGGGCTTGTCCTTCTGGGTGACAGGTGAGTAGCTCAGAACTTGTCATGCTGTACCCTGCTTTTCCTGTGTGTACTGGGTAAAGTCTTCAGGCTTCTGGAAAGTGGTCAGCAGTGCCCTGGGATAAGAGTGATAGCTGACATGAATTCTGTTCTCACAGGCAAAACCCATCACTAATCTAGCAGCCAAGAAGAATTTTTCTCTGGTGCAGGAGCCATGATCTTTCCTCTGTGCATGACTTCTGAGGTGGCCCAGAATTCATGTCAGAAGATCTGTTCATTTTCCAGAGATGAGAGGACCCTCAAGAGAAACATGGGTTATTTTTAACATTAATTTATTGACATGAGAAAGACCATATGATACCAGATACTTTTTAGTTCTTTTGTTTTTCAGTGGAAAGGATTTAAATTTTTTTCACGAAGATTTTAACTTATGCAGCATAGAGAAAAACTGACAGTATATATTTTGAGATGATGCTAGTCATAAAAGGAGCTCTGAATGAGGTTTGGAAACTAACTGGCAAAATCGTGGGTCAGTATCTTGCTCCTGATCCCTCAGTCTGAAGAAGACTCCTTGTGTTTTGACTCTGTGCCCCAGACATGGTGTTTAAGAAGGACCATGGTCAAGACAAGAGTCTACTAAAGTGACTTATCTCCCCAGACACTCATTTTAAAAACTAGTCTAGTTGCCTATGGGGAATTTAAATAACAAAATAACATAATTTATTTTTAAAACCAATTACAACATTTAAAGACTGTCTCTGTAGGATGTCATGATGAACCCCTCACTTAAACTGACCCCTTAATAACACACTCATTGAATTTTTTTTTTTTTTTGCTTAAAACAGGCTAATTTTAAATAAGCATTTTTTTTGGAGGTAATATTCATTTATTTATTCAACAGATTTTTATGGAATGACCACTTGTTGCCAGGCACTGTTCTAGGCACTGCCTTCATTCTAGTGAGGAAGAAAAACAATAAACAGACAATGTATTTTATAATATGATAATATAATGAAATATTATTAATAAACTATAAGTAACACATAGAATATGATATTAAGTTTATTGACTAAAATATATTTATGACAGATAGTAAAATTATCTTGACAGTAATTTTTCAGTGTATTGATAATAAATATAATTATAGTAATTACATAACTTCCGGTCATAATATTATTATTAAATTTATAAATGCACAAAATCTAAAAATTTATTCCTTTCTGGCACCATGCTAAAATGGAAAAAATATAATATACTCGACAGAAAAATAAAGACTATTATATAAAGCCTCTTTTTCAAAGTGGGAAAGAAATGAAGAAACTTCTAAGGTAGCTTTGGATAGACATTTGGTGGCTCTAGTATGTTAGGTAGGAATGCTTTTGTCTGCTAGTGACATAAAAACCCTGCGTATAGTGGCTTATGTACTAAGGGCCAGGGAGGCAGGCAGCTACTAGAGCTGGCCCAGCAGCTTGACAATGTCAAGGCAAGTTTTCGATCATATTTGTTGCCTTGTGGTCACAAAATGGCTGCTCCAGAATCAGATGTTGCACTCACCTTCAAAGCAGAAAGATGGGATGGAGGGAGGGATGAGACAAGGCCAGCTATATTAGGAAAATATAGCTAGAAACCAAAAGGTTTCCCAGGCTATCCTCACCTCAATAGACTTCTGCTACATCTTATTGGACAGATCTATGTCATAGGGTTATTTCTACTTATAGAGGAGCCTGGAAAAGTACATATTTATTCATTCCATGTTCTGTAGCAGAAAGGATCAAAGGAGCAAGAAACTGGGTAGGGATGCTGCATTAGACGATCAGCAAGAGTTGCCACAGGCGACAGGGATCTCTGAGTTAGGGCTATAAAATGAATCGGCTTGCTCTCAAAGCTTTTCCTGCCTTCCATCCTTACTTGCTACCATGGTTTCCTCTGATTTGGAGAAAGGCAGCAGCAGCTCTACAGGAACAAACTCAGGATGCACTATATATTTATTTTGGTGAAGGGGCTTTAGGGAAAGGGATGAATCATAATGATGGCATAAAATGAGAGTTTTTGGTTTAAAAACATCAAGGAATTGACAATAATAGTCTGGCTCTATGCTAGGGGCAGGGAAGTCCGTGGATTAATTGGGTTGTAAGAAAAAACAAATTGCTACTTCTTGGCAGGAAGAGGGATGATATACTTTTAAGGCTAATCCAAATATGATATAGCAGAGGTAGTTAAAATAAAACAAAAGATTTTAGATGATCCAGAAATATGTGATATGGACTAGAGAACTCAGTATTGGGGGAACCAGGTTGAAAGAGTTCTGATGTTGGATGGAAGCTGAGACTGTGTGGATATTGAGGGTTGATAGAAGTAAAGAAGGAGAGGAGCAGCCCCTGCCATCCTTTCAGAGGCCATGGGCAGAACACCTGCTTGCGTGCAAGGCCAGGAAGTAAATATAAAAAGACAAAAAGCAGAAGGCACCAGAGGGTGTGTGGTTCACTCTCCATCTGCCTTTAGAAACAAAGTAATTGGGATAAATCCCATTATTTTCTTGGTAGAGCTGGCTTTATGCTAGTTCACTATATGCTTACTGAACTAGTTTGGAATAAACCTGGGTCATGGCAAGGTCTGACGTATGGGGATGGTTCACTAGTGTCTGCATATAGGGTGATTTTTGTTATACAGTGATAATCTTTACTGATTAGTTGAAAAAGCATTGTCATGTTGAAGAAACTCTAGAGAGAGGCTTACAGGCTGACATATAAGAATGGCGAATATCAGTCTCTATCTGGTGTGCATGGATACATTGGTTGGAAAGCAGGCTCTTCCTTTGGAGGGATTATGGGTATTGGGCTTAGCTTATAAGGATTAAATATGATCGTCATTAGGAAATTTAATCTCCTAGATTCAGATGTAGAATTTTAGGGCACTTTTATAGGGTTAGTTGAAAGAATAAGTGTTTTGAAGTGTTAAAACAACCTTGGCTAGACCGTTGAATATGACAGGAGCCAAGTGGTTTGCCTTGTATTTTAAGAAACAGTCACCAACTATAAAAAACGTAATTTCAATCTTTGCTTGTATCACTTGAAGGATTAAAGAGATATTTAATTTCTACTTTATAGTATAACTTATTAAGATCTCCTTGAAAATTTCTAAATTTCTAAATTTCTAAATCTCTCTTCATCGTGACTTTCTCCAAACACTCTGAACACATTGTTTTTCTGTCTTCTTCATTTCCTGAGTTCTTCAGTATGTACTAAACATATAAACTTATGCTTTTTGTCTTATTTTGTTTTTCTACTTATGGGCTATTTCCCTAGATTGTCTACAACATAGAGGAGGCCGGGAATTGACCTAGTAAGTAAGTTTACATCCCCCCACTCCACCCTTTACCTCTGGAAATTTAGGATATTTGAATCCATTTCAGTAAGTAGGCCATGAAAAAGGTAATATACTCAGAAATAATTGCCGTGAGGTAGTCTCTGCCTTTTGGTGACTTTATATGTCAGAAAACTATATAAGAGCCTTAAAAGAAGATGTTCTGACTTTGAATCATTTGGCAGAAGCAATAACGTCTTGGGCTGCTAGAATAAGGAAGGGGAGCATGGGGAGGTGGGCAGAATTCGGTAACTTATTAAGGTCAAGGCAAAAGAAAAAAGCACTTTGTTTTATTTTATATACTTAATTTGAACAAGAAAAGCTTAATATAAAGAATTATTAGTTTATAGGTATAGAGCTAGAGGAGAGAAAGAGCAATCAGGGGGATCGTTTTATAAACTTATAAATGTCTAATCAATGTACTGTATACTTGAAACTAATAAAAAAAAGAATTATTAATTTAGTAGGGTATAGGAATAATGAGGGATTAGCTAATAAGATATAAAGAGAACCTAAAGAATACAGGCATAGCAGATGTAAGGAGCAGCTAGTATCCCTGTTCTAGGCCTGAGACAGAGTGCCTGAGGAAGAGCCCCCAACACTTCACCCCTTTGCTCCAGGGCTGAGTTCACAATGTTGGGGCTCAGTGGATGGCAGAGCAGTTGCTGACATGCTTTACCATCGGAGTGTGTTGGAAAATCTTCTTTTGGAATGCAGGGGAAAGGATCCACAGAAAAGTGCAGCACCTCAAAACTGGCTGTGAAGCCACTTGAAGGGGGTGCTGGGGGAATCTGTAGGTGCCAAGCCCAGGAGAAGCCATGTATACTGCCCTTCATTTTATTTTTCTGCCAAGAAAGTACTCTAGGTATGAGCTCGATGTTTCACCAATCTCAGTTTCTCCCTTGTTAAATAATCAAGCAGCTACTTTCTGCCAGGTAACTTCTGAGACTGGAGAAAGAGCAAAAACACCAGTGCAGACCGTTTTTGTAGATTCATATCCGTGGGAGTTTCCCTTTGGCTTGAGGTTCTGTACTCTGTTAAAATGCAAATACTCTACAGAAGAAATGGCATTTTAAAGCTGTTATCAATCATTTATACCTGAGTGTGCACGAAGGTACTGTCTCCTTTCCAGACAGCAGGGTTTGATGTGCTGGTTGGGAATGGGAGGGAAATAAGATGATGCAGGGCAGCTAAGGACTTTGGAAAGGGATGCTCCCAACCTGACAGAGAGTGGAGAACGGGACCCAGGGATACCAGCCATGACCCAGCCTACTTCACAGTCTTTGGGAGTCCTGTTCTGACTGAGTTCCATCAAAACATCAAATACAAAATCCACCCTCTTTGTAGAACATTTCCCTTCTGTTTCTTCTCTTTTCTTACTTGCTTCGGGGAAGTTTATGGTTTGAAAAATTAAAGTGCGGATCTATTTTCATTACCAAAGGATTTGCAAAACTGAGCTGGGCCTGTCTGAGCTCACATTTGCATTTGCCATCCCTTAAGCTGATTTTCAATGCTGAGCAGCTATTTTAAATGTTTTCAAGAGCCTCCTTTTTAACTCTTTTTCTTACTTGTGTTATCTATTTCTGCAGTTTAAAGAAATTTCATTGCTGATTCTTGGTGGAAAATCCCTATGTCAGATGCAGATGCAATCATGGGTAAGAGTATTTGCTCAGGGAATGATTGGGCAGTTGGAGCAAATATCCAAGGGGTGTTTCACCCTGAAAAGCTGGGGTGGGGCGTGGGGCAGTGGCAACAGATCTGGAGCCTCAGAGGATTTAGATGACTTCAAAGTTTCTTTATGGCTAGGGCAGTGATCCACCCAGTGTTGGTATACAAGACATACTTGTTGAATACATGAATGGGCTCAAGGAAAAAAAAATTCTGAGCAAATGAGGAAATCATCCATTGTTCAATAATGCTAGGTGAATGGCTTATTGGCTACCCTTTTCTTATAGGAGAGACTATGCAGTCCTTCATGTGATATGACCCTTCATAATGTGGCACTTGCTCATCTGCCCAGCCAGACCTCTCCTCCCTCCCACCCTTCACATTTTATGCTTTGACCTGGAATGCTGCTGAGGCTTCTTTGTGAGGTCTGCCCTGATGCTTCTGGGGTGTGGCTCTCCTGGGCTGCCACTACACCTTGTACATCCCTCATTGAAATAATGGTCATCCTGTTTTTACATACTGTAATATAATTTGTTGGCTTGTCTGTCTCCTTACTGGACTAAAAATTTGTTGCTTCCAGGACTCTTGTCTTAATATTTGAGCCCTTCATTAAGTGTTTGTTGAATGAATAAGTAAACTAGCAACTATAAACTACAAGCAGATCAGCAGAATTGTATCTAAGTAGCCAGAAGTGTTAATAGCTTTTAAGTTGGCTCCAGGGGCAGTTAGTGGTGAGGCCTGGTGCTTGGTGCTAACGATCCAGTCCAGAAGAATTGTATACTAGGAGGTCAATCCATTGCTGATTCCAGGACCAATTATTAGCCCCACTCTATGTGTTTGTGAGAAAATGATGGTTATAGTTAACTTTTTATATTTTATTTGTACATCATTTTACTTGTGTAAATTCATTTCTTTTTCAAACTTTCTTTTTTTGGTAGTAGCTTTTATATGAACTTGTACTTGGGACCCAAACCCTAAGTGGAGGGTCTCTGGTGAAAGCGGGGGCAGAGAGTGTGGAGCCTACAAAACAGGCCCCCTTTCACTTCTGTGGGTGTTAAACCCTCAGACTCCAAGAAACACAATTTGAATACCACCGATTTGGATTAAGGAATGAAGTGAACACATAAGAATAAATCTTTTCCCGATATATTAAGTAGAAGCCCTTTGGCAACCAGGTTATATATTTACCAAGCCTTTCATATGACTTGAAACTGTAACTCCAAATCAGTTTTTACAGCTTAAAAATTGATATTGAAATAGTTACTTAGATTTAATTTTAGAAGACTCAGGTCAATCAATATGTATGACTTTTAAGTTTAATCCTTCCTTTGGGGATCACAGAAGCTCCTTCCAGCTCCAGTGCTCTTTGATTTTCTGATTGTGAAGGGCAAGGTGGGGAAGAAATAAACAAGGTGACTAGGTTTCAAGGGCTAGCTTTCTTGGCATGAATGAGTAATTGAAAGCCAGCATAATCAAAGTAATTTCATCCATCATGTACAGAAAGGGAAATAGAATTCAGGTTATTAAGGTTGCATGAAACTGCTTTTTGAATGTATGTACATATTTCTTCCTAGAGGCTAGATAATGTTTCCCATTTTTATTTCTAAAAGGAGTTATGGAAAAAGACAACTGAAAATAAAACAGGAGCTGTGGTCTCAGAGCAAAACTAGAATAATTCATTAAAGCAAAGAAAAGAGTTTTAGGTTTCCCTTTTAAAAGAAAAGCTCAAAAACCAGAACACATGTTTTCAGCTCCTGAAGGACTCCCAGCCCATGAGTCAGCAGTGTTCTCTGTGGCTTCTGTCCAGGATAGGGCCCGGCCAAAGGGGCAAGCAAGCTCCTCAGACTCTTGGTCTGGAAAAATGAATCATGTAACCTTCTTTTGGGTTTCATGATTGCCTGGGTGTGTGACCTTTGGAATTTGAGGAAAACAAACAAAATGGGGGAAATTAAAGGAAAAGAGACCTTCTAGCCCAGGTAAGACAGATGGAGAAAGAGCCAAGGAAGGCCAACTGTGTAAACAGAAAAGAATTAGATTGCCAACTAGAAAGATAAGGAGAGTAGTTCCTGAAAAGGAACCAGCAGAGAAAGTCTATATGTTTAGACTTAGTGTCAGAAAGGTGAATTTTCCTTGTGGAATAGATTTAAAAAAAAAAAAAAAAAAAATCTAAGTTGACTTTTGCTTACTCGTGGGGTATTAGAGCTACAGTATATCCAAAACCTTGTTTACCTCATTCTTTTCAAGAATCATAAGATCGAGATTTTTTTTCCTATTGGCAAAAAAGCTCTAAAATCATATGAAATTTGTGTCTTTTGTTCATAGCTGTGTCTCTAGCACTTAACAGCAGTAGTAGGTGCACGATAAAAATTTTTCAAGTAAATGAATAAAATGACTTTTGTATCTTTATTTTCCTCTTTTCCTTCCTTCCTTCCTTCCTTCCTTCCTTCCTTCCTTCCTTCCTTCCTTCCTTCCTTCCTTCCTTCCTTTTATCATCTAGTAATCGGTTGAGAAGGTAACTTTATCCATAATAAATAAATACTCAGCGCATGAAATGTTTATAGCAAATATGCTTTTTTCTCTTTTCTTTTTCTCTTTTTTCTTTTTCTTTCTCTCTTTCTTTCTTTTTTTCTTTCTTTTTCTTTTCTTTCAATGAAATTGGAATAAGTAGAGAAAATACATTACTGGGAGCTATGATATATTCTGAAGTTGCTAGGGGTGGCTGGATGGAAAGAACATGGTTGCATTTTCCCAGAATTAAGTGGCCCCAGCTTGCTGAGCCTTCAGTGTTCTGCTTCATCCATCATTATTAGTAGTTATCGCTCTCTGTTACGAGCTTGTCTAATTACAACAGCCTCCCCACCTTTCTCTTGCTATGTCAAATTTGCTCTTCCCCCAAATCTAGGAAGGATGGAAACTTGTCTAGAAAATAAGAACTCACCAAATTTGTTAAATTGTCTACCTCATGTTTACACTTTTCTAAGTCATGGCCGTGAGTAAAGATATTCCTTTTATATTAATAAAGAAAAGAAAGCCATAAAGGTCATTTTACAAACATGTAATTTTATGCTCAGGTGCCAATTCTTCCCCTTACATATTCACTTGAGACTCGTTCTGGTAGCATCCTTCCAAGCCCAAGTACATGAATTCTATGAAGTCTTTCCTAGTTGTCCTCATTTTAATTTTCCTTCTCTGAACAGCTATGATATTATTTATTCATGAATTATGGCATATAATTCCCTAATTGATGTTTGTGGATTTATTTTCTCCATCTATATTTTAGTTTCCTTGAGGACAAAAATATTGTTCTTGCAGTATTAAAATACCCATCTCCTGTAACTCCTAACACAGTGCTCTTTATATAGACAGAGGGTACATGTTGGTTTGTCAGTTTGTTTCTCACACCAAATGTCCAGAGAGATCTTATACCAAGCAAGGACAGACGAGATTCTCTGGCCTGCTAGAAAACCAGTATGTACTCCCCAGTCACTATAGCTTGCTAAGTCTGTAGGTCTTTGAATTTTTTCCTGATGAGAAAGGAGAGTAGGAGAGACTTTTCTTCTTGAGAGAGGTAAAACCATGTGTGAAATCAGCTGACCATCCAGTTTGGAAGTTAACATTTGGTCCTAAGTCAGTAAACTTTCCTTCACTTAACTCTTTCTTGGAGTTTTCCAAGCAGCAGTCATTTAGTATAAAAAAACACTGAGATCCAAGGTGAGGTTGTATTATTGTTATTTAACCATTGTTATTAATAGCTATATATTTTGCATCTGTCCCCTGGGGGCTGAAATAAACTCTAGACATCTTAATCACATATAATGTCACTCTGTCTAACCCCTACATTCTACAGGGTCCCTAAACCCTATTAAATGATACTATTTCTGGCTTCAACATCTTCTTTCATCCTCACATTATATCTGGGTCTGCAAAAGCAGAAAACTTAAACAGCATGTTTGGGCGTGGGGGGAGACTTGGCATTATTCCTAAAGATGACAAGTTTTATTTAATATACTGTTTTTACAACAAAAGTTTCAGGTTCCCTGTGACAATGGCCATGCCACCCTGAATGTGCCCAATCCTGTCTAATCTCGGAAGCTAAGCAGGGTCAGGCCTGGTTAGTACTTGGATGGGAGTCCACCTAGGAAGACCAGGTGCTGGTCTAAAAAAAAAAAAAAAAGACAATCTGGGGTTTCCTTTTCATTGAATTTGAACTATAATGTTTACAGGGAAATTACTTTTTACTTATTTGGCATACATGGAAAACAATGGAGTTTTAGCTATAAGTGGTTCTCATTGCCTGTCAGCATCACCTGGAGAGGTTTTTAAAACTATGGATACCACCCTAGAGATTCTGTCCAAGTAGGCTTGTGATTTGGCCCAGAAATCTGGGACTCTGACATAACTGCTCTTTCTACAGTTTGTAAACATCGGTTTAGCATTTATTTTGTGGGATTCCAAAAAGATGGTATAAGAGATTGGCCAGTTTCTTTCTCCTGGATCTAAGCTACCTCTTGCTTTTAACTTCTACACTTGGGGGGATAACGTTAATGACTTAAAACAAATATCATGCACTCTAAGTGCACAAAAGCACCTTAGTCTGAATATTGTTAAAAATCATCACAGTTCCTGAAGGTGTTTTTTTATATAGAACCAAAGGGTAGGTAGCCATTATACTGGGGGATTATATTTAAATTTTCTGCTTGTTTTATTTCAACAAATGTAGTCAATCCACTCTAGATAAAATAGACCTGATTTTGTCAATTGAAGAAGTGTGAATGGGTCAGATTTTCCAAGAACCTTGATATTTTAATAAATGTTCTCTCTAAGGGCTCTTTAAAGGACATCTTTCAGAGAATGAATCTCTGATAGCAGAGCTTCCCACATAACTGAGGGTTCCTCAAGACTGACACCATCTCATTCTTGTTCCTTTGTGTCTTTGCGCCTGGCACACTGCCTGGCACAGAGCTGCTCCTCAAGAAATACTTTTTAAAGAATAAATGAATCAAGCCATAGTCTCCTCTTGTTGTTATTATGTATTATGAATGTCTGCCTTTTTAGACTATCCCAAATGTAATTTAACTGTTCTTTCTTTAAATGATGGCTTATGCCATTACATTGAGCTCTAGTGCCCTCAGGGGTCTCTTACAGTGTGTAGAATGTTTTTAGTCTGCACTAAATGATCCTCAGCTGCTGTGATTTTTACTTCTTTTGTTTGCTTACTATAGTTATTTTTCCCATTTCCTTCCTTGCTGTTAAGCCATCAGCTGTCACTTGTTACTGTTATTGATGTGCCTCTTCTAGTCCTCTTTTTTTAATTTGCTCCTCTTATTGGGCTATTCATTTGGAAACCATATCACCAAATCTGTTAAAATTTCTGAAGTGGAAGACTAGGCCCTAAGTAAAGAATTCACGAAATCTTTTCCAGTAAAGTTCATTAATGAGGGCCAGCTCTGTGGCGTAGAGATCTTGGCTGCTCAGAGGTCTCTTGTTTGTCTCATAGTTCGCAGTTGTTTTCCATAAAGCAAGTGCCAAGTAAACAAAGTGACACTGTGTCTTTAAAGAGAAGTGAGGCTCCCTTCTTCTGCATTCCAATTTCTTGTACTTCTTGGCAGTTAGAGGTGGTTGACAAGCATTTTTGTCTCCATGCCCCTCCTCTCAGAGAGGAATTAGCTTGAAGTAAAGGGGAACCTGACAAAGCAGTTCAGGGGTACTTTGGGGTCCTAACTAAGATTGAGGTCCACTCTCCCTCAGTTAGGGAGGTGGAAAGGGTTGGCCCCTATCTGTTCAAGCCTTTACGGAGAAGAGTGAGAAGGAGGGGGAAAACTTTTAACTCTATGAGGAAAGCAAGGCAGGTATTTCACCCTCATTTATGACTCTCATTTTACAAATGAGAAAGTAAAATATTTGCTATAAAGTGGCCACCGCGACTTAACTTTTAACTTTTGCTAACATTAAATTTCACTCATAATCACCTTATCTCATGAGCGTTCTCAGCCTTCCTCTTGTATGCCCAGACAGGTCTACTGGAATCTACCCTTTCCTAGGTTTTACAGGAAAATCCTGTCCTCTCCCGATTTTTCTCCTACTTCTCAGGCCTCTCCTCAGTCTCAAGGCAAACTCCTCTCCCCCTTTCTGGCATCCTAGAACTTCATCTTTAGCCTTCTTTTTTCCTTTCTCCTTTACATTTTCCCTTGTGATCACACCCTAACCATGGGCCTGCCTGAATTAATTTGCTTCTTAAAAACAACGACAATAACAACGCAGGACAAAACCCACTGGAGCAGTTATACAAGCAAGTGAAGTTCCTGTGAGACCTGCAGACAACTTCCGTAGGCCCGCTTCCATCTGCCATGTTCATTGGCCCCCATGGGGGCCAGTTACTCTGCCTACTTTGGCTCCAGATTTTGGCTTTCACTTTGTGTCTGGCCCCTCAGATTTGGACACTGGAGTTTGTCCTGTTTACTCAGGCTTGACTCTTGGCTTTCCTTTTACCCTATATCCTACTGTGTTCTAGCCATGGCCACCTGAATTTCCTATGGATATAGCAAGTTCGACACGTCCAAAATAAAACTGTTTATTTATCATTCCTAGCCAGTAACTTCAGAATCATCTTTTCACCCCCAACTCAAACTCTACTTCCTGTTGATTTTCTCTCCTGAATATGCTACTTATTTGTCTACTGCCAGCTATTAGTTTTTTAAAAAAATATTGCTGCATAACAAATTACCCCAAATTTAGGAGCTTAAGACAATACACATTTATTATCTCACAGTTTATATGGGTCAGGATTCCAGGCATGGTTTGATGGCTCCTAGCTGCTAGAGGTCCCTGTAAGTCCTTGCCATGTTACCCTCTCATAGGCTTTCTCATAACAGAGTAACTTGTCTCTCCATGACTACCAGGAGAATCTCCATACTCGTTCTAGTCTCTGACAGCTAAATACTCTCTTAAGGGCTTTCCTGATGAAATTTGTTCTATCTAGGATAATTTCCCTTTTGATTCACTCACAATCAACTGATTAGGGACTTCAATCACATCTGCAAATTTCCTTCGCCTTTGCCATAACACAAAAGTAAAAGCCATATACTTACAAGCCCCACCCACATTAAGGGGAGGGTGTTGCACCACACATATGCACTAGAGAGCAGGGATCTTGGGGCCATCTCGGTATTCTGCCTGCCACAATACCTCATTACTTCTTTCCTGACTATATTGTAGCCCCTTCCATGTAGATCTTCCTGCCTCTTCCTATTCTAGTCTATCTAGCCTCAAATTTATTCTCTACACTATTAACACAGTGGTCTTCTCAAGAGATAAATATAATCAAACAATTATCCAGCTCAATTCTTCAAAGGTTTGCCAAAAAAAGAAAAAAAAAGAAAACAAAGAAAAAAACATTCTTTTATGTGGCATATAAGACTCTTTATGATCTATCTAATCCTTATTACTTTCCAGTCTCGTCTCTTGCTTTTCCCCTCCCAGCACCAAATATAGTGCTTTAGCAAGCAAATATGTATTTCCCTGAACAGAGTACTTTTAAAAAAATTTCTCTAAGCCTTTGAATTGGCTGTTCCTCTACTTTCCTGACATTCCATCCTGTAATATGCACAATGATGGTTTGACTAATGAAGTGCAACTCATCTTCTAAATTTTATCTCCTCAGTGATGTTTTACAAACTCAATTGATTTTTTTCTGGGCTCCAGCTGTACTTTCTACACATCGCCACTTGTACCGGAGTTACATGTGTCAAAACGTATTTGTGATCTGTTAGGAGAGACCCCAGAGAAATGTGTTGGCATTGAGGCTAAGAAATTTCCTGGAGGGGGTTGTGGGGAGGAAACAACAACTCAAGCTCTGTTCTCTCAGTATCTGCTACAGATGGTAGGCTGGCCTTGGTTCCAAGAAGATTCTGGATGAGGAAAAAGGGGTGAGGGTAATAGAGGTGTGGGGTAGTGGCGTGCCCTACTATGGCCCCAGAAGCAGCCCAGGCAGCACCACAGGGGAGACTCTGTTTCCCAGGAGAGGAGTGGTGGCAGCAGCTGTGCCTGACAGGAGAGGAATGGCCTGGGGCCTCCATGAAAGAACTTAACGGAGGTCTCAACCTGGGCAGCCTCTCTGATGAAGCATGTAGACAGTCAAACGGGGGAAATTTTGTTATATACTCATTTTGAATGGTAATTGTTGTCAGATTTCTCTCTTCATTTGACAGTATTCTTTCTGAGGATTGACACTGAATTCCCACTGCTTGGCATACCTGAAATTTAACAAATACTGGAATGAATGAATGAATAGATGACTCACTCTTGTCACCATATGGAACAGTTCTTTTCACTTCTTAGAAGCGGTGTACATGTTGAACTTTCAAAACGGATTGGGCGTAGGTATTTGGTATTAGGTTAAAAAAAAGTCTTTGGGAGATCTATCGGCTTATCTATTGCAAAATTTAAAAATTGTCACACTAAAGTGTGTATTCATGGGTTCCTGGTAGGAAATAATCATTTATATCAGAGATACATAACATCACTTGTCTGGCAGCTTATCTAATGGAGCCTTCCTTTTCTTTTATTTCCTACAGAGTGCATATTAGGCCACTGGAGGTGAGAAGAATGGACAATGTGGAGAGTAGTTTCAAAGTGGTTCTAGTTGATTTGAAAACTACTGGCACAGATAATCTCCAGGGCCCCCTTTCTGCTTCATATGTCCCTAGCAGCTGTATCAAATTGATCCTATTTGACCATGAAACTTGGACTCTCTGGCCTCTTCTATTCCTACCCAGAGGGGAAAAAAAACAAAAAGGAAAAAGGTTCTTCTTACTGGACTCAAAGTTTGGCAAGGTTACAGATGTGAGAGCAGGAGCTCAGGACTGGATGTACAGGGACAATGGTCAGCAAAATTGTACATGATTAAATGGCTGGTTTCAATGTAATTCCATTTGTCTCATTTTTTTTAAGTAGAAACAATTAGAAAATTTAAATGCTGTATTCATAAATTGCATTTGGGACTTAATGGCGGTATTTGCTTCCCAACTGGAATGCCTCTGTGAGTTGCCTTCTAATTCCCATTTATTTTTCCTTTAACCTCAGCCTAATTCACATGTGAATCAGAATAAAAGCATTCTGTACAATCTTTTAACTGTTAAGTTTGCCATCCATAGAGATCTTGGGGGGTCCCAACAGAATGCCACTCTTTTGACTCCTAATGTAAGAAAAGAAGTTCTCAGGAACTGTGGCAAAATGACGAACATTTGAATGCCGCTGTTCTTTTAAAAATATATGTATTTCAATGATAGTCACTTTGCTATTGACTTAGGCTATTTATTTTTTGATCTTGAATGAAATCTTTCAGTTGTTGTCTTGAAGAAAATAATCATGTTTCTTATATGTGTTTGCATTAAAACAGCATTATTTTCTAAATTTCGTGAATTAGATACAAAGGTACAGGAAAAATTATTTACAAAGCACAAGATGCAGTTGGGGATTTCAATGTAGAATCATTTGCTCCTATCCTCTTGTATAGTCAATAAATATTCTTTTGTTAGCTAAATTATCAGAACTCTCCATATATAAGAGAGGTAATTTTTATTTTATTTATTTTTGCCATATTTCTTTGTTAGGAGAGTTGAGTTGGTTGTGGATGTTTATAAGATACTTGAATTCATTTCAGGAATAGGTACTGATAGTTGCTCTCACCTAGAATTGGTCCATTTGAACTTGGGTTGGCTAAATCTTTTTGGCCCCAACAGATAAATTCTCCAGAATTTAGGTTCAGACAGGGTAACATCAGGTGAATTGACAGAGAAAGTAGAAGGTAATGCCTACATGATTAAGATTAACACTTACTTGTCAATTATATATCTATAAAGAAAGATGCCAGTGAATAGTATTTGTTGAGTATTCACAATATGTCAAGTACTGAGGTTATACATACTTTCTTCCTTCAGGAATCCAAAATGTGCTGAAATTTGCATTCATTTTCACAAGGTTATATGCCACATGTGAATGTAACACACTCCCCATACATACATTAGTAAAAAGAATATGACCCTTGGAATTAAACAAGTAGGGATTCAAATCCTGACTTAGCTATTTATTATGAGTTACTTTTGTTAAGTCACTTAATCAACATGAGACTCTTTTTCCTCTTTTGACTTATATAATGAGAACAATAAATACCTTCCTGGTTGTTGTAAGGTTTAGAGATAATGTATCTAAAGTACCCTGTATAGGGCCTGACCTGTACGGAAACTTAACTGATTATAATACATAAATATGCTTAAAGTGGGATTTCACCATTTCAAATAGGTTGCGAATACAGCTCTACATTGTTTATGAAAGCTGAAATTGTTAGAACCATTGTTTTAATCATAAACTTAATGAAAAATCTCAGCAACGGTGTTGTTACAAAAATAGCCACATCCCAGCAAGGCAGGGAAGTCCTCCTTAGGTGATCCTCCATATCTTGAAGGACAAGCAGTTGTGGCTCCTTGAGAGGCCACACATTAATTTATACATTTTCCTTGGGAACCTGTGCTTTGTATAACCAGAAATCTGTGTACATCAGCCTTGACCGGGAGAAAGCTGTGTGGTTGTTCTCTGGGAGGCTGGCTGGCTGCGTGCTACCAAAGGCACGCCTTGCTTGGGAAGGAGCAGAGGATGTTTTGCCAATCCTTTCTGTCAACACAGTGGGAGTTATCTGAATTTCATTTGGGTATTAACTGCTGTGTGAGTTGGGTTTCTCTCTGTTAGAGGAGCTGCTGTTATTGGATTAAAACCACAGTTGTTGGGAAGCACTTAAGACTCCATGGGGGATTTCTCCATCAAAGAACAGGGTCAGAGTTTTGTGTTTTCTCTTTTCTAGTAACCCCGCTCACCCAGAGACTCCTGTTTTCTAGGTAACTTTATCACTTAGCTGGAGACCAAGGAGAAACAATTTCTTTCTTATTACCAGACGAGTCAGCTTGGATATTATTCAAAGCTTGATTTGGCTCTCAGCCGCAGAACTGGAATCTATTTGGGGACGCAGAATTTAGCTGTAGGGAAGAATTTCCCTATGAGCAACAAACGCCTGGTAAAGTCAGACATTCTTATGTTTGGTAAAAAGGCCATCTTATGAGCAGTAACTCTCTCCTGTGGTTTAGAACCACTGTAGATTTTATTTTTTTATACTGACCCTGGTGGCCTTGACATGTCCCTGAGTGGTAGTCTCCTTTAGGTGAAAGCTGGAGCCACTGCCGGCACCACTGGGATGTGCAGGTTGGCATCCACGGGCCACTGGCCCGAGAAACCAAAAGCCTGGGTTCTAACCCTGAACCTTTCCTGCCAGTGCTCAGCCAACAAATCTATTTGGTAAAGAGAAATGTATTCAGATGCCTTGAAAGTTTAGCATCTGCTCCTCGTTGGCTCCTGCTGCTGTAGAAAAATATTCGGAAGTTTCTGTTGGATTTGGATGAGACGGAGATGGCATATTTTCCACATCTCCGGAAGCCTACACCCCACTCGGGAAGCTTCATTTACATGCACATCGGATGCCGTCTGACTGCCTCGGACTGTACCTTTGAGCAGATCCGATGGGATCCCCACATGCATGTAAATGAAGCTCCCTTAGCTGGAGCCTTGATCCAAAGAGGCAAAGAGCAGGCTTTTCTTGAAACTTGTTACTGCGACAGTCTCAAACCAGACACCACAATAATTTTTTTTTCTTGCCTGTGTGTGTGCCAGGAGGATGCCACGTAACTTAGTTTTCCAGACTGAGGTAATTTATTTAAACATGGATTATTTGAAAAATGGGAAGGGATACAGGGCTTGATTTTAATCCCTGCTAACATAGAGAAAAGAATGCTTGTGTCACAACTCAGTGAGTGTAAAAATTAAAAAAGGCTGAGACTATTGTTTGAAAACAGGCAAAATAATTAAAATTATTATGGAATAATCACATATCACACAACAACCTCCCACTCTTATGAGCAACAATCCAAAACAGCTCCTCCAAAGCGGGCCCAAGGGCAGAGGTTCTGTATATCATTCAAAGACCATCTGTCGTGCAATTCCTGTAGCGCCTTTGCACTATTCTGAGGGCAGGCTGAAATTTAGTCCTGGCAGTTCTCTTTCCATTTGCTAACAAACAGCAGTGATGGCAGATAAATATGGCAAACAATAGGCGTTTGTAATGAACTGGAAAGGGATGGGGAGTTTTGGAATCAGCACCAAAATCAGAAGTTTGGGGTCCTATGAGACCCCCCAGGGCCAGTTCTTGCCATGTGGCAGCTTAGACAGACATCTGCAGGCTGAGTGAGGCTTTCGTTTGCTCAGCCAACCTGCTAAAAGCCTGATTTAACGAAAGTTCTTTTTTTCTTAAAAAAAAATTAATAGTCACAGAGACTCGAAGCAAATTTTTATTTATTTATTTTTGCTCCAGGAAAGTCGAACATTACAAGTAGTTCCCAAAGCTGACTTTTCTGTTTGCAATCTTTACTTTTGTTTGGAAGCCACATCTTGTTTCCCGTTACCTCCTCTCATTCATGAGTTCTTGTACACTCCTCATTCTGTGGTTTTATAGAGTCTGTTAGGGCATAATCTTGATGATTATGCTTGATATGGTATTTATTTTCGTTGTTTTAGAAGTACGAATTTGAGAGTTGATTGTCTGATACTGAATCAGGGAGGCCAAGATATTATTGCATCAATCTTCAATAATTATAGTTTTAATTCACAAATTAGTAAGATCCGAGGAACTCTAGATTAAAGCTGTTGTTTTGAATGTTCATAGTAATCTAGAATTCTGACCCAAATCCTCTTTTAAAATCATTTGTTGGTCACTTTTCTGTGAACTATATCCATATACACACACAGGCTCACAGGTTCATATGCCAAGCTCTCCCTACCCTATTTCTACCTTCTTTCTCTCTCTCTCTGTCACACACACACACACACACACACACACACACACACACACACACACACAGAATTCATTAGTCAGAAGTCTTAAGACTTTGCATAGCAGGTTCAAGAGTGGATCACATAATGAGTAGAACAGTATTATTTGCAATAGCCACAGAACAGAATCTTTAATAATTTTAATTTCTAGTTGGAGTAAGAAAAGGTTTGTTCCAGCTCATCTTGTAAAATTAGCACTTCATGCTAAGGAAGACACCTGTCTGCATTAATAAGGAACCCATGTGGACCTCAAATAGCAAGGCCATCCTAGACGTGTTATGTGGACTCTGGGGAGGGGCGGCATTTGTGTGGTTTGCAGTTCAGGTCATTAACAGGCGCTGCAATGGGTTGGGTGTGATGAAATTCAGAGGCAAATTCCAGTCCTCTATTACTGAAATTATTAAAAAGCAGGGAGCTGCGATGGGATGCTCTTCCTCACCACCTCTAACTTTGGTTCTCACCAGCAATTCTGCCAGAGTGGTATGCTCAGCTCCCGTGCCGAAGTCCTAATGACACCAGTATTATAATTCAGGCAGGTTATTATTTCCACCATTTGCAGTTTTTATTTGCAATGAGTATAGTTTTAAAGTCTAAATGACTGAAGTGATTAAAAAAAAATTCACTTAGAAGCCTAGCATTTAAGAGCTACAAGAGACTTTGGGGAATTATTTGCTTTGTAGATGAGGCAAACTGACACTTTGAAAAGTTATATGATTTTAACAAAATTATTCCATAAAGCAATGAGAACTATATTCGGGGCTTTCCAATCCTAGGTCAGTGCTTTTTGTCATACCACACTGTCCCTTCAGCTCTTGGTAGCATAGGTCACTGAACCACATTGTGCTTGGTAATTTAAAGTAGTGTACTAGTGGAATTTATGGAATCCTGGGATTGAAAATCTGAAACCCCTACCATTAGACCAATACATACCAATATTACAATGTTATGGCAGACAACAGAGACTTTCCTTTAGTCTTTATGAATTAATTGCCAAGTCTTATTATGTCTCCAGTTACTCTGAGTTTGTGTCATTTTAGTTGGTTATGGAGGTTATTGATTTATTTACCTCTTTGACTACTGGCGGATAACCATAATTCATGTGAACAACTGACTCCTAGAACAGTTGTTTTTCCCGTCAACCACTTCAAAGGGTAGGGAAATCATGTCAGTTAATATGGGATAATTTTGCTACATGTGATTTCTTTCCTATCTAGTGATGTGCTGGTGCCAGCCTGTAGCAGCTCATGAGAGCCAGGTTTTGTCAGGAATTTTGTGTGTCAGTTGTTAAATTGCTGGCAGCTTTAAATTGGCCATGGTGGAGTGTTTACACCACAGAAATTGGCAAATGTTACAAGTCAAGTCACCCCTTCCCAGAGAGCTGGTTGTTCAACATTTACCAGCACATGACCGCCACTATCCTTATCTTCCTATCTTTCCTAAGACCAGTAGGTGAACTGAAAGACAGGTTAGAGTTCAGTACTTCTGCAGGGGAATGCCCAGTGAGACAATGATAAACAACTTAATGGCAAATCTTTGTTAACCAAACAGTAGTCTGAGGGCATTGTCGTTTTCAATACTGGTACTAGTAGCTATGACTAAATTGGATAGGCATAGAAATGCTTATTTTTAGATCTTTCTAGAGCTGTCTCACTGCTAATATAAATGATATTTCACAGTAACTGAAATCTATCTATGTGTGCTACCAGAAAGGAATTTATTCAGACTACTGAATAAATTCACCACATCTCTATATAATGTCTGTGGGTTCTTACTCTCTCTTTCAGATGAGGAAATGAAGGCCCTGGGTTATGTTAGCTCTTACAAAGAGTAATATCTAAAATTCAGCCAATTCAAAACATACTTATCAAGGGCCTATTATGTCTAAGGCACTGGACAATAAGAGCCCAAGTAAATTAATAATATTAGGAATAGCCTCATGTCCTCTAATTTTTTTCAAATTCAAAACAAATTTATATACATTTATTTCCTTTACGACAAAAGCCGAGCATGTTGTCTACCCATTCACAAGCTCTGTTAACATGATTTCTTTTCCTCCCTCTTCAGCATCTTCACAACGAATGAGAGAGGAAGGATTCTGTACTCTTAGGCCAGAATAGAGAAGATTAAATAGCAGTGCATGGCAGTTGATCAGTTTACCAGACATTTTGAATGTTTCTAAAAAGGGGGTGGAGATTTTCCATCCTCTCCTGCAAGCTAGCCCATGCTTCCAGGGCAAGTATAGGCTTAGTCTCTGCCAGGCACAAATAAAACTGGAATGCATGCTGAAAGCAGAAGCTGTTAAAAATCAAACAGGAATTGGGCTACTTGAGAATCTCCTGGATAGGAAGTCAGAACACTGAATAGATGGTTTAAAAATCAACACTGGGTCAACTACTAAGTCACCAAACATGGTTAGTAAATTTGCCATTTCTTGAAAACCTATGCGTGTATCACTTGATTGTATTTATCTCATGATACTTCCTCTTCTGTCTTTTCATTTTAATTTGAGTGATTAGAATGGGTTATCTGAGTACCACTTTTCCTTAAAGAGATAAAAATAGTGAAAATTGTAACTGCTGGCAATGTTTTGCACTAGAAAACATAGAACTAGCATAGAGGAGAACTGAATTTTAGTTCTACTTCTCTTATTGCTGGACCAGCCCTGTGACTCTGGGCAAATGACCTAGTCACTTAAAGCCTCAGTGAGCTCATCTCCAAATGAGATGAAAACTAGATGATCTGTATGTATGATAGGCTGGTAATTCTTTAGTATAAACATTTGGAATCCCTTTTTTTCCCCCACCACCCACATTTTCTCCATATAACTTATTTATTTTTACTTCTTCCACACCTCTTGTTATATTCTAAAAGAAGTGCTCTTTCTTCAGAGCCATGATTCATAAAGAGTGCTCTCCAAACCAACAATACCAACAGCACTTAGAAACTTGTTAGAAATGCAGCTCTCAAGCTTGATGCTAGATCTGCTGAATCAGAAACTTCTTAGGTAAAGCCCAGCAATCTGTGTTTTGACAAGCTTTCCAGGTGATTCTGATAGACTGCTTTAGAGAGTCAGTTTGAGGGGTACATATGAGGAGTAGAATGGTAAGTGTGCAGAGTAGCTGTCCCAAAATCCCTTTGGCAATCGAGTCCAAAGTTCTCTCTAAACCCAAGCACCTTTATCCTGTGGGCCAGTTTGCAAAAGTGAGACTGATAATGTTAGTAATAAAAGCAATACTAATATATGTGTAGTGATTTTTACATTTTAGTATTTTTACCTTATTTTCTCATTTGAGACTTGGAGCTGGCAGCTAGAATGGTATTCAAGAGAGGCCTAGCAACTTAATAGATCAATTTCCATTTGAGGAGAAATGTGGTTCCTGCTCCAAGGCCACTTTCTCTGGAGTGTGGTGATGGGCAAAACTCCAGTGCCACACATGGACTCTGTAACTCTCTCAGATTTGGATCAACAATCTTTTTCTGGGGAATTGTGGATCTAGCAGACCAATAATCACATATCTCAACCAATGACAGATGCCACAAGGGAAATAATTTTCACATTTAAGTCACCCACACCCATGACCAAACAAGTTACAAGTATAGATGGAAAAACTGTTGTTTCTACAGCTCATGGGTGAGAGGAGCCTGCTGACTGGGAATTCTTTACTCCAAAAGTCAGAAGGGGCTGCAGAATCGTGTGACATATGGCCCTCGGGCCTCTCACTCCTGTGATTGGCAGGTCACACTCTCTGGTTTTTTGACTAAGGCCTGTCACAGTTGAAAAGACAGCTAGTGAAATGGTTTTCACTTCACTGAGGGCTATGCCACGGGTCACCCAATGCTGCCACCCTAACAGTGAAATTCTGCAATGCGTCTCGGTTAAGGACAATGCTTAGTTTCACTGGGCTGTGTGTTGCTGCTGCTGCTGGATGAAATGGTTGCCAAATGGACTAATAGAAAGATGAGGAAATATTGTAACTTATACATAGTTGCTAAAGCTGACAAGATGTTTTATTTATTGACATACTTATACAGAAGTGAGAGTCACAACTTAGTAAATGTAAGAAATAAGTGTGTCCAAAATAGCTTCTTTTGGACACGAATTAAGAAATAAATTTAAAAAATACCCAATTAACATCCTGATTAAGTAGGAAATTTATAAGGAAGATCTAATTTATAAGGAAAATCAAGAGTGTCTTTCAGGGGAAAGATTTGATCTGATGTGAAAGAATCTGAAGTATATTTGGCAGCAAACCTCGGCAGAGTTTCTCTGACTTGTACACATCACACAAGAGCATATATTCATTAATGCAAATACATATTTAATTATCCTTAAAATGAAATTATATAGCATTTAGAAATGAATAAATGCATAACCATTGGGATTGTTCATGGTGACATCTCAGTTGTTTTTGTGTGTGTGTATGTGTGTGTGTGTGTGTGTGTGAGAGAGAGAGAGAAGCAGACAGACAGACAGAGACAGACACAGAAAGAGACAGAGAGAAGCCAGTATCGTTAGTGATGGTCTTCTATGGTTCAGGAGAAGGATGTGGATTTTTCTTGCAGATAATTTAATGTTACTACTTGATAGAAGTTGGAATGGTAGGGAGCCTGGTGTGTGTGTTTATTTTTGTTAAGCAATACTTCCTTTCCCTCTTTCTGTTTTTTTCTTTTCTTTCCTTTATTTAAAAAAATTAATCTTGAATTGGTGCTAAAATTTATTTTGGGACGTGATTAGAAAAACAGAAAATAACGTCAAATCTGATAACATTGGTGAAACATACCTTTAAAGGGATTAAAAAATGTAAACCACATAAATGTAAGTATCTAGCTTTAAAATCTTCATTTCATCCTATTTCAGAGGGTACATTGATTTTTGAGTGTCATCCTTGGTGCAGCTGTCGAGATCAGGAGATACCACACAGTTCGGTCATCATAGAAAAGGAGGTTCACAGGATGGTGAAGGAGCAAATTGCACTGAGAAATGTGTATATTCTGTCAAAGTAAAATAATTCTCTGGAAATGGGGATCTCTCCCTTTGTCTTGCCTTGTCTGTCTTTTTTTTTTTTTTTTTTTAAGTTTTCAACTCTATTATTTTTGTTTATCACAATTACAACAAAAAATTAGCTTTGACTTCAATGTTTTTAACTTTCTGGGTGAGTTGATTGTTTACATCATAATTAAAGATCAAACACTGGCTAATGTCCACCTAGTAGAAAACGGTTGGCAAGTTTATAAAACAGAATGCTTTTTATTTTGTATAATCAAAACTAGTTAGTTATTTCTGCTTTCATTATTCCAGTTAAAATAATTAATTTAAATTTTTATAAGTAGGCTTAAATTTAATTCCTATCGTAGTTCACAATAGGGACCCAGGCTGAATTGGTGTTTCCTTATAGTGAGACCTTTTTTTTTTCCTTAAAGTGACAAATGATCACCCTTCATATTAAAAGTTTAACCAAAATCCATAATTTGTAAATGATTGTTTCTTGGCATGTTTATTATTATGTAGTGGTTGTTTGATGGTATCTACTTATTTATAGGGTTTATCACCGTCTGAAATCTACCCCCTTCCCTTTAGTCAAATAGATGGTCTTTGTTTAGAATGTTTTCTGCTTGCTGTCTGCATACCTGGTCTTTTAGTAGCTGTTTTCCCTGGTGTTCATTCTAAGCCACATTTTCTTAGGCATTTTGGTCTTGGCTGTGTACACGTGAGGTCAAATGACAAAAAAAAGTTAAAAATTCTCCCATCAAGTAAGCAAATGCCCCAGCTGGCTTACAGAGTCTATTTGTTTTTTTAACAAACTGAATTCTATCAGAGTAATTGTGCACGTAGGTACAGCCTGACTGTAGGATATCAGAGGGAAGATGCGTCTGTACTTCTAAGGGATATATCTCACCTTGATCTTGAGTTTAATGATCATTCAAGTTGTGGCTTTCTCTGTCTTTCCACCATGAAATTATCTGTGTTCCAAAAGAGGACAGACTGAGTTAGGTAGAAAATACCATTATCTGCCCTTTTGGTTTTCATTCAATTAGCAACAAGGCCACTTTTGCTCATTTCTACTGCAGAGTTCACAGGGAAGATTAGATATTTTCTTTGAAGGGTCTTGGAAAGTTGTGTATATGACACTCTAGTTTTATTCACACTCCCAGGACATATTTAGTTCTGGATTTCTAAGTAAAGTGGGATAAGTTGAACAGCTTTGGTCTAGTGGGTAATGTTAAATGAAAATTATTAGCAATTCCTGGCCTGTGTTGCTTTCAATTATTAAAAAAACTCTATAAGCCTTTATTTTCTGATTATACTTAACATTCTGTCTTTTGGTGAATAGTGTGCTAGTATTCCAAATTCTGACCTAGTTCCTGAGATAGCTAATGATGTCTATTTTTTTCCCCTTTGAAAGATCTTTTTGAAGAACAGTATATAAATATGCATTTAAAAATATTTTTCTTTCTACAGAATTAAACTTTATTGTAGAAAATATAGATTAACCAAAAAAAAAAAAAGACAATAAAAATCACTTTTAACCTCACTTTCTACAGATAAGCACTCTTAATATTTTGAGGGGATTTACTTCTAGACATTTTTCCTTATGCATATGAAAAACTAATATTATTTCCTTATCGGGGCATAAAAA
>NW_006494614.1:2300165-2306950 GCF_000325575.1 Pteropus alecto
TTTTACCTCTTGCTTACATTTTCAGCTCCCTCAAGGTCCCCTCTTTAACAGACTGTCTCAGGAGTGATTCAGGATGCTGAAGCAGTTGATCACTGAATAAATCTTCCCTGACTCTGAAAATGTTACAGTATTATGCAGCGCACACAACGCGGGTTGCAGCTGAGCTGCTCTGTGGCCAGAGATGATCTCTGGGTAAAGAAACTGCCTGGAATTACCCAGGGGAGTTTGCATTTCAGAAGCGAAATCGTGAGCGCAGAAATGGAATTGAGTGACTTGCTCAAGATTTTGGCCGTATAAACACTAAACACGGGCCAGGAGGGCTTGAGATAAAAGAAACCTCAGTATCTCTGGATTTGAGGAAGAGAAGGGCACCTTTTAAATGTCACTCATTAGAGACCCCTAAAAATGGGCCATTTCACATGTATCACCAAACTGCTGGCAGGATGGAATGTCCTGTAAGCCCCCCATTTCTCTTGGACCCACTGTGGACAAGAAAGCCATGTAGCATGAGGTAATGTCTGCTTCAGAGCATCGAAGAGCTTCAGATGTCACCCTGTCCTTTGTGTTGATATTGGGATTTGGGAGGTGGGGGAAGAGTGCTTCAAAATAAATTCTCCTAGAGATCTATTTCTTCAGCATTTGGACAGTGAGAAATCAGTTTTTACACTTGGATTTAAAGGAACATTTTCATGCCATTCTGACTATCAGAATTATTTTGAAACACACCCTTTCAAACTGTGATCTACTTGTCTTATTCAATTTTGTGTTTCTAGTTATGAGGCAAGTGTTCGAAACATATTAGGTATCCAGCAAAATTTACTGAATAAAGAAATGAGTGGATGTGTATAGTTAGCAATGATTTAGGATTAGCTATAATTTGTGAAGGGCATGGCCATACACAGCAGAAAATTCTTTTGTGTACCATTTTTGCTTCATGTATTAACAAAAGTAAACCCTTAAGATAGGGCCAGTATGGTATAGTATACAGAGATTACAAACTGTCAGCCTCAATTCAGTACACAGATATGATTTTCATGGGTGCAAGGTAGGGGAAGGAATGACAGTCTTAAACATATTCTCAATGTAAATGCCTTTGCATGGAATATTTATTTTTTTATTTACACATTTCTGTTAAAAGACATTGTTCTATATACAAATGACTTGCCTTGCTTGTGAAGCATTTGAACTTGAGGCCCTTGGTGTGGTGCAAAGCTTCCTCGTATATCACATGCACTGAATCTGACTCTCCAGGAGGAGGGGATTAAGGAATTTATAATTAAAAAAAAAATTCTCCGGATGATTTGAATACAGGTGGTCTGCACATAGGCATTTGGGAACCAGCAGTATGGAGAAAGGTATAATGTGACTTTTCTCTTTTTCTATAATTTATGTCAACCATTTAGTCTTAATGTCCGATTACTATGCAGTGTCATAACAATTACCACATGTATGTTGTTAAATGTGTGCCCGATTAGCTTTATTATAGGTTTTATCTGAAATAGCAGTAACTGTAACCTACATAAGGGTCTCAGTTTTCAGGGATTTTACAAGCAGAATATTAGAAACGTTATTAGAAACATTAAAGAGAGTACAGTTTAGGGCCAAACTTTAGCATTATGGCTTTTTACATGTATATCTGTGTGGAAAGCTAATGTTTAAATGGTTTGTCATTATTTTTAAAAACTTATTTTTTAATCTGGTAGAATATGGTTATCTCTTTCATGACACTTAGATTTTCATTTCCTTTGTCATATGATAAATTTGGGGAAAGGAATAATATGATCTTAATATATGTAGAATAAGCAAAATTCTGTTGTGTTGGCAGTCTCCCCTTTTCTAGGAGGTTGATCTAATCAGGACGCACTCCAATATCCATCGACCTTGTTGGTGATTATGGGGCAAGGCCAAGAAAGCTTGATCCAGAAGCCATATTGAATTCAAAGATCTATTCCAAGGAAAGAAAGAACATTTTGTTCAGGGCAGACTCTGCAAATGACTGATGTGCCCCTTCTATTATAGGGCTTTACTATACCTGAAATTGCTGGGTACTACTTGTTTACAGCACACACAGTGCCAGATATGATCCTTTCTGACAATGGTCTTGAAGTCAGATTTTAGCAAGTTTCCATTATCTTGTCTCATTTCAGTAAAAAAAAGATTGAAAAAAAAAGGCAAGCTGAAAGAATAGTATGAACTAAGATACCACAAAGCAAATTTCTGGAGATGATAATTATTTTAAATAACTATCAAGGATAGTGGATGGACAAGAAAGGCACTGTCCTGAGTGCCACAGGAGATAGAACTATACTTGGTCCTCACCTTCAGGAATTCGCAATTTGTCAGGCTTCTCTTGAGTCCAGCTATCATCAAGCAGGAATTTCATCCTGAATTACTCAGCCACTCATTGACACTAAGCTTCCTTAGTGAAGAGGCGGCATTCCAGCAAAAAAGAATATGTCCTGCTCTAACTTTCTTTTTACCTTGAGTGACTCCCCAGAGAGGCAGTGATGCTTGTGCAAAACTCGGACTGTGGTGATCAGGCCCACCTGACTTCACATTGCAGCCTTAATGATAATTTCCAGTGGGAACCTGGTCATGTTATTCAGTCCATAGAGCCTTTGTTTCTACAGGTGATATATCTATCTACCTTGTAGCATTTCTTTGAAGATTAAGTGAGCTTGTATATGTTCAGTGCCTGTCACATGGTCAGGTATCATCAAGTAGTAGCTATTTTCCTTTGCTAAGGGCTGTGGAGGTGGCTCAAAGTTGTCCTGACACCAGAGTGGATGTCCGGATCCTGTGCCAGTGCAGAGAGACCAATGTGGCTTTTCAGGGGAGGCAATTTTTTGCAAATTAGCCCTCTCCTCCACTCCCATAAGTGTAATGAGACAATTTTCTATAACCAGGGACACGATTTGGGATCTGGAGACTATGTACATCTTACTGGAAACAAACTATTAGTCTTCACATAGTTTTGTGCCCCACTAATGTATAACAGAGTATAATGGTGCAAAAGCTGCTGCTTTCTTGGGCAAACACAGGGAAGAGAGCCATGAGTGCCAGAAACTGCTAGGGTTCAAAGATAGGAGGTGAATTTGGGTTCTTTTGAGAACCTGCAATTGATTACAGCAATGAATTTAAAGGAAAAAGCAGATTAGTCAAATATTTTACTGCAATGGGGCTGTCTTTCGAAGGCCTGTTTTCCCTTCCCCTTTCCTCCCTTTCCCTTCCTCTCCTTTCTCCTCCCCTCCTTACCCCTCCCCCCTTTCCCCTCCTTTTACCTATTTGAAGTATCGGCTTCCCTGAAAGCCTTCCCATGATGCCTCCTCTTCACATTTGGTCTTGTTCTTTGGCTGATCCTGTGACACTTTACCCTCCCAGTGATTTAGTGTGATTCTTTTGCGTTGTATGTTAGCTATTCCACACGTTTACTTCATGTGTCCTCATGACTTTAAGCTTCTGGAGGGCAGAGAAGAATTTTTCATTTCTTAGGTCATTCTTTCAGATCCTCATTAGGGGCCCTGTGCATACTGGTAAGTGTGGCAATAAATGCCAATTGAATAAAGTGCTCATAAAGGCCGTTGGGTGCAATCAATGTGTTCTTGTTATAAGAAAGACTTAAAGGACTGGAATTTATTGAGAGGGTATGGATACTTGCTTTGCTAACTCTCCTTAATTTAATGCAGAATATTCAACATAGTTGAATCTTCACTTGCTAATTTAAGAAGTGATGCCTGGAATAATGGGGACCATACCAGACCTGGTTTTAATTCTAAGGATAGGTGTAACTTTTTAGACAATTCACTTCTGCACTCTCTCCCTCAGCTTTCTCATCTATGCAATGAAGGTGCTGAAACAGATAATCTCTAAGTCTCTGCTATAGTCTATGATTTTATTATCTTTGAATGTTTTAAGGTCTCTGTTATGATCCTTAATGCTCATTATATAGTCCCATAGCTATCTTGAAACATGTAGGAGTTGAATTTTTGTCTTTTTGAAAAATCATGTTTCCAGTAAATAATTTTTATTGTTGCTTATTTTTGAAAAATTATAAAAATATCTGATAATTGTGTTTGGGTTAATGAAGATTTTACCCTACTTGAGGATTCAAAAAAGTATTTTTTAAAAATCAAGAATGCCTTTCTAGTATTTTTTTATGAAAAATATTTTATAGCATTTTTATAATTATGTTTTAAAATTATATCTTTATTAAAAAAACCCCAATGCTATAAACTCAAGCTGTGAAAGGTAGAGAGACTAAAAAGGAATCTAATATCTAGAATAAATATATTTTTTCCTGGTAAAATTATAGACAGTATTATGAGTGTTCTGCCTGATTAACTTCTGATTACAACATTCTAATTGGAAAAGTCCTTCAGGTAAAATAGGACAAGCTGTAGTATAATAGCCTGAGAAGCATGGCTTCATGGACACAGTCAGGCGTCAGGTACTTACACGTACTTCTGGGGTGTTGAGTTCTGGGCTGGAGACTTGAAGGGAGATAGTAAAAGTTTGGTAGCTTCTGTCCTCAGAGCTCTTACGTTCTGATGTAGGACTCATATTTCCTATACAGCGTAAAACCTGTTTTTATCCACTTTCTCTATCAACTGAGTAAATAAACCTACCCAACCAAACTCTTTTTTAAAAAGCAAAATATAAAACAGCTTTGCAACTTTTTTTCCAAAATAATTTTCAAAATTCCACTTTCTCTGAAAATTTTATATTGGCTGTCTGCACTTGAATCCAGTGATAGACATTCTGATAACTTCTGGCCTGCCCGGATTTCTTAGATGAAAACAACACAGCATTTGCCTGAAGACATCTTTGAGTTATAAGTATGGATGGGTTCCTTTAAAAACCAATCAAAAGGAAAAGAAAACACAGAAGAGATACAAACAAATTATCCTGATATCTTTTAGGCTTTGGACCTAACTTTATTTTTAGGCCTAACTAAAAATTTCGCATTTATTTATGCATAGTCTGCTTTGTTCCAAAAGGGACTTACGGTTACTCTGTGTTCTCTATTTTTAGTTCTCAAGTGGAACTAATTTGAACAAATCAACCAGATAATACAAAGTGGGTCCTATGTTGAAAACATGGCAAGTACCCAACTGTCACTGAGAAATTAGGAGGGTGCTGAAAAACCGTCTGAAGCTAGGATATTTTTTCTCATTGACCTTCCCATTATCAGATTTCATTAGAATCACTTCTTAGGAATCTTCTGTAGACAGGCATTTTAACTGGGTTAAGATGTTACCTGGGAGAGGTGCCAAATAAACTAATCTGTGTTAATGCGTTATACATCCGATTAATTCATGGCTGCAAACAGTGCCTCTGGGGCCAGGCCAGTAGCTCCGCAGGAGGGCAGCTAACTGGGGACTGGGGAGGGCTGGACGGTAGTGGTAGGTCCTGGGCTCCTTTTCTGGCAGTTGCAGCTCAGTCCCCATGAGAGTGTTGAATCAGGGTCCAGGCAGCTGGTTTGCCTTACTTTTAAAAAGATTAATACTGAAATACTCTGATTTTTAAATGTTGATGATTAACTCAGAATTTTTGAAAACAGTACAAGGTCTTAAAAAATCTCTCTGGCCATGCTGATTTGGCTAGGCTATCAGTCTCCAATTTTCCACTTCTGGATTAGTGCATTGATCACATTGTATCTTAATGGCAGGTGAGCAGGTGACTGTTCTGAATGTTTTGATTGAGGGCTGGGGTTGGAAAAGGTCTGCTGATAATACTCAATACCTGGGGCATGGGATACTTGGGTCCCACAGACCTGATTTGAGTCAGGTCTGAAAGAGGATGAGGGGCAGAGGAAGACTGGGTCGGGGCCACATCCTCGTTTATTCTGTCTGGGATGAGACCCTGATTGACTTGGAGGCTTTTGTCAGCTTCAGTAAATGACACTCATTTTCCTTTGATGTGGAAGTTGCCGTTGTTCATTGTCCAGAGAGCTTTGTGTGTTCTTTGGTTCTCAGGGTGCTCCTGAGCAGAGCAGATACCAGGGTCGTGCCCTATCAGTGAGCAGACAAACCCCTAGTGAGACCTGCTGGCTGCTTCTCAGCCAGAAGATTAGCAATGATGTAAAGAAACACTGGAGGACACTTTGAAGAGTGTCTTCTTGGCATTGGAGGCAGCCAACAGCTGGCCTTCAGGAGAAATGTAATTCTCTAATTCGGGACCAAAAATATAATTTTTCAAACAGCTCTCAAGAGTCCATTGTGACAGTTTGGCACTTATGACAAGAAGACACCATCTAAGCCAGGTTCAGGGGGAAAGATCTTCACTGTGCTACAGGCATGGGCCTTAGTGGGGGATACAGGTCCCCCAACAGGTGGCACTTGACAAGTGGGATCCTAACAGAGCCTGCTGGCAATGGTAGGGAAATTTGTGGATGGCCGGTGAGAGCTTCCACAAGGGCGAGATTATCTTGAATAAGATTAGCATCTGAGAAGTGGCTTGTTTTATTTTCTGTCTGTGGAAATATAGGACAATATAAAACTCTGGTTTTTCTTTTATTCCCCTTCCCCTTCATGGGCTGGTCATTAGCGGGGAGCTCTGTACTTGACTAAGATACATAGACAGCTTAGTTTAGCAGGCAGTTGACATTTTCAGAGAATTCACAGACCTCATTTTATATTCTTTTTCACGCTATGCTTTTGTTGTGCAGCAGCAAGTTATTGCTTTAGGATATTATTTCAGGAATGGATATGAGAAGGCACTGGGGCTGAACAAAAGAGAAGTAGTTGGTGTTAATTTTGGTATTTTGAAATGAGGAATTTTTGCTG
>NW_006494614.1:2306989-2343468 GCF_000325575.1 Pteropus alecto
GAGGAGGAAGAGGGAGGTAGAGGAAAAGAGAGAAAAAGAGGGGAAGATAAATTCTTATTATGAGACAAATGCTACATTTAAGCAAGTCTTTGAAGGGCTGGACCACTGCATTTCCTTGTCATAGACCCTGATGATAGTCCTGCGTTAATCACCACATAGCAGCTGACCAGCTGACCAATAGACCTGATGGAGTTAAGAACAATGAACGATGTTAGTGCCTTGCTCGACAACTGACAAGTGACTGGTTGGAGTGATTGCATCCACAGCCAAGATTTTACATGTTCTCTTTTGGTTTGTGCTGCCAAACCAAATGACGTATTATAGAATTATACACCTGAAACCTATATAATGTTATTGACTTAAAATTATATTGACTTAATCCTCAGTTAAGATGAAAATCTAGAGATCTAAGTAGGATCTGTAACTGTTATGTAGCTGCATACACAGAGACACCCTGCATGTTGCCTTTGTAATAAGGAGGAATCTAGGCTCTGACATTTTCTTCCCGCCTCTACTTTCTCCCCATCTTCCAAGGCTTGTAGTGGACTCGCTACTGTTTATTTTCATTTTCACCAGTGAGGAAGGAAGAAAGGGAAGTGAGAGTAAATAAACGAGGTTGACTATGTTAATTTACCAGCTGTTTTTGTTAAGCAAATTGACAACAACAACAAAATTTTGGGGCCAAAATAAAATACAGATTTTGTTTACAGAATTTGATGATTCAGATAATCCTAGGCTTTCACTAACATCAGTATGTATATTTCCTAAATAGCAATATCAGCAAAACTTCACCGGCATTGGAGTGGATAATAATATTTCTTTAAAATACTTAGGAGAAGTCAAAGTCATTTCAAAAGACTTTAACTCCATGAAGTGATTCTACTTCCTGCTTAACTTTATCTGCCTCAAGGTCCCTTTTACACAGACTGTCTAAGGCATGATTTAGGCTTTTGGAAGCAGCTGATAGTGGCATAAATCTGGCCAGACAGGGAGGGTGCTTTGGAACTGGCAGTACATTCTGCTGGCCTGTGTGCCCAAAAGTCACAGGAAACACTTTGGAATGAGGCAAGCAGGGATTGCTGGGCACCCTGACCGATGCAGATAGATATAATAGGAAAGGAAAAAAATATCGGTTCACGTGTTTATTTATTTTATTTTTTAATTAAATTTCTTGGAGTGACATTGATTGGTTAATAAAATTATATCGTTTTCAGGTGTACAATTCTATAATACGTCATCCGTGTATTAAATTATGTGTTCACCACCCAAAGTCAAATGTCCTTCTGTCACTATGTATTTGACCCCCTTTACCCTCATCTATCTCCCCGCTCCCTAGTTCCTCTCTAGTAACCACTGAACTGTTGTCCACGTTTATGACTTTTGGTTTGTTTGTCTTATTCATTTGTCGCTTTTAGTTTCATATCCTACATATAAATGAAATCATGTGGTTCTAACTTTTTCTGTCTGATTTATTTCTCTTAGCATGATAATCTCAAGATCCATCCATGTTGTCACAAATGGCAGTATTTCATTTTTTCTTATGGCTGAGTAATATTTCATTGTATAAATGTACCATTTTTTTATCCAATCATCTAGTGAAGGACACTTTGGTTTAATTCAAGTGTGGTTTTGGCCCTAATAGGGGCAATGTTAGAAAGAACTTAGGCAGTGTTCCTCATAGTGGGGTTAGAGAAATCTGGCTGATAGTGTAATGGCAGCTACCTCAGTCTTACCTGACCTACTGCATCAAATCAGGACACTAAAAAGCATCCTGGATGGTCCTTTGCACACTAAAGTTTGGTAAGTACCACTTGGGGACCCCAAGGTCCCTATCTTGAGAGGATAGCACAAGAAAGGGATGGTGCAGTCCAACATTTATCTACTGACCTTTACATTTCAGGCATGATTCCCTGTCTCTTTAGCCTGCATCTTCATGGTATCAAGTGAGAGTAATACCATTGAAGATTTGGAAGCATAGAGAGGTTAAGCAAATTGTTCAAGGTCACATAGCTGGTAAGAGGTTAAGCCAGTCCTTGATTCAAAAGTTAGTATTCTTGTCACTAAACCATGGAACAGAGAAGATTTTAAATTTCCTTGTCCAGGAATATCCTCAGATATCACTAATTATAACCAGGCATGAGAAGAGTTTAATTCCAGTTCTTTACATTGTTTAGCCTCCTCTCGACCTCTTGAAAGGGGAATCCTGACATCTGCCAGCTATAACCAATCCAAGGTACCCCTCACACTTCATATAAACCACCCTTTTTCTTGGGGCCACTCTGGACACTTAGAGAGAGAGGGAGAGAGAGAGAGAGAGAGAGAGAGAGAGAGAGAGAGAGACTCTAAATATATGTTTCTGGTGCTCCGAGAGAGAGAGAGAGAGAGAGAGAGAGAGAGAGAGAGAGAGAAGATTTATGCCTTGTTTCCAGGGAGCATTTAGACTCTATACTCCTAAAATTTTGTATTCTGTTAGCCAATATGATGCAGCATGCCTTATGCTAATCTTTGGTTTTCAATCATTTGTTGAAATAGAAATAAATCTTCTTCTTAGGTGAATATTAGGTTAAACTACTCTATTTGTAAGTTTGGCAGGATTTGTTATTTTTCAGAATATTTTAATTTACAAAAGAAAAGCTCATTTTGACAAGGGTTTTCTCATGAGAATCTATTGCTGGTCAAAGACCCAGCCTCTCAGTTTTTGAGATACTGATTTTAGAGCACTTCACAAATGCTTCCTAGAGAAATCTAACCTACAGCATCCGTCTTTCAGATCAAGAGAGGAATCAGCACAATTCAGTGAAAAGATTATAGGCTCTGGAGGCAGACAGAAACAAGCTATTGAACTGTTTGGGTCCTCATTTCCTCAACCATTAAATAGGGATAATAAAACCAACTTTACAGAGAGGCTGTGACCATTAAATGATATAAAGAGTGTGAAGCACCAGTCCAGAATCTGATGTATGAAAGGAGTCAAATGTCCCTTCCTCCCTTGTTTTTGGAAGGTGGAAGAGAGAGGCGATGGCAATGGGCCGGGAGACTGCAGCAAGTGGAAGCTGGAGTCAACCACCAGCACGCAGGGAGGGCCACCAGCTGATGGAGATCCAAATTTTAGTATTCCACCTTTACTAGGTGAGAATTGGACACATCTCAGCTTCTTTGGCTCCAAGCCACCCAGACAGGCAGTGCCATCCTTAAAGAATGCTTTGCAGTGTGTAAAGCTCCATCAAACCCACAGTTGACTTCTTGGTTTGTATCCTAGCTTTGCTTTTTATTCATTGTGTGACTTTGGGCAAGTTACTTTCTCACTTTCTTCCTCTGTAAAATGGAGATTTGTTCACTGAAAAGTGACAGCTAGGAGGCTAAGAGGCTGAGCAGAATGCTCAGCAGTGTCTCACAGGTGTGGGCGGATAGTTGATGTGCAGGACCTACCAGGAGGAGGCACGCTGGTAAGCATCCCAGGACTTCAGCTGGGTCCCTAAAACTACTCTTTCTACTTGATGTTCTCCCTTTCACCATTCAAGTTGCTAATGAATAGATGTTAGTAATAGGTTAACCAAATCCCACCATTCTAAACAACAGATACAGAACTGATAAAAAGCTGCCACGTTGGTGAGTAGAGGGTACCCAGGGACAGTACTCCCTTCCTCTTAGCCTAATTGGCCTTATCCTTTGGTGAATTACCACCACTTCATCAAATCATGGGATCAGAAAGCAGTCAAACAGGTTGAAATGCAAGATTTTTATTGAGATCTTATAACTAAGTGAAAGTCTAGATTGAGTTGTCCACCACTTGGATATTTGTGGGCTGCAGTAAAGAGATACTAAAAACATTGTTAGTTAAATAAAAGGGCGGTGGTAATATAATTTACAATAATATGTTTCTTCAAACTGTGTTACAGGTCTTAGACTGAATATTTTCAGATTGCCATCTATTGGATACTTTATTTCTGTGCTGGGATACTAGAGCAAGGCATATGTGACCATAATTGGAAATTTGGTCATATATGGTCATAATTCAAAATTGCTATAGAATCCCAGTGTTGACGAATTTATAGCTTAAGGTAGCATGCAGTTTTGGTTTATTGATTTTCTTTTATGCACGAAAATTTGTCAGTACAGTGTATGACTGCCATCAATAAACCCTCTATTCATTGGAGATTGGGGAAGATTTTGAGTGCAGGATGTGCAGTTTTGGTAGAACTGAAAAACTCAGAGTAAGGCATCAGCTGGGAGAACGTGCCTGTGCCTCACTGTGTAATTTCCTCCGGTCTGAGCAGTTGTTAAAATGGAATAAGTGAGGAAGGTGCAATACTGACTTGAAGGCTTAAACATTGAAAAAAATCTTTTTATTTGAAAATAATTTTAAACTTAGAAAACTTGAAAGAATTAGAATAGTACAAAGAACAGCATAAAGTCTTTAGCCATATTTTCTATTGTTAACCTCTTATTCCATAATACTTGCTATTATTTGTGCTCTCTCTCTTTACATGTGCATATATTTATACTCTATGCTATGATACATGTAAATGTATATATACTCAGACTATTTTTTTTCTGAACCATTGAAAGGTAATTTATATATATTATAGTCCTTTATCACTAAATACTTCCGAGTGTGTTCTCAGCACAGGGATATTTTCTTTCATAACCACAGTACAACTATCAGCTTCAGGAAATTTAACATTGATATAATACTTATTGTCTAAGCTAATGTCCATATTTTAATTTTGTTAATTGCACAATAGTGGCCTTTATAGCATTCCACCCTCAATACAGGATCTAGTCTAGGGCCAGGTATTATAATTAATCGTCATATCTCTTTAGCCTCCTTTAACTTAGAACATCTCCACAGCCTTTCTTTGTATTTTTTTGACATTGAAAATTTTAAAGAATACAGGCCTTCATCTTTTAAAAATAGAACATTCCCCATTTTGTCAGCTGTTTCCTTAATGCTTCGAGTCAGGCTATGCATTGGCACATCCGGAGGCCTCTCCCTTCATTGGTGATGTTAATTTGTTATATTTTCCCTTGGAACTAATAAGCAGTCTGTGGGTAGGTACTTTAAGGCCATGCAAATATTTTGCCCCTCATGGAAAATTCCCCTGGTTTAGCATCCATTAATGATTCTAGCCTGATGGGATCTTCACTCTAATGGTGATGTGCAGACTTTTAAATGGTAGATATTAGGTGGTTAAAAGGTCATTAGTTTTAGAATGCGTGTAGCTAAAAGCCAGTGGCGGCTTTGAAATGTAAAGTCCCTTTCCCTTTTTTTGTAATCCAGGACACCAAGTAGTATCGAGGTTAAGTCCCCATTTTCCTGGCCAGTTAGCATCATTATGAGATTTAGACACTCTTTCCCGGCACTTGACCTGTCTTTACCTGCCTGATCTTGGGCTCCGTGAGGGCGGTGTAGATTGTGACTCAGTATAGTGCTGAGAAGTGAGTTCATTACCTGTTTTGTCTTCTTGTCCCATCGCAATAGATTGATCCACATTTGGTCTTCTCAGGGTTTCCTTTACTTAACATGTAACTGGTTTTTCTTCCCTAGAACCCCTAAACCTTTGGAAAAGAAGAGGGTTGTGGGGGGCTCTGAGGAGGAGAAACACCTACCTCTCAAGTATTGACAAAACAGTGTGTAGAAAGAATAAATAAATAAATAAAAGAAGGCAGGCAGCCAACTCAGAGAAGCTTGCAGCCCTACCTCCTGCCAAGAGTTTACACTTTGGGGCCCACAATTCACACATTACAACGAGATAAGCAGGAAGATAGCTGTACTGTGCCTCTCTGCCTCAGGGGTGTTGCTTTTCTTGTGGCAGAAACTATCTGTGCTCCCCAGTAAGTCCAGGAACAATCTCCGCTTATTATACTAGCTCAAAACCCAGGACTGTTTACAGCCTCATGCCGACAAGACGCTAACTCTCACTCATTACTGTTGCTGTGGGGATTGATCTGCACCACACTCTCCTTGCATGTGGCCCACATTTTCATCCAGTAAAATCACATGTTGTTAACTCAATATATACAGCGAAAACAGCATGAATAATGGAACCTTTAATCCTTATTTCTCAAAATTAGATTTCCACTTTATCTTTCTCCCCTTTCCTCTCTTTTAAAAAAATTCTTCTCAGTGCCAAGCAGAATAGATGTTGTCCAAACCTTAGCTCTGAGCAGAGTCTTGCGGTATTTCTATTCCATTACCAGGTACCTTTGTACATCCAATTTCTGGATGGATTGATTGTATTTCTTCTCCTGGTCACTTTACACGTGCTTCTGGAGAAATTAACATCAACCTTGTCACAGAGAAAGAGATGAGCCCATTGACACTGGGCACATTTCAGCAAATGGAGCGAAAACTTTATGTCTGATTAAACTTATATCTGTAATATTAGAGCGTGAAGGCACACTAGTAGTCTGTCTCTTTCTCAGTCTGTCTCTCTAAACAGATTTATTGTGTCGGAATTATTTTTGGTATTAAATCAGAAACCAACAATACCAAGTCAGACTTCAAGAACGGAGTTTGTCCACGACTGGCGTGAGGTGCTAGGACTTCTTTGTTAACATGCATAGATAGTATCACATGGCATGCAGGCAAATACACTGAAGAGTTTGCAGAGGTATTCGGCTTGTTAAATTTTTATTATTCCAGATATAGGTATGTAAAACCAAACGGAGCAGATTTACATCGGCTATTAGGACGGTCAGCTTGCATAGATTGACTGTCTATTCCTTCTGAAGGTTTAGAAATAGTCACCTACATTTCTCGAGTACCACAGTTCTGAATATCTGCACACACACACATTTGTATATTATCTATAACTTGATCCCATGTATGAATCCACTGAGTTCCAGTCCTGACTCTGTCCCTATTTTCTAGTCAACCTTGGCCAAGTGCCTCATTTCCTCATCTGTAACCTAGGGCTATTCCTGAACTCTAACTTGCAAGGCTGTCCTGAGGCCTAGATAAGGTAATGCACGTAAAGTGTTAGCCTGGTGCGTGTCACATAGTCAATGTGCAATAAATGTTAATTGTTGTCACTAGAGAAGCAGTTTAGTAACAAGTGGATGAATTAAACTGCGGTTCCTATGATTCTGATCTGAAACCATGGTGCTGAAAAAAAAACCAATTAAATGCTCTAGCTAAAACCAGGCTGATCTAATCAGTCATCAAAGTGGCCAAGATAATAGATTGGTTAGCCTGTGATCTATTCATTCCATGAATTTGAATCTAACTTAAGAATTTCTATTGAAATATCTTAAAAGTTTATCTCTTCTTGTTGTCATCTCCCGATCTTAAAGAGATGGATGCAGTATTTTCTCATTCAGATGCTTCCCCCTGTGGATTTATTTTTAACAAATGAAAGCCTTGATTGTTTGGAAAGACATAAAGCCTTTATTAATGAAAAGTTTTTGATGGGAAATAAGTTTCAGCTTGCTATTGTTTAAGCCTTTTATCGTACCAGGCCTTTGGAGGCTTGCAGGTGAAGCTGACCATTTACTGTGGCGGCCCTGTTCCTACTGGCTGTTAGCACTTGCTCACGGGCACACACATAGCCACGTGTGCCTTTTCCTCATTTTAGTGATAGAATATCTGTGTAGAAAGGAGAGGGCATGTGAGTGGGTTTAGTGCTCGGGTCCAAACAGAACACCCGAGGGCGCCATCAGCTTCTAGAGTAGCAGGCAGTCAGCCATGTCCAGGCTTGTCTGTTCCTGCAATACACTGTCACGCTAGCAACACACATCGCTCGGCTCAGTCAAGGCATTTTTCAAGCATTAGCAAAATATCTTTTCGAGAAAGTAGGTATTTCTGTTCTTCATACAGAAGGAGAAAAAGGTAAAAGAAAGGAAAAGATTCACCTCATCCCCACCAAATCTACCTGTGCTAGCACTGGCAGAGGAGCCAGTTTTTGAATACAAGAGAGGTTGAGTTCTGTGTTTCCCCACGTGGTTGCCTAAGTCTTTCTTAATGGGTTTATTACCTGTTTGTGAATTCATAACCAAGCGACAAAATGACCACATCTAAAAAATAGCTTTACATGCTTTATGGAGTCTTGTAACTAGCGGTTTCAAAATCTGTGTGATTTTGTTAGATGAACAGGATCACTAAAGCATTTGAGACACACACAGGTGTGTGCACATGCCACGTGTGTTCGGGCAGCCCTGAGGTTAGAGAACACAGTCCATCTGTGAAGGACCAAACAAGAGAAGAGCCAAGAGGGATCATCACAAGTTGGAGACAGTTATCCTTTGTGAAGTTCTGAATTTCCTGAAGTTTAAGAGTGTTATAGCATGATGGTTGCTGTGGTGACTTCTCTTTTATTCTTTAAAGAGATGATGACTATAAAGTGAGCATTGGTTTCTTCCATTTGACTTATTGTTATAATCTTGATTCCCCCAACCCCCGCTTCTAAGAGCACAGAGTCCTGAGCTGAGGTAAATTGAGTCTGCCTCAGAGTAGCCCAGGACTCTGCTGCTCTGTGGAGGTCGAGTTTAGTTATCGTTGACAGGTACCCATTAGCAGATGGACAGCTTTACACGTGGCAGCATTACTTCATTTCTAGTCCATCCAGTTCAGAGCTTGCAGCAGATTTAATGACTGGACACGTGATTGCTTTAGTAATGTTCCATTTTCTCAGAAACTAAATTTGGTTTAAATTAGGCTAAGGTTTTAGCAGTTGCGGTCCAAAATCTTGTCAAAGCGTAATTGTCATGAAGTCCAGGAAAATAAATAAAATGGGAAATTCATCCAATTTTTATTAATTAGTGATATGTTCCCTCAACCAGGATCTAGACCACTGCTATCTCTCTCTCTTTCAGTGTAGTTTGGCCCTGCCTCTAAAGTCTGGCTTAAATCTTCAAGACCCTGGGCAGGGTCCATTTGAATAAAGCTGAATAGGATCTGGCACATCGATGCTGCTTACATGCTATCCTATTATTTTGGTGAAGTTCTGGCTGTGGTTTCTCTGTGGTCAGGATGTAATGAGATAAATTCTTTCTAACTTAAGTGAGTTTATATTTAATTCCATATTTTACTCCATTTTGAAAATGGGAACTATAGATACAAAAATGCCATAATTGTAAAAAAAATAATAAAATAGTTAAATGAGGGATAAATAGTTTAAAAAGTTAAATTTAGTGCTTATTTCTAAATTTGTAATGCATTTAGTGTACATCATGACTTTGTATGTCAAAGATGTGCTGAAATTCAATTTCTAAAAATTTATTTTAGACTTTAGGAAACACCTTCGTGGCAAGGGAAATTTGTCTTTTAGTTATGCCTTAAGAGCAAAGCATTTGTATTGATGTTGCAAATGTGGGTTAGTGCCAAAAAGTCCCAATAACTGCATTCTTAGCACAGTTTGGTAACTGAAAAATGTTATGTTAGGCAGTTAGTCAACTGATGTGCATGTTTTAAATTGATTTTTGTGTGTGGGGGTGTGTGAGCTGCATTAATTTAAATTCCTCTACAATTTATCTAGCTTTGATTTTTCATAAAACATGCGCTATTTACTTATAAAGCCACTGGACCCTGTAATGAGTAGACCCTGTACTGAGTATAGTAATAAGCCTACTATAAAAAAGGTGCAGAAATGAGTCCAAGTTTACCCTTGGTGGGGTCACCTCTGTGGTGTCATACAGCATCAAGATCTAGAGGAAATGAAAAGATATGACTAAGGCAAGTGCCTTGTAATTTTATCCAAACTGCTCTTAGTGATTGTCTCTTGAACTGTGAGTAAAATAGGACACTCTGGTAGAAAATAGGAGGGTAGTTGGTGGTCCTTTTTAAGGTACCTAAGTTTTTCTTCCTTTTCTGTCCAGCAGGGGGTAGTCTGACACCAGAATTGTTTATAAAAGAAGTGAAAATGCTCTCAATCTGTAGTCACTAGCTGTCTTCACAGAAGGAAGAGCCATCCATACCAGGATAGTTCTTGCTACCTGATGAGTAAGACCTGCCACTCGAACATAATGTTCAATGATATTTGCACAAAGGCAACCACTCAGCTATTCTAAACTGTGTCTTAACTACAGATAAATGAAACGAGAGATAGTATTTAGTCTCTTGCATGAGCATCTTGTGCTTTGGCAGATCCACATGTTTCTACTCTCCTGATATGTGTGTGCTGCTTTATTTCTCCTCTTTGGAGTCTGTTCTGTATGGTTGTGATGCTGGCCCCAGAGCCTCTACTGCTAAATCATTGGTCTTATTAGATATCACCATAGCAATGGAAAGTTTCCCCATTCCTGTTCCCTTCTTAGCAGAACTGAACTCCAGATTTGATCCCTCCTTGATGTCCTAAAGTCAAGATGGTTTCCAATGTGCAAAACTGAAACTTGAACCAGCACAGCATGTACTGATTTCTAGAAAACAATATGGTCTGTATATAACCTTGAGGGTCTAGATTTGTAGCCACTAGCCACATGTGCCTTTTAAATGCATTAAAATTTAATAAAATTAAACACTCAGTTCCTCAGTTACACTAAACACATTTTAGTGCTCAATAACCATATGTGGTGAGTGTCTACTGTATCAAAATATGGAGATATTTCCTTCATTTCAGAAAGTGCCTTTGAATAGAACTGGTCTAGAGGCAGAGTGTGGTTTCTCATTCTGGGTCCTTAAATAAAACTCCCCAAAAGATTACCTCTCCATGTTACTATTTTTATTAATTCCCTTACCAGGGTAAGTGGTGGAAGGGGACTCCTTTCTGGGGTCATCCAGTCCAACCCTCTCTATAAGGACGTAAACTATTGATAGTGTGGTGATAAAATGTCTGTGTCTACAGGTATATACTGTCCCTAAGTGCTGCCTTCTTTCTTTGTGACTGCTTTAGCCAGGTCTGCTAAATGTGGGCAGCAGAGAACTGTTTTTTTTTTCTTTTTTAATTAAAAAAATGTAATTGGAAAGAAGAGAGAAATTAGATTATAAGTAAGCCTTGTGCAGTCTATTCACAGGCAGCATTTCTTGCACCGCAGTGTTAGAAAAGAAGACTGATCTTAGGAACGAAGAAGGCTGTAAACCTGGTTCACATTTTTGTAGTTACTGAAAACCTTTCTTTCTGTTCATCTTTTTTACTTCTTTCCCAGTTTCTTCATCAAAATGTTAGGTTTTTGTAACACTGGCAGAGCATTTAAATGAGAATACTCATTTAAAAACTGTAAAACTTTGATCTCGAGGCTAACTGCAAAGAAACGAGAGAGGTACAGTTAGTGTAAGTATTAATGGTGACATTTTCTTTCTTAAAAAATGTCCTAATTTGGGTGATAAATTATGTGGTCACCATATATGTTGTGTGATAAATCCTAAATGTTTACAAATTGACTAAATTTGGGATGCCTTCTTTGCTGACGTTTTAGTTTGAATTTCCCTCTGAACTGCCATGAAGCTTACTTTCATCATCTCCAGTTCTTTGTTTTCTCTTCTTCGCTCTGATCAAAACCTTATCAGCCCAGGAAGTCTCCTCTCTGGTCTCCTTTTAGGCCCCATTTCTATTCCTTTCTCTTTTTCTGGGGCATCATTGCAAACTTTGAGAGAGGATTCTGTGATTCTATTTGTATTTACATACTCCTGAAAGAACATCAGTCTCATCATCACAAAACTATCCTGTTGTTGTGATATAGATTTGTTTCACCACTTTGGTCAGTTCTGTGCTTCTGTGTCTCAGTTTTTATTTTGTTTGTTTGTTTTGTTTTTGTTTTTAAGTGGGGATGTTTATGCTTGAGAACTGCCTCATAAAAATGTGATGGGGAGAAATGTGTGTGTGTGTGTGTGTTTTTAAAGTGCTTTGAAGTTTAAATGAAAGATGTTGCCATCATTCAAAGCACTAGTTAAGATACTAAATTGTTTTACATAGCTTTAGAACATAGCTGTTCTAAAAAAGAATCGCCCCTCCTGCCTTATTATTAATCACCACACCGGTGACTTGGGAAAACCTCAATGGGTGCTCATGCCCTCCTGAAGAGCTGGGCACGCTGCTTCCCCTTCCTCCCAAACACCTGCAGACAGAAGAGGGGCACATGTTGTCAGGGTGCAATAAGTCAGCAGCCTCTGACAGAAAGACAGCTGCCGAAAGCCCTGTCTGGGGTGCACATGATTTAATTTGCATTTTGATATCTGTGATTTAACTGAAGGCGCAGGTTGTTTAAGCCAAATATCCCTGGCCTACCAAGGGATGCCAGGTAGACCTGCCCAGGGCAGCCTGACTTATGAGGACCGCCACAGCAGCACAACCGGTGCGTCTCTAAACATTCAGTCATAAAAAATCTGTTGTTCTTTGGTCGCCAGGATTTAACAAGCCTAATCCCTAGGAGAGGCGATAAAAATTCATTAATCTAATTAAATACTTCTTATTGCCAAAGTGACTTTGTAGAGTAGCTTTGCTGAAGGATAAGTGCAAAGTAAAATGGGGTCCCAGCAGAGAAACAAACGTTAGACTTGAGCAAGCTGGTGCACGCTTCATTAAACTCATAATTATCCTTTGGTTCTAAGTAGCTGATAATATTTAATGAGTATCCAAGATAATTTAAAGAAAATGTTTACTAATGAGGTACAAACAGTGCCTTGGAACACGGATACCTAGGGTGCCATAACCGTGTATCTTCCTGCTGCATCTTGTTCATTGGATATTGGGAGGGAGACCGCAGGCATTGTGACAGGCGTTTGAACTGAGTGAAGTGAATTTGATGGTAAAAACACATCGCTAGAAGCCAAATGTGTAAAAAGTTCTACTAGACAGAGGGAATGCTAAGGGAATTTATTACTGGAATAGAGAGTTGGAAAAATAAAATTGTTGAGAAAAGACCAAATGCCACGTTACATGAGAAATAGTTGAAGGGCTTGGGTGTTTCTGATCTTTGAGGAACTGTCCCATGGAAATTTATCCTGATGCTCCCCATCACTAATCATCAGGGAAATGTAAATTAAAACCACAATAAGCTATCACCTCATACCTGCCAGAATGGCTATCATCAATAAATCAACAAACAACAAGTTTTGGCGAGTATATAGAAAAAAGGAACCTTTATGCACTGTCACTGGGATTGTAAATTGGTGTAGCTGCTATGGAAAACAGTATGGTAGTACCTCAAAAAATTAAAAATAGAACTACTATATGAACCAGCATTTCCACTTCTGGGTATTTATCCCAAGAAATTTGAAACATTAATTTGAAAAGATACATACATGCTTATGTTCACTGCAGCATTATTTACAATAACTGAGATATGGAAGCAACTTAAGTGTCCATTGATAGACAAATGGATAAAGAAGATGTGGTACACATATACAATGGAATATTACTCAGCCATAAAAAGAATGAAATATTGCCATTCGTGACAACATTGATGGTATTATGCTAAGTGAAAGTCAGAGAAAGACAAATACTATATGATTTTAGTAACGCGAAATCTGAAAAACAAATGAACAAACAAAACAGAAACAAACTCATAGGTATAGAGAATGTTTTGATAGTTGCCAGGTAGGAGGAGGTTTCAGAGATGGGCACTAAAAGGTAAAAATGATTAAGAAGTACAAATTACCAGTTATAAAAATACTCATGGGGATAAAAATACAGCATAGGGAATATAGTCAATAATATTGTAATGACTATGTATGGTATCTGTTGGGTACTAGACTTATCAGGGGGCTCACTTCATAGGGTATATAAATGTCTAATCACTATGTCGTATATGTGAAACTAATAGAATATTATATGTCAATTGTAATTGGAAAATAATTTTTTTTTAAAGCATAAAATGAGAACCAATAGGAGATAGATCTATTGATTTGTAATCAACCCCTAAGGAAGAATTTTCTAATACTTAGAATTGAAAGTAGAATGGGTTTCCTTGAGAGGTGTTGAGGTCCTAAGCATTGATTGGATGGCCATTTTGTGGAAATATTGAAGGGAATCTTTGAAAGTTAGTAAATATTCTATTCTCTCTCTGCAAGAGAATTAAGTATCTCTGGTCTGTTGAACTCAAGAGCGATTGCATGACTTGCTCTGGCCAATGAGATGTGAGTAGAAGATACACCTGCCACTTCCAGGCAGAAATTGTAAGAGAAAGGACGTGGTTTTCTATGTCACTTTTCTCTTTGTCACAGCAGCTGGCAATGTGTGGTCAGCTTGAGCCATGAATGAATGTGGCGCAGAACAGAACCACAGCTAACCGTACACATGTAGCACAAACAGAGACAAACCCTTGATTTTTTTTAAACCATTGGGATTTTGGGTTGTATATTACTGCAAATGAATAGCCACTTCTGACTAATGCAGATTATATTCTGGATGAAATGACATCAAAACCACTTCTATAGCTAGGTGTTATAAATATTTTCTTAAAAAGCACCTAGATGTGTGATACAATCTATGGTATCTTTTGCTTTTAGCTGTTTAATTTCTTTACTTCTTTTGTCACAGTTGAGTTATAATTATCAGAGGTTATAAAGTCAGTGAAGAATCATGAACTGTCAAAATTACCTTGAAAATAATGAAAAACATCCACAAACAGCAATAAATACAATAATATATATACAATCCTATAAGTGTTATGTATGCATTTATAATGAAGTAGTTAGGTTGTCTTAAAGGACGATTTTGCATGCCAATACATATCCTTCAATTCTTAAATTATGAATAGTGTAGGAAGATATTCATATTTTGGAAGCTAACAGGAGACAGACCAAACTAACTGTGGAAATAGAATTAGTGTCTCTTATCTCATGCTAACTGGGGCATATGCTCACTGGAGAATGGCAGGTGGAAACATCCCTATGGTTTAAATGTCTTTTCTTTAAACCTAAGTCGAATTCACCTAAGTTACATGTGCTTACAATGCAATGCTGTTGTACTGTACTTCCTTCCTTCTTTATTGTAGTGTGAGTGTTGGAAAGCAAGGCTAGATTCTAAATTCAAATTTCAGGTGGTCACAGTTTTGGGGAGACTACCAAATTTGGACAATATACTTTCGTGTTTATTCTTTGCCAGGAATTTTTTGTGGGGAGGAGATTGTGGCCTTAAATTGTACCCCTTCCCCAATATCTACCAATCTTCTTCCTGGCCAGGAGTTGGCAGAACAATGTGCTCAAACAACAGGGCAGCCACGTTCTCTTAGCCTGTTTCATCTGAGAATAAAGAAGAAAGGAGACAAACATGAAATAAACTATGACACACAGGAAAAATTTTTGGTCCTGAAGGCAGCCAGATTGAGAGTGGAACCACATCATTGTATCTTAAGGATTCTATGAACTACATTTTCTTGCCCACTCACTTGGAGAGGAGACAAGTAAAATAAAGGGATAAAGCATTTTACAAGCTTCCTTTCTTCTTAGTAAACGGGAGCAGCGATGTATTGGGCAAAGGGAAGGTGATGGGAGAGAGGGTGAAAGTGAATAGCAGGATGAAGGGGAAGACAAGGCGAGGCCAACCTTATTAAGTCTTTCAGAACTAATGTGCTAAGAAAGCCCAAACTTTTTGGCACAGTTAGAGGAAAATGTTAAACAAACCAAGGGCCTCATATTGATCATCAATTGCATCAGTTCTCAAAGCCTGTGGTTACTCAGGATGATGATTTTGGATATTGTTATCAAATCCAAATCCTTGGAATTTGTAAATGTTGCCTTACTTGGAAAAATGATCTTTGCAGATGAAGAAATTGTTCTGGATTACTGGAGTGAGTCCTACACTGCCACCACAAATGTCCTTAAAAGAGAAAGGCAAAGTGGGTAGGACAGACAGATGAGGTGGTGTGCTCATGGAAAGATATGGCCACAAATCAAGGAATGCTGCTAGCCACCAGAAGTCGGAAGAGGCAAAGAACACATTCTCCTCTAGAGCCTTGACTTCTGACTTCTAGCCTTCTGAATTTGTTTTGTTTTAAGCCACCCAATTTGTGCAATTTGCTCCAGCAGCCCCAGGAAACTGTCTGGGCATCTAGCCTTCTAGGAAACAGGCAGAGATTTCCATGCAGGTTTCTGTTGGATCCTTGCTTTTAACCAAGGACCCTGGTTTCATTACAGAAAACCTGCTCTGAAAGTTTTTCTTCTAATGAAATGTGAGGTGCCGATTTCTTCTAGGGTAACGTTAAGCATAGTCAGGACCAACTCCTACAATTCTGCTGGGCTGCTGGATAGTGAGAGCGCTAAGGAGACCGAAGAGCTTTGTACAAGAAGAGTAAATGGAATTGGAATGGAAAACTTGACTTTTACGACCATGTGATGTCCTCTTCTACTGAAATGAATATTTCTGATTAAACTCGATATGCATGCAAATTTCAGCCTTTTCCAACCCGGTGGGAGACTGGTTGCCGAATAGGTGAGAATTAGGAGGTCTATAAACTGTAATAGTTTGGCTTCTGTTGCTTCACAAGAGGTGGAATTCTCACTAATAATAGAAGACTGGCAACACGCTTTGGAATTTTCAGAGGACTGCGTTTGTATATAAAACTCATCAACAGGGATTAGGTAGATGACTTCTTTACAGAACTTACAAGGCTCATAACTGGGGGGTGGTTTTATGCAGGAAGAGTGTAATTTTAACAGCTGTCTTTGCTGCTTCTGAGCGTGGTTTTGCAGATGTGTTACCTATTGTGCAGCACAAAAGGTGCCAGCATAGTAAGCAGTCATCAATACAGAGTCAGGAGCTGTCTGTTCACATCCTGGAAATATAAGCACATGATAATGGCCTGAATACTTCATCTTGTAGACACAGCGAGATTCATAAAACTGTCTTTTAGTCATTTTAGAGTTGAATCTTTCTCACCCTCCAAAGCACTCCTTCAGAAACTAGCAGGCATTTTACAATTGAGCAGAGAGGCTGATACTTTTAAAACTGCTTTAAGGGGCATAGTAAATGGAAATAGCTGTCTTAACTTCAGACCAGCTGGGAATGCAATCTCTATTTTATGTAAAATGAAATGATACCTGGTTAGGTTTATTTTTTAATACTCACCTTTATTATTTTTTCCTGAATTTTATGAATGCTATAGAAATATTCCACTTATAAAATCATATTCCCAATGTTAAGTTATGCAGAATGATTGTTTAAAGCTGTTAGAAACTTTCCCATTCTCAGTTCATTCTTGATTCATTTGTTCCTCCCCCTACCCCACTTCCCTATCAGTAAATAGCTTTGCTCGTATCTATACTTGTAGCATGAAATCAAAATTTGAAGCAATTTTCTGGGTAATCGAAATTGTAAAACCTCATTCTACTCAGAAAATACTTTGGGCTAATTATCCAAAAATACTAGTTACTTCAGTTTTCACTTTTCCAGTTAAGACCATTCCCCAATTTTTCTTTCTACCTGCCTTCCATCTTACAAATCAGAAAGTACCTGTTGTATATCTCATTCCCTTAGGCCTTGCTCTCTACCTCCCAATGTGACACTTAGATGCTAGACTTTGTACTTAGCTTCCTGTGTTTGTTTAGGAAGAGAAAAGTCTCTCTGAGCTTTCATTTTTTAAAGTACACTCTATTTGAAGAAACCATGTTATATATATATATATATCCTGATAGGCAGAATAAAGCATGGCTATTTTCTCTCTATTAGATTACAAAAGGAAGTTTAGAAGGCTGGTTCTGAGCCTCCCCATTCTTTATAGATAATGTATTTCTTAAGAAATACATCTTTGCTTGAAACAAAACATGTACATGAAAAAGATACATTTCAATTCCAGTCAAAGCAAATGCCTTCCTTAGAAGCCGTATGTTGGTAAGGCATGGGGTAAAAGCATTGTACACATTCCTTTGCTTTGAGTGAGAGAGCGTAATGATCCAAGCTAAAAAGAGTAAGATGAGGTTAATTTCTGCAATACACGTGGGTTACAGAGACAAAAGCACGCCATTTGGAAACACGAAAGAGTTCATTCAATGTGCCTATAATATAAGAAGAGCTTATCAGTATTTACTCAAAAAGGACTATCATTTCTAAGTATGGATCCATTATAGGTTTTTATTATCTGGAGATATAGTTGTCCTGTGTTACTTGAGTTTTTACATTAACATGTCCTTATTACCCTGTCTTTGGAAAATCATTTCATTTCCAGCAGATCCTATGACAACTCCATTCTGCACCATCAACATGGACTGAAATTCAAGCCTCATACACACCACACTATGCCTTTATCTGTTGACTTTCTTGATGTGATTTTCTACTTTTGCGATCCCACATTTTGGATAGTTTATTGATCATATGGCAGAGTTTAGCATTTTTGGGAGAATTCTTATGTATAGATTAAATCTCACCTTAGGAAGGTCATTTTTTATTTGACTGACTTAGATTTATAATTTCTTACATCTGACCTTCCAGAGCACAGTTTTTGGCGAATAGTTTCAGCCAACGCCTTGAGTATGTGATGGTCATAGACTACTAAGTGAGAGAATTCTCAGGAAAGCTAGAAGTAATCTCCACCCCTAGTCCTTTTACGCTACCTTTGGCCAGGTCACATAAAACAGAGAGAAAAACCAGGCATTGCTAGATTTTACTACATTTAGATCAGAACATTTTTTGGTCACTAACTTATTTGAGAAGCCGAATAAACTAATGATTCTTTTCCTGTTGGTATAGATCACATATATCAACAACATTTGTGTATTAATCCTCTGAAACCCATCTTTCATTAATTATTAATAACCCAGGTGTTATTGTATTAAAACAACAATATTGAAATAAGATATTGATTTGAAAAATGTAAAATGAATAATCCATATCCTATATCCAATGGCTCAAAAAACTATGCCCAGAGAGCGATTTATTATCTAAGAGTTCTGGCTACCTTTGGCTTAACAGACTGTGGTGTGGTAGGGACAGGCCGAAGGGCTCCTGACACTCTTTGTTTCAATCACTTATAGTAAAGGAAATGGATATGGTACATTTAGTGGGTATACTATCAAATATAATGTTCTAACCAAATAATTAAACTTTTGGTGAATAATGATCTGTTCTTCTTGTTTTAAGGATGGTATTGATGGCAATTTCCATTTTCATTGCTATGACTGATATTTTATCTAATATTGGATATCATGGATATTTGTTCTGTAGAATATTGAGGCTTGGAAGAACAATCTGGGACACATTTAGGATTTATTACTTCAATTATTTATCAATTCAATGAGTATTTAATGAAGACTCCTATGTGCCAGGCCCAGCAGCTTGATCCTGGGGATATAGTAATGAACAAGACAGATATGATTTGGAATAAACTTTGTACATCTTTAAATAAGTGGAGTGATTTCTCCACGGGTAATAAAAGTTGACTGTGAAGAGCAAATGTGTTTTTTATATATTTTTCTCTTGAAAAAATATCAAAAGCTGATTTCTGAATTAGACGAAATGTGCACTAGAAGACACTTGGTGAGACTGGAAGAAGGCCAATATGATGGATTTTAATCACAAAAGTTGTAATGACTGATGGCAGGAATGGAGAGTCCTCGGTACAGGAAATAGTAAGAGAAGTCCACATTGAAAAGTGAGAAGGGAGACTTTTACCAAGTCTAGAGAATTACCCTACTACTTGACTTGTGGGGGAAGCTTACAATCATAAGTTATAAAGTGAGATTTTTGAAAGACCCGAGGAAAGTCTAGTGAATCGATTATCCCCACAACCATAAAAAAGCTTCCTCCTTTGTAGACAAAGATGAGAACAGCAATAAAAGCCCGCAAGGAGCCGACACACCAGCTTCCAAAAATATGCCTGCCTGGCTTACGGAAAAGGCTGACTGTCAGTGATAAAGCTGTCAAGGTGTAAAGGACACTTGCCAGGACTGCAAAAGGGATGCATGTGGTGCCAGGGCCTCTGGCCTGCTTTGCTTAAAAAAAAAAAAAAAAAAAGAAAAGAAAAGAAAAAAGAAAAGAAAAAAGAAATTAAGGAAAAGAAAGGTTTAAAAATTGCAAGGAGAGCAAAATGCCGTCAGCTGTTTTTCTGTATGACTAGGAAGGCTCGTGTTGCAACATTGGTTGTCATTAAGAGTAGTTATTTTTTCCCTGATTTCCTCCATTCCTTAGTGTATGGGGAAGCTACTTTTAGAGGTGGGATGAAAATAAAGTAATGAATTACAAGTGAAAATAAGTGATAAAAATCAGGTTTTAAACCATACATTTATTATGTATTTCAACAGCTTCTCACACGTTAGGTTGGAATCTTGGGAAGCTTAAAAAAATCAATTATGTTAAAGTAAAATATTTTTTCTTATTTTATGAGTTAAACATTTACATCGCCTATAAATTACGATATCAAGCAGTTTGGTACAACAACGGAATCGCCAATTTTATAATGGAAGAAACTCAGAATGGGAGATACAGTGCACCATTTCTAAATTTTGATGGTTTTCCATATTGTGAGTGTTGTTTTCTCAAGACAGAATCCAAATAGCCAGGGAACAGATAGATATGTGACTTAGACTCTCATTCAGATGCACAAGAGTAAGACTTGAACATAAAAGTAAGTTAACACGAGGTGGTGGTGAGGTGAGGTAATCCACTGGCCAGCACAGTAGTGGAGGCATCTAGTTTTCTAGGGGTCTGTGATGGAGCCCCTAGATCCTTAGTTATTGTGTTGATCCTGCTGTGTGGTTTATGACTTTGTGCTTTAAACTAGTCAGAGTGCCTTCTGTTGTCTGCAACCAAGAATAGTGCCCAGTATAAGAGGTTATACAATTGCCTTGAAATTACTTGGTAAATTAGAGAAAGAGCCAGAATTAGAACTAAGCTGTTTTATTTCCAAGTTTCAGCTCCTAGGTGGAATATAACATAACATTGAAATTACAAGTTTGTGTCCGCACTCTTACTACGTAGCTGAGATGCACCCTGAAGTCTTTCTCCATTTGGTGCTCTAGGCCCGGAGTCAGGAGTCAGCAGACCAAGTCTGACTTGCTGCTTGTTTCTGTAAATAAAGTTTTATCGGAACACAGCCATGCCCATTTGGTTTATGTATTATCTGTGGTTGCTTTCACACTATAGCAACAGAGTGAATAGTTGACATAGAGACTGTATGGCATGTAAAGCCTGAAATATCTACTTTCTTGCCCCTTACAGATAAAGTTTGCTGACCCTTGATTGGTAGGCAGTCTTTACCAATCAGCAGGACCGGGCAGGTGAAATTAAGATTGTTTGGATCCTTGGTCTAACGTGCCCTGTTAGCCATCCATTATAGCTTTTGTTAGCAATATTAACATTCCACATGCTCCCTGACCAGAAGACTGATGGAGATGGGGACTGTATAGACATAAATAAGAAAATATGTCTATACATAATGTTAGAGGATATTTACACTATTCATTCTCTTGCCTCTACATGACTTTCTATTAAAGTGGATAATTTAAGAAACTGTGCTTTTTCACTAAGTAGGTATTACCTCTGTAGATGATTAGACTGATAGATTTCTACTAAAAAAAAAAAAAGAAAAAAGATCAAGATTGTTTCCTTTCTAAGCTGGCATTTAGTAAACATCTTCAATCAAACTGGACATTGGCCACCCTTAAAAATGACTGAATCAAGTCCATAGGTCATAGCTTCAGATCCAGAAGATCAATACTGTCTTGATGCCAATACCTCGACTTTTGACACAGAGTGGTCCAGATAAAAGAAATTTAGCTTCTCAGAACCTTAGGAGGCAGTGACTATGTTGACCATGTCTCCAGCTGATAACCCCTTTAGTTGCCCCAGCTGCAAAGAATGATTGGCAGTTTCCTGAACCTGCCGGTCTAACGCTAAGGTTTTGCACATGCTGCTTGCTCCCTCTCTGCGACATGTGCAGTTTTCATCACTAACTAGCTTTTCCTAGTCCTTTGAGACTCAAGCCTGGTGCCATTCTTCCGGAAAGATTTTCCTGATTCCTGTCCTTTGGGCTTACCTCTGTCGTGGGCAATTCATACCACCTTGTGTCCATTTACTTCTCTGCCTCCGATAGTGACTGCTCAGGTTCTAGGTGCAAACAGCAGAGTGCCCAGCACGAAGATGGTGTTAAAATGTGTTTATTAAAAGAAGTGGCATCCTTTTTGTGGTCCAGAGGCAGGGCCTTGTGAGTGGAGCTAAGCTTTAATTTGTGGCTTCTTTTTGAGCCAAAGATAGCAGTGCAATTGGGCTTTTAATTTGATTCTGAGCCAATGTGTTTATTTACTTTAAAATGAATGGAGAAAGAAAAAGGAAGAAAATCCATCAGAATGTAATGCTGTGTAAGTTGAAGTGGGGGATTATGATTTTTAATTTTGTTTTTATGCTTTTTTGTATTTTCTAAACTTTCTATGCAGGTATGCATTTTTAGTTTTATAAATAGAAAAATAGACATTAATAACAGTTAAAAATAAAATAACTGAAATAAGATATCAAGTAGATTAGTTACTATTTATTGTAAAATTAAAACTTTTTAACAAGCATGTTAGTCAGTTTAAAAATTCTAAATATCAGTAACCAAAAACCAAAAATAAACTCAGTCTATTTTATAAAAGCTATATAATGATGTTGAAACATTAAGATGGTTAGAATGAGTATCTGGTATCATAAGCTTCAGTTCGGCCCTGGGTTAACTCGAGAGTGGGATCCATATTCAGCTTTGCTTTTTCCTCATTTATTCCAATGAACACAGATGGACAGTTTTTGGGAATTGTCTTTTAACAACAGATACTCTGTATTCTATAGAAGGAATGCAAATGAAATGTTTTCAGGAATGGAAAGGGAAAAATTCATTGTCAACCAAACTCAAGGAAATCATTTGCTATACACTCAGGCAGGCGTTGAAGATTATAGCATTCGTAGGCCCAGCCATCAGCTACAGGGCTCAGGAGTATAAACAACTCAGTGCAACAGACAGGGGGTTAGTTAGTAAAGTGTTAAAGTACTTATAGGCAACATCAAAAGACTCAAATGCAAAGCCTTGCTGTTATGAGCATAAATGTAGCATGATGAAGAAGATCCTAAAAGGAAAAGTGCTGGCAATTCTGGTCAAGGCCAAGAGCAAACTCTGTGAACCTGCAGAAGCAAGCTTGCAGGCACCCACTGACAAGACTCGGGGGTGCTTACCCAGGGAGTCATGCTTATGAAGACAATGCTGAATTCACTCATTAAACCTCCACATCAGAACTCGCAGACATCAGCCAAATTGTTAATGGTTTATGTTTATCCCAGAGTACCTTTCAAACTGTCACAAGTTTATAATACAGTACTATAGAGACTTTGTTATGTATCTAGGCCTCAGTTCCCAAAGAATTAAAGTTTCAGGTTGAGATGTTTGAAATTTTATTTACTCTATTACATGTTAATTCATGAATGAGCACATCTGAAAGCACAGACTTAAAAATATACCCACATCAGGAATTCTTCTATATACATAAGTAAATAAAAAATATGTAAAAATTTTTTGGAAAAGATATTGTTCATTTCTCATTATTCAAATTTAAGAACTAAATTTTAAATGTGTTGGAGAATCCATGTGTTCACTAATAATATTTCCTATATTAGAAATAATTCAGCCCTGTGATCAAATCAAATAATCTATTTCGTGCCCAAGCAAAACTACATTGTAGAGTTCATGTGCTGTTTGTAATAACTATTGTCACTATGTCATTCTGAACCTTGGAGAATTTGTCACTGTGGCATGGAAATTATGTTGATGATATGATGATGACGATGATGATGATGACGATGATGATGATGAAATTAAAGATAAGAGTTTGAGAGAGTATTTCAGATAGTCTCCTTCAAAAGCAAATATGCAGAAATCAGTTTTTAAGAAACCCCTGCCTTTCTTTACATCTAATCTCAGAGCTCTGTGATCATCCATACTGCAGATATAAGCAAGGTGAGGTGCCATTAACCCTGTTCAGACAACAGTAATCCCAGTTCTGTTACCCAGTCTGGCCAAAATATCATAACTTTAATATTTTCTTTTGTAAAATCTTGACAAAGGATAGAATACTTTAAAAGTGCGATTAAATTGTTTCTCCTCAGGAAAATTTCACATTTTAAAACCTAAATGTTTTTTCATCTCCAGGAAACAGGTTGGATGGCCCCTTCTCATTACTGTAGCATTTTTCTCTCTAAACTGGGAGGTGGTCTTGATATAGTCGGATGGACAATTTGTCCTTTGGAGGGTATTTCTGCATCATCGCTTGCACTCCTGGAGGCCTCCAAACTATCCTACTTGTTAGTTAGAGTTCCAAGCTGTCTTTACCTACAAAGTGCTCCCTCTTCATGGTACCTGGGGAATTAACTCCCTATTGCCACTTTCCAGATGAGAAAACTAAAACTTGAACAGATTAAGTAACTTCTTCAGATTTAGATGGGGTATGTCCATGCAGTGGAATGGAGGATGGATGGAGCAGCCAATGTGTTCAGAATAGACCACAAACTTGATTTCTTCCAGACATTGCTGTTTTCATCCCTCACAGCCTCTTGAAGTCTCTATTCCCTCCCCTCTCTTTCTCAGTAAGTCTTTTTCCATGAATTGCTTGCTAAGTGACTCCTTAACATTTTACTTTACTTGTGTGGATGGAGCCTTAGGGAGCTGGGGAGGGTGGAATTTTGCTGGACTTTTGTGTTGTTTATCACTCACAGTCACAGCATCTTGGGAAGAAGTTGGACACTCTTACTTCTCAGCACAGGACTTAATCCTGGAAATCCAGCAAGGGAGTCCTTCTATACCCATGCTGTTTCTTATTTGCTCAGGGCTTTTTGAGGATGAGGTTGATAAGGTACTATTGGGGTAACTATCCCCAAATGGGGGATCATTGTGCACCTTTCTTTGTAGATACCATTCATTCATTCATTCATTCATTACCTCATTCAATAATTCTTAAGTGCCAGATACTGCCACAACGATATAATGGCCAACGAGAATAAGAGCTACTGTGTTCATGGAGCTTGTTCTAGACGGGAAGACAAACAATGACCAAGGAAACATGTAATGAGGGAAATAAATGGGGGACTTGACAGAGAATATTCCAACAGGATGGTTCTGTAAATAGAATTGTCCGGAAGAACGCTTTAAGGAGTTGTCTTCTGCACTGACAACTGACAGAAGAGAAAGGTTCAGCCAATCCAGAACCTAGGGAAAAACCATACCAGGCAGCAGGAACCGGAAAATGCTCAGAGGTGGGGATGAGTTTGACTTATCTGAGGGGCTGAAAAGGCACCAGCGTAGCTGGAGCCTAGTGAGTGAGGGGGTGTGGTAAGCACTGTGGGTAGGGTAAGACCTGGCAGCTTTGTCAGCAGCAGTAATTCTCAACTGGAACAAAACAGCACAGTCAAACTGGCTGTTTCTAGTGTGTGTTCATTTGACTGATCTATGCCTTGTGTTAGATACTTAGACTCCCGCCCCCATCATAGGCCACAGCAAGGACGATTGTACCATAAAAGCATGTGTTTCATTGTTTCCTGTTAATCTTCCCAGGCTATCAACATCAGGTGAGCTGTCAAGAACTGAGGAGCTCAGTCCCCAGAGAGGTAACCATTTCAGTCCCTGAGGATATAAGCTGGAGCAGAGCACAGGTTGCTCCTGTTCCTGTTCTGACCTTCTTGTTTATCCAAATCATTCTGAGACACTTGCATTTCCTTTGGCAGCCCACACAGCACTTAACCTTCACCATGCAAATTAGTATTAATCTATCAAGGATTCTAGGCCTGTTTCTGTCCCCATTAACCTCTGGCTACCCCTACACTTCTCCAATAAAGAGAACTCCATTTCCTAATCAACGGTCACTTCCAGATGGAAATCATAATTATGGTTATGCAGCATTTGGTCAGCATACACAGCTTTTAGGAGTGTGATTGATAGAAATGAGGCAATGAGACTGAGTGAGTGTCATGCCCACTTGTTTTGCTCATCTTATTTTGCAGGTTATGTAGGGTGGCCATATACTTTGTTGTCCAAATAGGGGTACTTTTGAGAATAACGAGACTCTATTAATAATTATACCATGAAAACAGACATAGGCTGGGGTGGGTGGTCACCTCAGGTTTTCAGTATTTGGATACCACACACTGTTATTATATTTTCTAGGTTTTTCTACATAACAGTGAGTGACAGTCACTCTTTGTTGCTAGTGACTACTGTATTGGAGAGTACAGTACAGATGTAGACTATTGCTCTTCAAAATGTGGTCTATGGACATCTGTTACTCTGTGAGCTGTTTGGTACAGGTCCAGAATGAGATAAGTTCAGAAATTGAAAGGAAGCGTTTAAAAACTTTGATAGCAATTTGACATTGCCATGGCATTCAAACATGTGCTCGTTTGAAATATAATTTGTTCTTAATGTATTTTACGGAATATTAGTCTGCATTTGGTGGGGGGTGGGAGTGGGGGAACAACCTGAGTATTCCTCACAGATAGCTTGAGAAGCCCTGCTCTAGACCTTCTACCCTCCCTGCCCCACACTTTTCAACCTCAGGCTAGCCAGGCAATCTGCAGAAGTGGGTCCCTCAAAAGTCACTAGCGTGGCTCATCATGGAACTATGGTTTCATTCTGGTTCTCATATCTGTTCCACTATTTAACCGTTGACCACTTTTTTCTTGAAACTTTCTCTCTCTAAGCTAATTGGTTCTCTTCACTGATTTCTTCATCATCCTGCCATTTCTAGATCCAGGTTCACTAGGAAATAGCATGGTTGGAAGTGAGCTAATTTAGGAAGGGTTATTTGTACATTGAGCATAGTATGCTGAGAGTGAGAAGCTGGAAGATGGGTCGCCAGGGAGAGGAAGAGTACATGCGTTAGTCAGGATTCTCCAGTCAAATAGAACCAATAGGATATATATCTGTGTCTGCCTGTTTGTCTATATATCTGTCTATCTACCTGGACAGAGACAGACAGATTATAAGGAATTGAATGTGGAATTCAGATGAGAGGTGATAGAGTTTGTATATAGGCAGTAGTCAGGTGGTGGAAAGGAGAGGACAAGACCAAGTTGAGAGACCATTAGGAGAAAGACAATGGCAGGATGTGGATGTGAGGGAGAGGGAGCAGGTGAGGCTGATTCTCAGGCTTAAGGAGCAGGATTCCAGGGAGGGCCAAGTTTACCTAGATGTCTTCCCAGCACCTGAAAATTAAAGTCAAAGTATCCAAAAGGGACCCCTTTTCTTCTCCTCTTCCAGTTCCTTCCTCTTACCCCCAGTTCCTTCTGCTGACTGCCATTCTGTGAGCGACATCACTATTCTTTCAATCATGTAGACTTAAAACCTGGAGTCATTTTTGCTTCCCTTTTCCTCTGATGTCCCATTTCTTGTGGAGTCCTGTAGGATCTATTTCTACAGACTCTCTCTCTTTCCACCCTCTCATTTCCATTCATATTCCTTAGCTACCAGCTAGACCAGACTCATTAGCTCTCGCCAGACTCTTGCAGTATTCTCCTAATGTATCTTCTTAATACTAGCCTCTTCGTGCTTAAAACCATCTTGCACATCACTGCCAACCTGTCTTAAGAAACAACTTCAAGCCTGTCTTCCTTCCTTCAAATCCCCAGTATTCACTCATTACCTATTACGGACATCTAGTCTCCTCCCCTAGGAGTTCAAGGCCCTCCATTACCTGGCTCTAGCAGATGCTTTAAGGCTCATCTTCACCCTATGTTATTGAGATCTATGCATGTCAGGCCCTGTGATAGATCCTGAAGGTACAGTCCTAACAGCATGAGAGGTCAGGGAGGGAAAAGTCAGGTTCATTGGGAGCACATGGTAGGGGGCTTTAACCTGACTTAGAGTTGTCATTAAGCAGCGCTTTAAAGAATTTTTAAGAATTAGCCAGCAAGAGGAAACCTGACATGCTTAGGCCTAAACATTAGAAAGAACGTGATTCTTTCAAGGGTCTAGAAGAAAAGCGTGTAGTTGAATCCACAGAGGGAGGGAAAGGACCAGCTCAAAATGATCCCAGAGAGAGGCACAACGCAACTATTTCAAGAATGTGGGACTTAATTCTCAGGGCAGTGGGAAACCATGAAAGGATTTAAATCAGGGATGTGAAATGATCAGATTTACCTTTTTAAGAGTTCACTCTAAGTGCTGTAGATTTTAACTATTGGCCACCTCTTTCGCCCCCGCCCCTCTAACCTTTCTCTAACATTTTTAACTGTATATTAATTATCTTCGTGTAAATTGGAAATTCTAAAACTTATTTGTCAAAGAAGCTAATTTCATGGAACATCTCTCTTGCATGCCCTGTGTTCTTCAGAACACAATTTGAGAAATGAAGACTTAAATAATTTCCTCTGCCTAGGATGCCTCCTTGCCCTGTTGCAATCCAGCTCATCTTGCCAACCCAGATCTAACCCTTCTTTGCAGTCCTGGCACACATGTCTGGAGTCTCTCCAAGATCCCACTGTCAGCTCTAAATTCAGCTTTCTTCATCCCTTAAGCCAAGGCTCCTTTTAAATCTTAAGATCCTGACTACAATTCTAGGATATTAGAGACCTCTGTCTTTTCTGAACTCCTATAGTGCATTGTTGATATATCTCTTGGGCACTCCTCAATCGACCTTGTATTAGAATGCGTCGTGTCTTAATTCCCTCTTGAAGGCAAGGGTTGGGGGTTATCAGTTTCTCCGTCTCTCTCACACCCCTACTCTCTTGTACAGAGCAGGAACTAGATTGCAGAGCAGGAACTAGCAGGAATTAATTAATTCTCACTCCTTGAGAAGCCACCTTCCTACTATTCTAGGCCACATACAAACACTGCTCCTTTGTGTCTCCCAACTTTGTCTGGTGTCTGTCAGCACCTATGCCTGCAGGCATGCCAGAGGGGAGAGCTCTCCTTGTGCCCAGTCCATTCGGATCCTTAAAGCCCTGGCTAACTCCTCTCATCCACCTTACACATTTAGCCCCAAAATGAGGCTCCAGAATGCTTTCCAGAGATCCCCAGGGACATCTGGGATGCACTGACCAAGACAGGCACGTGAAGAGCAGACTCATCTCTCCAGTTATTGCTTTCTCAGTTTTCTAGTAGGTCAGCCAGGGAAGAGAAGGTCTGTTTCCTGTCGTGTATTTGGGTGTTTCTCAGCCTGTGCCTAAGAACAGGCTTTCTTTGGTCCAAAGGTACCACAGCTGCGTTTCCCCTTTTGTGATAGCATATGTATGGTGAAGGCAAGTGGGGAGTAATAGCTTTTGTCAGAGTCCGTCCTCCCCCACGTCAGTGTCGGCTCCCTTTGCCAGGGCTTGTTCCTCTCACTCCTTGTGGGAAGGGCTGTCAAAGGATGTCAAGATAAATTCTCTGCTCCTACTTGCGCCTTTTCTTTTTTTCTCTCTCCCTCCTCTTTTGATTCTGTCTTGATGTCATCTCTTCAAAGTATACTACCTGTAAAATATTGATTCACAGCAGGCTGCATCTGCCAGGATCAGATTTCTCTTTTGCTGGCAGCAGTAATAAACTACCACAGACACCGCAGACCTGGTGCCAGCTTCATTGCCACTTCACACACATCCGTCTGTCTTTTGCCTGACTCTACATAATGAAACAGCGTCCAGAGACATTTCAGAAGTAGAGAAACCAAGTAACAACCAGTGGGGATATAAAAGAGCCACAGGAGTCTGCAAACAGAAGATGTAACATGTATCACCTCAAGCTGCAGAAGAATCGGAAGCTCCCTGGTTTCCTGAAAGCAACTGGAAAAAATAGCAAAGGCAAAACAAAGCCCCCCAGTTAACTGCCCACAGGAGCATAATTGCAGTGGCCCTTTGCCTCCTCTGTCCTTCCCCCTTTCTCCTAGTCATCGTGGCCTAGCTTATGGAGCTACAACTGATAACTTATGAACCCTGCTGGGAATATCAAATCTAGAGAGAGATCTTATGAAACAGGTTGGGGGGAAGGTAGGGGGGTTTGAATTTTTGCATAGGAGAAAAAGAATTAGTGGCCAGACAGCAAGGCCACTGGACTTGGACTCTGCAGACAGAACCTAGTTTGGGTACCTGGCTCTGCCACTTACCATCTGTGTGATTTGGGGCAAGTTACCAAACTTATGTCCCTATTTCCTTGTTGCTGTAATGAAATTGTTGTTATGATCAAGTGGATTAATAATTGTAAGGTATTTAGAATAGTGGCTGGCACATTGCACTATTGAAATGTTTGTTAAATACGTCCCTGATGGGAAGTCGAAAGTCCCAGTTAATGAGAGAAATGTGGGCTTTCCTCTTCCCTTTTGGGGCTATAGCTCATCCTCCTGAAAGGCTCCTGAGCAGATATGCCCTGGAAACCAGCAAACCCTCTTGCTTTGTCTGCAAATGTGCACTTGTTCTGAGGTGTCCCGCTCTCTGAGAAGGTAACTCTATTCAAAAAGCACAGCAGCTGTGGGGAGAGTTTTCTGAACTTCAGTAGCATGTGTCTGTGTCATTCATATCCTGGATGGGAGAGCAAAGTATTAAAAAGAGAAGTGGCCATCTGAAGTCAGTAAATCCATCATCAGAGATGTCAGCTGTGAGTCTGCATTCCTGTTTTACTGTGACTTTGAGCAAGCTGGTGAAGGTGGCCACAGCATCCAGCTCTGGCCTGTGAAGAATGATAACTTTTTACTTTTATTAAGTTGCTGAGGGGACCCTACCACTCAGTACCCTCCAGGGAGCCTTCCCTTTTGCAGAACAGGGAAATTTACCCCTTGTGACCAACTGTTAAGCTTCCTTTGAAGCCTCTTTTAATTCAGATTTGATTCAGCTCACTATGGCTTCAGAGTCAGTGGGGAAAACATTTATGATATGACAAACTAGCAACCTGTATTTTTACGAAGTGTTAAAGAAATCTTTTTTACTCATGTTCTTTTGCTTTTTGTTGGGAGAGATGTCCTTTGAGACCCCCTCAGTTCCTCACTTTATATTCTTTCTCTTCAAACCTCAAAGCCTCTCTACATAGTAGAAGGCTTCTCTTTGAAGAGGCAGGCTGGAGAGAGTTTTATCTGAAGCCTGCCATAGTCAGTGGTCCGTGGTCAAAAGGGAGACTTCCAAGTCAATGGAGCATCCACCCCACCACTGGGGGGTTTAGTTCCTTTAGAACAAGAGGGCTTACTTATTCCCCAAAGGCCTCGAAGGGCACTGCAATCTCATGGCTTTATGTTGGCCCAGTTTGCCCACCCTTTCATCCTCACCATGGCATGCTCCATAGAACTGTCTTGTTCTTCTTTATGCCAGGATCCTAAATTATTGTTTCTGTCTCTTTTCAAATATAGAGCAGGAGATTAGCACTGTGCAAAGCATCTTGGGACATCTGAAGGTGGAGCTGTGAGAGACAGAATGTCTGAGCATAAAGAGTAATAAGTGAGGTGCTGGCAGGAAGACACTGGGCTAAATCTTGAACCTCAGACAGATTTTGTCAAAGACATGACATGGAGAGTGAAGAACTTTTATATAAAAGGGAGATGAAGGAAAGACTATTTGGAAACCACATGTAGGGGTCTGGTGGCGTGGTTACTTGGCTGGGCTTGTAGATCAGTTCTGCAGTCATGTGGCTTTGGGGAAAATGATTTCACCTCTGTCTCCAGCTCCTCATCTTTAAAATGGGTTGTTATGTGGACTGAAAATGATAATCTATGTAAAGTGCTCAGTAAGGCTCCGATTAATGTTAACATGTTAGTATAAAGAAATATTGAGAGTAGGGAGTTACTCAGGATATAACCCCTTGGAAACACGATGAAAAAACCATGGAAAAGGGATCTTTTAAAGGCTAGTTAATGAAAAACTTAAAAGTCTTTGTGGGCTTTTATCCACCAGCAAAATTGTTCATACTCTTCCTCCTATTTACCTGCTTACCTCCCCAGTAAGGAGTAAGTACTCAGTAAATATTTGTTTATTAAATGAAAAATTTTCAACCTTGTATTTATGTCTGTGAGCTCAGTGATCATCAATCAGTAGCCTAAAAAATTTCACCATTTGCTCCACTGATCTGATTATAATTTCATTGTTCCTTTCAACTAAAAAGAAATCTTTCTGTTGTGTCTTTTGTTCTTTTTCTGGTCTAAGGTTTAAGAGTCTACATTAATTTGTATGACTGGGCTAACTTAAATCATGTTAAGTATTTCTTATACATTCATTTAATGTTTATTTAATATTTATTGAAGATCTTCTATATTTCACTAGGTGCTGTGGTTTAGTTTCTCTCTTCAAGATCCAAAAGAGAACAAAGTAGACTAGAACAGTGTACCTTGATAAGCATTAAGACAGATATAAGTAGCAACTGCTATGGAAATACAAAGAAGAGAGCTTTACCCATGTCGTACGTGTGTGTGCATGTGGGGATAAAGGAGCTCAGGAAGTTTTCTCGAGATGGTGGCATCTAATATTTGGAGAGGGATGTGTTACACTTCAGTGAATAGGTGAATTCTGTGGTGAGAAAAAAATGTATTTAGACCAAATAAACAGTTAGTGAATATACTCTGGTACAAGGGGATCAAAATGTTGACTTCCAACATTCAGCCTTGCAAAATATAAAACAAAGAACATATAGAGGCTGAACTTCCTTATTGTGAGTCTCTTTAATTTTCCTACTTTTTCCTCCCTCCCTCCCTCTCTCTCCTCTATCTCTTCCTCCCCCCTCCCCCCGCCCCCGGTTTATTAAGATATACTTGACATCTTTAACTTTTAAAAGCAATTTGGTTCTGTGACTATCCTACTAGAAGGTCATTGAGAATTTGGAGAACAGCTTGATGGAGGAAAAAATGAGTTTTTCATCACTAACTAAAGTACAATTTTTTTGCTTTAAGCTTCTGGCAGCAGAAATTAACCAAAGAAGGCAAAGATGTTGTGTACAGCATTTCTCTCATAGTCTCTGTTCCTGAAGAGAGAGAATGAGTGAGCTTTATTTTATATTGACTAATATCTGTTAAGAAAGAACAATGCCAAGAGTTAGATAGAAATATCAGTGGACCACTTTTATTAATAACATTGAGATTGGACACACAATTCCTTCCATATTACTTAGGAAATTGCTTGGATAACAAAAGTCTTTCTACTTCATAAGTAAACACAGACAAGGGTATATGAGTCACAGGGAGGCTAGTTCAGGTAATGGCCTGGCATCTGCAATGGTAAAAAGAAATGATGAAGGGTTGGAGAATCAATAATGTTAGCTAGCATGTTTGCTCATCTGTAAAATGAAGAGTTTGGGCTGGATGAAGTCCAAGGTTCTTGCCAACTTTGACACATCATGGACCCATGGATCCAATAATGAACAGACAGGTAACAGGGGGAACTGACAGGCTTATTTATTAAAACTTATGTTTTTCTTCTCAAGGATAGAAGGTTCTGAAAACAGTGTTTAAATCTAGGGAACTTTTAAAGGTAAAAATGAAAATATAACAAAATGCAGGCAAAAATAACAACACAAAAAAAGTGTCACACTATGAAACTGATGCTTCAGTGCATATGCTGTTTTCTCTGGGAATGAGATATTTGGAAAGTTCGTCAAATCTTTGGGGCATTAAATAACATTTAGTATACCATTTTTTTTTTATTGTACTAAAGAGTATCCTCAAAGCCTCAAAGAGTGGGGAATTATAGGAAACTTCAGTAACTTATAGTCAGTCACATGTAGCTTTGATATTGAGAGAATCTGCTTCAAAATGAAAAATGAGATTAGTGCATCTCATGGGTTCCTGAAAATTCCTATGTTCAGTTGAAAATTTTGGAAGAGAGAGATGTCCACTAAAATGTGTGCTCTCCAGTCACAAGAGTTGTCACTGGAAGGGGGTTGCCCAATCCTGTATATCTTTGCCAAGCCCCTTGCCTCTTGGTAGGATTATATGGCTCTTCTTGTTAGTGGACTATTGGTGGAAGTACTGTATTTCTTGGCCCAGGATGTTAAGAATAGAGGGTGCCTTCATCACAGTCTCTGTTTGCCCTTATGGTTGGATGTAGAAGACTTCACAGTTCTAGGGGATGGCAGAACTCTAGGATGGAGGAAGCCCAGATTCCTGATGCACCACATAAAGAAATCTGCCCATCTACCAGAAACCCTGCATCGTGCTGTTAAGTGAATAAGAAGTAAACATCTATGAAACTTTCATGGTTTATTTTCATAGCAATTCTCTGATTGATATAGACACTAGATCCCTTTGTCTTATAAAGGATGGTAAATTAATTCATTGGAGAGAAACACACATACTCTGATTTACGGGTGATGGAGCCTATTGAGAATCCTGATATGTCCTGTGGTCTATATCTGTGAGGAAAGAGAAATCAATAATTCTTTCTTGTGTCATTAAGCTTTTGTAAACAACTAGGATGTGCCAGCTTTCTTCTTGTCTAAGTCAAGGTGGGACATTTTACTTCAGTTATTCAGAAGCATCAAAAAATTGCTTCTTGATAATTGCCAACTTGATTTCAGAGAGAAACACAAATTGCTGACTTTTTTTCAGCTACGCATGATGAAAGAGGTCATGTGATTGGTATGAAGTAGGCAAAAAAAAAATGTGGTTAAGATTATAGCAGAAAATGCCATTTATTTTTATGTTTACTCCGTGAGCTTAGAAAGTGAATCATAGAATCTTCCACAGTCAATAGATTCACTTAGAAAGTGAATCATAGAATCTTCCACAGTCAATAGCCACATTATATTTTCTGTGATTGCTGGCATTAAAAACCACAATGGACCAAATAACATGTGTCATAAATATATCTGTTGGTCAAAGAAATTTCCTGTTAAGACCCAGTCTTCTCTATATTAACTGGTACTCACAGTTCTTTGTAGCTGCTTGTGGTCAGTATACTCTTTAAGTACTGAGCTAAAAGTAAACCCAAGAGTTAAATAAACAGTCACATATTTTTTTACATTAGTTTCAGGTATACAGTACAGTGCTTAAACATTTATATAATTTATGAAGTGATTCCCCTGATTAGTCTAGTACCCCCCGGCACTATACATAGTTATTGCAATATTATTGACTACATCCTCTATGCTGTACTCTACATTCCTGTGACTGTTTTCTAACTACTAATTTGTATTTCTTCATCCCTTCACCTTTTTCACCCAGCCTCCCAACTACTCTTCTCTCTGGCAATCACCTGTTTGCTCTTTACGTGTGAGTCTGTTTTCATTTAATTTGTTCATTTCTTTTGTTCCTTAGATTCCGCATATGAGTGAAATCATATGGTATTTCTCTTTATCTGACTTATTTCACTCTGCATGATACCCTCTAGGTTCATCTATGTTGCTGCAAATGGTAAGATTTCATTTTTTATGGCTGAGTAATATTCCATTGTGTATATGCACCATAATTTCTTTTTTCAATTGTCTATTGATGGGCACTTAGGTTGCTTCCATATCTTGGCTATTGTGAATAGTGCTGCAGTAAACATAGGGGTGTACAAATATTTATGAATTAGTGTTTTGGTTTTCTTTGGATAAATACCCAGAAGTGCAGTTGCTGGTTCTACTTTTAATTTTTTTGAGGAAACTCCAGACTGTTTTCCACAGTGGCTGTACCAATTTGCAATCCCACCAAAAGTGCATGAGGGTTCTCTTTTCTCCATATTCTTGCCAACACTTGTTTGTTGATTTATTGATGATAGCCATTCTGACAGGTGTGAGGTGATATCTCATTGTGGTTTTAATTTGCATTTTTCTGATAGTCGATGACCTTGAGCATCTTTTCATATGTCTATTAGTCATCTATATTTCCTCTTTGGAGAAATACCTATTCAGGTCTTCTGCCCATTTTTTAATTGGATCGTTCTTTTTTTTGTTTTTTGTTTTTTTTTGTTTTTTGGTTATTGTTGTTGAGCTGTGTGAGTTCTTTATAGATTTTGGATATTAACCCCTTATCAGATGTATCATAGGCAAATATCTTCTCCCATTCAAGAGTCTCATGTAGTCTTAAAGGCAGAAGTCTATATGCTTGTGATGTTATAGAAATAGCACCATTGTAAAAACTGATAGAAACTAACCATAAGCAAAACCTGGGCAAGGGAAAATTGACTACTATAAAAAAAAAGTCACGTGGTGAAATAGTTTAATTAGTATGATGACAGGTGAAGGAAAAAGGGCAATTACAGTCAGGATTGTTATAGAAATGTCAGTATATTAAATATACTAGCTTATTTGGGCAAAACTAATAAGACCATCTTTCCTAGGGCAAAGATGAATGTCTCCAGACACCTTGTGTTTTGAATACCTCAAAGAGTCCTGCTCTCTTTCTGGGATGACTTTTTTGTGTGTAGTTCACAAAAAGGCTTTATAAGTCAATGCCTATTTCACTCAACTCCCTGTTTGTGTGAAGATCAAATATTAAATCATTGTTCTTCGAAAGTTTCCAAAGCAACTTAGTACACATTTTACTAAACTACTAAAACTTTATTTTTATTTTCTTTTTTAATAATTGAAAGTTATTTAGAAGTAACAAGTTCCTCTGGGTGAGGGAGCTAGGTGCCTCTGATGTAGCATTTAAGGAGGCAATATTCTCACCCTGCATGTTCATGACCCCAAGGGTGAGTTTCTCCTTACATTTTGTGTCCTAGGCACTTCGCTTGCCTTATCCTAGTCTCATCACTGATGAACTAGTGTGAAAGTGTACATCTGAGGTGTGCAGA
>NW_006494614.1:2343616-2370873 GCF_000325575.1 Pteropus alecto
GCTTGAATAATAATAATAAAAAGACCTGTAATTGGATTTCCTTAAAGACTTGGAGAACTCACATCTTTATAACTTTTCAGATTGAAAGGTAGTCCTTTTGAATTCTATTAACTTTGCAGCCTACATTTTTTAGAAAGTAAGATTATGTAGCTTCTGAAAGAAATCTGGAACAATGAAGTGAGCAATATTTGCATTCACGAGTTATTCTGTGTTGGCAGATTGTCATCTTTTGTAGAAATATCATAATTTTTCAAAAGGACCACTTTGAAGATAAAGAATAATCTTTAATCATTTTTTAAATAAAAAAGTCATTTTGAATGCTCACTTTGACAATCAGAAATACCATTGCCCTTTAGCATGGCGCAGCCCACTTCAGGTAACCACACTGCAGTCAAGGGCACCATCCCCCTCTCATCGTTAACTCTGCCAGAATAATAGCCCACATTCACCCACTTTAAGATTCTAAAGGTTCCTGTTAGCAGAGGAATGAGAACCCTGTTAACTAGAAAATTTTAGTAGCTCGGCATCTAAAGAAAGGGCAGCTAATAGCTACAGTAGAATAAAGTTGCAGGCCAATTTCATGGATGGATCAGAAAACTGTAGTTTTATATTCCTATCTTAGTTTAAAATCCTAAGCCTTAATGACCCGTAATATGTGAAAAAGAGTTGCCTGCACTGAGGTCACTGACGAGAAAACAAGATCTCTGAAAAAAAAAATGCCTCTCCTTATTACTTACAGAAGTTTCAAGGGATCAAGATTGGTAGATTGAATCTTTTCTCTTTGAAAACTGTATATTTTCACATCACATGAAAGATGGTGGCAGTTTTCATACATATGTAACTAGACGTAGTGACATCACAGTCGGGACTCAGAAGGTAATCATCAGTGTAACTACTATGTTGAATGCATGGCTTCCTAAATATGCTAAAACACTACTTGGGGTTTGCTTCTACAGCTTATTTAAAATTTAGGCAGTGAGGAGACTCTCTGACCTTGGGTGGAAGATCTCATGACTTTTATGCTTACTCTTAGGTAAAATATTGGTATATGATCCCTTTAAGCTAAAAACAATGTCTGAATTTAAAAATGAGGTTTTTCTGGCCCAAATGTTAAACTGTTGCTAAAACTATTTCTTTTAATGGTAAGACTTCTGCCCTGAATATCCACCCCCACGCTAAGACCTGAGGTAGACTTATTTCATTTTCTGTGTGCCAGCTGCTTTTCATTTCCATCAAGGTCAGAACTGGGGGAGGGAGGAGTGAGGGCATGGGATTCTTCTGCTGTAGTACTTTCCTGGTTCTTCAGAGAGTCTCATCACTGGGGCCTCTGACCTGCAGTTCCCTTAATGTTGGTGAGGTCCCATGACACCTCTTCCTGGGCTCCTGGGGAGTGGTGGATCATCTCTAGACTCCTTCTGTTGGAGTCTAGGACCCAAGATAATCTCCCTCCCTTGCGGCCTCCTTCTGGTGCAGGGGAAACACTGACATTGTAGGTGCAGACCAGACTGACCAGAGAGCTGCTTGCCCTGCCACTGTGGTTCTCAGTGTGATGAAGCCGTTCTTAGTGGCTCCATCGCAGGGAGTATCCTCACAGGCCTGAGGCGGAGTCGCACTCCCACTGAGGATCCTCACACTAATTGCAGGTAACAGATAATAGCTCCCTCCACATAGATCTCATCACAAAGTCCCCTCCCACTTCTTTCCAATCTGGCCCTTTTACGTCTCTGTATATGGTAACTCTTTCATGCTCACATTAGCGCCTGTTGCATTAGTGCCACAGTCAAATTTGAGGCCTGGGAGCATTCCTGAAATAGTCAGCTTCCAGGTTCTTCTCTCAAACACAACACATTCCCTGAGTCCTACCTTCCAATGTACTGCTCCAAAACGAAGAAGAAAAAATGACGGAAAGTACAAAGGGGAACATTCTTTAGCTGTTGGCTACTAATGTAGCCCCTCCAGTTTTCTGAGACCCCTTTGTGCCACATACCTGAATTCCTTCTAGAAATTCTAGGTTCTCAAACATCTCAGACCAACAGAAAGGGGAGATACCTACAGCTCCTGCCCATAGGGTGGCCAGGTTAGAATCAAGTTTACTTTTCTAAATATGTGCATGCTAGCTTTGGATGACTCAGCAGTTGTATCCCTTCCTGTGGAGGTTAAATTGTATGTAAAGGATGTTAGGCCGATAAGTTATGAAATTATTTTTTATAAGTTATAGATTTAATATAGTATATAACAGGAAAAACTATTTATTGCCCTTTAAAAGAAAAAGACATTAGAAAGCACCTCCATCTTCTGAGGGACTGGATATCCTTACCTTAAACCAGCCAGGGATGGGTGGGAAATGTCCTTGTGCCAGCTAGACCCAAGTAAATAGGGAGCATGTATCTCTGCATCTGAGAGGCCAAGTGAGCAGGTGTTTGGGTAAAAGTACATCAATGAGGATGGACAAACACCACCAAGCTAGCTGAGTGTGAGCTGTACTGTAGCTGGAACAGAGCAGTCTTTGGCAAAAGATTTTTACCAAATTGATCATATTAAGCAGACAAAAATCATTAGACATTTTATTAAATTATATTTAATAGAAAATATCTTGATTATTCTGTTTCATTTGTGTGGCATAGTGTTTTTCTTCTTCGTTTTGGAGCAGTACATTGGAAGGTAGGACTCAGGGAATGTGTTGTGTTTGAGAGAAGAACCTGGAAGCTGACTATTTCAGGAATGCTCCCAGCCGGGGGTTTTTAGAAGGCTGTTGGTGTTTTTTACTGAGTTGTTCCCCTCAGCTCACCAGGGTGAGAAGTTGACAGGTACTGCAAAAACACAGGGAGAGAAAGGAGCCTACCATAGAATAAAATTATAAGAAAATCGAAATTCACCACATTAGTATTCAAACCACATATTTTGTGCTCATGAAAGCTTAATGCAGGCAAAAATCTTACTTAAGCAAAATATTTGCCTTGAAAGCAAAGTATGAACAACCCAAATGAAGTAATTCCCTATACTTATTTTTTTCTTTATTGTAGACAATTGAACACATTTTACTGAATATCTTCTCTACGCTTGCAGCGGAGACAGACATAAATTTAAATAGGATGCAGGTCCTGCCTTCCGGGAGCTTACACTAAAGAGGATATTAACTGCTATTTGATAGTTAAGCATCTATTGCTTTAAACCAAAATTGGTTTTCAGAATAACAATGAAACTACCAGTTTTCTACTATGTGATGAACATGACAAAAGACGATATTTCTAATGTTAATAATTTCTCCTACCCAAAGAACTCAGGGGATGTTAATAGCACAATGGCATCTAAAACCAAAAACCATATAGTTTATTCTTTTATTCATGAGAGAAGACTGAAAATTTACCTGAGAATATGCATGTTCCCTCTTGCCAGGCATTCTTTTATTATTATGATCTTCTAATTTCAACAGGATACTTCTTGTCTCTGTGATTTAAGCCAAAAGTTATTTCTTAAATCTCATCCTCAAGGCTTATCTTTCGTTTACTTCGTGAACCTGGTTATGTGGCCTATCGTGCAACCCTATTATTCACTCTGTAACTTAGCATATCATTTTACTCTTGAGCTTATCAATCTTATATGTTTGCTATAGAGCAAATTTATCTTTTTCTTCAGTATAAAGTCTTTTTAGAATGAACTGGTACCTTGTGTTCCAGTTAAATGAGACTCTTCCTCTTGCCTTGTGCTTTCTTATCACCATGTTTTTTTTCTCTTCTCTTCCCTCGTCTCTCTCCATCTCACTTACTTAAATCCTTCCCACCTTTTATGTAGAACCCAAATGCTCCATTTCCTGGTTACCTCCATTAAGTTTCCTCTGATCTCCCAACCAAAAGCCAACTTTTTGTTGTGAATAAGCATTGTGTTAATCATCAGTGCTGTCACTGATTTGGTTCTCTCTCTCATTTGGGGCATGTTGTAAGACTCTTCCTGGCCCTGCGCTTAGGCATGGTCATGGCACATTTTGAGCCAACACAATCTGAATGGAAGTGCTATGTGTCACCTTCATGTGGAAGCTTTAAGAATTACTATGGGCTTTGCCATCTTCTCCTTTCTCTCTTCATGGTGACTAGTGCTATTCCAGATTGTGATTGTTCTATCAGCCTGGATGATATAGCCTGGATAATGAATGATGATGATGTGGAACTGAGCCTTCAGTCAGTCCGGAATAGGCATGTAATATGAGCAAGAAATAAACGTTTGTTGTTTAAGACATTGAAATTGTGTGGTTATTTGTTATTGCAGGAAAATCTAGTTTATTCTGACTGATAATGCTGATGAATTTTTATCTAATTTGTTTCAAAAATGTGTATTCTTTTCAGTCCAGTTGAGTCTTTAAATGACTGCAGCCTCAGCCTATAGCTGATGACACTACAAGAGAGACTCCAAGGAAGAACCAACAAGAAAAGCAGTTTTTGGTTATCTATTTTCTTAGTGGCTATGGACATTCTTTTCCAAGGAATCATTTGTATGTAAGGAGGGTGTGCAGGTTAAAAATGAATAAGATAGTCCTTCCTTGGCTGACCCCGTAAAGGCTGGTGTACCCAAGGTTCTGCCTTTGGCCCTCTCCTTTTCTCTGCACATTCTCTCCCCGAAAACATCATATTCCACCATGATTTCAACCACAAACTTTATATCCATGACTCCCATATCTGTATTTCTAGCCCTAGGAAGATGTGCCTAACTGAATCCTTCCTCATTTTCTGACCTGCGATATCATGAGCAAAATATAATGTTTATTTTAAGCTACTAAGTTTTGAGTAATTTGCTGTGCAGCAATAGTAACCACGTCGCTGAATTACCTTCATTACTCTTCTTGCTCCTTCCCTCACTAATACTGGGAGCGGCAGGCTCCCTTGTCCTTATCCCACAGCCTCTTACTCAGGACACCATTCTGACCTTAACCAGAGTCCCCAAACTTGCTGAGATCCTGATCCAGAATAGTCTGAGTGGCATCTCTAATGTAGAAGAATGCAACCAGTCCTTTGTGTTCTCAAGCTGTTCATAGTGGTGATATGTAATTTTGCTTTCTCTTTCAGGGTAATAGTATGAAAGGAGGAAAGGTGTTGGCATAGGGAAGATTCTATATATTCTTCATCTGATTTTCCCTTGATTCTGATGATTAAAAAAGATTTTAAAAATATTTTTTGGTTTTCAATTATAGTTGGCATACAATATTATATTAGTTTCAGGTGTACAACACAGTGATTACACATTTATATTATTTATGAAGTGATTCCCCTTGACTAGTTTAGTACCCATCTGACACCATATATAGTTATAGTGTTATAGACTATATTCCTTAAGCTATACTTTACATCCCCATTACTATTTTGTAACTACCAATTTTTGCTTCTTTATCCCTTCCTCTTGTTTAGCCATCCTCCTCAACACACTCCCATCTGGCAATCTCTGATGGCTAAAAACTTTTAAAAATTTCCTTAGACTCTATGTACTGGCTTCAGATTAGGAACATGGCAACATGCCATTGCTCCAGATAGATTAACTTGATTTGGCAAAGTATCAATGCTGGTGCTTAGTGGGAAATGATGCTGTAAGGATAGGCTGTGGCCAGGATATGAAAGACCTTGAAGTCCAGGGTAAAACATTTAATCTTCATTTTACTGGTTGTTGGGAGACATCAACATTTTTTAAACATAGGAAGACATGATTATAGGAAAGCGGAACGGGAGTCAGTGTGCAGGGTGGAGTGGGTTCTAAGGGTACCAGGACTGGGGTCAGGAAACTATTGCAGTAGTTCAGCTATTAAAAGAAAAGTGAAGGGAGTCTGGAGTAAGACCTGACAACAGGTTGGAGAAGAAGATGCAGATGTGAGAGACATTAAGAAGAACTCACAGGACTTGATGGCCACCTACATTAACATATGGGAAAGACAGTGGTAGAGAAGGGATCCAGCATTAAGCCTCATCTTACACACACACACACACACACACACACAGACACACACACACGCACAGATGGCCACCTACATTAACATATGGGAAAGAGAGAGTGGGAGAAGAGAGCCCGCATTAAGCCTCATCTTACACACACACACACACACACACACACAGACACACACACACGCACAGACACACAGACACACAGACATACACACAGACACACACATGTGTATATATGTCTATATGCACACACATGCTTATTCTTGCAATTAAGTATTTGTACAGTATGTACTATGTGCTGAGGGCTTTACATAGATATTTTTATTCTCACAATAATCTTGGAGGCAGGTACTCTCAATATTTCCATTTTACAGAAGAAGTTATTGAGGCACAAAAGTTAATGCCCAAGGTTACACAGTTAGTAAGTGGTAGAACAAGGATTTGAACCAGTCAATTCACCTTCAAAGCTGATGCTCTTCACCATTACTCTTTATCCCCTCTATTTATTTGCAGGACTCACAGCCTTCTTTCTTTTAGTCTGATCACACATTGAGGGCTTAATAAAACAGTATTTGATGCCGAACCTCATTTTTCAATCACTAATAAATGACCATCCTTCCCTGACTGAGGAAATAAATCAATTATATTCTGGGTCTCTGGGAGCATTTTCTGAAATAGGGTCTGTGTGGGTCAGCCAAGAACATATTAAGTGGTATAACAATATCATTACTGACTCTTTCACCACTCTGATTCAGTATTGCTAGATATTTGCAACAATAATCGCTTTATAAATCCATATGTGAAATTTGATTTAAAAAAGGAGAGAGAGAGAACCTCAAAAAATGTGATTTCCATAGAGTTTCCATAGTGCAAACATACATTTCAAGGTGACCTACCCAAATAATTGAAATATCATTCATGGAAAAGATGATCAAAAGTACAACTACAAACAGAAACAACCTAAAAACTACATTGTTAAATATGATGAAATACATTTCTATTGTTCCCTGAAATTTGTGAGATGTAATCCAATAAATGAAAGCACTTTAATCATTAAAATATATAGTTTTTGAGGTGAAAACAGGGAAGAAGTGAAAATGATTATAACTACATATGCATGGTGCCTTTGCCATAAGGACCTTTACACACTTCAGGAATGACTTATCAAATGACTTATGTATTAATCCTTTTGAAGTCCTCGGAGAATATGCGAGAATTAAATAGTGTTTATCAATAAGTTTTGTTCTCTTATAAAAAGAAACTCAACCTTGGCAACCAAAAGATGATAGAAATTGCTGTGACAATCTGTAAGCTCACTGACTGTGGACACAGCTAGAACATCTAGACTGAACCTGCCAGTTTCAGATACACATTTGCATGAAACTGGGCAGAGAGGGGGAGTCCCCTCCCTGCTTACCTCCCTCCCTCCCTCTTTGGACATTTTCTGAAATGGCTCAAATTCTGACTAAGCAGTGGCAGGAAATCTAGTTCTTGCTTTTTCTCCTTTTTCTTCCTTTATACTTAATATGAAAACGTAATTTCATCATAGTGGTTCCTGATTTACATTTCTGCTCCATTGGTGGATTTCTCCCTTGGCGTTCAGCAACATCTCACTCTTAATGACTATTTATAGCCTCCCAGGGTTTCTATGGCCCTAAGTATTACCATTGAATTTATCAGAGTTCTTGCCTATCCTGATTGTCTAGGCACACCTGCTGTGGGATTTATAGCCTTGAAAATAAGTACCAAACACCTAGTGGCTTCTAAACTTTTTTTTAAAAAATGAGTCTTTCGAGATAAGTTGTTTCCCACCCTTCCTCCTTAGGAGGTCCACAGGAGCTGTTTCTACATGATGTTGAATCATCCAGATGAAAAGTGAAAATTCTGTCAAATCTCCTGCTCTCAGCTATAGTTTAATATGAGAGGCATTTGTGTGGTTGTTGCGATTAAAACAAATTTGGGAGGAGGAGAAGGAGCTAGATCTCTGCATCCTGGGCCCTCACGTCTCTCATTTTGAATTACTGGAACCCTTTATCTCACCACTATCACCTTTTGACCTAAAGAGGTGCTGTCTGCTTTTGAGCCCGAATTCTGGGTACCAATGTCTTCTGTCCCTAAATGTGCCCCTCCTGGTCAGGTACTTGGTCTGCCACACACCCTTTGCACAAAGGTTGAATATTTGTTACATGAATTTACTCCTCTTCCATTCACAAAGTGTGAGGATCATCTCAGCTAAAGAACATATGATGTATGTGTTCTGCTGCATCTGTCAGTCCAGAGCAGGGTAAACATGAAGAATGAGAGACTTATGATGAGAGAAGATGATAAAATGTAAAATCTAGGATTGCTCTATTTCTGATGTGAAGAAGTGCCCCCATTGAATGCATAAAACTCCCAGACCAAGCCGGTGAGTGGGACTAATGTGGCAACTTAATGGTTTAAGAGCCACCAATGAGACCAGCTCTGCTTTTCACATAGCCCCTAGTACCAATAACTCTGGGCATGGTCAAGTGGTGTGGCTAGAATGGTTTGAGAACTCACTTCCATGCATTGTCTGTGTCCCCTTTCAAAGAAGCCACAAGCCTGCAGTCATATTCCTAGAACTGGGGGGAAGGTTCTATGATTATTCCTATGGAGCTTGTGTAAGGGGCTTCTTCATTATAAGCTGAGGTGTCAAGAATGCTTGATTTGATAGCCTCCTGCCTTTGGAAGGGGGCCCCTACAGCAGCATGACTGTTGGATTCTGAAGACCTCCTCCTTCTATAATTCTGACCCAGTGGGGTCACCCCTGTTTCATTCAAGTAGCCTATTACCTCGTTTATCCCATCTGTTTTGTCTTAAGTAAATCCTGAGGTCATTTTTGTCTCCATTGGCTTCCCAGTCCAATAACCACTGTCATATTTCTCTGGGCAGTTTCTTGCCATCTCAGGTATAGGCTTAGTCCTTAAGTTTCAGGTCACTGCATTGCCCACTGGCAGTACAGTCTGGTTCCTGGCACCTGGGTAAGAAGAATACTTGTCAATGGCTCATGGCTCAACAGTAGCAATGCCCCAACTCCACAGTCTGGGATTTCCTTGTTTCTGGTATCTAGGGAAACTTTGTTCCACCTACTGTCTATCCTTTTCCTTGCCCAGTGCAGGCTCTGCAATCTCCCTTAATGTTTTCTATGAGTTCTGCTTTGCTTTCTGTATTGTACCGATTTGAGCTTTTCTGTAATACTTAGTGTAAGCTTACCTGACTCTTGCTACCCCAGCTAATTCTTTTCATCATCCATAAGCCATCCTGGCTCATTGCACTGATCCTATGTTCTGTATATAAACCTCCTTGTCCTATTTTGGGACTCTATGCTCTTTATTGTGTGCTCTGCCCACATCCAGCAACCTCCATATTGTCTGTATCATTTGTTAACCATCATCAACAAAGGCACTTACCTGTACATGGAAACAAAGATAATTATGTGTGGAGAATGACAGTTTCTTCATAAGTCTTGTAAAATATATTAGCACCAACACAGGCCTAAGCAACTACTGAAGACCGTCAGACCAGTGGAAGACATCTGGCATGTGGGCTGTTGAGTGTTTTTATTTTTGGTATTTTAACGGTGCACGTAGTGTTGTAAAGTCATAGACAAAGTTATTAAAAGCCCGTCCAAAGCTGCCTGCCTTGTTTGCTTTTGCCTTGTGGGCCAGACTGTGACAGCCAAATGACACCAAGAAGAAGAAAATGCCATGCTTTAGACTCATTACAAAGTCATTTACAGTGATGAGTGATTTCACTTCTTATTTTTGTTGTAATTACAGTAATGTCTTCAAAATGCTTGATTCCTGTGGTTATTTTCTTGGATTGCAAATCCCTCCACCCTGGCTTTGTCTTCTGTGTCTTTCATACTTTTCCTGAGAGACCTGAGACCTAGGAGATAAATAGTCATCACATGCTTCCCACTCATCTGGAAAGAGTTTGCGAGAACTGACATGGAGGGCTCTTGGCAAACCAGTTGCTCTCTTCACCATTTCCTCTGCCATTTCAGCCAGAGTAGAGGGCTGGCAGTTGTCCCAATCAATGCCCATGAAGATGCCGACATGTGGTCATACAGTTGGTCTCTCCAGGACATGGCAGCCATACTCTTTTTATGGTCCCTGGTGTACATAGAGCTTTCTCCCTCTCTTATCTTCTGCTGTTTTCTTTTCCCCTCAGAGCCACTAGGGTGGATGGAACTGAGGAAGCTTGTATTGTGAGAGAAGTGGTATAGCTGTCTGCTTTATCTCGAAACAAGTAAAATACATACAGGGAAGAGAGAGGGAGTTTGGGGTATTGTAAGAAAAAAAATCTAAAACTTTAACAAGATACTACAAGAGAATATGCACACACACTTCTGTTCTCTCTGCCTGGAATGAGTTTCCCCGACCCTCCAGCTCTCAGTTCAATGTCACTTTCTCAAGGAAGCTTCCCCCAACCAGACCAGTTCCCCTGACTTCAGGCACCCATGGCACCACATACCTCTCCTTGGAAGCTATCCACAGTTATAATTTTACATTTGTTTGTTTATTTGCTTAATGCTTCTTTTATTCCTCTGTAGACTGTAAACTTTATGAGGCCAGGAATAAAGTCTGTGATTCAAACTACCATGGAAGCCCCAGACCCTAGCACAGTGTCTGGCACATGGTGCTATTCAGTGTATTTTTATTTCCAGATTTAATGCCATAAGTTGGGTGTATCTAACTCCCCACAACTGGACTAGAAACCCTTCTGCTGCACCTTTTCTGAGAATGTTAGAGTTAAACTAAATGTGCAGTCTGTGTAGTAAGGTCTGGCTTCAGATAAGATGAACAGACCTTAGATTTGGAGATCTTGCTGTGGAGCTGTTCAGTCCACATGTGACTAAATTGACTAGTTTGTGAAACTGCTAATTAGGATGATATGATTGATTATATGGGCGAGTTGATTAAATGACCATTTTGGCTTCAGATAACTGTAGTAAACCTTAACCACTTCCATGTACCAACTAATATACTGTCCAACATTTAAACTTCTGACTTCTAGGTTTTTTTTTTGTTTTTTTTTTTTAACAAAGTAGCGGAAGTCCTTGCTGTGTGAAGAATGCTTTGGGCCCCCTGGGATATTTCAACAGAATGATTAGGCTATTTGGAATTAATCTCTCACACCTCACCTCTATTTTGTTTTGTAAAGTTAGGCAGGTGGGAATATTGGGGTATTTTTTGATCTGTATTGAAGACAGGTAACATGACACTTTGAACTTTCTGCTCTCCCCAGAAGCTAATTCTTTCTGCTGTTTCTCCCTTTCACTAAATCTTTCTGCCTAACACCTCATACTACCCTTTTGCAATGCCCGATGCCTATTATGTCCTTGAAAGCATTCTTTGATCTTCCTTCTTTTTTGTCAGCGTTTCATTTTGGTAGAGTTGCTCAATGAATTACTGCATAAATGCTCTTATCAGAATCTGAAATTACATCCCTGGAGATCTTTGCAGTTTTCTGGTTTCAATGAATATTCAAGTACTTGTCCAAGACGTCTCTTTCCCACTACTGAGTACTTTACATTTTTACCATGTGTAACTCAATTCCAATTATGCACACACACCAACACACGCACAGTATATTATTAGTGAGAAGGGCACTATTCAGCTCTTAGCTATTGGCTTCATTCACTCACTGACAGGGTGTTAATTCATATATTCATATTCCGATATAATGGATGAAAGATTTCAAAAGATGATTATAACACCATATTCATTCATAGATATTTATTGAACATTCCTTACGTATCAGGTACTTGTTAGCCACTGGAGATAAAATGTTGGTCACACATGATAAACGCCCACACTAATCTTATAGTACAGCAGGAGATTATTTAATCCAGTAATTACATTAGTAAATGTAAAGTTGTACCAATGATACAAGCTAGAAAATAGAGGTAGGTGTGATGCCTTGAAAGCCTAAAAGAGTGTCTGATCTAGCAAAGGATGTAAAAAGGTTTCTCTACAGGAGTGATGGTTGAGGTACTATCTGAAAGAAGAGTAGTTACTAAATAGGTAGAGAAGGCGGGGAGGATATTGTAAGAGGCAAAGAGCATGTGCGAAGACCTGGGGTTCGGAAGAAGTGTGGCACATTCAAAACCTGTAGAAATAAATTTAAAAAGAGAAAAAGTGTTTGAATGTGTGGGAAAGCCATCAGGGAAGCCAGGATTTGCAATACCGAGGTACAGGAGAGAAAGAAAGCATACTTAGATGAGCCTCACTCTTTTAAAAAAAAATTTTTATTATTAGTTTAAAGTATACAGTATATTGGTTAGACATTTATACAGTTTATGAAATGACCCCCCTGATTGCTCTCTCTCTCTCCTTTGGTTCCCCAGCTAGCCATTATGTTAATGTTGACTGCATTCCCTATGCTGTGCTCCCCATTCCTGTGACCATCTGTCAACTACTAAAAGCCTCACTCTTGCATCTATTTTTATCTTCAGTCATTTGTTGATCCAAGAAATGGAGAAAAGAAACTAGGCATAAAGTGGTGGCCTGAAGCTTTCTGCAGTTTCACTGGACTGAAAAGATAAAAGTTGGAGTTTAGAGTTGCCAAGGTAGTCAAGACTTGAGGGGCTAGGAGAGAAGGCAAGTACAGAGAAATGATCCAGAAATTCTCTATGCAGTTTCTCCTTGAGAATTGTAAGTTGTGAAGATATAAGGAGAGGTACCAAGACAGTAGACAAAAAGTAGCACCTGGGAAGATAAAGAGCTGAGCAGAGATATAGGCAGTCTCCCGGGTCTGCAAAAAAAGAGGGTATGGTTCAGAGCCCACCAAAATGGAGGGGCAATGATAAACAATCTTAAATTTTCAGTTGAGATCACAGCAGAGCTATACCATAAGAGTAAATATACTCTAAGAGCAAAACATATCTGTTCTAAAAAAGCTTGAAACTCCACTTGACTGGATCAAGGTGGTCTGTTCATACTTTGCCAGCCAGAAGTAAAACTCTTCTGGGGGAAAAAAAAAAAGATATCAAATAGAACTTCTATGATTTAAAAAAAACATATTGTCCAGGATTCAATAAAAAGTTACTAGGCATGCCAAAGAACTAGACAAAATATTCAAAAACAAAGAGAAAAAGCAATAAAAAGGGACCTATAGGTGATCCAGATATTAGGATTATCAGGTAGGACCTTAAAAATAGCTGTGGTTAATATGTTCAAGAACATATAGATAGAGAATTTCACAAAAGAACTAGAATACATTTAAAAAATCAAATGGAACTCAGTGTTAGTTCAGATCCTCCTGGAAGAGGACACTGAGATAGTTTTAGATGTACAAGAGATCTATTGGGAGAAACACTTGTGCAGGACAGAGGAGGGAGCAGGCGAAGGTGGAAAGAGGCTTCAAATCACAATGCAGGTCTGATTCCTATGAAAGGAAAGGAGAGGGTTGATATAGATAAAGTCTCAGAATTCAGAACAGTTCTAAGAAAGATCCAGCTAGACTGTTGAGGAGTCCTTAAGTCAAAGTTGCTCTTTAAAAGAGTCCTGGGTTTTGCTGGAATAAGCCTGCTTTAGTGCCCCACTGTGCTTAGTCATTGGCTGAGAGTTGCCTACAGGAAGTGTTGCCTCTGGGTAAACATAATGGTAGATCCACAGGGGCAGCAGTTGGGGTGATCAGTCCATGATGAGCCTCACAAAAGGATATATGACTGGTGTATTTTCATTGCCACTGCATTCTGGCCTTTGTGCCATGCACCTCTACTTCTCTGTGCAGGTTCAGGGAACAAACTTCTTTCCCCTCTTTTTCCTGAGGGGAAAATTATTGATAGGAATAGTGGGATAAAATATAGACCTTGTTGCTACAGTTTGTTTTGGGATATAATTGGTACTTACCCTAACCCTTCTACACTATCCATTCTAAGTTACCTTTACCTTAGGCTATCATCTTGGTAAGTCCTAGTGGCAATGTAGTCTCCATCTCACTAAGGCCATTTCATTTGTATGCCCATCAAAACAGTTTTGGCTAATGATGAAGGCTCAGTAGGGTCATTTTGTCTGCTTAGTTGTTCAGTGCCTCTTGTGTGGTACATACTTCCTGATAGCCATTAATGTGTGATAGAAAACGTCTCACATTTCAGGCCCATACGCCTATGTCTATCCATATGCCTCTGCTCCAGACCTTTTTATCTTTAAACTTTCAGTTGTTTCGTTCCAGCATCCTTACTGGGCATCTAGGCCACTAGTCACTACCCGGAAATCTATATATAGTCTCACCTGTGGCTACTTCTCCATAGTATAAGTATATTATATACTTAAAAGTCATTAACAGAGTAGATCTTTAATGTTCTCACCACACACAGAAAAGATGATAATTATGTGAGATGATGGATCTGTTAACTAACCTTATTGTGGTAATTATTTCACAATATATACATGTGTCAAATCATCATGTTGTATACCTTAAAATTACATAATGTCATGTATCGCAGTAAAGCTGGAAAAAATAAAAAAGAAAAAAAGAATAAAAAGACTATATCATGCAAAGTTAAACCAAAAGAAAGCTGCTATAGCTTTACTAATATCAGAAATGGAATTTGACCTATCTCATGCTAAATTCAACACTCAGAGAAAATTAAGTTTTCTGATGCCAAACTGCAAAAATAAGTAAATGTGTGTTTCAAAAAAAAAATAACTTGAAAATTATTTTGATGGATTGTCTAAATAAAAGGTCATGATCTGAGGCATATTAACTACTTGAAATGCACTTTGAGTAAATATTGATAATATTAATAACATTTAACTTTGAACAGAATGTTTTCAGGTTTAATGATTTGTTTAAGTGTGAAAATAAAGGTAAAATTATAAGGCACTTTTTAAATTTTAATGATAATGCTATGTATAGTGAAGCTTTGCATTAGTTTGGAAAGCCACAAAAAGCTTTGGAAAGTTCTGGATGAGCTAGAATTAGAGCATTTAATACTAGAACAATAGTCCACTTAATTAGATAGGAAATAGGAATTGCTTCAAGTTTTCCTGTATATTAATAAACCATTATCAAACTAACAAGGTGCAACTTACCTTATGGGATATTAAACAATCAGAGCTAGTATTTCAGAATTAGTTTCAAAAGTGAAAGAAGACTAATGAAAACGACAAAGGAGGTCAGGTCAGTGTTAGCTTGAGATGACCCTCAACTTGAAGGTGTATAGCCAGGCACGAGGATACTTTTATTAATCTTGTGCGAAGGCTTTTTTTCTGTCATAAAATAGTCTTCATTTGAGTAAAATGGGCAAGAGGCACAAACTCTATGTCTGGTCTTCATTTGCAAAGAGAAACACAAATAAGTCAGAAATGGAGCTTCATCATCAATGCTATAGAATATTAATTAGACAAGACCACGTGTACTATAAACTGGCTAAGAGTATGGGCTCTGATGTCACATGGCCTGGCTTCAAATCCCTGTTCTGCTACTTGCTGAGTGGCTGGGATAAGTTACTTAACCTCTAACTTCATTTCTTCACCATAAAACATTGGTGATAAGAGTAACCAATAAAACTTTCCCTGATCAAGTCCTAGGATGAGATTTTTAAAGCACAATGCCTGGCATTTAGTAAGCGTTGGTTCATTGTTATTATAAGTACCTGGAACATGGTAGACCATTAAATATACATCTACATAACACAAATACATATATATCTCAATATATTAATCAATATTTTAAGATTATGATTCATATATATTAATTGTATATAATGTATTAATATGTTATGTATTAACATGTTAAATCATATACCATATCTAATATTTGATATATAATATATTTTATATATTAGATTAATTTATATCCAGATGCTTTTAACTCACAGCAAAAATATAAAGTCAAAGGATATTCACACACCTGACAGCCTCTGCTTTCCAAACTTTGCATGCCCAATGTGAGGAAAGATTTATTCAAATAGTTTCTTATACTATTTACTGTAAATTCCTAGAAATCTCTACTAAGAAACACTCAATTTTCCTAGGAAACTCAAGAATGTACAAATGTTACCTTTCTTTGTAACTATTCACATTGGTTAAAGCTTCTTTATGTTGAGAAAAGAAAACTAAGCAAATTTAGCTCATATCAAAGTGTTTACCCTCACAAAAATCTCTGGATAGTTCAAGAGAAAAAAGAGGTGGTCTCAAGTGTACATAACAAGAATTACATAGGTAACTGCTTCAATTTTTCTATCAAATGTTTACTGAAGGCACTTTCTAAAGCCTGCCATTATTCCTTAATAGATGGCCGTTTGAATAGTGCTTTTGCTATAGAGATTCTCCTGCAATGAAGTTTTTAACTGTAATATGGCCACACTCCCCAGTTAATAAGACAATAGCACATTTTATTAAGCTATTCTTTGAATGTTCCCTTGGAGAATCTTCTTATTCAATTTGATCTCCAACTCTTGGTGCTGCAGTAGTGCTAAGAAAAAAGGTTATCCAATTCTATGGGTAATTGAGATTTTATTTAAAAATTTAAATAAGTAATGCATCTTTTGTAGCATACGCATATAAAAAAGAGGAATTTTTCTGGCATAAAATGAAAGTGGTCTTATAGAGACAGAGATAGATTCATATATCTCTAGTTCATACTTTACGAATGCTTGGCACACAATAAGCATGAAAGTGAGCCAGAGCCCTGGGATTAGAATTTTCAAAAACATCCGTCTCACAAACTTTTAAATTCTCACTCTTCAGAGTCTAGCCCAGTGACTGGCTAATTTATCTGAGAAATCAATTCAAATATGCTAATGATTGACAGTTCATTTTTTTTCTTTCTTAAATGATATTTGTATTGCCGAAGGCCTTTAGTCATAGTGTAGGAGGTAGGATAGGAGGGTGCTGAAAAGCCCAAGCTCTAGAGTTAATTTAGATGTTTACCCCAGCTGTAAACTTGAGTAAGTTGCTTGGTCTCAGGTCTCCAACTATAAAATAGGGTAGTAAAGTCACCAACAATTGAGATAACCCATATAGCTATATTATCATGACCAGTGGAAAATGTATGAATTGCAGAGATTCAGAAATACAGAAATTTGGAGATATTTTAGGCAATGGAACATTTTTAAACACCACAAATTATGTCTCCTAAGAAGTTATCTGGGTAGCCATGGTTAATGCTAGCCTCAAAAATACTATAATATATGGTTTCCCACCTGGTTCCCTGTTATGATTACATCGGAGATGAAAAAGTCTAACATTCATTCACTAATATTTATTTAGCATTTACTGTGTGTCAAGCATTTTGTAAGGTACTAACTAGAAATATCAAAATGAATAAGTCAGGAACAGATAATTTGCAATTCAGTGTGATTAACGCTTTGGGATCATACTTCCTCCCTTCCTGCCTAACAAGCTTTATTCACTTTATTACAATTTACTTGCTCTAATGTAGACTTTTTTTTTTTTTTTTCCTGTAGTTCCTTTAGGGCTGACTTTACCTTTTTGAAAAAAAATCTAGATGCATTTTTTTTCATCTTCCCAAAGTGGCAAAGCTTTTTCTCATCTATTCCCAGGTTGCTCCTGCGGTATGACCTTTTACTGCCTGGCAGAGACCCCAATGAGGGCTGAATTGGCCATGTCTCATTCCGATGAATAATGGGCTTCATCATCCCTCAGTGCCCTTCAGATTTACTCACAGGTCCCTCAGGATGTTGCCAGCAAATAAATCCCCTGACCTACTGCAGAATCCTTTTTCCCCACAGAGTCCCTTGAGCTCTTTGCTGACTCCTTAGCTGGGCTGCCTCAGCCTCAGTCAATGTGGATTTCAAACCCAAAATATCCTCAGTCTGCTTGCACCAGCCAGATTTCTTGGTGTTTTGGTCTATTGAAGGCAGAGCCATTACCCCTTGAGTCTCTCCTTTTAACATGCATTCTCAGTCTGTCATGTATTTGCTTATTAACCTGTAAGGACAGGTTCAATCCCCACATGGGCTCTCTGCTCACTTTAACCTATGCCCAGGGGAGTCAACTATATCTCTGAGTGATAGACTGAGCATCCTTGGCCCCTCTGAACACATAGCTGGTCCGATTTGACCCAGGGCTGCTGTTCTGCTTCCAGACATAGCCTTGTGTTGACGTGAAATGGGAGAAAAACTGAATAAATAATGGCAGCAGGGCTGATGAGTGGTTTTGTCCTTGATTCTGATGGTCTCAGTAGCTCTGTGAAGATCTCTTGGTGCCAAACTCTGCCACTGCTACTGTCAGGCCCTTTGCAACTAAGTATTTTGTCCCATTACTTTGGAAGAATACTTTTGCATTCAGAGCAGAAATCTACTGAATAAACCAGAGGTACCCAAAAGAAATCACATCAGGTTGCTCATTAGGTTTGTTAGTTGTTCTGTGGTCTATCATCCCATCCTCCACTTCTAGATGATCTGAGAGTGATTTTTGGCTTTCAGTGCAGTAAGATCAAAGAAACACGCATCAAATGTTGCTTCTAATTGCTTTATACAGTTCAAGCTTCTGAAATGCCCCAGTGTTTCAATTTAACATTTACTGTTGTGTGCCTTGTGTAAATAGATGCATTTGAAATTTAAGCCTGTTATAATGGGGTTGGGGGAAGATGTCTACCAAAATTTTAGGTGGCCAAATGCCAGCTCCATATTTTACACTCATCCTCCTGGGTAACCTCAGGGCACCAGCCTCCATTCATTTCCTTCTGCTCCAAACCCAGAAGCCCATGTTAGCAGTGACTACAGACTGGATATTATCTAAACTCTCGGTGAATCACAGCTGACAGTGCTGCTATTTCTAAGCCACCGAATCACTCTTTGAACAAAACGCAAGTGCTGTGTCTTTTCAACCTGTTCTTCAACAGCGGAAGCAGCAGGATTCCAGCACTGTATAATAACTGTCAGAAACAATTTCTGCTCTGTAAGTGAGGTGAAGCAAAATGTCAAAATATTTGAATACATTTCATTGAGGATATCTTCTTTTAAATTAGTGAAGGTTAGAGAAGAAGAATCCCATTCTCTCGCATAATAAATATGCATGGAACTGAGGAGCCACGTGCATTCTAATAAAGCTGAGTCCTGGCTTGTTAATGCATTATAGGTCCACAACAATAAAACACAATAATTACTAGTTAAAAGGATGCCAGTGTTGGCCTTTTACCAACATATAATTCATAATAAATTTAGTAAGGCTGAAGTTGGCCTGTTAATTAACCTATTTTCTGCAATGACTGGGATGAAGGAAGCGATCGTGTAATCCCACAAGGCACCCTCCCAAATGTGAACATCTCACTGTTGGTTGGACTTTGCATTTTGGACTCTCGAGCCTCACCACAGGGTCCTTGTTTGTGTTAATATAGGTGAGAGAGTTTGGGGAGAAATGGTAAGGGAATATCTTACTCTGCGATTACCATATTTAAAAAGAGAAATTTCAAGATGTTGTACACACTGGTTGGTGGATTTAGAAGATTTTTTTAAGCCAACTGTCAAGGAAAGAGTTGAGGAGAGGGGCTAAGAATCCTAGGGGACCAGATCAGGATGATGCAATGAGGACATATTTTTCCTTTTCTGCTGAAAACCCATTAAAATGACAGAAAATATATAAACATGTCACAGTGCTGGTAAACAGTAAAATGTATCGTTTTTCTACCAGAAATTAGGAAATTTCTGAACTAAAGATATAAGGAATAGGACTGGCCAGAGCAGAGGGTGGCACAGCCTGACACAAAGGAAGGAACTACTCTGGAATTATATTTTTCTGAATCTGCTATGACCAGCCAGTACACTAATAGGAAGAGAAGAAAGAAGTCCTGGGAAGTTATCAGGATTTCTCCCTCTCCCTCTCCCTCTCCCTCTCCCTCCCTTCCTCCCTCTCTATAAGACCAAATAACTTCTAAGAGCTTTCGTGCTCTTGTTTCCATAAGACTTATCTGGCTCATTTTTCAGAACTTTGTCTATCTATCCACTTATCGAGTAAGCCTGACTTGAATCTCTAGTCTAGTCTACTCAAGTGCCTGTGCTATGAGCTCCTACAGAGCTCTTTATTTATTTTAGAAAAGCACTTATGACTTTTCTTCTTCTTCTTCTTCTTCTTCTTCTTCTTTCCTTCTTCTTACCTACTTTAGAACATTAGCTTAGCCTTCTCCCTCCTCAATCTCTCACATTGCGCAATAGATGGCAGAGGTGGTTGCCACCAAGCTCAAAGTTAAAAACTGCACTCAAAGGAAAGTGAAGATGCTGCCCAAAGAGTGCTAGAAGTTGAGTGTAGGACTTAAGAGAACACTAGCTCTGCATGACAAATTTGGGTGGAGAGGCAAAGACAATATTGTCTTCAAATGAGTAATACATGTCTTATTTGCCTGTGGAGAGGAGGGGTTTGGAGTATGTGGGAATAAAACAGGCAGGCAAGGAAGAGGCATGATGGAGAAACAGAAGAAACCCACTCCAGTTCTATACATTAATCAACCTCACGCATTATTTATAAAATGAATGTGTAACCAAGCATCATCAGCCATTGGATAAAAACTAACAGTACACAAGAGAAGAACCAAGTGAACTAACAGAATGGTTGGCAAAGAGATAATTCAGAGAATTGAAGAAAACATTAAATAAGTCCTAATTAGTATCTCAATGACATTCAAAGGACTAATGGTCCACAAACTAGAACATACTGTATAAGAAAAGAGCAATTAGAAAATGAAGAATTTTTGGAAATTAAAATTTTGATCATCGGATTTATTGAAATTATCTGTAGAAAATCTGCATTTTAAGGATTTATATTATAAATCAATCCAGTGCCTTAGTGTGTGCTATGAAGGTCACTTCTGGGAGTGATAAGAGAGTATAACAGGTATGATTTGGGCAGTTGCAAATAAGGTCGTATAAAAATAAAATTCTATTTGTTTTGCCAACAGAACCTAAACTATTATCTATGTCCTTTCTTGCTTAGTTTCAGAAAGATGAATCCTGTTATAGCTGGACATTTGAGTATTAAAATTTAGTATCTTTTAGATAGTCAGTCTGGTCCAGAAAATCTTTCCATTCTGGTACAAGTATTGGTACAGTATTATTTTAGTCCCTGTCAAGTTCAGAGCTGAACTTTTGAGTTCCATCTCCCTTAGAGATCCAGTGGGTCTGGGTCCAGTGGGTATGGAGTGGAGGGAGGTGTGACAAGATGGTTTGCTTTCCCATCCTGGCCTGGTTCTGTGCAGTTGCTTCTGCCTGCAGTGGGCGATTGTGATCAGGACTGTGGCTCATGTTGGCTTACTGGGTGGCACATGAGATGTCCTTTAAGGCACCCTGCCCAGCTTCCTAGTGCAGGTAATCTCAGGAAGGCACAGCCACTTCTTTCTGCTTCTCCCACCATAATCTCTGCTGATTGGGTCTTTACTTCCTCACTAGATATTTTTTTGGCTCAGTGCCATACTCTAGCACACGTCTGAGTAGTCATTGCTGAGGCCTTCCAAAGTAGGCCACTATGTCCCTGTTGTCTTTCTCTTACTCTGTCAACAGGAGATGTGTTGCAGGTTTTGCCAGAGAGCAAACACCAAATGAAATGCAGAATTTATTTTCTTTCATCCCCAATTCAGAATTTCTAGAGACGTTTTCTTGGATACTTTCCCCTTCACCCATCACCCCTTCCCCAACTACAAGGCTCCTTTGAAGACGAGACAACACCACTTGTTCTTACTTTCCTCCTCAGATTGTGTTCCACATTTTCTTCTGCTCCTCTCCAGCTCTCTCACACTACCATGACAGCCTGGGTGTTGTACTCAAGAGGGTGCTTCCTTAAGCTTAGAATCTAAAGAATTTTAAGTTTCATGGTTTTTTTTTAAACTGTATATTTCCGTCAGGGTAATCTATGCACTTTCTGTTTAAAAACAAGATAGAGGAAAGTCCTTTGGCAGTCTAGAACAACGGGACAGGACACCTTTAATTAATTATTTATACCATCTCTGCAGAGAAACAGTACTAAAAAGAATTAAGTGAATGATAAATTAGGAAACTGAGAAATATAATGAGCAGCTTGCATTGTTAAATAAAATCCACAGGAATCTGTAGTTTTGCAAGTTCCCTAGGTGATTCCTTGGTCAGCCAGGTTTGGGACGACCCTTCGGTTGACAGTGTTCTCCTTGCCAGCAGAGTAATAAGAGATGGACAATGAGATGTACACTACTGATTCCAGAGCATTTGTGAATACATGGCATTTGGGTGGCTGCTTCTTCAAAGTAAGGGAAGCAGAAAGAAAGAGATGCTCAGAGAAAGCTCAGATAAGAGATAATGAATCTAGCTGTTGTCTGAATTACTTTGCAGTTCTTTTGAAGCCTGGCTGTACTTACTGTAACTGGGCTGTGGAAGATTCTGTAAGATTTTTACGATGAGCCCACTTTCCTCATTTTGCTTTAGTTGTATGGGTATCTGAGCCTTAATCTTTCCAGAGGGGTATAAGTTTGTCCTTGAAAAGGGAGCAAAAAGAATCTTAGATATTATAATAGTTTGTGGCTCTCTAACGCTCAACTCTACTCAACAAAATCTTATTCCTTAATATTTAATTCATCTCATTAGGGAAACTTTTAATTTAATCTACATTTTAATTAATTAGTTAATTTAAATGATTTAGTTTACATTTAATGATTAAAATAATATTTTCTCCTTAGAGGAAAGGTAGAGTAAAAAAGGTTGAATAACATCCAGCATGACCTGACTGGAGCATATACACTTTTCCTCAAATATTTCCTAAAAAGAAAACCAAAACCAAAACACAAAAGAGAAAAGCAAAACAATTTGTTCCCTTAAAATTCCTAAGATTCTATCACAATATCCATAATAGTGAATATTAAATTCTATGAATCTAGTCCATTCTTAAAGCAGCAAGAAGTAATCCACATTCTTATCTTGTCAGGGAAAGAGAATTTAGAATTGTCTTATGTCCACTTAATCAATGAGTCATCTTGCATAGATGCTACCCAAACATTGATCTCCACTTCTCTCTTTTGAACCTAAAATATTAAAAGATCAGCAAGCCAATAAGACAAGAAATAAAATTTGGCTACAAATAGGCCAATTATATAACTGTTTTATAGCTTTTTGTTGTTTGGAAAATATTATTCTTACTTCCAATACTGGTAAAGCTTTGTAAAATGGGCTTAATTTATCCTTGTGTTACCATCATTTTTTTATGTCATTCTTTTCTGAATTCTGAAAAAAATCATTCACAAAAGTTTGGAGGTTCTGTTAATGTGTCGTGTTGCTTTAAGCTAATAAGGTCTTCTGTAAAACCAAACCAAACATACTACCTATGGAAGAAGACGAAAAGTCATAAAGTTGGAAAACTCTCTTCTATACATTATAGTACTACCATAAGAATCATTTGAATTGGAAAATAAACCACATAACGAAAGCCATTTTCCTGCTTTATTTAAAATCTCCACCACTTGAAGGTACATTGGTCCTACTTACTTCTACATAATCTTAATCATTTGATTATTGTACCGTTAAAACTATTACCATCTTACTCATTTCAATAGCTGCAGAACCTCCTCACTGGTATAAAATGAGACTCTACTTGGATCCTCACACATGTGAGGGTGATTTTAATTTTAAAATATATTGTGGCCTCTTGGCTAATTGGTTAAGAGTCTCTTTATCACTCATCTTTTAAAAAATTACCTTGAGTTCTGAAAGTAGTATAAATGATCTTTCAAGTTGCCTTGTTCATACCTCTTGAAATAAACTATAAACATTTACCTAAAAGAAACTTGGAATATAGGATATTTTGAATTTTGTAGGAAACACAGTAGGAGCTCTGATAGTGGGTATATCCAAAATAAGAATTTCTCACCCCATTTATCCAAAATAAGAATATCTGACTAACTTTTCTTTAAGGTTTTCATCATAGGATAAAGTCTGAGTTCTGTGTGTACTCATCTGTGTTAGGTAACATAAATGTCACAGCTATTTATTTATAAATCAATAGGAAATGTTGCCAGCTTAAGAAAAAATAAACAAGCATGATTCAATAACAGAAGAAATAAGAATATAGAATATTTTGGGTCTTTCACTGACATTACAGATCCAAGAATTACAATTATTATTGATCACTTATGCCATAGGTAGGCATCATTTTTGTTCATGATAAGATCCCTTTCTCAATAATAAGACAGGATAAAGATGGAGATCACAGCTCATATCTATCTAACTATAAAGGGTTTCCTTCGGATGTAAGTAACAGAAAAATCCCAAAGTGTGAGGAGTATTTATTGGCCCCTGTAAAGCCCAGGGGTAGAATTGGCTTTCAGGTACAGTATATACAGGTGGAAATTTCTCTCTCACCAGGGCTCTCCTCTCCTCTGTGAGTTGGCCTCTTTTTCAGGTCCTAGTCTGTGGCAACGAGGCTGGGGAAAAGATTCAGAACCACACCTGCCTGGACCTATAATAGCTGTACTCTGTTCTTCCTTGACTTACCTTGACTCCTAGCAATGTGACTTAACAATATGCCTGTTCAAACTTGTGGTACCTTCCAGTCCTGCTTAGCTGGAATCCTAGACTATTTCTTATTGACTAACTTATTTAATTGCTTTCTAGACATCAATGTGATGTTCTTGATGTTTTATTCTTTAAAGATTCATGGTTCTCGATGCTGGCTTCAAAATTGAACACTTAGGAAGCATTTTAAAAATATGGTTTCTCAGGACACACCTCAGAGTAAAATAAGTAAATTAGAACATCAAGAAAGGGGCCCAGGTACTGGTATATGTAAAAGTTCCCCAGTGATTTTAATGTATAGTCTTAGTCATTGGTGGGTGTGCTGGTAAATGCTTAACGGCCAGCTCTCTGAAGTGGAGGAGTGGGGAGGAAGAAGCCCTGATTTGTAGCACTTACTAATTTCCATGGCCAATTCCAGTTAGAAACATGACATCACTGAACATGAAGATGGGAGGAGAAGCTCACAACGGGCTCAGGTGAACGGGCTCAGGTGCCCTGTCTCCAGCACGCAATACATGCTGGTAGAGTTGCAGGTGTGGACAATTAGTAGCTACTTCTCTGTAGCACTTAATACTGTCGACTAATACCTCTTTCCCAAAAAAGCTGTCTTCCCTTGGTTTCTGTGGTGCAGCATTTTGCCATTCCAACTCCTGTCTCCCTGAATGCTCTATCTCCAATACCCTTTTAACACCCCTCTTCTTTTAACTAAACATGTTGGAGCTCTCAATACTTGGTCCTAGACTCTATTCTTTCACTAAGTTCTCTTTACTCTTAAGGTGTCATCCCTGCCCTTGCCACCATTACTAGTCATGTAATTAATGACTCTGAATATTATGCCTTCAGCAGCGACCTTTCTTCTGGGTAGATGACCCCAATATTCAGCTGCCTACTCCTCATCTCCATATCATATATATGTTTCATATACACTTCAAATTCAACATTATAAAAAATGGTTCTTTTGTCATCCCTCTAAACCTCATTGCCCTCTACTCTTCAGTAGCTCAGTGAATGGCACCAGCATTCACACTGTAGGACAAGCCGGAACCCAGGGAATCACTGCGACACCTGCTTACCTTTGTATCAGACAGTTGCTACATCCTGCTGACCTTTACTTCCTTAAATTGCTCTTGAAACCATCCACTTCTCCCCATGATCTGTGCTGAAATAAACCCTAGAGGAGAGAGACATGAACTTTCTAGAGAGATGCATTTGAACTGACATTTTAAGGGCGAGTAGGAAATTGCTGAAGAAGGAGAGGAAGGTATCCTGGGCAAAGAAAACAGCATACTTACCTTAACTACAACAGACTCCTACATGCCATTTTATATCTCGACATGCCTGTCTACTAAGAATCTCAAGTTTAACAAAAGTAAAACAGAAACTTGATTCTGCCCACATCTCTCTCTATTTCTAATTATTCTTTCCTATCTCAGGAAATGGCCCAACTATTCATCCACCAGTTAAATGCGAACACCTAGGAATTATTATTCTTTTTATCCCACATCCAGTTCCTCAGCAAGTTTTATCTCCTCTACCTAAAACTATGTACCGAATCTGTTTACCTCTTCCTACCTCCAGGGCTACTACCCTTGGCCAAACAATCTGCATATGCTGTTTGAATCAGAACAATACCCTCCTAAGCAGCCTCCTTAAAATCCTTTCTCATTATAGCAGTCAGAAGAGTTTTTATTTTTTATTTTTTTAAAAGATCAAATGGTATTTCTCCCTTGCTTAAAGTCTCCCAATTGCTTCCCATCACACTTAGAATAAATTCCATCTCCTAGCCGAGGCCCATAAGTTTCAACGTGACCTGCGTCCTGACCTTTTCTACCACATTCACTTAAGCCTCACTCCAGTCTCCTCCACCAGCAGGGGCTTTCATTCCGCTTTACAAACACATTAAACTCCCTTCCCGCCCAAGCTTTCCCCTCTCTCAAGTCTTAGGAGCCGTCATACTTGCTGATCCTCTCCTGGAATGATCTGACCCCAAATCTTTTATCTCTTTAGGAAGGTATCCCTATCCACATAGACTTAATTGACCACTGGTCCACCCACCCCTCTTAACTGGCCATATCACTTTGTTTCATTTTCTTTATAGCATTTCTTATTATCTGAAAACTTATCCACTTATCTGTTTATTCCCCACCCCTCTACTAGGATATATTCCCACTTATCACCTGTAATAAAAATTTCCATGAGTGTATGGATCTTGTCTGTCTTAATCATCACTATTTTCCTAGCATCTAGAATTGTGCCTAGAATGTAGAAAGTACTTGGTAAATACTTACTGTTGATAATATTTACTCCTGAAAATGTTTTCAAGGACTAGGACAAAAGTAAAGGAACTATTTATATGTGTCTTGTTCAATGCCTTATGTGACCTCAGGCAATCAGTTATATCCCTTCTTTATTTGGTTCTTTACTCTGTAAAATACAAATAATAATATTTCCTATGCATTTGCCAATATGAAGAATTTAAAGATGTCTGAGAATATAAAGTATTTTTGTAGCATAAATATATGGTAAATAAATATGTGGCAGGAACACAACTATTAAAGCATGATTATCTACAGTCCTGTCCCCACCAGCTTCTAAGGAGCCCAAATCTTGGCTTGATCACATAAATCAGAGTAAGAAGGAAATGGAAGAGGAAAGGAGGTTAATGGGATCTATATTACAGAGGGGGAAGAGTATTACTCATTGAAGAGAGAAAAAAGGTCAGAAAAAGAGTGAAAAAAACATATGAACTAGAAAGATTGTTCTTCTGAATTGGAGAGTGGGTTTTGGAGACCTGGGAGTAAGGAAAGAACATTAGGATTAGTTCTGGCACCAAGTAGTTGTACATGGGGAGGTAGGGGTAGGGGCATGGATAT
>NW_006494614.1:2370937-2375186 GCF_000325575.1 Pteropus alecto
GGCATTTCCAACAGATGACAGTAAAGGCTTAATTTGATTTTCAGTTAATTTTTTGCCTGTCAGTTTGTTTTCTTTACTGCAAACTTTACTGCAAAACCCACAGACTTTTCTGGGGCTGGCTGTGGGGAGACAGCAAGCAGGCCTGGCTTTGTGAGAGCTACAAAAGGAAATATGTGTCATCAGCCCGCCCTTGACCACCTTCCCTATTATACTTCCCATAGACCTAAGTGGGAAATTGTGTCTCAAATCAGCAACTTGTATGCTGGAAGAATGGGAAGACAGAGACAAATAACTCAAATAAATGAAGTTCTTCAGTGTCGAAGGCACTGGGCTGAAAATTGGGGGGAAGTTTATTAACTTGCCTAAGATTATACAGCCGGCAGGATTGTACTGGGTTCTATCTGACTCCAGAAAAGTCTTATGACACAGTGCCTTCCAGCAGCTGACAAAGTTAAAAAACATTGGTGTTGGCACTGGAAAGCTCGCTGGCTGATAGATCTGGCTTGGGCTTTTACCAGTCATGCCACTTTGGGAACAATATGAAACCATATCCCTGCTTCTAAAATGAAATGTTGAACCAGGTCGCTGGCTTCCAGACACCAGCCTGAGAGCCAGTGTCAGGCTATGAGGAGGTTTTCATTGGTCAGTGGCAAATTAAAAAAAAAAAAAGATAATGTTACATCTACATCATTATGTATTTGTTACTGGAAGACTGCAAGTGACTTTTCTTGGAAATGGCTAGTCTATTTTTATTGTAAAAATAACTTTTATGGTATCACGGCGATATAGATAGTAATTACTTTTGAAGAAAAAAATTGTCTTGACTTATCAATAAAAAAGTTCACAGCCCTTTGTTGGCCCACTAACATCTGTGAATTCATTGAATTAGATTATTTCTAGTGTTCCTTCTAGCTTTGAAAATTTCAACTAGGGAGGAGAGTCGCAAACTTAATTGCTTGAAGGGTCTGGTCAAGTAGTTAAATATTGAATAAGGCTGGGCATAGGGCAATAGGTGCTAAACTGTACCAATCTAACTGTAACATTGCCTTTAAAAAAACACTACTCATCTTAAACGGATAATATCCAAATAAAAATTATCTGTGGCCAATATGTGACTGCTGGCCACCCTTTGCAAACCCTCCTTGCTCAGTTAATTCTCACCTTTTCTTACAGTTTTAATACTCTGAGTTTCTGTTTTGAAAACCTCACTAAAATATTTAAGCACATATTTATTTATACAATTTCATTCATTACTGAGCATGGCAATAAAATTATATTATATTGGGGCCTATAAGTGCTTCATTCACATCATTGTGGAAGATGGTTTGACAATTTTTATATACTGTTACTTGCAGGCTTTATGCTTGAGTAAAAAATGTGGAGTCAAGGACTGTTTAGAGTGTTTGAAAAAACATATGCTGAAGTTATGTATTGACTGTGTCGCAGCATATGACTGAACAGCAGAAGTACTAGGTCTCATTCTTTACATTTTTATTTTATTTTTTCATGAATATGATAATAGCATTTCCACAAAATTAATGAAATAAACAGTTGGGCTATCGTCTGCATTATAAAATCTCAAATGTAAGAATTCAAGCTGCTCTAACAATTTTCTAATTTCAGGAATAGAAATACAGGCTTTTTAACATTTTCCAAAAGTTCTAGTTTTGTGGATTTTCAACTTTATGAACTGTTGGAAAGTATCTTTTTCTGTAATGTAACTTTAATCCATCTTCTTTCCTTGGGGGTGAGGGGTGGAGAGAAAAGAATCAGTTGCAAAAGAAATGATCTCCTGGAGGTATGTAATGAGAAGATACACCATTAGTCTACCTAAATCTTTGTTTTCATATATGATCATAGACGAGGTAGCTTCCATTCTTGATGAGCATCCAACCTTGATGCTTCCATTCTTGATGAGCATCCAACCCCTTCGATGTTGGTTTCCACAAAAGCCTAATAAAGAAAAAAAAGCATGATGGGTTTGAGCATAATCTAAAGTAACACTGGGAATCAAGAACAAGAAGCTCTGAAGGATAAATGACCCCAAGTCTCTTGTTTAGAGGTGAGGCTCTCCTCAGATAGGGGACCACTAGAGGCCTCACAGGGGGCTAGAGGCAGAGCAAATTTAAGAGCACATGGCTCTCTGGTGTGTTAATGCTTTGCCCTTTCTAATATTCTAGATTAATCACAAAATAATAGTTGTCCTTAACTGTTTTTGTAAGTCTCAGCCTCTTCTAGTCTTTAGTCTCCATTGTGAGAACATTATCCTTAAAATTTTATCCTTGGTCCTATGCCCTAGATTCATCTTATAAATTCGAACTTCTAAGAACAGCCCTCTGCGGCCAAGTTCAGTCTTCCCTTCCTTGCCTTTGCATTGCTACAATTTGTGGCAGTATCCATTGATTTATATATACTTTGAGATTCTCAGTTCTGAACAAACTTTCCTTTTGAAGTCTTGAGGCATGGGGATCCTTCCTAATCTTTCTCTGACCTTTCAAAAGCCAAGCACATTGTCACTTAAGGCCATATTTAATTGTTAAGGAAATAATTCTTACTAGCAAACTGATTTCTAGGTAACAGTTGAAATCCTTCTTGAGGCATATGAAGTCCTCTCCAACTACATTAGGTGTCTAAGGCCATTGTTGTTTTTGTGTGTGCTGAATGCCTTCTCAACAGCTTTCCAAGGACACAAACCCCTCAAGTACTTCCCCTTTTATTTTTCTTCCTTTATTTTTCTATATAACCGAACTGAAAAAGAGAAATTATTACACCTAAGACAGAATTTCACCTCAACTCCACTTCCCGTGACTATCAGAACCCCTTAATTTCTTCTTGACTTTCGGAGAAAAGGCAAATGTCTTTCTTCCCATAAGTTTCCCAGCTGGAAATGACGACCATTAATGTCACTGAAATTCATTTATAATTGCTTTCTTGGCATATCTTTAGCAATAATTTAGGTAGCCTACAATTCAAAACTTCCATGCTTGTTTTTTTGAAAGAATTCGAAACTCTATTAAAGTGTACATTGGATGAAATTTAAACCTATTTTTAAAAAGTTAATTTAAAACGACTTTATGACATTGCTGTTTAAATTATATTCATCATTATTATCTTACATTTAAATTGACTATTTATGTTAATATCATTCAGTTTCCACATAATAGAAAAAAGGATTTAAAATGGAAATCAAACACAGGGATATATATTAATGACAGTTGCTGCAAACAGCAAACTCTGTAAAGTCTTTATGACCATGAGAAGATTAGGGCTCTTCTTCCTTTCCCTTTCATCTCTAGTCCTTTTCTGATTGTTAACAATGCTCTCAGTCATTGCCTTATATATTTTTCTACTGTCTACATCTCACTGTGGGCCAAGGAGGAGATAAAGAGGAGGAACAAAGGTTTTGTGGCTGCCTTGTACCTGGAGTCAGGGGATAATTGGCAAGAGTCTCTCTATATCTTTTGTTTTCTCCTCCATATTTTCTTCATCCAAATCTTTTTTTTCCCTTTTATTTTTCATACTCATTGCCTTCTAAGAAATAGTCATACATTTACACTAGACCGATGAGATTATGAGCATTGGTTCTTTCCTTTCAGATTATTCTCTTTGCCATTCACATCAACCTTTGTCTTTGTTGCAACCAAAGCACCCTGCTTCTAACAATTCTAGAGAGTGTTAGAAGGAACTTGAGTTACTAAAAATGTAGCCACAGTTTCTAGTTTTCAAGTAGACTATCAAGTGTATGATAAACTCTGTGATTGTTTAATATATACCAGGCTGGAGTATTAGTCGAATACAAAGTTATAATTATCACACGAAATCGAGACATATCTGTCCAAAACAATTTATTATATACACTTTGAATATATGTACTTTATATAACTTTTTTTTAATTGACAGAGCCCTTCTTTTTGTCTACCATGAGTTTGTCATATGTCGAGGCAAGATCTTGGTATGGCAGGAATATTTAATAATTATTCTCTATTAGCACTAGTGGGTAAGACCTCTTTATCTGTTAGGAATTGCATTAAGCAATAGTAATTGGTAAAAGAGTAAACTATTAAAATAAACCACAAATACCAGTATCTTAAATAAAACAGAAACTTATTTCTCTCACACCTAAAAGAAGTCTGGAAGTTAGGCCATTAAGCCCTGGTGTGGAAAGTCTGTAGGTATTAGACACATGGTTTCTCTTATCTCTCTGTTTTGCTATCCTATGGGAATTACTGCCACCTGTAAGATTATTTCA
>NW_006494614.1:2375242-2474587 GCF_000325575.1 Pteropus alecto
AAAGAGTAAAGAGGCTCATACCATCTGAGTCATCCCTCATTAAACTGGAAGTTCCATAGAACACTTCCAATTACTTCCCATTGGCCAGCAAGTAGATATTTCCTACAACTAGCTGCAAAGAAGGTTGAGAAATATAGTTTTCTATCTGGTCATAATGCTGCCTTCTATTATTAAGGGGAAGAGCAATCTCTGCCACATCCATCCAAACCTAAAAATATAAGATGGTCCTTTGGATTGTTTTGGATACCAGTTGAAATTATGCAACACTTGAAATGTGAAAATAATGCAACATTATGCAACTCCACCTTCCACTTTAAAATGTCTAAAGACAAAATGGACTGCCAGGGAATGCCCGGACAAGTGTCAACAGGAAGTGAGGAAAGTAAAATGCATATTTTTAAAGTATTGGTAATTTTTAGCTTCTATCAAGAACATGAAAAACTTTAACCTAAAAAGGGAATTAGAGTATGAGAATCAGAAGAACTTTTATTTGAATCAGTACTGTCCATAATTCTAATATTTAAAATATCAAGAAATATGAAATAACATTTATCCAACAAATAAAAAAGGATTGATTGAGTTATGGTCGATCCACACACTATGTACATTTTAAAGTGACTACATAAATACTTATTTATCGACAAAGAAAGAGGTTCATGATATATAGTAAATTAAATTTACAGAACAAACCTTATAGAGTATGATTTTATATGTGTCTACAAATAGATATCTGTGCACCAAAGATTAATCTAGATGGTGAGATTGTGGAGACATTTTGTTCTTCTTTAAGAACATGTTATGTATGAAAAAGGATTGTCTGAATCGTTGTCAATGGATGTGGATAGCAATAGCTATTTATTTAAGGAGAGTGTTTTTAAGGAGGAAAAAAGCGGAGTAATCATTTGTCAGGGATATGGCAGAAGAGACTGGGTAGAAAGTTAGGCTGTTTGACCTTTACTGTTTCTTACAACTCTAAGATTAGATAATGCCAAAATCCATGTTTATGACTCAGATGCATAACCAGATGATCACCGGAATCAGTAATCCACACACTCACAGATAATCAAGGAGAGATCCTATGGATATTGCCGGTGGAGCTCAGTAGGACTCAGTACCTGATCTCTGAGCCCGTTACCCCCATGATCTTGGTGGTGCATCTTTCCACATTCTTCCTTTATTTTCACCCTAAATTCTTTTTTTTTTAATTTTTATTTTTCAGTTAGAATTGATATTCAATATTTATATTAGTTTCAGGTATACAGCATAATGATTAGACATTTATATAACTTACAAAGTGATCCCCCGCAATTAGTCTACTACCCACCTGGCACTATACATAGTAATTACAATAACAATGACTATATTCCCTATGCTGTAATTTACATCCCCATGACTGTTTCTAACTACCAATTTGTATTTCTTAATCCCTTCACATTCTTTTCCCAGCCCCCCAATCCCTCCTCCCATCTGGCAATCACCTGTTTGTTCTCTATATCTGTGAGTCTGTTTCTGTTTTGTTTGTTTATTTTGTTCTTTAGATTCTACATATAAGTGACATTGTATGTTATTTGTCTTTCTCTGTTTGGCTTATTTCACTTAGCATAATACCCTCAAGGTCCATGCATGTTGTTGCAAATGGCAAGATTTCACATTTTTATGGCAGAATAATATTCTGTTTTATATATGTACTGCATCTTCTTTATCCAATAGTCTGTCGGTGGGCACTTTACCCTAAATTCTTCAATACAGTTAGACAACAGACAGTTATAGTTTTCTAAGGAAACCATCTACTTAAACTGTTTTATTTATGCATTATTCCCTCTCTTCCAAAAGCTACAACCTTGGATTTAAAAACATAATGGCTAGAAACTGGTATCTTAAAATAGCTCCCTTGGCCATAGCTGAAGAGAGCCTTGGCAAAAGAGATGGCTATCTAAAACCCTGCTACCCTGAGAGGGGGTGAAATGATGACACAAAGAAACCAAAAACCTGAAAAACTTCTAGAGGATGCACAAAAAGGGGGATGATTTTGGAAAATGTAATACTCTCTAGAAAATTTAGTAGTTTGTGATGACCAAGAGTGCATGACTTATTTCCTCCTTACAATTGTAAATGAGTAAACGTGCCCATTTCATGTACCCCAAGGTTCTTTCCCAGAAGTGCTGGTGGGTTTCTGCAGATCAATTCACCCATATGCTCTGACATAGTTCTGCTTGTTGCATGAGCAAAACGACTAGCTGGACTACATATACATACGTATGGACATACATAGTTATGGAAAAGCTTCACAACTAATTCCACCTCAGTCCTTCACCACCAGTCTTGGCTAATAGAACAGATTTTTGATAGCAAATAAGATTGTGCTTTGAATAAACACACACACAATAACACGCATACATTAAATTTGGCTAACATCTAAGGAAATATAGGAAAAGGCTAATGAGAGTATATTAGCAAGGATTATTTTAAATGTAAACTTTACTAGAATAAGCAGCTCCGAAGTCAAAACGTGGATATTATATAGAGCTATTTTGAAATGGGGACAGTTGTTATATTATCGAGGAATTTTAATGAATAGTGAGCACATTTGTTATTTTCTTCCAAATGTTAATAAACAGCTCCAGTTATAATTGCTGATTTTCTGTATTTATGGAAAACTGGCATTTCATAAATATCAAATTGTGATATCATCTACTTGTACACTGGTTTTCTATGAATATATAAATTTAGTAATTACCTCTAGAAGTATGAGTTAATTTTTTTACGTGGATAAATCAAGAAAGAGAATGGCATCCTTTTCATTGTTCCTTTTAAGAACTTATCTAAAATGATGTCATGAAGTGGCACAGAAAAAGCTAGGATACAACATTTTCTATTAAAGCCACCAAGGTGTTCATCAAAACTAAGTGGAAATGTAGGCATTCGACGGGGATGGTGCATAGAGCTCTCTGAAAAGACTAAAAGGGTAGGGAGATTTTCTAAGTCCCAAATAATCAATGTTTAATCGTCAATAATCAATGTACAGAGGTTATGTTCATTCAAACTAGTAAAGGGTTTCGTCTTAAAAGGAAATTTTTAATTCCAGCTTATTTTAATTCCAGGAAAAAGAAATTCTCACTTGATATGTTTACTATTATAATGTATTCTTTTGGATATTATTGGCAGAAACTCCCCATTAATATTTATCTTTAGAACTTTGCTCCATTTCATGGCTCAGTAGAGAATTAATATTTAGCAAATGTGTGATCAGCTTTTTTTTTGTCTTATGGCTCAAGTTTACCCAAGTCCTTCATATGCAGGATTTATTTTTATTATGAATTTTATAAGTATGTATGTATTTTACTCCACATTGTGATGAAAGCTTTTATTATAAGCTCCTACTTTTTTTCTAAGTCACATCAAAATGGAATGTTTTAGTAGCTAAAGGGAAAAGATGAGTCTTTGGCTAGAAGAAACTTGATCTCCTAGTTATAGGTTTGATGCACTAAAATACATGACACTGGCCAATATTGAAATAATAATCCCATGGAAAACAATATGGAGGTTACTCAAAAAATTAAGAATAGAATTATCATATGACTCAGCAATCTTACTTCTGGATGTTTATCCCCCAAATCTGAAAACATTTATCTGTGAAGTTATATGCATCCTGATGTTCATAGCCACGTTATTCACGGTGGCCAACACCTGGAAACATCCAAAGTGTCCTTCAATAGATGACTGGATAAAGAAGATGTGGTACATACATATACAATGGAATATTACTCAGTCATAAGAAATGATGAAATAATGCCCTTTGCAGCAACACGAATGGATCTTGAGATTATCATGCTAAGTGAATTAAGTTAGATAGAAAAAGTTGAGAATCATGATTTCACTTAAATGTGGGGTATAAAACTGAAAGCAACAAATTAATAAGACAAACACAGACTCATGAACACAAACAACAGTTTAGTGGTTACCAGAGGGAAGGGGTCGGGGGGGAAGAAGGTAGATAGGGTAAAGGGGATCAATTATATGGTAATGAAAGGAAATTTAACTTTGGGTGGTGAACACACAATGCAATATACATAGGATGTATTATTGAATTGTACACTTGAAACCTATATAATTTTGTTAGCCATTGTTGCCCCAATAAATTTAATAAAAAAGAAATAATAATCTCAAATCATGAAAACACCTTTAAAAAGGCTTAAAAGAAACTAGACCCTAATTTGAGCAGTTTCAGAATTTCCTGTAATTGATAGACCATGTGTCTCATCAGATTACCATTTTAAAATGGTCTTTAAATTCAACTGTACATGGACAACTGTGCTATAAAGGATAGGTTTGGTGGTGGTAAAGGACCATTTACAGTAAATAAATGCTATCTGTTAACAGACCACAAATCTGACAAAAACCACGCAGTTATAAATCCAGTTCAAAGTTCAAGTTCAAAATCTTCCTTAATCAGAGGACTGTGACCTTGGATGAGGCTCATTTATAATCCAGGTAATGATGCCAACATAATCTCCCATAAGCATCTTAATCAGCAGGTGGGAGCATAAATGAGTTTAAAACCTTCTCAGGTAGAGTAAGATACCCACCCAAACAGTTGGTCAGAACAGGAGTCCAGTTTGAGTTAACCTAATCACAACATGAGAATGTCATGCTTTTTCTTATTAGAGAATTAAAAACAATCATTTGTGTATTTAAATAAAATCATATATGGTGCAGTAAAATTTGGACTGCTGCAGAAGACATGGTTTGGGGGTTACTTTTTATGACTAGAAACTGATCAAAACATTGGCTATAGCTTTAGTCTTCAGAATTTTTAAAAACAAGTCTATTAAGTCGTTTCCTGCGATGCAGATGAACATAAGGTGAGCATTGATTGTGCCTCTGAGGACCCCTCCCTATCTCTGTGTTTTTTGTAGTGATGCAGTTCAAATTCTAGTTGTGTATTGAACACAACTGAGGCAAATCTTTGACTCTCAAATTGTGTTTGTGCTCAGGACAGGTACAGAATTTTCCTTAAGTGTCCTTCTGAATCCTAACCCATGTCCTGCTACAGCAGGGATTTCTTCTCTTTTCTGGGGTTTCCATTGCGTGAAATCTTTAAAGTTGCAATTAGCTTTTAAAATTCCATTTTTAGGCACACAATGCAATATATATAAATGCCTTATTGTTAAATCGTACAAATGAAACTTACTAGATTTCGTTAACCAATGTCATCATAATAAAAACAAACAAACAAACAAACAAACAAACAAATAAATAAAAGTAAAATTCTCTTTTAGCTCATGTTTTAGAACTCCTATCCTTTATTTTCTACTACACATTGGCTTTGATTTTGTTTACAGGATTTTTTGGAGCTGTGCAGTTATGCAAAATGGTTATTGACAAAGTTGTTCTTTATTGGCAAAGATGGCTTCTCCACCTGAAAACACCATAAGAAGTCCAAACTCCAAAAAATTCATAGCAACTATTCATTATGATTTTACCCTAGTAACTCTATAAAGGAAAATGATAAAAAATATTTTTCCATATTATGTAAAATGGTCCCATAATTATTTTAATCATCCTACTTTTGTGGGTAGCTCCATGATTCCACACAAGTGGGGTTGGTTTGGTAAAATAATCACAGCTTCTAATAAGCGTCTTCATTGCCCATTGTCTTCATGGTCAATAAATAACGTACAGATAACTGCCTCACCTAGCTTCAGGGTACTCAGGGGCCACTTTTTCAGGCTTCACTATTACTAAAATATTGATTCCCTAGTTGGTATTCTGATGTGAATCCACAAAACTTCTTGAAAGTAATGATGCTGGTTTTTTAATCCTGAAAATTCATGGGTTGCACATAAGTGAGATATCAACTTTTGAACCTATATTCATGTATGGATTTTTTAGCTCAGCTTGCCCTTAAAACTGAATACCACTAGATAACCCAGAGTATTGACTGCATCTAAATGACAAGTTTTCAGGAAGGGGTATAAGGCTCATTTCTCTTCATTGACTGTGAATCGATGTGGGGACCATGAGTATGCAGGACCTTGAATAACAATAACAATAATAGTAGCTACTAACATTTATCAAGGACTCGTTATAGATTAGCTCAATCATCAAACAACCATCATTATTCTCATTTTAGAGATGAGCAAAAATTACTTCTGGAGGTAAAGAAACTTGGTCAAGTTCAAGGAACTAGTCAGGGGCAGACCTGGCATATAAACCCTGTGTCATGAGCAAGGAAAGTGGCTACTGAAATAACACCCTTGAATGCATTTGTGTCTTTCCACAATACTGGGTTTATTGAGTGGAACCTTCTCAAATAAACTAATTAGGTACCCATGCAGGTTAACACACGATACACAGAGTGGGGAAGGTATGGAGTCTTACACCACAGAATGAAGTGATAAAAGTCCTTAGCATCTCCAAAGCGAGATCTGTTGACTGTTGGTGTGGATAGTTTGTGTTGGTCCCAAGCCAGTGGCTACGACAGGCCAGAGTCTTTGGATCTTAGGGTCAGGCTTGAGCATCGTCCGTCTGAGGTGTTTAACTTATATGATCCTTATAGGACCATATAAGTTAAACACCTTGTGCTCTCAGGTCAGGCTTGAGCATCGTCCGTCTGAGGTGTTTAACTTATATGGTCCTCATAGGGTAGGATCCTTATGCTTATCAGCTCATGGCTGATAATTCAGTCATGGCTGACATTTCTGTGGTTTGGGGCATTCTGGTCATACTCTAAGGGCGTTCCCATTATTAGCCAGTCAACATTATTGTCATGGCTCCTATGGAATCCATTTTGTAAAGTCCAAAAAGTCCTCATTTCTTTATGCTCTATATAGATTTTGGAACCTAGGCTCTTAACCACTCTATCTTCCTAAAAGCTAACACTTTCTGTGAAATAGGTTCTGTCTGGTTTGGAAGCCCTCAAAGAGCAACTCACCTGCTTGAAACAAAGGAGCATTTAGTTTGTGTCCTTTGCGCCAATTCAGGAGTCTAGGCTGAGCCTCATTATAGGAAGTGGGGTCAGCAAGATCTTTCTCTTTGGGTCAGGAGGAAGGATGAGGATTATCGAGTTCCACTTTCAAAAACAAAAGCAGACAGGACACTGGTGGGGTATCCAGCTGCCATCTCAGTTTGGCCAGGATATTAGAAATTAAAGTGTGAGGCTATATTTTCTAACCCTACTAAGATTTCTAAAATTCCATAATTTTCCATATTTTTTGTATTCCTGTTTTCTCATGGTGATTGGTAGTAAAATTCCTAAAATTAAGAGAGCTTGTGTATTGCCACGTGGAGGCATCAGGAAACTAGGGTTCTGTTTCTTAGCTAGTTCTGCAGAGAGAATAATCCCATAAGATAGTGTGGGTAATGAGCAGTTTTAAAGAAGAAAGAAAATGTATATGAAATGATTAAAAAACATAGTATTGATTGAAAAAAACCCCACAGTATTGATTGAAAAAAGCAAGATGCAGAATGGTACATAATCATTCCATTTATTTAAATATAAATCTATGAAATAACACTATAGAATTTTGTGGATTCATTTATGCATGGAAGGAACAAAAAATGGAATGGAAAGATATACAACAGTCACATGTTAGTGGTTGCTTCTGGGGAGGTAGAAAGGGGACTTATAGCTGCAATATTTAATTTTTTATAACAGAAGGAAATGGATATGTGTTATTTTGGATGGTGGAATGTGATGTTATAGTTTTTAAACTTTTTTATAATTTAAAATTTCATCAAAATAAACTAACTTTTAAAAATAAAAGGAAACAAATAGAGGAAAAGAAAGAAGACAAAGTCACTGGCAACTTAAAAAGAAAAGATAGGACATCGAGCACTTGTCTGGGTTTGACAATTGGTCCTGCTGCTTTTTGGAGCTGACTCTAATCTAGACTTAAATAACTATAAAAATTCCTAGGCATGTTTTATATTATTTTAGAGGTTAAAAATATAAGACTCTTGTTTGTGTGTGTGGAGGGAGTAGTTTTGGATGGAGAAGGATATTTTTTGGAGGAGGGGCTGGGTCACATTCACACACAGCATTACTAACAATCCAAGTCTCTGCTTTTGAAATAGAAAAGTCAAAAACAGTAGTCTGATCAATGTTTGATTTCAGTATATGACCATTCTTATTTTCTTTGATTCTTTTCTTCTGCAAATGATAAACAGTGCATTCCCAGAGGTTTACTGTGTGGTGTAGGATAGTAAGTTCCCTGAGAGCAACTGGATTCAACTAATGCCATTAATTGCCTTGAGTTTTTTTGCTTCACTGGATTTATACAATTTCTGCTCTGTTTCTATATTCATGCAAAATGCTTTGCCCTTTCATTTAAATCCCAATGAAAGAGCTAGCAGAATCTTAGGAAAGGTCAGGCTGGAAAAATTAGATATGGCATCAGAGAACAGTGTGATCAAATAAAATATACAGAATACCGCATTTTCATACCAGTGCTTAATTCAGTAGCATGTGGCAGAAAGTCAGTTTTTTTTCTTTCATCTTTTTTTTTTTCAGTAGCTCCTAAAAAATGCAACAAGAAACCCTCAAAACCAAGCCAACAAACAAAACAAGGAATCCCTAGGTCTAATGTATGCCATGAGAGAATGTTTTCTAATCTGCAACATGTTATGTATATGGGGGCCTGCCCAGAAAGAAGGCACCAACTCAAGGTTTAAAGTATGACATTCATTCTGAATACAATAATCCAAGTGAGATGGCCTTATAATCTTTCAGAGCATTGCAAGAAACTAGCAGGCGACAATTGCTAGCTTTTTGATGTCAGTGACACTAACAACAGTAAGGTAAAGAACCTGTAGTAATTCTGACTCTCAAAGAAATACAAAGGGACCTTTGTAATGAGCTCCTCCCCCTTCCTCCCAAACTGGTGATTTTCAGATGAGATTGATCCAGTGTCCCCACAAAGGCCAAACTAGGCCAGAGTTTTACAATCCAGGACCAGCAGCACCCCTCACTGATCTCTCTGGATTGACCCTCTAGTGAGCCGCCTAAAGCAGGTTCAGCAAAATCTTTCCCGCAGGCCAAGTCCTGCCAACCACCTGCTTTTAAATTTGGCCTATCATCCAGCTAAGAATGGTTTTCACATTCTTAAATGGTTGAAAAAAGAATTAAAAATTTTTTTGTGATGTAAACATTATATAAAATTCAAATTTTCGTAGTCATAGTTTTTTCGAACACAGCATGTCCAGTCATATTACATTTGATCTCTGACGACTTTCACACTACAATGAAAGAGCTGAATAGTTGTGGCAGAGACTTCATGTGGCCTGCAAAGCCAAAAATATTTACTATATGCTTTTTTTTTTAAATCACAAAAGCTTGCAGAGCTGTGCCCAAGAACACTATTTGCCACTACTAGAAAGGCTTGGAAATAATTGTAGCCAATTAGACTGACCATTTGGGGAATCATCTAGTTTGCTTTAGTACTGTAGGTACAGCCCCAGTTGGAGTGCTCCAGAGATTGTCAAGGAGCATACTGTTTTGTGAATAAAATGTTGCAGACTTCCCTAGGGAGATGCTCATACCTTATTAAAGCTATTTTCTTAAATATACCTTTCCCCTGCTAGACAGGGCTGCTGTGGAAAGCTGTGACAATATGTACTGCACAACTTCAGAGTGTACCATTCATACTGACGGTGATGTTGAATAAGCCCCCTTGAGTTGTACGTTACAATTATCTTCCTCCTAAAATTTGTGAAAAGAAATACTCATAACCTAGGAGTGGAGCAGTGAGTCAGTGTGTCGGTTTGGGTGTTTAGAAAAGCAGATACTAAGACAGACTTAGATGTGCAAGAGATTTATTCGGGAAACACTTGTGAAGGTCTGACATCTGTTGAAAGAAAAAGAACAGGAAAGAGGATTAGGAGAGAAGAGCTTCAGAGTGCAGTGCAGTTGAGAAGCCTTAACTTGGCTGATAGGGCAAAGGTTTCCTGTTGGGGGAGTCCATAACTTATAAGTTTCTGGGCTTAATTAGCCTGCTGTGCTCTATCAGCACCTGGGAGCAGCACACTGGGGAGAATGTAACCTTAGCATGAATGCTGCAGTGGATCCAAAGGTATCAAAAGTGGGTCCGAGGTGTCATCGCAGCTAGAGGCTGCATGCACTCCTTAGGGTAGTTTCTCTCCTGAAGGGAGATCTAGCAGCACAAAGCATAATCTTATGCTTTCCACAGTGATAGTGAACGAGGTGTGTGTGAGTGTGAGAATTGGAGAGGGCAGAGTTGATTGTAAGAAAGAGACATGAAGACAGTTTAGAGCTGCTCTGGTTCCATTAGCTTACAAGTAATTTATGTTATCTGCAGTTATTACATAGCACCCTCCCACACCTACATGTAGAAGGCAGAATAGCTATAGTCATTTCTAATCAGGGGATACTGATAAGTTCATCCATACTTTTTGTAAAATCCTTAATTATATGATTATTGTTCCCAGTTTTCCAGATGCAATTCTTGATTTCCCAGGTAGATTCCCTTTTCCACAGCATCTAAGGTCCCTTCAGAGCAATAAAGATCCCTTTGCTGGGTTGAGAATTCCTTAAGCTTCATACCACCCACAATACCCCATATGTTGGAGAATACTACAGCTTTCTTGGGCACTTTTATGATATAATTCTTTCCTTATATGATCTTCGGAGAAAAATGACAAGTATTATTTTACTCATTCTACAAAAGAGAATTCTAAAGTTCAAAGATTAAGTAATTTTTCCAGAGTCAGAACTCAGGTATTTGGCTTCTGGACTTTTGTTCATTTCATGGGACCAAGCAGCCACTTGAAATAAGCCCTTTGTCAGGGGAGCAGGGCAAAATGTAAGGGTTGATGTTGAACTAATGGTCTCTAACTAGAAGGATTATCCCAATGTGATGATGTTTGCCTTTCTGAGGAAATTTCGTTGTATTGATCTGCTAAGTGACCCCCAACCGTAGCCATATGTATATCACTTGACAGTTACAAAGATAAAATTCCTAAGAAGAATTTCATACCAGCGAAGAGCAACTATGGTGTGAAAGTATGCCCCCACACCCAGAAATTTTCCTTCAAGAGAGAAAATAGAAAAAATAAAAATATAATGAAATGGGATGATTGAATAACCATTTAAGGCAAAAAATAAAGCTGACTCCTTAAGCAAAATTTATTTTGGAGGAAGCAAAATTTATTTTGGAGGGAGCAAAGATTTCCGTGTGAAAAATAAAACTATAAAATACTAGATTAAAATATAAAAGAATAATATCCTGGGTAGAGGATATTCTTTCTATGCATGACAAGTAGCACAGAGGCAAATGCTGACGGAGTAAGATTCTTCATCAAACCAGTGTTTCTCTGATTCCCTGGTCACCAAATAACCTCATCATCATTCATCTTTCCACGTGAGCAGGAGTAGTAAATACTCATTCAGCATTTACTTATCACAGTGCTAAACATTTTATATGAGTTTCTTCATTTAATTCTCACTATAGCCTCATGAAAATCTCTATTACTGTGCTAACTGCACCTATTTGGACACTTTAGCACAGAGAGTTTAATTGACCTGGAACAGGCAGCCAGTGAGTGGAGATAAGATGTAAAGGCCGGGTCCACCTGAAGCTGTGTCTTCTGCTCTTCTCCAGCAGGAAGATTTTCGTCCAGGAGAAGGTGCTGAAGAGCTGTGCTGAATTCGATCCACTGCAATGTTAGGCTTCTCATGGCAAATTAATAAACTGGCATTTCCTTTATTATCTTCCCTAGCTTAGTCAACATGAGCTCAATGCCTAAGCCCCATCAACATGGGGTGGATGGAGCAAACTAAAGTCCTGAGGCACAGGACTCAGGATGGAAAGACCTATTGAAGGAAACAATTGTTCAGCCCAGGGTGGCTATCATGGTCCTGCTGACAACTTTATATCATCTTTTCTGCGATTTAACTGTAGATTACTACTTCTAAAAGGGCAAACACATAGCAGATAACACATAACATACATAGTAGAGAATGGGGGCACTAGTCTGATATGTAACAGCTCTTTTAATGGAGTACATTTCTGGCTTTCAAGGGGGTGTAATATCAACTGAATGGTCTCCAAACTTATTGCAAGGGCATTACACAGAGCACATGCATAAAATTGGTTATTTACGTAGAATACAATTAATATGAGATTAAGCTTGAACTTTGATGAGCCTCCAAAGAATCAACTAAAAGGCAGATTAGACGTGCCCTAAAAACCACCATTTTTTTGTTGATTTCACAGTGTTAACCTAAGTCAATTGAGAGCTTTAGGTGATACACTAAATTCTGACAATTTACTTCACACAGTATCATGGTCGTTTGTCACAGCTTTCTGAAACCAACAAATAGCACTGGCAAATTTTCCTGGCAGGGGAAGTGTTTTCAGTAAATTCTGGAAGGGCAGCTGCTGAGTGGCTAGGAGGAAGCCAGAATTGCAGTGCTGCCATTGACCTTAGAAAAGCATCTATTTCCAAGGCCTGATCCCGACCACAAAGATTAATTGTTGAACAAACAGCGAATTGATTAATTTGGTAGCAGAAAGAGAGATTTTAAAATATATAGCTAGGAAGTTCCTAAGGTGTCTTGAAACAAAACAAGTGACCTATTATTTTAGAAAATATGCAGCGATTGGGATTCCTGGTTATTGAGTATATTACAAACATGGTTTGTGTTCTCTGAAGTTTTTCTAGAACATCTGACTTCCTAAAAGAAAAGTCTATGCTTTCTTTTCTTCAGTAGCCATTCACTTCTTAACTCTTTAAACTCTGGCCTCTGCCCCACTGTTCTAGTCACAGTTTTCTCTCAAGTTACTTCACAACTGTCATATGCCACATCTTTCTTCTTCTTGTTATCCTTGACCTCTCAGCAGCACTCGATAATGTTTAACACTTTTTAAAAAATGTCTCTTGCCCTAGATTTTGTGATGTGATACCCTCCTATTCCTGTCCCTCAGTTACACCTGAGTAACTCTCACTAATTTCTTTTACACTTTAGTTCTCTTAAATATGGCTGTCTACCCAGAGGATCTATATTTGATCCTCTTTTCTGTCTACATGATCTGCCTCTTCAGTCGCATTGTCTCCCGTGGCTATAACAACACACTAGGGAGTGCCTCTCTGATCTGGGTTTCCAGACTCCTAAACTCCTGCCACCCTCTCCAGTGCCAACAACCTGCCAGATAACCTTCACCTGGACAATCCACTCTGTTCCGATATTGGTTTCTCACCTTAATTTAACTTCCTACCTCCCACATTAAATGTCCTATTATTTTATCTACATAGTAGCATTTTCTCAGCATTCTTTCCCCCAGTCACTTTCTCTATACCTTACTTTGGTGTTTTTACTAGTGGTACTGCTTAAGAGCTTGTGATACAATCGGAGTTAAAAATGCCTTGTTTGCCTTTTAAAATATCATGTGAGCAGATAAAATAGCTAAATAAACATAGAAGCAGCTATATAAGCCTTGGGCTTCCAATTTGCATCTTCTGATTTGGAGAGTTAAGGGAGGAATTTTTGCTTTATTTACCTTTAGTTTATTTTTATTTTATTTTACTTATTTTATTTTATAGTTATTAGGTCAACTGTCATCTAATCTTTGGGCATATTATCATCCTCTGCAAAGTCTCTCCAATGCCAAGGAAGATTCCAGAAATTACCATTGATACTTGAGTTCCTAGGGCCAGATATTTTAAGTCATATTCCTTATTTAAGGACTTATTCACCAGATCTTCTCAAACACAGCTTCTCTGTCAATTCTTTGTAGTCTTTACATTATTGGCTTTATTTCCAGTCATCGAATGCCTCTGGAAAGATTCATATCAAATACTTAGAAGGAGGTAGCCTGGCTGGGTTCGTTATCAATGGTAGATGACATGATAAGAACTATTCATCTTGAGCCTAGAGTGAGACAAGGATGGGCTGGAGCAGGGGGCTGTCACTGCCCAGAACCCCAGGTGAGGAGCAGAGTACAGATGGTACAGAGAAGGTCCTAAGTGCTGGGGAAAAGGGAGACCAGCCAGCTTCAGACACAGCTGTGAGGGAAGTTTTTGCTTCATGTCTTTGGGATATCTTAAAATAGCCCTGGGCATATTTATAAGAAAAGAAGTTTGAGGATACATGGGGGTTTAAATTAGCAGATTACCATGGAAATACCATATTTCCTTGAAATCAAGAAAGAAGAAATGCTATTGGCTAATCTAAAATATCTCATAAATTTTAAGGCACATGTTTTAGAGATGTTAAATTGTTCAGGTAAGGACGTGGTTCCACAGTGTAGTGGTTAGCATGTCTGCTTTACACGCAGAAGGTCCTAAGTTCACACTCCAGTAGAGCCATGGTCCATGGTCTAAGGCCATGTTATCCTGAACAAGCCCGTTGTCTGATCTCGGAAGCTAAGCAGGGTCGGGCCTGGTTAGTACTTGGATGGGAGACCACCTAGGTAGACCAGGTGCTGTAGGCATAAATAGTAATAAATAAAAAAAATTGTTCGAGTAAGTCTAAGAATTGATGAAATACGGTAAAAGCATTCATTCTATCATGAAAAAAAAAGATTAAACTAAAGAGAATTTTTATTAACTCCTTGCCACTTCAGGTGGGCAGCTAAAACGAAATAGTACTATAGAAAATTCACGAAGGTGACAATCTTTGTTTGACACTGTGAGTTAACTGAATCCTTTCTTTACCTGTAATTTTTAAGCAACTCATAATCTTAAGATATAAGATAAATAATTTTTTTCCTAGGGAGCACAAATAGAAGTATATCAGAATGTAACTTTGTTCTTCGGTTTTCGAAAGAATTTAGGTTCCTTAAAAAATTAAGAGACACAGACCTTTTCAAAAATGTAGTTCACATCTTATCAGTTAGCAGCATGCTTCTCTCACCAGCTGTGATTCAATAAGAACCTGCTCCATCAGTGGGTACGGCTTGGGAAGTGTGCTCTCTCCACACCTCTTGACAAACCCAGATTCACACCATATGGTGATTTCCCTGGTTTTGACTGATTTCGAGCCAAGGTGATAGTAATTTCCCCCCGGGCCAGGTTAGAGTGAGTACTGCCATAGCTCAGGTGAACACACAGGCAGTCAACAGGCAAAGTCTGCTTCTAAATTAGAAACCGCCAAATGCACAAGAGTTTTCAAAGCTGTTTTTCTGACTAATGTGTCTGCACCTGATTTCTACGGTACTTGATTACAGCAGCTCTCAGAAAAATCCTTCCAAATGCTGCCAAAGCTAAAGTTGCAGATTATCTGCTTGACTCTTGGTGTTGGCAGCCTGAATTGAGAATGAGCGCTGAGATCAGAGGCCCAGCTTAGGAGGGCAACTCTCAGGCCCAGCATAGCCCAGAGTCTCATTTCTGAACCATTCCTGGAGTAGTCATTAGATTCTTTAAAAGAAAAGTTTAGGAAACTTTCTACCCAGAGAACCATGAGATTTGTTATACTTCATATCTTTTCTTCTAATCGCCAGTAAAATCTGGAGGACCCTCCTTAGTTACAGAGATGCATCCTTCCCTATCAAATCTCCTGTTTGACGAGAGGGAGAAGAGCAGCAAGTAGGGCGATTATTTGACAACATCAAAGTAAGTGAAGAAAAAAGTTTTTCTTTTTTCTCTAAGTGGAACATATCATAAAATTATAATCTTGTACCTCTTCTTATTTTGGTGCTATAAACCCAAGAGAGATGCTTTTATTGAAAATATAATTTTGAATACTTGATATCAGTTATCAGCTTGGGATATTTTGTTTTATGGCATCTTGCTGAGCTAAGGCTTCCAGAGTCACTTAAGAATATTTTTTTCCTCGAGTTCTGCTGGATAAAAAAAGAGATTACAATACAACATTCAATACCATTTTTATACAAGTGTCCTTAATGTCTCTGATATGAACCATTGTCATATTTGTGTTTGGGGACAGAAAATACAAATGAAACTGAATTCTTAAGAAGATGCTTTGATCAAATTTTTATACTCTAAACCAGTAGTGATAAAGCAATACAGAAATTGCAAGACTGTTTCAACCTTCTCCTGTTTACTAATAGAAGCAGCATTTTTATGCAATCAAGCTTTTGTGTTCTGAGGTGAACATAATATAATGATTGCATTTGCATTTTCAAGTATTGATCATGGTAGCATCTTTTTCAGCACACCTGTGAAATTCATACTTTGGAAAAATTGCTCTGCGACGTGAGGAGATTCCATTCTACTTTAGTCGTTTAAGGGTGGCATTGTAGAGTGGTGGTTTAGAGCACAGTGGACTTGGGGGTCAGGCAGAACTGGGCCTGAATCCAAGCTTTGCCACACTACCTGTGTGATGGACACATAAACTTTTTCTTCACATCAGTTTTCCCCTCTGTGGAATGGAGTTGATAGTAATACCTACCTACAAGATTGCTCTGTGATTAAATAAGATAATGCACATAAAGCACTTCTCACAGAAACATGCACTCAGTGATAACTCCTGTGGGTCTGTGATATTGGCGCTGCTGGTGGGATTGTCATAAAATGACTATTAAAAAAAGTCAGACTAGTTGTCTCTGACTTGCGAATGGAAGGCTATGACACCTAAACTCATGGAGGGAAATGGTCTATAGTTCAGAAGAGGAGTGAGAGCTGGGGAGGAGGTATTTTGCATATGTAGACTTGGATTTATTTGTTCTGCACATTAGAACAAAAATATTTCCTATAAAGGAAGGAGGGTGGAAGAAAAGAGACCATCCAAGGATGCTGCACTGCAAACAAGACTGAGGTCTGCAGAGTTCTCAGTGTCAACACTCATAGAAGCCACCTGTGGACTTGGGGTTTATTTAAACAACAACATCTTTGACAATATCTTTTTTTTTTCAATAGGCAATTTTTAAAAAGTTTCGTGCTTTTAAAAAACTACCTAAATTATTATCCCTTCAGCAAACTTGGCCTCATTTGGGAGAACAGAGGTCGTTGGTGGTTTTGATCCACATTCTGTTTTTTCAAGTATAAAATTAAGAGGATCCAGTCATTGAAAAGCTCTTGCCCAGGCATTCCATGTTCTGACCCTTTATGACTCTGTATTTCAGGGTTCTTAATCTTAATCTTGGGAGTGTCATAGACAGCTTTGAAAATTTGATGATGTTTAAGTGCACTTTCCCCAGAAAAAAATGCAAATGTACAACCATAAATATACTTTTGTGTATGATTATAGGAGTCCCAGCTCCTGTTGAAGCCCATGCATGGGACTTCAGATTAGGAGCCTTAGACGTGGTTGTTTCCTAACCTCAGGTATCAAGAAAGGAATGGTCCTTACAATCCGTGACTTCTGGGAACCATTGTAGCCTTCAGATTAGAGGAGGCATCTTGCTCTAAAGTAACACACCAGAGCCGTGGGTTTTGGCTCAAGAATTGAAATTAGATTGAAGGGGAGGCAGGCAGCAAAAACAGACAACTGTGATTGATCAGGGCCTGGAGGAGAGTAAGGTGGATAAAGTAGAATAATTGGCCCATGGACGCAGACTAGGAATAAGAAGAGAGAGACTAGATTGTATCTTCTTCAAAGGGGAGATGACTGATGCTTGAATTGAAGATCGGGTTCAATGTTTGTGTCTCAGTCGAGGAGCTGATTACATTTTAAAGTAGAGGGCCCCAGATTTTTTTACTTAAGTATCTTATTGGGTTAATTAATACCATGATAATTTTTGAAAGAGATGAAATTCTTCATAGGGAATCTTGTGAAATGAGCCCCAATGGCGATTAAGCTGTATGTCTGAGGCTATAGAATGAAAGACAAATAAAAATTATGCAATATTTGTATGGATCCCTTTGAATATGTGCTCCATTAGAAAAGAGGGCAGTTCTTGAGAAAGAAGCAAAATTGTTCAAAGGACAGCTCTGTGAGAAATGCAGAAAATAAGTTTCTGGAGTTTGCTGAGTAAAAGGGATTTTTTTTTTCTTTGTGAAATTAGAGATACCTCCTAACTTATATTTTCAAGTTTTGAAATTATTTTTTCTTCCTCTTTGTAAAATATTTTCTAATTATTTCTTTTAGGGTACTGTTTCAAATATTATCGCTTCAGCTCTTCAGGATCGGGGTGTGGGAAGGAATGTGTTATTGCGAATACTTTTTTTTTTTCTTTGCTTAAAATTGGTCTAGGCTCACCTAAGGGGATAAGCACATGGGATTTTGTGGATCAAAAGTGTAGAAGTATTCTGGCTGGGCTACAGCATCAGGTCACTGTTTTTGTCACTTAGCCTACAGTAGACCTGAGATCACCACACAAGAGGTCTGTACCGTCAAGATCGGTCTCAGCCTCTTACTGCTCAACCCAGTGAGCCTTTTTTGGCCAGACTGAGGTTCCGGTCTTCCTAATGGACACCCAAGTTCAAATGCACATGGAACATCAATAAATCTTTGTGGAATTTGTATACACCCCAAAATTCATCTACTTCTCTAAAATTCTTTAAGCTGTACACCTAAATTCCACCTATGTCTTCCCATAGCCCTTTCAGGGAGGGAAAAGCAGCCACTTCCAAGGACCCATTGTTTTTATAATAATACTAAAGCTCAAGGACAACATTTCATAGAATTTCCATAGCAAACCTCAAGGTAACACTTTAGAATATCCTTGGGTTTTATATTTTAATTTTATCGCTAGTGTATTTTTAAAAATTTATTTTATGTTTAGACCAAGTAGAGAGATTATGTGTTGTTTCTGGCTCTTGCTGATGTAGCATTTTTGAAAGCTTGAGACTCTCAATGCTGTGGGAGATCTGGGATCCATTTTCCCTTCTTAGGGAAAAGCTCTTGCCCAGGCATTCCATGTTCTGACCCTTTATGACTCCCAAAGCCACACCTCTCATCATGTGTAGCCTGGAAGGGTGCAGGAGAAAGGGAGTGTGAACTAGAGAAAGGGCCATGGAGAGACCACAATGCCAGGAAAGATACAATGTCTCAGACATGGAGAGATTTGTTTTATGTCGTTGCTTTCAGAAGTTGTGAAATCCATGGGAAGATAGAAACTATCAAAAGAAAGAAACTTTAAAGCGCAATGGTTTCTCACATACCACACAGGGTCACTGACTATACATGGATTTAAGAAAGTTTGTTTTTAAGAATTGGTAGAAGGTATAAAGAAATCTAAAGATCAATCAAATTAAATCACAACCTGTAGATAGGAGTTCCAGTTATTAAATCGGACAGGCTCCTTGTCTTCTTGGCCCTTTTTATTTTCCCCTGGACAGCGGGTTATGCAGTACCCCATATTTCGAAGTGTAAAATAAAGCATTATGTTGGACTCCACTTATTCACCACTTCTGTTCTGTTAGCCTTACCTGTCTCTTAGTTTGGTCACTCCTGCAGTGAGTGACCTCTTCCTCTACCTTGTGGTTCCCGCATCAGGTCTGCACCACAGGCCTCCTGCTTCTTAGGAGGCCCTTAGCAGGGGCTCCACAAGAACCCACTCAGAACATGTGCATGTAGCACCTGGAAATGCCCTGTGAGTGAACCATTAACTAGGCCACGGCATGAATGCTGCCTGATTTTCTCTACATAGCTGCTTCTGAGACGTTGCATAAAGCTCCTTAGACTGTTCCTGGGTTCCAGCGACCAAGCGCCCAGAGTGGGAGGCAGCTCGAGAACATTTGTCCTCCCTTCTTCCCTGTTTTGTCCTCTAGTCCCTCACTCTTGCTCCCTAGAACTTCATAAAATTTTAGGTAGGTAAAATCTACCGAGGTAAAATAGATTCGGATTGTGACTGATGACAAAAATGTGCAACGTGTCTATGGCCATACCACCCTGAACGTGCCCAATCTCATCCAATCTCAGAAGCTAAGCAGGATCAGGCCTGGTTAGTACTTGGATGGGAGATTGCCTGGGAATACTGGGTGTTGTAGTCTTAAAAAAAAAAAAAAAAAGTATGACAAAGAGAAGGTACTGAGTGCTGACCATGAGCCAGACAGGCATGGTGGTAAGCACTTACAGTGAGTGAATATAGCAAAGATCCCTAGGTGTCTACATGGAAATTAGAGGGAAAAATGCAATGATAAATGTAATAAATAAATAACTACACTATTTAGAATCTTTTAAAAGTATTATGGAGTAGGGATAGGGAAAGGAAAATAGGAAAACAAATCTAGAGTGATGAAGGAGTTGGTTGCAGTTTCAAATAGGATGGTCCAAGTAGGTCTCACTGAGAGGGTAACATTTGAGCAAAGTCTTGATAGAGATGAGATGAGGGAGATAGCATTCTAGTCACTCCAGGTACAGGGAACTGATCAGCCAAAGACCCTCAGGGCACCTTCAAGAGACAGCAAGGAGGCCAGTGAGGCTGGACGTGAATGAGCAAGGGTAATATAGTAGACAAGAGCTCCCAGAGATGACATGGTAGAGTCAGTCCCAGACAAGTTATCTCTTGCCATCAGACTAAGACCTTGTGCTGATTGGCCCAAGCCTGGATTTTTAAACCAGTTACTGGCAAGAGAAATCAGAAAAATGCCACAATCTCTCCTTTGGTTTATGTTTCTTAGAACCTGCCCTTGTTGCTAAAGCTAAGCCCTAGACGAAAGTGTTGTTATACAGCTGGAAAGGGAAGGGTGGATGCTGGGACCAAACTACAATTTCCTCCACTTTCTTAAGGAAAGATTCCCTGGACCATCTTTAGAGTTTGAGTCCTATTTTTGGCCACATAGCTTCTCTGTGTTTGGCTATTATACCACAGGCTGTCAAAAAAAACAAAACAAAACAAAACAAAACAAAAAACGGCTATTATACCACAGGCTGTCAAAAAAACAAAACAAAACAAAACAAAACAAAAAAACAGTTTTCAACCACAGAAACTGGGAGAAAAAAAGGCATAGATGATGTGGGTGGTTGAGGAGATATGCAAGAAAGAACTTACTGGTAATAGCCATTTCTGAGAATAATGTGCTGGCCCCACCTCTGGAATTCTATAGAGGGAGGTGCTCTGCCTGCACGGCTTAGGTGAGACTCTGCGGGGACGCCTCTGACAGTAGCTCCGTGAGGTCTCCAAGTCCTTCCCAGCTTGTACCCTTTTGTGACCTGGAACCTAGGGATGGTGGTTCAGAGGAATTGCAGGAACCAGCAGTATTCTTGCTGGCCTCCTGTTGCCTCCACATTCACAGCTTTCCTTTAGATCTCAGCTTGAATGAACACACTCATAAAATGTGAGAATTTAGAGATGATCTAATGCTAATTCAATGCCCTTGGATTTCAAATATGAAAATTGAGCTCAGGGAAGGGCAGTGACTTGCCCAGATATGTAGAGAAAGAAACCTAACTGTTACACTCTCAGGGATTCATTTTCCACCCTCTTAATCCAGTACTGCGTCTACAATAACACTAAACTGGCTGTTTCAGTTTCTTAAAAGTTGTCTATTACTACAAATTTGTTGAATCCTGATTATAAATGTCAAAAATAATCTCAAAGTTATTAGGTGATGACAGAGGACTCCTGTAGACGGAAGGGATTACGTATGACTCAAGTCATCAAGGTTGATTAGGTGGTTATTACCTACTTAAAAGCCAGACAGGATGTGAAGAGTGTGTAGGATATACACATCATTATGAACATTTACCTCCAGGAATGAAAATAAATGGAGGTGAAATTCTACCTTAAGTAACACCATAATAGCAATGCACACTAGATTTTAAGATGGAAAACTTAGATTTCAGTTATCAAATCTGCCATATCTATATGACCTTGAACCAAGGCACTTCATCTCCCTGAACTGCAATGTACTCATCTGTAAATTGAGATAGTGGGGATAAGCTCATATCATTGTTAAAATTAAATTAGAAATAGATATGAAAATACTTATAACCTCGAAATCTCACAAAATTTTCCAACTGTAAACTCACAGCATGTTGGTCTGGTGGAGGGAAAATGGTGATATGGTTCTCATTATTAGGTTGAAGACAAAATAAATTATTGTAAATAGTTTATTTTTATAATCTCTGAGTCTGATGACATGATAATTTACAAAGTAATGTATGTAGTTCAAAGACATTTGGGGAGACACACTTTTCTCTGTAAGGCTTGCAACTCCTTCCCTGACAGGTGTTATGATATGGTCCTACCTGCTCTACTTCAAAAGCCATTGGTGAGACCTGGATGTCTACTGTGGTCAAGGCTGGGTGGTGAAGGAGCAGGACTAGTGCCCATGAGACAAAACAAGTGCTGGATGGTGGGAGATTGGAGGGTGTTCTGGCCAACAGTAAAGTCTCATTTGGATGGGGAAGAGGAACTACTACCTCACAACTAAAAGGCTTGGCCACCGTTTTTATAGGAGCCTGGAAGCTGGTGCCATAGAAAACAGTCTTTATTCTTGGAGGCAGTGTGTATAGTGGTTAAGAGTGCAGGTTGTAGAATGAAATTGCTTAGATCCTTATCTTGATCCTATTAAGTTTTAGTGGTATAACATTGTGCAAGTTATTAAATACAACTAAGATTTAGTTTTCTCATCTGTAAAATGGGGATAATAGTCCTAAGTTTTCTTTGTGAAGATTAACTGAGATAATTCATATAAAGGGTTTAGACCAGTAACTGGCGTGTAGCAAGTGAACTGTCAACGCCCCTATCAAACACATTCAGGTAGGTTTCTTTCTCCACATATAACAATAGATATGAATACTATATATTTTAAAACCCTGAGTATTACTTTTTCTTGTATTTAAATATTTAGTGTTTAAAAAAATTTGCTAAAATTTAAATTCCTCCTCTAACAGAAGAAGAAAAAATGATAAATAAGAAGACTACTTTTAAAAAATATGTGAAGTTAGCTCAGTGTGGCTTTTTTTACTACGCTGACACTTGATCAGGTAATGATAACTATCTTTACTTCTGTTTTTTCTTTCATTGATCTTAGTTGTGAAGTCCTGTTTTGGAGACTGTGGACTTTATTTTCTGAGAATTTTAGCTGGGCCATGCCATCTCTTTCACCAGGCCTCCTGAGGGCTTCTGTAGGCTGATCAGAGAGGAGGCCGAAAGCACAGGCCTTTCCAGGAGAGGAATGCTGTGTGTCATTAAAAAAAAAAAAAACCCAACAACAAATACAGCCTCTATGAGAGGGTTTTATAGCAAGGACCACCCCCAGGGCTGGGAACACTGTGTTGTGGGATTTTAGTCTCTAATTCCATGCAGGGCTAGGATTTCTGGAGGTGAAGACTAAAAATCTCTCCCTTTCACCCAGTGCAGGGTTCTGAGCATGTGAATCTCCTATGTAAATAGGCTGCACATCTTTTACACACACTCAAGGATGCTTCTCCTGTGCCAGAGCCTTCTACATAAAGACAGTCAGCCAGAAATGCCTGGTGTGTCTTCATCCCTGTTAACATCTGGTGAGCAGGACACTAGATTAGGGGTTCAACTAGTTAGCTAAATATTATCCTTGGAGCCTCATTTTGAAGAGTGGGAGAATCTTACCTACATTTTACAATCAACTGATGTGAATAAAAGGAGAAATAAGACATAGCTGCTGTCTCAAAGTTGGCTATTTAAAATTAGTTTTTTACTCCACTGGAAAAGAAAATGGAAAGCGAAAATAACTTGAAGTTTCCATGAAAAGAAAGAAAGAAGAAAGAAGTGGACCTTCAGGAATCCTGGATAATATGGATACAGGGGAAAGCATTTGTACTCTGCAAGGAAACTCCCATGAGAACTGAAGGATGGCACGTCATCCCCGCACACTCCCAGAGGGCCACCCTATCACCTTTTCCTGAACCACGATAAGCTGTACTCTGGGGAGTAATTCACATCGCTGCCCTTCCTTATGGAGCTAGTGACTCGGAGATGTTGCTTGCAGTGAAGAATTACAAAGTATAAATTAGCTCAAATTCTGGATAAGCAGGAGCCAGTCATCCTTAAGTAACAGCAACAGCTTCCCCTGGGCAGAACCATGACTACAGCATCTTCACTGCCTCATCTGTGGGCCCCCAGTGCGAAGTCAAATAAGTCACTGGGTACATTCTAAAAGACGACTTTGCCAGGCTTCTCTGTCATACACAATGCTCTTTAAGTATTTAAGGTTGCCATTATAAAGTCAAAACAATCATCTCTTCTTCAGTTTTGTATCTCCTTTAAATTAATGTGACAAAGAAGCTTCTAATGAGTTCACAGTTAAGGTCTTTTCTTCTTTAAGGATATAAAGTTGGATTAATCTGGTGCTGTTCTATTTATTTATTTATTTATTTATTTATTTATTTACTTACTTACTTACTTATTTATCATTAATCATCTTCAAATGCAGTGGGTCTCCCAACTTCCATCCTTCAGAATATTTACTGCCCACCCCCACAGAAAACAGAGATGCAGTAAGTTCCTAAGAAGCAGATTCCTGGATATAGAGCAATAATTGGCGAAATGGGGTTTTCCAACTTTTAGTCTGCCCAGTAGCTGCTCGAGCCTCCGTTTCATCATCCAGCCAGAGGATTTTTGTTGCAGCAGATAGAGTTGCAATAAAATCCAACACTGTTCATGCCATAGATCATTGGCCTTGTCCAGAGTTCTTGATCATTTCTTTCAAACTGGGGTTGTAGAAATCCTACCTTTATTATACCTGCCCAGTGACACATTCTGAGTTGTGGCTTTTGCGCGCCCTATTATAAGGAGAACATGCGCCAGCCACAAGGACAGGAGAGAAACAGCTATTTGTTGAGCACACTACTGCTAGTATTATTATAGCTGATTATATGTAAAATGAACAGCTAACTTTTTTTTTTTGAAGCTTATTTCCCCTAGGCACTGTGCTAAGTGCTTTTATTACTTGTTTGAACTCATTTAATCTTTCATGAGGATTTTGATGAAACACTGTAAGAAAGGCAGATGTCATTTTATTATCTCTATTTTTATAAACAAGAAAAATGATTTTTAATGTATTGAAGAAACTGTACAAGCTTCCTGAGGTAGTATGTGGTGGATCCAATTCAACCCATACTTTCTGTACCCAAGCCTTATACTCACTCTATCAGCTCAGTCCTTTCAGCAAAGCAAGAAGGAATTTACCACAGGGAATTAGAGGCTTATGCAATTATCAGATGGACTTGGAGAGCAAAGGTCAGGAAGGCCACTCCTGATTTTCAGAAAATCTAGATGGGTTGGAATTGCAGGAGGGTCACTGCTGGCGATTTCAGCTTCTAGAAGCACAAAACGCTTGGTTCTTAGAAGGGTGTGTGGAAGCTGCCAGCAGAACGCAACATGTTCTGCCTGTTCATGAAGGTGCAGTAGCCACTGCAAAGAATAATTTCTCCTCTTTCACTCTATAAACCTTATAAGAGTGCTTTTGACTGATGGAGCATAATCTGGAACCATGCAGGCTTTTGCTTAACCTTGCTAGCAAAGATTCTGGATAATATAGTTTCTAGGAGTCTCCCCTATGATGCAGGGGAGAGTGTAGAAGGAACTGGAATGGTGCTGACCACTATCTGTTCTAATCACTGTTTTCCACTGCCTTCCAGTAAAAGAAACTTTTTCATGGCAGTAAACAGTACTACCACCCATTCCTCTGGCAAACAGAACATCTCCATGTGATGGACACAGGGACTGGAGACTTTTAAAATCCAATATTCCTGGCCTTAGGTGCTTATCACAACTCCCACTAATCCTACTCAGATGACTGAAAGCTTTTCCTACTGTATCATTTTTTTACCATAGAATTTACTTTATTTAGTGAAATGCATCAATTCACATCAGAAATTGTAACTATTGCAATCACTGTTTATTCTCCTCCTTCACTCAGGTATATCTATTACTTGTTTATCTTTTATAGATTACATTTTTAATTATGTATAATTGGTATATAATACTATATTAGTTATATTAGTTTCGGGTATACAATATAGTGATTTGAGATTTTTATGTCTTATAATATAATCATCCCACTGATTGTAGTAATCATTTGTCACCATGCAAACTTATCGCAATGTTATTGACTATATTCCCCTTCACCTTTTCACCCATCCCCCACCCTTTAACCTCTGGTAATCACCTCTTTGATTTCTGTTTCTATGTATTACTTGTTTATCTTGAATGGTCTTCTTCAATGAGAATTTCTCTTGTTAAGAGTTTTTAGTGTTAGTGCCTGAGATTGTTCCATAGTTTATTATTTTTTTATTTAATCAGTGGCTGTGACATCTACATTAGACCCCTCATCTGTCACAGTGTATTATTCCCAAAGAGTCTTCCGGGTCCTGAATTTTCAAAGAAAACCAAAGAGTTAAGCCATATCTCAGGTGTCACCAGTAGACTTAGGCATGAGTAACAGAAGAAGTGACATTGAGGAAAAGAATAGAGAATAAGTAAGTGAGAAGTAGAAAGGAAAGGAGAAGGGAGAAAGGTGAAACAGAACCATGTGTCATGGAAAATAGGAGCAGTAATACCACCAACTGGTTTGAAACTGACCAGAGAAATTGAAGCAATAGATTCTATCTCCTTAATATGTATCTAATCAGTCTCTTCCTCCTCCCTTAATACCAAGATCATCATCTTCCTCACTCCCTCCTCCCTCCCTATTGCAACAGCCTCCTTATTTGTTTTCATGTCTCTTACTTCACTGCCACCAATGCAGTCTCCTTAGGACAATCTTACAGAAAAGGAAATCTAATTATTTTGACCGCCCCCCACCCCCTGCCCGCCGCAAGCCTACTCATAATCTGTTCATGTTAACAAAAATTTTTAATGGGGAAAATCTTATAAAGTTAATTTTTAAAGGGTGAGTATAAATTGCTTTTACAGTAAAATTTCAATTAGGTAAAAAAAAAAATGTGAAAAAATATTGGAAGACATCTGCCAAAATGATAATCATATACCTTTGTGTGGTACAATTATGTATATTTTTTCTTTCCAATTTTTCTACAATGGCATATATTATTTTCATAATCAATAAATAATGAAATCTTTCTTTAAATGACACAAAAATATGCCAAGGTACCATGTTATGATAAAACTCAGCCTTTGACTCTTCAGTGGTACATTATAAAGTCAGGCAATCAGCTAATTTATCTTGGAAAAAAGGAAAGAGACATTTGATGGAATAAACTTACACTTTTATGTTATTTGTTATCAACCTTCTAATGAAATTAGAACCCAAGGTGAGAAGTAAAATACACACACAGCATATACATTAGTGTGTATATGTGTTTATGTGTGTATGGTAGACATGTTAAAGTCATCATAAGATTCTTTCTCCTTACAGGGTATTAATTCCAAGTCAGAGAAAGGGGAGGCCCAGAGAAGTTCTTTCATCTTTGTGAGGTTTCCCAGGAGGTAATGCTCATGAACGTTAATCAGTACTGCTTATATCAGCCCTCTGTTAGTTCACTGTCAGGTGAAAGAATGGCAGAGTTCTCTATCTTTGAGTCACATTGATTGGGTTAAAATTTATTGAAGGTACTTATTGTTCTTGTAAGTCTTTAAAATCCAGGAGAAAAAATGATCTGATCCGATTAAAAGAATGTTTTCGTTCTACTGTGAAAAATTAGCATCTTTTCTTTGTTCTAATTTTCCAGGAAGATTTATAATAGATTACAGCCCTGGGCCAGTTTATGACTCTCTTGGTACTTAATTGATTTTAACTGGCAGACGGGTCATGCTCAGAAATTCTTCCTCTCTAGGCAAAGAGTTAATAAGAATCCATTCTTTCTGTCTCTATTCCAATGCAATTCAATTCAGTGGTAAAATTTAAAAGAGACAGAAAAAACACAATGTTATTTCCTTATATATTTATATATCTTAATCTCCAAAGATCCTTATTTTTATCATTTTAATCTATTCTTATATAGACTTGCTATTACTATCTAATTGGTATTTCTACTTTAAATTTTTTCCCTCTGTATTTGATGACATCTTCCCCCCATGCCCAAGAAGTAACCAATATAGCAAATGGTTTTTAAGGTAAATTTTTTAGGCGAGCTTTTACTCACCTTATTTTCTATCTATAACTGAATGTGAATGAATTATTTTAAATGAAGTTCCAAACTATTAGAACGTATATTACTGTCAAATGACTTGTTTTTACACAGAACAATCCTAAATTAGTGCCTCTTTCATCTCAGCTCTGTTGGGTACATCTTTCTTCCTTCAGAGGTGATTGTTGATACATACAGCTACATCTACCTATTCTATTGAAATTATCAGTCATTTCATTAGATGCTTCAGAAGAAACATAAAATTAAGTTTGAGTTCGTTTGCCCAGAAGTAGAATGGTTCCAGAAGTTCATTTGACTATAACTTTTCATAGAATCATTATATCACAGTGACCCTTAGAATAAGAAATTTTTGTCGAATTAATCTATTCTATCAACACAGCTTTTATTTTGAGGCCTTGGCAATTTATGTTGCTGTGGGAGAGCTTCTAAATTATCTGCTCGATACGAAGACTAATGAAAGAATAGCCCTAGAACTCTAAACACAGTCCTGAAGGTTGACTTCCTGGTTTAACAGTAAAAGGGAAATAAATCCCCAAATTCTGAGGAAATGTTTGGGATTTTTCAATGTGCCTGTTAGCATTATTATTTTGGATTTACACATATATTTCCCTCATTTCTCTTTCTTTTTCTGCTGTTTTTACTTTCACGTTTCTGTTATATATTTGGCAAAATGACATTGAATTAAGGAAAAAAAATGAAGACATGAAGAGAATGGTTGACAGTGAAAGGACGGTAGAGTCAATGTATTAGGGGTCCCAACTAAAATATTATTGAAATCAGGGTACTAGAGGGAGTAAGCAGAAAATATAGAAGAATAAGAGACTTGTAATTGAGATTACGGAAGAGTTGCGGATATTGGCAGTGACAAGTTCTAGAGTATGTATGACCGTGAGAGTGTATAACTGACGTAGAAGACAAGATCCTTGGAGATGGAGGTCAGAATATCAGAAGTATTATTCCCATGGATATAAAAATTACCAAAAATTAAGACTGAAGTGTGTGATGAGATGACAGTGAGCCTGGTACTAACATCTTTGAGGAATAAATGGAATGTTTGGGGGTTGGCAGATGACTATAATAAGGAGAAATTTTGGTTGATAAGACCAGGAGCTGAGGGCTTAAAGGCAGGAGAGGGGATCAGTGATCTGGAATGAAATGAGGTTTAAGAAGGCTACCTTAACTCTAGGTCTATTTGTAGGTAGAGTATAAGAAAAATAACTATCTCTTGAACTTCCAGAGGAGGCAATGCCTTCATAGTATAGCCAGGTTTCAGTTAGAATAAGAAAATGGAAGGAATGCTGGGAGGAATGGAGTGTGGGAGGGTTTAAGAATCCAGAAGCGGTGAGGGGTGGAATCTGATTAGGGGATGTATAGAGGTCGAGGGGATGAGGATGGTGTGTCTTCCCGTACACTGGCACAGTGATGTACTACTCATCCGCGTTAGCAGAATGGTGGTTTTGGGCTAATACTTAATTCATAGCTGAGGTGCCCATGGGGTAGACAGCTTATCTTCTGTTTGTTTAGGAGTCTTTGCATAGCTCTTCTGGTTGTCCTGATCCATGATCTTTGGGTCAGTCTTGAGGTGGGGATGCTGAGGGGGCCAAGACACAAAAGAGGGCTGAACTATTGCTCCATGTCCCATCTCACTCATTTATTCACACAGTAAACCTTCTTGAACCCTCATCATGCTCCATTTATTATGTAAGTGTTGGAGTTATGCCAGATCCCTGCCTTCAGGGTACTCATTTTTGAGACATGCAAATACATGAATGCAATCTTATGTGATAGGTGAAAGATAAAGAGATTAGTTTAATTTAATAGTTTAGTTTAGAATATTTTGCATGTATTTTATATACTAATGAAACATGCAGATAGAATTATTTAAAATGCAATTGGTATATGGATCTGGGGCTCAGTGAGGAGTAAAGGATTAAAATATAGGTTTGTTGGGGGGTGTCGAAGGGGGAAAAGGGGCCAAATATGTTGTGACAGAAAGAAATCTAACCATGGGCAGTGAACACGCAATGCAATGTATATATGCACCTTACTGTTGAATTGTACACCTGAAACTTACTGGATTTCGTTAACCAATGTCACCATAATAAAAACAAAAAATAAATAAAAATAAATAAAATATAGTAAATATAGTAAATAAATTAAATAAATAAATAAATAAAATTTATAAGTTTAGAGGGTTTGAGGGGGTCCAATAACTAATACCCCTCTTCTTCACCTGAGTTCCTAATCGAACAAGAAATAAAACAAAAGAGAAAAGGAGAAAGAAGACCAAACTGATTAAATTCACAGTGGAGAATATATGAAGACAAGTAGATTTTGTAACACTGAACACCAGAATTAGATAGCATTACCCACCCAGCGAAGGTAAATTTCCAGGGACCACGCCTGCTAGTTCAGGGCCTTTACCATGCAACTTATCACATACTCATGAACAGCGACACGTGGTGCTGAGACAATGAAGGAAGTGTTGAGCCACACATGCCAATTTATTCTTTCCAAACTTACCAATTTAACAACTGACTTGACCTACCAAAGAATCTGTTAAGTCAGAAGAGGACAGACAAAGTCAGAAGAGGAATGGGACCAGGAGGATTTTACTTGTGGGGACATTTCCATGTGGAGGGAAACATCAGAAGTAAAAAAGAAGCATTTTCCCTACCATTCACCCCTTAATGAAATCAGACAACTTAGGGGCACAGACTGTGAGAAGACAAAAAGCTGGAGCAGGAAGTCTGGGTCACTAGAAACTAGGAGAGGACAATTTGGGAGTGTTACCGAATGAAGAAAAGAAAGATCTCAAGGGGAATAAGATTCTCTTGTTTAGGTGAATAAACCTAACTTTTGCACTCCAAGAGCCACTTTAATGTAATAATTTTGTATTAATAAAATTTTGACTGCATGACTCTCAGTGTTTTCTAAGAGTTTCCTATACATTTTTTGATTAATACCTTTTTGAAAATTATAAGATAAATAGTATTTTACTGCTGTCATATAAAGGAGGCCACCAGAATCCAGAGAACTTGAGTAACTTAGCCAAGATCCCTCAACTAGTCAGAAGAAAGCTTAGGCCTAAATCCAGGATTCAGACGAAGGCCCATAGGCAGCACTCTCTCTGCGTACTTAACTGGAAAACTATTGGTAGATGATCTCTTGATTCTGTGATTATTTTAAAAAAAGGGATGACCAAAATGATGATCTGTTATTAGTTATGACCTCTCAGATACTAATAGGACTAAAAAGAGCACACAAGATCTATAATTTATGAGTGAAATAATTGTAATACATTATCTGTATGTTTAACATTAGATTAGTATTACCCTAACTCTGTGACATAATTGGGTTCTTTTGGGCTCTTTAGTACAAGGAAAAACTTAAAGCTGAGGCAAAAATCATAAAATATCTGAGAAAACATGTATTTAGTATCAGTGCAAAGTTGCGATTTGTATGGAAAATTCACCTAATAATTTAAAAATAGCATTTAACATAAAAAACACTGAACCTCAGACTTTTTTTTTCCTCCAAAAGTGTACTTTTTCCCAATCTGTACGCCCTCCAACATTCCTTAGGCTTTAATTAAATAAGAGCAGGAAAGAGCATTGGGCTTGGGTTCAGGATAAATATCCCCAGCTTGAACAGGAGATGTTGCTTTAATGACTTGGAATGTGTCCAGAAAGCTCAGACTGGCTAGCAGGCAAATCTGACAGCTACTGGATCTCCAGCAATAGCATTCTAACCAATTAAAAACTGAGGTAGAAATAATGGTTTGTCACTGAGTGGTATTTCAGAAACCAATTGGTCCAGATTAACCAGAGGATTAACTTTTTAAACTGAATTTAAAGGTCACGGGAAGCTGACTTTAATAAAAGAGAAAAGCATTCAATTAGAAGGGGAAAATTTATATATAGAAATTAGGTTAATAGATCTTGCTACATTATTTATAGACAACTAACCAAATTGCTGTCTTATTTTATGGCATGAGTTCATAGTCAAAGATAAGTGTGTTCATTATAAAAAAGAAAGTTAAATGAGCAATCAGGTATTACTAAGGGATTCTTCTAACGGAAAGGGAGTAGGTGGGCTTCCAACATCCACAAATGTGTCATTTTAAAAAAGGATTCTTGATAGGTAAATTCAGCCTACTTTTGACTGATACTGAACTTTGATGGGCCCAAAGTCAAGTTAATGATTTGACTATCTGACTCGTGGAGGTACCTGCGATCAACTTGTCAGATGGCACGCACCTGAATAAGACAACACCAGAGGCCGAATATTATCAGGGTCACTGAAACATGTGTGTGAAGAGAAGGTTTCAGTGTCACTTGCAAAGCTTTTCACCTACTGGATGAAGGGTGACTTTTCCTTGTTGAAAAAACCATTTCTCTGAGATTCACTCTTCCTGCAGTAACCTGCCCCCACAGCATCCATTCTCTGTTGTGCCTGTCAACTCATCAGACATAAAGTGAAAGTAGTTTGGTGTTAAGTGGGAGTATCTTGAGATAGACCGTAGGTGAATTACTAGCATGCAGTTAAGTGTTAAAATGATCCTGTTTAAAGTTATTTCCTATACTTAGCCATACTAAGTTTTAGTAAACATTTATAGAGAGAAGATTGGGTTGGGGAGAGTTGAAGGAAAAGAAGGAGGGAGGAAAGTTGGTGGAAGGGCAGCAAGATATTGTTGCTGATGGTCTGAGATTAGAATGGCCAAATAACCGTGTCAGTTTCAGTTCTGTTGTGTATGTGTAGAACTTGAGTTAAGTTCTAGAACTGGATTCGAAGAGCTGGATTTTGATGTGAAGAGTAATATTATGTCAGGGGTATGTGAAGGACCTTACAGAAATATGACACCTCGTCTGTTTAAAGGGAGCCTTTGATCCCTCTCTGTGATATGTGTCAACAGGCCCTAGCAGGTACCACTTGTTCTATCCAAGCCAGGCAGGTGTTAGCATTTTAGGCAAGATTTGAGTTCTTACACCTGGTCTATTAGCAGACATCTAGGTCTAGGGCACAGTCAACTTTCTGAGCAGTTGGTTCAGTGTTCAGTCCAGCTGGGGTGTTTTTCTGAATGAGATTGAACACTTATTAGAAGCTTCTCATGGGGACAAACCATATTTTATGCCTATATTCAGGAATAATTTTCAATTGATGTGCATTGGTTTGGACTACTAGGAGATCATAATGCTTTTTCACCAGTGGTATATGGCTGCTGGCACAAGCAACCCCTGCCCCATATACAATGCTACCCACCTTTGCTGTCCTGGCCTCTTCCTCACTATCCAGCAACTAAAAGCCTGGGCCAGAAGGAGACCTCCAGGACTCTGAACCAGCACTGCAACAACCAGTGTCCATTCTTAGGGGCTGGTGTGGAATAATTTGAATATTGCTCCTGGCTACCTCTGTGCTGTGCTGTTAGCAATTAGTAATGCTTGTAATGTTTGTCTCTCTTATTGTTTCAGTTTAGAGAGGTCACCTCATTGACTTCTGTTCACTGGGAAGCACATAAGTCAATTTCCTGCAGCTATCAATGAAGCAGTTGGTTAACATCTTTGGCTTATATACACCAAAACTGGGCCTACATATCCCAAATGATATGTAGGCTTAGAGGTTACTATTACCTGGTTTGTTTAGATGTGAAAGCTGTCAAACTAGTTTTCTTCATATGAAGTACACTTTGCTGACTGAATTATGTAAATTGGCTAGTTATAGAAGGGCTAAATTAACCAGATAATTGACAGTTTCACTTTGTTCTAGGTATAACCTTATTTTTTGTTAGAATTTATAGTAAGAAATACAAGCATTTAAAACTTTCTTAGCATTAGCACAATTCCTTTGTCAACAGTTCAGTTTTCTAAGCCATGAGTTTAAGTTTTATTCACTTTTAAACCAGTTCTACTCAAATTGTAAGAAATAACTGTAACCAAATTAATTGACCAATGTTCGTATTTTATGTTTTATTTTTTTTCCAATGTTCATATTTTAAACACTTAGTAAAAAGCCTTGTCCTGCTAGTAACATTTTATCTCAAACTAAATTTATCCTTCCTACATAGGGACGGCATGAGGCTGAGCAGAGTGGTGTTCATTCCACTTCTGAGACTCGGCTGAACTCCAGTTGATAGATTTTGGGAAAAGTGTATTCGTCAAATGCTAATAGAGTTCCTATTAGAAGCCATGTACTCCTTTGAGTTCTAGGGATTCAGCAATGAACGAAACAAAGTCTCTTCCCTCCTGGGCCTTAAAATAATCCTATGCTACTGTGCTATTTGCAGGAAAAGAATCATGAATTCCCTAAACATTTTGAGGATCTTAAAAAAGATTCTAAGTTATTTTTTTATCTTATTTTTTATTCATTCTAGTGATCATACTTCTCTGTTGTATATTATATCCTGGTTGGAGAATGAGCAAACATGAAAAGAAGAAAAAACATCTCAGAAAAATACTTTGGGTTATATTCATTTATGCTTCAATTCATTAGATATCACTCTAATAAACAACTTCTGGATACATTTTTCAAAAAAGGTGCGCCTTATTTGTTGGCTTTGGTAAAATGCACCCTTAAAAGGGTGTCTATATCCAGAATCCTCTGTGCATTGTACTGGTGCAGCCCTCGTGCGGGTACCACTATATGGAAAGCTCTTCCCTGCAACTTGCCACTTGTGCAAGTTCAATCTTTTTGGTAATTTTCAGACTCATTCCTTTGGTGCAGATGTTTTCCTCCATGTATAATTTATCCTTTAAAATTAAGGATGTGCAGCCATCTGAAGACCACACTTCCTTCAAAGCCTTGCTCAAACATTTCCCACTCCAGGAATCCCTCTCAGAGCCTTTGAGATGGAGCTCATCTCTCTTCTCTCCTATGGCTCATTATTCATTACTTACTACAGTCTATCTTGAATTAGGACACTTTGTGTATGCATCTGCCTCCTCCTTAAAGCATGAACTTCTAGAGGACTATGGCTTTATATTAATCATTTTTGTATTTCCCAGGGTAGCTAGCACAGTGAGTTATACAGAGTAGTCACTTAATAAATGCTTATTGAATTGAATTGAATAAAATAATTTAGCATCAGTATAATCCTTTATCACTGATTTGAAAAGCTGGAGAGAGAAAAAATTGAGTTAAGCTGAACTATACTCATTTTTGCAATATGCTATATCAGATATAAATATTATTCAATATTTGTTTCAAGTTTCTTATAGAATATTCCTTCAATTCATAGATATACTATATTTGGGAGTTCTGAATTAAATTACACATTAGGCACCCTGTCTCAAGTTTATAAAGTTTATAGAATTGCCTAGGCTTTGTGGGACCCCCAAAATAAGACAAATAAAGCCCATCGAACTTTTTTTGAAAGCCACTGGAGAGGAATAAAATACAAAAAGGTAATCATGCAGTAGCAGCAGCAACCAGACTCCCTAAATTGTGTCAAACTGCCTGACTAGTTAGAGCCATGTTCATGGCATCTCCTGCCTTTTCTCTAACTCTCTCCAGTCCATCTGCTGCCTTGGGAAGCTTGCTCTCATTAAAAAGGATAGAAAACTAGCCACATCATTACATTCACTTAAGGCAGAGTTTAGTTGGTCAGTTCTCACTACTGTCAGTAACAGCTGCCACTTTGGGATTTTGAGCCCTTATTGGCATCATAGTTTGGGTTGGGATTTTTATTTGTCTTACTTTGAAATTTACATGTCTTTAGAACAACTAAAATTCACAAGAACAAACTAATTAATGGATTCCATTTTTGACAGCTACAAGAAGACGGATGAGAAAGTAACATGCTTCTGGCAGCGTGTTATCAATTGGGAGGCAACAGTGCATTCCCTCTATGTGGAACAGTGAGCTGGAACCAACACTGACAGATGACACGGCCCTTTGACAGTGACGCCTGTACAAGCTGACAGCTCCACTTGCAGTCAGTCAGTCAAGTCCACGCTTTGCAGTGGAATTTTAACGGGCTTGATCTGCAGAATATGCTTTGCCTACTTCTCAGCTTGTAGTAGAAGTGAATAAAAATTTCAAAACATTCACATTAAATAGTGAATCCTAGGATCTACTACTCAACCTTCTTTTCCCCTCAAAGCTGAGAGTAATAACAGTAAATAAAGCGTAATCTTGGGGGAAAAAACTCACAAAACTCTAGGATATATAGGAAAGGAATAATTCTCCCCTTAAAATGAGGTTTTCTATAAATCAATGTAGTTTACATATTAGATAAAATCTCTTAAGAAACACGAGGTCCCAGGTTTCCCAAGGAAATTATAATCTAATCATAAAAATATGTGCGTGCATTTGTGTATGTGCGTGTATGTATACAGGTCACCCTAAAGGGACTGACTGATTTAATTATGCATTTAAAATTTATTGAATATACCAAAAAACTGCTTCCAAATATTAAAAAATATTTTTCTTTAAGGAAATTAGTCTTGCTCATTTACTTCCTGGTTTTAGGTCTTGCTTTTTATTTTACCTTTTGGCAGTCTTTTCTCTTTGAACAAGACATACATGAAGCTGATTTTTCTGTGTGACTTTTGTTAAAAGTTACCATACTGTGTTTCAGTTCCTTCACCAATAAAATATAGCTAATCACCCCGTCACCATCAACATACCTTATAGGCTCAGAGCAAGAAATAAGGCCATCAGGTTGCAAAGTAGTGACTGGAAGTCCAAATTGGACTGGCAGGGGTATTATGAATTTTTTGCATTTGGATACGCCTAGGCTGGGCAGGTACCCTCCAGTTTACATAGCCTCTGCCCCCTGCCTAACACTGTGTCTCTTTGCACATGTATATAACTTGCCTGGGCTCTGAAGGCAATGGAGTTTGTGACCATGGCATCATCAACCAATGTGTTCTCACTTCTCCTCAAAGAAACTAATAGTAATTCTAACGTTGTTGGTTTCGAAAGACTCAGCATAAATGGAAGATATAAATAGAATTTAATGGTGGAGACAGGCAAATACATATGAAAGAAGCATGTAATTGCAAAGAACAACTAAAGTAAAAAGGTAATATTGGCACATAATGCAATCTCTGTTCCAAGGGCAAGCCACGTACCCTGGAACACTTGTAACTAATTAGTCCTTCCATCCCGACCATCTCTCTCCCAATAAACAAACACATAGTAGAGCGCTGAGGCTAGCAATCTTTTCTTAGGCCAAGATAAGTGACTCATTTGTTACTTGAGTTATCTAGCCAATTGTGATAACTGAGCCAACCCTCACATATGTATAATTATAAATGATTAGAAGAAGTGATAGGGAAGACACGTGTTGGAGGGATGAGTTTCTGAAATGTCTCAAAGAAGAAAAGTTTGTGGATTGGTGGAGAAAAGGATGTTGTTTTAAGCAGAGAGAATGGTTTATGCACAAGTTCAGAGATGAGAAAGACTAAGTCATCACTGCTAGAATGGAGCCCATGCACTTTGTAATGAGGAACAGATAAGGCTGGGTTCCCTGGATTAACTAATAATACCAAGTATTACAGCATGCCAATTTGTAAGAAAACACATTTCACAGACTGCATACAAAAGCTAAGTAAGATATAATGACCTTCCATTTGTTTTATGGTAATTGGACATTTATTTCATGAAGTAAGTACTGCTATTATACCATGACCCATGATAAAAAGGAAAACTTTTCAGTTTACGTTTCACCCATCATAACCTTGAATATTAAAATAAACTTACATGCTCCATTAACTAGAAAATAATTTCTTTCCATGCTTTGAATTTGCCTAGGGTGTGGTTTTCGGTGAGGACAAGTTCAATTGATATGCTTGAAGAATTCTAATTAAGAAACAAGGTAATTTCAAAGATATGACATTTAATGCATTACTAGTATCCTTTTAATGTATGCTTTTATTTCATCCTTCAGTTTCTTGAAGCTCCATATTTTTTTTGAGGTTTAACTTTGTGATTTCTATATCAATTAAACCTTATAAGTCAGGCCAACCTCTTATCAGACAGATAAAAATTATCATAGGCTGATAAAAGATATTCGATTAGTGTGTAGTATGCCTAGAATAACAAATCAGTGACTATTAGTTGGATATCTATGTACTAAATGCCTTGGTGGTATTAAAAATATTGGATGTATTTTTTTCCCCTCTAATGAAGCAGTTCAGGATATAAAATAGACGATTGTTGAAAATAGATTTCCTCATTAAATTAATGCTTCTCGCCAGGTTTCTCTTTTTCTTAAATCTCTAATCAGTTTTATTTGCAAAACCCTTGACCAATTGTATGATGGAAAAATACAAAATGGTTATATCAAATAGTCACATTACATAAGAGTTTTAAATAAGATGAATAGATTGTAAGATAATTTGAGTGCATAAAGTTAATTATAAGAAGAATTTGCACTACAGATGGGGAAATGAGGGAACAAACATTCAAATAAGTAATTCCAGTCAGATAATAGGGGAGTATCCAACTCAGACAGGATCCACAAATGCTTGGAGCATCCCAGATTCCTGTCAGATCTCTCACTGCCACTTTTATGGCTCACAGCCTGTTGCATTCGTGTAGTGGAACTGAAAGCTTATTTGCGAGAGAGCCACACCTCAACAGCACATTCTACTGCAGTGAGAGAATTAAGCCTGTAAGGAAGTACATGGTGATTTGGGTCACCTTCATAATTATGACTTGATTTTTTCCTCCTCTTTTTTAATCAGAATAACAAATGGTTTTTGTTGGAACATCATCCTGAGCATTTATAAATGGCAGGGATCAAAAGTAATAGTTCTTAGCTTAAATAAACTTTATGTTCAGAATATGAGTCTTAATATTAATTAGAAATTCTCTTAATATTAATTAGAAATTCTCTTGATGGTTTCTGTACACCCAAAATAAGTTATTTGTTTTATAAATTTCCTAGGAAATAGTTGCTTAAAATTATGTTGGTTTGCATATTCCTTATTCCTTATAAGTTGGATAAAACTAAATAATAAGACTGACTTCATAACATCTACAGTAATGAGTGTATTAATTACAAATAGTCTTTGCTTTTCAAAACCCATTAACCTCAACAGCAACCATTAACTCCTTTTTTTCTCTTTTTTTCCCCCAAATATAATTTTGGGCTCAGTTGCTTCAGTTTTCACTTTCCCACATCTTGTGGGACTCCACTGAGTGAATCTTACAGGAGCCAGGGAGACCAAGACAACACTGACTCAGTGTATCCACCATATTGCCACTGGTCTCTTTCTGTTTTCTCAAGCTATAGATTTCTTTCTTTTCCCTCTTTCCTTCCTTCCTTCATTATTGACTATGTGTTGGGCTGTGCTCGATGCTGAAGAAACAACAATGAACCATATAGGCTTGGTTGCTTTTGCCGAGCCTGTAGTCTCGGCAAAAGCAACTGCACAAGCAATTACGATGCAATATAAGAAATGCCATAATGGGAAGCATAAAAGGGGAACCCAACCTAAAGGCCTAGGGAGACCACCTGGAGGAACTGGCACAACAGACAACTAAAAGATGAAAGAGAATTGGCCAGTGAAGAGATGAGACATGTTCCTGCAGGTGGTATAGCATATGCCAAGGCCTATATGCAAAAGAATGTGAAGGAAACTCACTATGGCTGAAATATAGGACACTTGTGAGGGAGTGGTGGCGATGACTCTGAAGCCAAACAGGTGGCAGGACCTTCCTTGGTCACAAGGGGGCTTATAAACCGTGCTATGTTAAGATTTCATTCTTAGAGCAATGGGGAGCCAATTCCAGGAACTTCTATTTGAAGTACATATGTGTTTTATATTCTCTCCACATTATCATGAGCAAAGAAGGAGAAGAGGGACATAATTCATTTTCTTGACAAATATCATATTGACCTTTTTATCTCATTATACTTCTGTCTCTGTCTCTGTTTCTCTGTGTGTGTGCACCAGTAGAAAAGAATTTTCCATCTAGATAACTGGGATTCTCTATCCCTAAAAATCGTCTTCCAAACCCCTCTGTCTTCTTGAGTTCTCCAACCCTTTTTTCTAACGTGTGTCTTCACTGACTTTTAAAATATACATTTTTAAGCACCTATTTTTGCCAATCGTTGTGGTAACTAGAAAGAATTAATGGTGGGCAAAAACAGACACACTGCCTACTCTTGTAGTTTACATCTTTGTTAGTTTCCCAAAGAAAACCCCAAATAAGTAAATAATAGATATTTTCCCAGTGATAAAGGAATAAAAGTTTAGAAGCACAGAGCAACTTTTTCTCAAGAAGAGCACTTCAGAGAATACAGATCTGGATTGAAATGATTATTGGTTTATGTTTAAGCCCTGTTGACATGATGACAAATAAATATTTAGGCAAGTTGTAAACTGATGTGTGAAGGCCACAGCAGTATCTTAACTTCTCCATACCTTTTCCCTGCTTCACTCAGAAATGTTTTGTGAAAATGTTTCAAACTGCTGCAGTATACTGTCACACCAAAGGCAGGTTTCCAGGGGGAAAAAAAAAGTGGCAGCAGCTTCCCTGCTCCCACAGAGCTTAATGTTTTTCAGTTATTTATATCTCATAGCATGTGACTCCACGGCATGCCTGAAGGTGCCGGAGAATAGAAAAGAAAAGTAGGAGGACACGTGAGAAGGGATTAAAACACATGGCTGGAAACAAAGGAGAAATGAAGGTGGGAGAAAATAAAATGTATGCAGTTTTTCATAGGATTTAATGAGCACGCATATTAATTAAATCAATCTCACTGGCTAAATTCACATTCTGTAAATGATATGTGTAGAGACTGATATAATGGGAGGGAGGCTGACTATTTCTAAGCTTACATTAATCACTTAATGAGTATTTATTGATTACCTTTGTATTAGATGGCACAAAGAGATATAAAAGAACAGAAATCCAGTGAAAATGTGAGAGTTTTGTTAACTTTTAACTCCATGCTACTTGTTCCAACACTCTGATTGGGAGGAGCTACCGATCCCTGGGGCGCTGATACCTTAGAAAATTCTCAGAATCCAGTGCTCTTCTATATGGTTTCTTTCATGCCATTTTGAGACCTCCTTGCATTAGCCAAACCTTTCGAGACCTGAAAAGGTCATTTCTGGAATGAGGCTGCAGGTACTGTGATATGGACATTCTTTAACCAGGGAACTTGTGGGATCTAGAGACCATCTACTGGAGGCTCATTTGGCCAATAGAACTACCAGGGAAATTTTTACTGAATTGAAAGTGTTTTTCAGGCCACGTTCCCAAATCTGGCTGTCTATTAGGATCCCCGTGAAGGCTTTTAAAAATACGCATTCATGGCCTAATGCCAGATTTTCTGACCGACTCAGAATTTTCAGAGTATCAGAATCTTAAATTTTCAAAAGCTTTCAGCGTGAGTCTTATGCAGCCAATCTTTGAATGTGCCGGGGAAGGACTAAATAGCAACTCATACTAAGACTGTGTCATTTGACTCTAAAGTTTTCTTTCTGAATTTTGATTCAGTTTAACAATGATCATTTAAACATCCGCTAAGTATTATTTGGAAGCCACTAATAAACATGAGTGAAAATTATTTTTCTTAATGTAGATTAACAGTTATAGTTACTAACCTGTTGAAAACTTCAAAACTATTATCTTATTTAATGATTACAACAGCCCTAGGAAGTAAATACTGTTACTGTCTCATTTTACAGATAGAGATACTGAGGGTTAGGCAGTTTAAATATCTTGACTAAGGTAAATATAGTTACTCAAGAGCCTGAGCTCCTAACCACTCAGCCTTCTAAATCTCTCTGTACATTTAATAAAGATGAAGCTTAGAAGGAAATACTATCCAATGCTAAGCAATGCATTGTTTAAACAACTGGAAAAAAATTACTGTTTTTTTGGGTAAAATGGTTTATATGAATTACTTGCTTGAAGATTTATATATATATTTTGGGGGGGAGTTATTTTTAAAATAATTTTTTATTTTTTTATTACAGTTGACATACATTATATTAGTTTGAGGTGTACAACATATTGATTAGACATGATATAATTTATAAAGTGATCACTTTGATAAATCTAGTACCCATCTGACACCATACATAGTTGTTGCATTGTTATTGACTATATTATATTCCCTATGCTATATTTTACATTCTCATATCTATTTTGTAACTACCAATTTGTACTTCTGAGTCTCTTCTTTTTTCCATCCATCTCCCTAACCCCTTCCCATCTGACAACCATCAAAATGTTCTCTATATCTGTGAAGTTATTTCTGTTTTTATTTTGTTTTTTAGATTCCATATATTAGTGAAATCATATGGCATTTGTTTTTCTCTGTCTGACTTATTTCACTCAGCATGATACACTCTAGGTCCATTCATGTTGTTGTAGATGGCAAAATTTTATTCTTTTTTATGGCTGAGTAATATTCCATTACATATATGCACCACTTCTTTTTATCCATTCATCTATTAGTAGACATTTAGGTTACTTTCATATCTTGACTGTTGTAAATAATGATGCAATAAACATAAGGATGTATATGCCCCTTTGAAGTAATGTCTTGGGTTTCTTCAGATGAATACCTACAAGTGGGATTACTGGATCCTCCTTTGCCTCTTGTTACAGCTTTATTTTCAACTCTTTTTTTTTGTTGTCTGGTATAACTATTGCTACCCTAGCTTTTTTTGTTGTTTGTTTCCATTTTCATGAAATATCTTTTTCCATCCTTTTACTTATAGTCTGTATTTTTTGATCTAAAGCGAGTCTCTGGGAGGCAGCGTATATAAGGGTCTTGTTTTCTTATGCATTCAACCACACTATGTCTTTTGATTGGAGCATTTAATCCCTTTACCTTTAGAGTAATTGTTGATACATATATAGTTATTGCTTTTTTATTATTTGTATTTTTAATATTTTCTCTTCCTCCTTCCTCTCTTCCTCCTCCTCCTCCACTTCCTCCTCCTTTTCCTCTTCTTTTTTCATCTTTGTCCCTTTGACATTTCTTGTATTACTGGCTTGGTGGTGATAAACTCCTTTAGCTTTTTCTCATCTGGGAAGCTCTTTATCTGTCTTTCGATTCTAAATGATAACCTTTCTGGGTAGAGTAATCTTGGTTGTAGGTCCTTGGTTTTTATCACTTTGAATATATTGTGCCAATCCCCTCTGGCCTGCAAAGTTTCTATTGAGAAATCAGCTGACAATCTTATGGGAGCTCTCTTGTAGATAACTAATTGCTTTTCTCTTGCTGTTTTTAAGATTCTCCCTTTGTATTTAACCTTTGCTCTTTAATTGTTATGTCTCTTAGTGTGGTTCTGTTTAGGTTCATCTTGTTTAGGACTCTCTGCGCCTCCCAGGCTTGTTTGTCTATTTCCTTCACCAGGTTAGGGAAGTTTTCAGTCATTATTTTATCAAATAGATTTTTAATATCTTGCTTTCTCCTTCTCCTTCTGGTACCCCTATGATGCAAATACTGTTACACTTGGTGTTCCAGATGTCCCTTAAACTATTCTCATTATTTTTTATTCTTTTTTCTTTTTGCTGTTTTGATTGGGTATTTTCTGCTACTTTGTCTTCCAAATCACTGATTCACTCCTCTGCTTCATCTAATCTACTGTTGATTCCCTCTAATGTATTTTTCATTTCAGTAATTGTATTCTTTATTTATGCTTGCTTATTTTTTATTTTTTCTATCTTCATCTTTATATTTACTATCTCTTTGTTGAAGTTCTCACTGAGATCATTGAGCGTCCTTATAAACAGTGTTTTGAACTTTGCATCTGATAGATTGCTTGTCTCTTTTTTGTTTAGTTCTTTTTCTGGAGCTTTGTTCTGTTCTTTCATTTGGGACATGGCTAGCTTCATCATTGTCTGCCTCCCTGTTTTTGTTTCTATGTATTAGATAGAGCTGCTATGTCTCTCAGTCTTGGTAGTAAGTGTACTGTGGGGCCCAGTGGCACTGACTCCCTGGTCACCTGAGCTTTGTTCTCGAGGTGTGTCTCTTGTGTGGGTTGTGTGTGCTCTCCTGTTGTAGTTGAGTCTTGTTTGTTGTTGGCATGTCAGTGGGAAGGATTGACTCTCAAGCTGATTGGTTGTGAGGACTGGCTGTGACTATAGTGAGGAGCTGTTGTGCAGGGGCTGACCCTACAGAGCAGGATTTGCTTTAGCGGGGTTCTGGTGCCTGCCAAGTCTGCCCTTTGGGTGTGTCATTTGTGGAGGTGGTTGGGTGGTGCTCTGGTGTGATCTGAAGCTGACCACTGTGTCTGTTGGTTCTAGGACCTTTGGGAGGGGCTCTGATGCAGGCCAAGGTCAACCACTGCTTGTGACCAGCCAGGGCCACTTGGTATGAGCTACAAAGTGATCTGCAAATTGTTGCTACTTGTGCTGGGCTTGAAAGTTCCTGGGAGAGGCTCAGCTTCTGAGTCTGGTTGCCATTAGTGCCAGGCTTGGGGATGCTTAGCAAGAGGTACCACCAAGGCCAGGTGCTGCATGTTTGGTTTTGTGAAACTTTCAGAGATTTTTAGTAAAGAATACAGCAATGAGCGGAGATGGGCCATTTGTATGGAAAAGCCATTGAAAGCAGTTTGAGTAAGCCCATGAATTGGGTGAGGTGGCATCTCAAGGAATCACAAGGGTGAGGAAAAGAGTGTTAGCCGGTTGATGGAGACTCAGATATGGTGCCCGCCTGTGAGTGCAGGCTGGGTGGGAGGAGGACTCAACAAAAGAACAATGGCTTCTGCTAGCACTTCTGACCGGGAGAAAGCTACCCCAATAGTCTTTGCCCTGAAGCTAGACAATTCATTTCCTCCCCGGATGTTCTTGTGTCTTTCAAGCTGCTGACCCAGCACTAGAGCTTAGAGCAAGTGAGTCATCAGTGAGTAAGTCCATGGGCTGGCCCTTTAAGAAAAATGCCTAGGACTCCAGCTGCCCTCTGTCTCACTTAGCCACAATAGCCACTGTTTTTCACAGCCAGAAGTTTGGGGACTCCTATTCCCAGCATTGGGACCCTGGACTGGAGAGCCTGGTATGGGGCTGGGACCCCCTCACTCCCCTCATGGGGGACCTCTGAAGCCGTGATATCCCTCCTGATTTTTAACCACCACACGTGGGTGTGGGACTAGCCCATTCTTTGTCTTGCCCCTTCTACTAGTCTCAGGCTGGCTTCTTCTGATTATCCTTAGTTATAGGACTTTTGTTTGGCTAGACTTCAGGCAGTTTTCAATACTGGTTGTTCTGCAGTTTAGTTGTAATTTTGATGTGGTTATGGGAGAAAGCTAGCATAGCATTTATCTACTCTGCCATCTTGACCAGAACTCATCCTAAAGATTTTTAAGTTAAATTAAGCAGTGCACAATATGTAAGCTCCATTCCAAGGTAAGAATCCAAATTTAAAATATTGCTAAATTAAATTTTTATGAACATGAGTAGAGAGTTACTTATTTACATAGGTATATTTGGACATAGCCAAATACAGACATCTACGATTTTTTTCCTCAAACATTTCCTAGAATTCCTACTTTCGTATATTTTAAGTGATTTATATTTACATCAATGCGGTGATATTTATGTACTTCAGGGTTGGCAGATTTTAAGGAATCTTCTAAATTTGCATGTGTGCAATAAAAGCAAATAACAAAATGACCTTGATGTGAATGACAAACTTTATTAAATTATGGGAAATAACATATGTCAACACAGAAGAGGTTCTTTTAATTATTTGATTATGCTTTTAAAAATTATCTGTTTTCAGTACCTATCTATATAAAATAAGTATTTTCATATTAGATAGTGTAGTTTACTAACGATTCTTGTTTGGGTCATAAAAGAGGATGTTAAAGATAAGAAAGCATTTACAAAAACTGGATGGAAACCAATAATATATATTATGATACAGGAAGCTCCTTAAATTTTTTTCCACCATTTTAATCACAGTGTGACTCTGAGCAAGTTACTTAGTTTCTTTGTACTTCAGCTCCCTTATCAGTAAAATAGGGTTGATAATAGTACCTTATTTTTAGGGGGATTGAAGGATGAAATGAAATAATAAATGTAAAGCAGTTTCAATGGTACTTGGCAAATAGCGAGCACCCAATACTATTGGCTTTTGTTATTAATTCAATTCAGTATTCAATTTACTGAATACCAATCATAACAACAATAGCTAACCATTTTGTGAATAATAACTGTGTGTCCAGCACTAAGTCACACATTTTACATGTATTATTTCATTTAATCTTCACAATAACCCTATAGAATCAATGAGCTTTTTATTTTAATTACAGGTGAGGAGACTGAGGCTTAGAGAGGTGACACAGATAGAAAATGGTGACACCAGTGTTCTAACAAGAAGTCTAACCCAAGAGCTGGCTTTCCTGACCACCAAGTTACAATTCCACGTCAAGCACTGGGAAACAACAACGAGCTGAAGAGGTAGGGTTTCTTGCATTTGGAAGGCAGTCATTAATCAAAAAGCATTACAAAAATAATTATGGTCTTGTGCTTCTCTGAAGAATTGACATTTGAACTGATTGAAGAACCAAACGGAGTTAGCCTGGTGAGGGAAAGATGGCAGTTACTGGGAGAGTATTCCAGGCTAGAAAAAAAATGGCATGAGCAAAGGCCCTGAGGTGAGAACACGGCTCATCTAGGGAATGTTATGTCAAGGCAAGAGAGCAGGATACTTTTTACTCAAGTAACCACCAGATAATATTGGGAGATAGTCCAAAAGGAAGAACTGAATAAGATGAGAAAACTGTTGCCAATCATGTTCAACTCAGAAACTATGTAAAACCTAAAGCTCAGAGAGTTAAAATCCCCTCTCATGGGTACTCCAGATATTCATGGAAAAGGAACATGCAGAAACTCTTACAAGCAGCCAGCATTTTGTAGAAGGCATTTGCAATGAATTTGCATATGGAGATCATGCCCCTGGCCCAGGGATTAGCAGATTATTGTTTGTGGGCCAAATCCAACCATCTACTTGTTCTTTTATAGCCCACAAGCTAAGAATGGTTTGCACATTTTTTAATGGTTGAAATTAAGTCCAAAGGGGAACAGTATTTCATGACACCTGAAAATCAACCGAAATTTATACTTCAGTGTCCATAAGTAAAATTTTAGTGGAACATAGCCATACCCATTTATTTATGTATTGTCTCTGACTGTTTTCATGCTACACAGGCAGAATTGAATAGTTGTGACAGGGACAGTATAGCCCACAAGACTTAAACTATTTACTCTTTAGTCCTTTATAGCAGCGGTCCCCAACCTTTTTGGGACCAGGGATTGGTGCTCCTATGAGAATCTAATGCCTGATGATCTGAGGTGGAGATGGTAGTGTTGGAGAGTGGCTGCAAATACAGATGAAGCTTCGCTTGATCCCCTGCTGCTTGCCTCCTGCTGTGCAGCCTGGTTTCTGACAGGCCACAGATTGGTACTGGTCTGCAACCTGGGGGTTGATGACCCCTACTTTACAGGAAAAGTTTGCCAAGTTCTACTCTAGTTTATCATCATTAGCAGAAACTATGTAATTGAAAAAGAAATTTGAAAAACAATATAAATTTTCTAATGTTTATATTATATAAGGCAAAAAGTCTCTGTATTTTAAAACCTGGACTTTGAAGCTTTGCAGACATTGAGAGTGCAAACTCAGTGCAATTAGTGTCTAATCTTCTATCCAAAGACACAACCAGCCCAGCATGTTCTACTGTGGATCTGTGACTCAAAGCAAAGACTGTCTTGTTTCTTTGTATATCTGGTGCCCAGCACAAGACTTAGTGCACAGTGTCATAGGTTTAGTAAATGGTTATTAAATGAGTCATTGACATCTTAAACAGATGATGCAGAATCAGGATAATGTAACTTAGGCTTCTGATCAGAATTAGAATAGCAACATGAACCTACCCCTTCTAGCTGAAATGCTCACTGATTTCTCAGTGACAAAAGACCATGATTATACCTATAGCCAACTGTTGAACAGTTTGGTGTTGACAGAGTAAAACATAATCTTTCTTCCCCCCAAATCACAGCTTTTAACCATGTTCTGCCAAGTCCTCCTTTTTCATTATTTCATAACATCTTCAACGGTCTCTTTCAATTAAAAAGAAAAAGTCCATTCTAATTGACTTTTCACATACAATTTAGTGTTCATCCATTCATTCTTCCATCCCCAGAAATATCCTGGCTTAGTTTGAGAGGCTTGCTTCTTCTCCCACTGGGTCTTATTCTCCTCCCATGTGTTGGCACAGGGAAGAGGATGGTGGAAGGGAATGAGAATCTCTTATTTACGTGGGCATGGCCCTGATTCTCTCATGGCTGTCTCTGCTTCCTAGCCAAGAGTAACTGGCCATGAGGTTCTCTGGGTGGCAGATGCCCACATGTTGTCTCTCTCATAGAATGAAGGTATCTTGTGTCTTCTATATGGGAATTTTAGCTTCTCGGGGAAGCCTTGAAGGGCTGTCATACCTCCCTGCTGCACAGTGTCCTGACTTGGGAGTCTACTCAACTCAATCTCTTTCAACTTCACCTTCATCTTCAGGAATAGGCACCACTACCTTTTGCTTTTGGTGTCCTTTTACTCTAGACTTCAGCTCAGCTTCCTTCTGTTGCACCTATTTCATCCATGGAGAACTCAGCCATCATTACCACACCAAATGGTGGCAGTCAAGCCACTTGTCTTTGGTTCTCTCTCTCCACTCTGCCTCTCTTTCTACTCAAAAAGGCACCCAGAGTAGTATGCTGCATAGTACATGTCCAATTAGAGAATGAGAGGCCAGTCTCTTCTTACAGACAACCTCAGTTTCCACAAGTAATTCTCTTAAGTCCTCCTCCTAACTTGGCAGAGGAGTTGAGGGCTAATAGAAAGGAAGAAAGAGAAAGAAAACCTAGACAGCACTACTTACTTGGCTGATGACCTCCGAATCCTTTTACACCCTCTTCCTGTAATAGTAGAACCAATGTGGCCAACTCTTAGTAATCTCTGAAGATGTGTTTGTTTCGCATTGTTTTTTGCTCTATTCATAATATGGGGTAATTTGTTCCTCAATGTCAGTCTTGGGTCTTACATGCCAATTCCATGGAAATAATAACAATTTCTAATCAATATGTTGTTATATCCTACACATTTCTTGCAGTTTACTATTCGCAGTTTGTGCTACCACTTGATATTAAGTGGGGGTAGGGGGAACATTTCATCCACTCCAGCTTCTGGAGCATAAGCCTCCCTTGTGGTTCTATAAGCTATCCATCACATATGTTCATATATACTTTCTGCTGATATTTTTTGTGCTTCCTAGTGCTAAGTGCTCTTTTGGGACAATGAACAAAACAGACAAATTGGCTGCCGCCATGGATCTTGCACTCTAGTGAAGTAGCAAACATTCTATACGTAGGTGGATTTTTACAGATAAGAACCTAAAAGGAGTTGAGTCTCGCTGAATGCATTGGGCTGTGCCAGATTCCATTTCTTTTACAATGAGACTCTCCCTCTCTCTCTTTCTCCCCCATCCATCCCCCACTGATTAATTCTTAGTCCAAGCTATGTTCCTTTGGCCATTTATAAGACCCATCTTTCTAAAACTGTCCTCTGCCCCTTGACCAACTACTCTACTGAGTTTGATTTTTGATCTCTTGTAGCCTGAGACTAGAACCACTAGGCTGCTCTCATAGCCCTTAACTGTGACTTTATTATAACATTTTCCACACTCGAGGGCAGATACTATGTCGTTCCTCTTTGTAATTCTCTCCCCCTCACAGACATACATATCTCTACCACCTCCATCTCTATCGCCACCACCACTACAGCCAAGGCCATAGCTACCAACACTACCATCTTTGTGTCTTGTATAATGTAAGAATTTAACAGAAGTTATTTGAGTTGAATTGTTTATCCATTAGCAATTAACCTTTCACAATACCAGTGCAGTCTTTCAATAACTCTGCCTGGTCAAGCAACATAAGGGCTCCCTCACTTCCAAGCTTCAACAGAGACAATTCATCACAGATAATTCTATAGGAAGTGACTGAACCTCACTGTCCAGTTGTCTGTTAGCTGTGCCTATTGTAAGAATAACCAGAGGCCTTCAAATTCCATGTTCTCTCATGATCCATGAACTCCCAGAAAGATACATACATAAAGGAGAGATCTGTTTCAAACAACTTCACAGTGTTAACCAGCCTTTAAAACCTTATTTATTGTGTTCATAATACGTCAATTTAGGACTCATGTTTGGTCAACTCTGCTGAAAAATGTTAGAACTGCAATCTAAGCTTCCTTTGTTGGTTTGAATTTTCCATAAAAGAATTTCTCCTATAATGAAAATAACCAAAAAGGCTTTCATTCATGAAAATATTTGAGGCATCCGAATGCCTAGTACATGTAGGAGTACTTTTGTACTGGTCTTTTTGAGGAAAATTTCTTTTAACTCTTTTTTAACTGTATCAAAATGTTATGACAGATCTTTCAGCAATTGCCTCTTCACAAACGACCATAAAACAGACACTAATTTTAAAAAAAGATATTTTCACTGAGAGTAGACAAAAGAGGAGGGTAGATCAAGGTTAGTCTCAGTCAAAGAAAACAAAGATCAAAAAGCCTCTTGGGGTAATGAGCTGAAAAAAAAAAAAAACAATGGATTTTCTAAGGCCCATTTGAGGCAAATAGTCTTTGACAATTGCCGATTAAACAAAAGAATAAATAGAGAACTAATACGTCATTTGTTCTCCATCTGACTTTGAGAAACTGTGAACAATATTTTCCTTAATTTTATTCCTTGTTGCTTTTATACTCAGCTAAAGACTAGCTAAAACTTAAGAAGAACAATTCCTTAAATGTTTAGCTACTCAATAATTTCTAGAAAGATGGTCTTCCAGGAGATTTTGAAGGAAAATAAGTAAAATTTATCATAACAGAGGAGAATGTAAAAGGGGATTACATTGGGAATAGGAATAGATAGGATTATAGCCATTCGTTTAAAATGGTTTAGAATAGAATTGATTTTATTTGCTTCTATTCGAAACAAGAAAACAGTAGATGATTCCTCCATTAATCCATTCAAACATGTAACAGATATTTATTTTGCATCTACTATGTGCTGTTAATGAAGTGTAAGAGTGAATAATTAAGGCTCATAGAAAAAACCACCCAGGTAAAAAATTCTACTCCTATTATATTACAAGCATATCACTTACCTGGAAGCATTCCATAATCCTCTGTATTAAGGATTCTTAGTTTTCTTAAAGCTAATTAAGACTTAAATTCCAGCTTTTATAAAATCTATAAAAACTCCATGTTTCTGGGGTTTTCTAAGTATCACAAAAGGCGAAGCAGTGAAGTTGTGCAATGATGTTGGAAACTGCAGGATTGCTGATTACATTAAGTGTATTCTACACGTGCTAAAATGTGTATCATAAAACAAGGTATTTAACATATTGAAAAGTCAAGATTTTAATAACAAAATAGTTAATAGTAATGATATATTAAGAGGGACATCTTTCCTCTCCATCCCTAAAGAATAAATTCAAAATAAACATAATTAATTAGTTTAGTAATTAAGAATACAAATTAAAATACAAATGAGATAATGTTTTGTCTTCAAATAAACATTTGAAGACAATGTTTATAATGATAGTGTCTATTGTTGGTGAAAGTTTTTGAAAATATGCAACTTCAAATAACCATCAATAAGAGTATAAATTGATATAATCTTTCTAGAAGCCATTTTAATACATATATGAAAAACAAACATTCATTCTTTTAGATCTATCAATTCTACTTTAAGCAATGAGAGCTACACAAAAAGATAAATCCAAGGATATTCATTACAGCTTTATGTATGATAACCCCCAATTTAAAAATCATCAAAATGTCCAACCACAGGAGCATTGTTAAAAATTTAGGTTGCATCTATATCTTCTCATGTTTTAAAGGTGTTAAAAATCACATTATAGAATAGTTAATGCATGGAGAAATATTCATCATGTACTGTTGAGAAAATACACAAATGATAGCAGTGTATAGTATACATGTATTCTTCTGCTCAGGCTACCATAACGATACCATAAACTGGGTGGCTTAAACAACAGAAATTTATTTCTCACAGTTCTGGAGTCTGGCAGTCTAAGGTCAAGTTGCCAGCCAATTCAGTTACTGGTGAGAGCTCTCTTCCTGGCTTACAGAAGGCCATTGCCTTATCACAGTGTCCTCACATGGTGGAGAGGGAGAGGAAGAGGGGAAGGGGGAGAGGGAGGGGGAAGAGAGAGAGGAAAGGGAAGGGGCAAAGAGTAAGAGAGAGAGGAGGGTCTCTGGTGCCTCCTTTTATAAGGATATTAATTCTAAGGGGTCAGGGGCCCAACCTTATGACATCATTTAATCTTTATTACCTCCTAAAGGCCCTATTTCCAAATACAGACGCATTGAGAGTTAAGGCCTCAACACATGAATTGTTTTGGGGGAAAAATAAACATCCAGTCCATATGTACAACATGTTCCAGATGTACAACATGTGTTATATATACACAGAAAGAGGCCTGAAGGATATATATGATATATATCAAAATATTAATAATACTTATGTTTATGTAGCAAGATTGTGGGTAGTTTAGGTTGTTTTTTCCTTTCAAACAACCTAAACTACTAATTTCCTGTGAATTCCTGCCATTTCAAAATGTTCAATTAAAAATGTATTACTTTTGTAATCAGAAAAGCACTCTAAAGAGCATATGTATTTCTAATCCCATTGCCATAACACCAGTCCCCAAGGAGTTGACCATGCGCAGAGCAAGCCATCCATCGCAAGGCCAGTCCTGGAATCGCTTTGGGAAATGTATGCACAGCACAGTAGGGAACAGAGAAACGTGCTGAACTTCCAAAAGAACCCATAAGAGATAATACAAAACACAAAGCTTTCATGGAATTTCAAGAAACAGCTACTTCTCCAGGAGAGCCTTATTATAAATGGGATGTCCAGAGAATATGAAAGCCAAATAAGAATAATGAATGTTTGAGTGGCACTTTTAACTTTTCCAAAGCACTCTCACATTCATTAATTCATTTGATCCTCATAACAACTATGCAGGCAGGGCAGCTATTAGTATTCCTATTTTAACAATGAAGACATAAAGGCAGAGAGCGATTTACAGACAAACGCAAATCACACAATTACCGAGCAGGGCTGTACTTGAAACCCAGGTCTCTGGCTTTGGGTCCAGAGCTCCTCTCCTGCCCCCTGCCCCCTCACTCACAGCAGAGCCTTGTGGAAACTCTAGGATCTTTTCAGTTCTTATTAAAAGAAAAAGTCCCTTAGCTTTCTTATGAAAAGAATGAAGCCAAGTAGGGCTGTAAGAAAAAGTATAATTCAAAAGGCAAAATACAACCTATTTTGTCAAAGACTGAAGGCTTTGCAGCTAGAGTATATTATGTGCTTGTTTCTGGGCTTAAGAAGGTGTCACCATTTCCGTTGATTATATGTTGTTGTTCATTTGCCCTGAGACCTAGACAGGTAACAGCTTTCAGAAGTTAAGTGAGGCAGATACTGCCATGGTAAAGTGCTTAGAGACAATGCTTATATAATCCTGACTTGAGTGACTAGATGTATAATATAAATTTACATGGTTCTAACCTCCATCTTAATTAAAAAAGGATTTCCTATGTAAAGACATTTTGTATACTAGACGACTTCACAGTTCTAACCAAATGCAGTGTAAGAATATGATTTAATCATTTTTGTTTTAAACTCTCAAATATGGCAGTTTGGGAGATAGTTTACAACTCTATTTTTAATGAACTGATTTAACTATAGATATTATAACTGCAAATAAAACACATTTACGAAAAGCTGTTGTCTTTAGAATTGTAAATCTGTCAAGGTTTTTAGCAGTGGAGTCTTAGATAAATAAAAAGTTGCATCTTTTTAAACTGCGGGTGTTAATTGGGCTTTTCTTACCATCAAGAGGAGTAAAAGCAGATGTTGATCTGAAACAACCACTTATCGTGTGTAGTGATTCTAAGAGATGGCATTTTCTTTGATGCCCTTATTTCTGATTTACTATTGAACAGATTTACCTGCTGGTCATATAGTATTCTGACTTGGAAATACCAACCAACAATGAGTAATTCAAGAGCTGAATTCAGAGAGGAAATCTAACAAGAATGTCACAAACATGTTTTGTCAGTGGACTATAGCTGTGTCAAGGTGAGATAAACTAATCGTTTCACCTTGACGTGCTAAATTAAGTAGTGTGAAGAAATCAGAAGACAATGGTGAATAAAATGAGCTGAGTGCATAACTTGCTATTTCCTTGCATAAATAAATTTTTTGTGATGATTAAAGCTTAGCGAATAAGTTCAGGGGAGGGGTTGGGCGAGGCAATTATTCCACATAACAGGAGGAAGCATGTATAATTATTTCATGATAACTATTTGGAGTCAAACAGGAGAAGGTATCAGAAGAGTTGTGCTTGTATGTTTATCTAGTAAGCTAGGAAAGATAGAGTTTGTTATTCTCAGACACCTTGGATTCAAATGCATCATTTTCAAAATGAAAAAGAAATATAAACATTGTCATTTAAGAGAGATTCGAGTACGAAAAGAATGAATGCAAATACTGTAGGCTGCCAGGTTTGAGGCAAGTTGTTGAGAAATGAACAAGAATAAGAAAGGTTGCTGTTCTCTTCCTCTCTCACTTGACTTCACTCTTTGTCTCTCACTCAGTTCACTCTACTTCAAGAACAGTTTTTCTTGGGGACCTTCTGAGTTCTAGGTCCTGTGCCCATGGGCACTAAGGATGCAGTGGAAGCAGTGCCTGCTCCCAGAGAACTTCAGGGTAGGGAGGTGGTTAGTTCTATTACATAAATTTTTTCCTTATAGTTAAGTGCTGCCCAATCAGAAGGCTTTCCACATCAGATTGGCTATGAAAAGTTGTCTCAAAGCAGTTAATAAAGTTATGAGCAGGAAAAACACACATTGTTAGGTAAAGTATTGAATGACAGCTCCCTTCTGGGATTGTCCAGTTTGCCTCTCCCTCAAATGCTGGTGCATACATATGTGCATGCATGTGCCTATGTGTATACAGGTGTGTAACTGTGAGCATGTGTGCATGCACATGGACATGCATGTATGCACATGTGTATCTCTAACAGTCAGCATGGCACAGGATTTGGCAAGTCTGAAGGCCTAAGTCCAGGACATTAACAATCCTACTTCTACACTGCTATTTATTTTATTTCTAAAGTTGGTGATTTTCCATTGCATATGTGTTCTAACAACAGAACTTCCTCAAATTTCTCTCAAACTTATATTGTTCTCTCTTATGAGTTAACACATATCTTGCCTTATAAAACTCCTTTAGTTACAACTTTTTTTGCCTACCTTAACTTTAACTTTAACTATTTCTTTAATGAAACTTAACTAAGAAAATGTGTCACAAAAGCTAGTACAGGGCACATGTACTTAAAATTTTCTTGTTTTTCTTACAGAAGAGCAAGCCAACAATGTCACTAAGGTCTGTTACATAATGTATTTTTCCATTAAAATTGGGCAAGGCAGGATCAAACGTTAAACCTATTAGCCCTAAGGTTTACTGCTTAGTGCCATGTGATAAGTGCTGTGGCATGCTGTTGAACCCAAAGAGGCATATAAGACCAGGACTGCACAGTGAAGGAAGCCTTCCTGGAGGAGGTACTGTCTAAACTGAGAGCTGAAGGATAAGTAGGGGTTAGCCAGGCAAAAGATAGTGAGGAAACACATTTCAGGTAGAGGGCTCAGGAAGGGCTATTTTAGAGGTTAAAGAAGGTTATACATTCAAGGAATTTATATTAGTTTTCTAGGGCTATAATAAGAAAATATCACAGTCTGGGTAGCGTAAACAGCATAAGTTTATTTTCTCACAGTTCCAGAGGCTGAAAGTCCAAGATCAAGCTGCTGGCAGGGTTAGTTTCTCCTGAGGTCTCTCCCTGGCTTGCAGATGGCTGCCCTCTTGCTGCCTCTTCAACTGGTCTTTTTTTCTGTACATGTTCGTCCCTGATGTCTCTTTTTGTGTTTAAATTTCCTCTTCTTATAAGGACACAGGTCAGATTGGATTAGGGCCACCTTAGCAGACTCTTTTTAACTTAATTGCCTCTTTAAGGGCTCTATTTCCAAATATTGCTTTGTTAGAGCTACAACATATAACCCGGGAGGTGGGGGGTAGTTTGCACAATTCAGCCTATAAATAACAGAGCTTAAAGCAAAATTTAATGTTATCAGAGCATTGATTAAAGAGAAAATACTTGTGTAAATTCTACAACCAAACCACAATGTCGAACACTTTAGTATTTTGGGACAATTCAAGAGATTGCATCATTTCAAAAGGAACTGTAGGGCTTTCTTTTCTCCCCTCTAAATGGAATTGAAAACTATACTTTGCTCACATGAACTGAAGATCTGGGTCTAAAAATATCTTAGCAACTTGGTAGTAACGTTCCTTAAAATATTTTTTTCAATAAACAAACAAACAACATCCTTGCCTTAAAAAAACAAAAAAAAAAAACCAAAAAAAACATATTCCCCTTATTCTATTAGCACAATACCAGGCAATTCTCCTTTGGGTCACTGGGGAAGAACTGACTACACTACTGTAAATGATTCTTGTCCTAGCATATAGTGTGACATCATCACTAAAAGACCTGATGACCAAGAGTAGCACTGTGTGGAATCTTTTTTATTAAAATAAAATAAAATTCATTCATGTTTAGGGCATACACCTATGTAAACTGTAATGAGAAAGATTAAGCCTTAGGGGCAGGCATATGACTGTGGTCCGGCTCTAAGAGAATGACCTCTGCCTACGCTGTCAAGAGACCTGGATTCAAGTACAAGTTCTGCTGCTTACAGTGATCCTGATGTCACTCCTGGCACTAACATTCTGTGATTCTACAGTCCTCATATACCAAGTCATGTCTGAAAGGGATCACAGCTAAAGAGTTAAAACTGCACTTATTCTTTGTCCACATTACCAATCATAAATGATGACTGCTGTCAGAAAGCTGTCCTCACATGCCCCCGGCCCTGAGATCGTGAGGATGGCACTATCAATGGTAGGATGCCGGCTTTTCTTTTCTGGGCCTCTGGGCACTAGGCAGTGAAACCACGTAAAACTTGGAAAGCTCTTGCCTGCATGATTTATGGCTATAGCCAGTTCTTTATTCCCTCACTTTCATAAGCACCAAATTCCGTTAGAAAACTTGGAGAAAAATCTGCCAGTTCTAGGCTATTTTGGGGTTTCCTCATCGTCTCTTGACCTTTGCTTTGACAAGCCAAATAACAAAATGAAAAATGGGTTTTGTAGTCTTGACCACGATTACCAACCAGGGCAGGCAGCACAAGGGAAGGGAAACAAAAAAGCCACACCGCTCGAAGTGAAAGGTTCTGAGCTAGTGGCAAAAGAGAAATGAGAATTTGAACGCAATGTCCCAATAAAGTAAATTATTTTAAGTATAACAAATTATGTTTCTAATTTGCATCTATCCTGTGGGATAGAAACGGAAGCTTAAGGAATCATATACCATTTTAAGTGGCTACCTATATCAGGCAATCTTGAAGGATACTTCAATGAGAGCGTGACTATAGGGTCTATAAAATCTGCTTGGTATTATTAATATCCTTAAGCTATTCCGCAAAGGTAGCATGTAAAAATTTTGCTTACCAATGATCACGATTTTCCTGTATCGTGCTGTAATTTTGTATGAACATCAAGGTATTTCAGTGTTGTTGATGGTTTTCCATTCTTGCTATATATAACATGTCTAAATTTGAAAGTGAAAGCAAAGTAATGAGGAAATTTGCAAAGCACAGAAATATATTCCATTTGTTCCCTTCCTGAATTTTCCCTTGCAGGTAAGGAAGAGGTGCAATGTGCAAGTTAATCTATTTAAATGAAACCATAGCTTTTTAAGCTTTGAGGGAAAATATTTTTCAGACATTTACATGCATAAACAATTGCTCTATGAAAGCTAAAGTTAGTCATACAATCTACCTAGATCTTTAGAACATGCGCATACATTAAACCAGCTCAAAATTAATAAAACTCTCTAAATTATGCATGGCGCAGAGGGTGAAAAAGTTGATAACAGGAACTGCTGCCTGCCTAGTGCTATGAATTTGGTAATGCACTGAGAGCAACCCTATGGCTATGCACTAGAGAAGATCATAGTAAGGTATAATTGTTGCTTGCTCATTTGTTTGAACTCCAAAACTATATCAAATAACACTTAATTATACACATAGAATACAGTGAAGAACTCACACTTGAATAGCTCAGTATAAGTGAGGACATTTAATATTATTTGGCTCCAATAGGTGCAAAAAAGATACAAAGTAGCAGCTGCTAATTAATCTGGAGTTCTAGGTTTGCAACCTCAAAAGAAAATCTAAAGAATATTTCCTGGAGTTTGAATATGTAAAGTTTTAACAGCTCCATCTGGTACATGCCCTCTGATTACCCAGAATGTTGGCTGGCAGTTCGAGGGACGCATTTGATAGCTGGCCAAGTTTAAAGGTCTATTGGAGGTAAAACAATGCCCACCCTGTAACAAGAGGGCCATTGTTCCTTAACAATGCAGCTCTCTGGCTTATTTGAATGTCAACAATTCAGAAAAGTTGATGTTTGGAGCCATCAAATAAAATGTTTTTGTGAAACAGTTTATTATTTCAGTGGTAATTATTTGAATCATTCATGGTAAAGGATGTTTGCTAATGAGAGCTTGGCTGCTGTAAATTCCAGAGAGACTGAATGCTCTTTGTGCTGACAAAAAGACCCAAATCACTGGAGAACGACTGACTGGACAAATCATTCATCTATGCAAATGCCAGCCGAAATGGTCAGATGCATTTATTACCCTCCTCATTATAGTAAACAAGGCAGGAATCGTGACTGGCAGTTATCAACTTGCCCTGAAGTATGATTTGTTCTCCTACCACTATTTAAATGAGAGGAAAAAAGGCATGCCACGAGGGACTTTGTTGGTTTATAAAAGAGTAAATGTCACATAGCCCAGTGCTTAAAGACTTTTGATTGACAAATGTTTTATTTGACATATCAAACAATGATGGTTTTCAGATCAAATAGTCCATATTTGTTAGCAAAAACCTTAACCCCTTGAAGTTTGGCCAGTGCTCTTAGCTCACTTCTGCCAATGCTTAGAAACTAGAACACAGATGGCAAGTTACATTAAAGGCAATACCAAATATCTCTACACACAATGTGCAAAGACCTAAAAATACTCTGCATTGGGTGACAGAAATGACACAGTGTTTTATCACAACACATATAGTGTAAAATGTTCTTCTGAACTGATAATGCAAATTAAAGTGATGTTGACCTACTTGCACTTACTAAGTATTCTTCTGCTGTTTAGTGCAAGATAAGCTAAACATTAAAGAATTTATACAGCGTATGTCACAGTGAAATCTAAATTGTCTGGTGTAACTCTTCTTAAATGTCACAACAGTGTCACAACATGCTCAGGGTTTCAGGGCTTACAGTTAAAGCCACAGTACCCTTATATAACCTCTCTTTTCATGTGCTCAAAACTTTTCCCCTCTTGTTTCATGACTTAAGTTTTGTAGGCTTCATTTCCACCCAATTGATATTTACAATATTCCTGAAAATACAGAAGCGTGCCAGGCAGATATGTGAGCTTACAGAACTTGTAATCAAGGTTGTGACTTGATAAACGTCATATGACAACCTGCTTTGGAGACACTTAGAGTGATGTCTTCCCACATGTGCTTTCCTTTCTTTGTTGTTGTATTTTAGGCTGTCATCACTGCTGGAGTTTAGTGTCTCTTCTTTCTTAGAATCAAGATGGAACTGTTCATTCTGAAAAGTCAGAAAGTAACTACAATCACTAGATGTTCTAAACAAACCCATAACCGTGGCATGTTTTCCTACCATAGAATAGAGTATGAAATTTTCATCGACTAAACTAAAGGTTAGTCCGTTGTGTTTCATTCAGTTAAACCGATATATTTTTAAGCATGTATGTTATTACCCTAAACATAAGAATAAATTTAGTCATTTCCATTGATATAATTTGAGCATTTGATCAAAAGAAATAATAGCATTTCTCCTTTAAATACATAATTGTATAAATGGAAGTACTCAATTAAAATCATATCATCTCGAATCTAAGTAAACCTTCTGCACAGAAATGTTTTCAGTTTTACAAGTTGCAACCATAAAAGAGAATATGGTTATTAGAGGAGAATACTCATTCCCAATGCTGCTGCTTTCTTCTATGTGGAGAACCATCCATTAAGAAACTCTTGGCCTGAATCTTCCCCATCACCCAGTGTCTTCTCTGACTGGTGCACTTGAGAAAAGTCTGAGCCCCTTTTTCTGCCTGGTGCATCTGCCTGGCTGCCTTCCCCTTGACTCCTTTATCTCTCAGCTGGTTCAGAACTTGGTCGAGCAGGAAAAATATATTGATATTAATATACAATGAAATTTGCTTCATTGATAAGATTTTGGGAATACATTTCTTCTGAACAAAATGGCACAAATGCAATTTAAAAAAGCCTAGACTCAGATAGCTCTGGTAAGTTTAGAGATGTCAGGGTTGAATGAACAAAGAAAAACAGAGCCACGAAAGGCAATAACACACAACAGGCTTTATTGGGGAGTGCTTGGATGGGGTGGCATGGTAGGGGAAGCCCTGCCTAGCAAGAGACCTTCCAGAGACAGCAATGTAAAGCCACCACCCAAAAGGGAAATAGGGCAAGGGAACTCCCAGGGCAGAAATGGGAATCTGAGCGGGGGGGCTTTGTGTCTAGGTGATGTTGCTCAGGAGCAAGGTGGGAAGTTTCTGGGTCAGAGAAGTCTGAAGAGCAATAGCGTTTGGTATCGTTTATAGCTACAGAGTTTATCTTATCTATGATTGGCAGATATTGGGTGCAGTTTATGAGATATGTAAAGTAGGTACGCTCCAAGTGGCTAAAATATGTTTATTTGGACTTTGTCTAAAGAATTGGATGTGCGAGAATTTGATTTTGGCCCCAGCGGCCTTAAGGCTAATGGCATTACCTGCTATGAAGAAGTAAATAGCATTTTACTATTTCAGGGGCCATTTTAGGCTAACATACAGCAGCTATCTCTGGCTCATTTATATAACTCTAGCTCAGTCAAATTTTGTTTCTTTTGGAGGTAAAAAATATCTCTTTAGTACAGATGCCCTAGGCATTGTTCTCTCCCTCCCTCCCTCCTTCCTTCCCTCCCTCCTTCCCTCTCTCCCTCCCTCCCTCTCTCTCTCTCTCTCCCTCCCCCCACCCCTCCTTCCCTCTCTTTCCTCTCTTTCTCTTCTCTCTCTCCATCCCTCTGAGGCTTTGTTCTCTTAATGCACAGAAACATGGGTGTGGGAACTTTTGCCTTAAGTAGAACGGTAGTCAAAAGCCCAAAGTGTAGGTGCTTTTCTGATCAAATGAAGACTTGTTGTCCTTAAATCACACTACATACATGGCTACCTATGTCGTTTCCCATCGGGGCCAAGACACATTTCTTGATGGAAAGCTTCCTGAGGGCAGGGATGCCTTAGGGACATCTAAATAGGTTTTCCTCTTCCGAGCAATGACTTTTGCTTTGGCTTCAGCTAATGACTTTGCAGTTTTTCTTTGACATTGAGATTACATGTGTGGTTGTGTCTAATCAAACGTGGTGTACACCGGCCCTGTTTCTTATGCTGTCTGCACTCAAACTCTGCCTTTTGGTTTATGGCCATAACTGCTTCTTACAAGAAATAGCCATCTTTGCCACAGAGCTTTTGCTAAAGGAGTTGTTCCATCTTGCATGATAATTGCAATCTACTGCTATTGATGATAAGTTTTATGTGTTGCTGTTCTGATTTGCTCCCCAACCATAGTCCTCATTTTCTGGCTACAAGCTTGTCTTCATTGAGTTGACTCTTTCTGTTGAATTTCTGCCCTCTGAAGTGTTAGCATGGTCATCTCTAGATGATAGGATCATGGTCAGTGAGATTATTTATTTCTTTAGCCTTGTTTATGTTGTTCTTATGCTTTGCCATACTTATTTTAAAATAAGAGGAAAAAACTATGAAGTTATAATTAGGAAAAAGCTCAGATTCAAATGATATCACTTGCTCTCTGGTTTCTTTTGCTTTACTTCTAGTGAAGTAATAGAAGACTATATAGTATTCTCTGCCTCTGGTTCCTCACACAGAGTTTCTAAAATCCTTGCAATTTCCTAAGTAACAAGAGTACTAGGAGCATTTTTCATTCTACTGAGGTGACTCTGGGTGGGCTCTTGGATGACTCCTGGATGAGGACTGGTCACTTGAAAGATCAAGCCATGATTAGAAGTTTAGAATTTCTTACTTCATCCCCTATTCTCTAGAGAGGGGAGAGGGGCTAAAAATGGAGTTAATAATTGATTGTGCTATATGAGGAAGAGCCATAAAAATCCCAATAGAGTTTGGAGAGCTTCCAGGCTGACAAACACATACACATTAGAAGGGCGACATACCCCAGCTCCACAGGGACAGAAGCTTCTATGTCCAGGCTGACACATTCACATTAGAAGGGTGACATACCCCAGCTCCACAGGGACAGAAGCTTCTATGCTCAGGACCCTCCCAGACCTCTCTCTATGTATCTCTTTATCAGACTATTCATCTGTATTTTTTATCGTATCCTTTAATAAATTAGTAAACATCAGTATTTCCCTGAGTGCTGTGAGCTGCTCTAGAAAATTAATTGAACCCAAGGAGGGGGTTGTTGGAACCCTGGATCTATAGCCAGTTGGTCAGAAGCACCAGTGACAATCCAGGCTCGTGACTGGTGTCTGAAGTGTGTGTGTATGTAAGGAGCAGGGAGGAGACAGTCTTATGGAACAGAAATTTTAACCTGTGAGATCTGACACTATCTCCAGGTAGAGAATATTGGAGTTGAGTTAAATTGTAGGACACCCAGCTGGTGTGAGGTAACTGCTTGTTGTTGTAGGGGAAAATCATACATTTGGTGACCAGAAGTGTCAGAAGTGTTCTATGTGAGTAGTAAAGGAGACTCACAGGAAAGCAACTCATAGTTGAGAGGAACTGGGTTTTCCCCTACATAAGAAGATGGAATGCTGAATTTCCTTTTTTGTTACCCTGCCGCACTGTGCTTTATCTTTGTTGACCTTATTCTCACACTTGCACTCTTCTTGGGGTTGTACAATGGCTGTTAACTGCCGTTGGGGTATAATCTTCCTGACTCATGCCCACCAGGAAAGTATGAGGGGATTTGTTCCAGCATTCTCATTAAAAGTCCTGACATTTACTCTGATTGGACCAGTTTGTGTCATGGGCCCATCTTTGAACCAATGACAGTAGTCATGAAATTTGACTCATTGATTGGCGTAGACCTGTGTCTACCGCCTAGGGCCAGGAGTGGAGTCTCATCTCACCCCTAACAATGGGAATGGAGAAAGGAAGAGATGTGCATCACTAATTAAAAATTATCCAAGCAGGCAAAAACAAATGTCCACTCTGTCTTTCTGGCCGCCTTTATATGAAGTGACCGAGAGAATAGTTACTAAGCCACAACGTTGATAGTAGTCTTATGGCTCTCTCTGTATATACATTAATTACATTTTCTGTGCTAGCTACTATGATTTTTGTCATGGGGAGTTTTAAAAATGATTTTATTTTCTAGAAATATTATATTGTGTAGTGTATAGCCCCTTGAGTCTAAGTTATAATTTTTTTTTTATTTCCTGTAAGCTTTGAAGAATATGTACGATATGTAACCAGTTTAACTTTTTGGGAAGTCTAATTGACAATGGTAACAGTGGTAGTTAACAATGGTAATAAATGCTTTAGAATCCAACAATGACTTTCTACCTTATGTATATTGTCTAATAAATCATGATAGAAATTTTAGGTCACATTTGGAATATTCAGCTAAAAGTTTTAAAAAGAGAAGGAAACACTCAAATTATTAATATAGCAAATTTAATGAGCTTAATGCTTAGAAAAATTGGTACATCTACTCTAGATGATTCTGGAACTAAATTTAAAAAAATGGCAATTCATTAAATCACAGATAGAGTCCTGTAAATATTAGAGATCTGCTAAATTAACTGTCGATAGATCTACAATGAGAGACTAAATATACAAACAGACAATGATCAGGCCATTTATAAAAATAGAACCTTGACCCACAATTGTGAGCAACCAGCACAGTAAATCAATCCATTATCTATAGTAACCAACCAGGAAGGCAACATGATGCAAGTCAGACCATCGTCTCAAGCAACTAACCCAGGAAGCCAAACGATAACCTCTGTAACAAAATGGGCAAAACATGATTAATATTTGACAGCTTCGCTAATGTTTGTCTCTGTTCCCAACTAAGGATCAACCAGAGAAGGCCAAATATGCACTCTTAACCAATCACTTAGAATACTCCACTTCTAGTCAGCCTCTCTACAGCTTCCCCATGCCAACAACCTCTAATCAGGACGTACCTGAAGTTTTCCTTTTTTCTGCTTTAAAGTTTTCCCACTGCTTTGCCTGCCTTCGAGTCTGTGCCAAAATGCAAGTGGTTGTGGCCAACTTTCTTGCTAGAGCAAGCTTTGAACAAATAGCCTTTGTTTATTCTCATTTGCTTTTTTTCATAACAGTTACTCGAGAAGTCACCTAATTGTATCCTATAGTCTTTTCCATACATGCAAAGAAAACTGTAATTTTGTTCACTTAATTAGTATTTTTCAGTTGCATAGTATCGGATGTATTTAAAATATTAATTAATTCTACCAAGGTCCTCATATTGGTATCTCCATTTTACAAATGGAGTAACCTAAATCTGCTAAATTGAGTAACCTGTAATAAATGAAAGGCAGAGATAGAATTCTAACATGACATTTTCGTTTCACAACTGATCTTTAAACAAACATAATAGGAATTGTAAGAGAAAAATATATCTAGAACTAGATTTCATTTTTTTAAAAATAAAAGTCTGAGGAAAGACAAGATTGAAGTTTATAAAATTAAAAAAATATGTTTATCCTGGGCATCCTCTGGTATTTGAAAGGCAACTATAAGGACAAATAAAAGAAATTGCTATTTTATTTGACTGGTATAAAACATTTTTCTTAGTTGCTGTGTTCTTTGGGCTGGTAAAGAATAATAAGCAAGTGAAAGAACTGTGTAGTTGAATGAAAATCAAAAGCCTAGTTCACGTCCCAGGACTGATCGTATCTATCTGGGTAACCATGGTCAAGAAACTTCACCTCTCTAGACCTCAATTTCCTCATCTTCTAAAATGAGGTTTATAACCTCTATCTGCCAGACTCTTATAGGAATTAAATGAGATAACGTGTGACAGGAAATACATACTGGTTCCTTTTTCCTCCTCTATGTTCAGAGTACTGCCACTCTCGGAATCATAGCTATACATTGATCCTATAGTATCATTGTTATTGATTTGCTAGTCATTTTCTCTCCATATTGAACGCCTCCAGGATAGGAATGGGGTCATACTCAGATCTGTATAACCAGTACCTGATATGACATAAACACTGCAAAAGCTAAATATAGATGAAGTATTACATGTGATCTTAGACTTCCGGAAGCACATACTCTATAAGAAAAGAGTAACACATATGATGTAATAAAGGAATGACACAAGACAGAAAATACTTAAGGGGTGAAATATGTGGCACTGAGTAAATGAAAAAAAAGTGTAAATAAATTTAGGAAAAACATCTCCAAGGATGAGTGACTCATGAGGTAAACCTTAGCAAAGGAGAGGATTTTGCCACCAGGAATAAGGTGCAAAATGTCGTGCAAGAGGAATGTACAAAGGCCTAGAGGTAAAAATAGACATGAATGGTTTGGAGGGATGGTGAGAATATAAACTTAACAAGCAGAAAATTTATTGGGGAGTAGGGGATGAAAGAAAGATTGCACAGTTATGACCAGATGAAATGGGGCTTTGAATTTTTCAATAGGTATTTCTGAGTACCTATATATGCCTATGCTTGCAACAGCTTACATCCTCTACGAAGTCTCGTAAGCCTCGCCTCCTTGCTGTTTCTGGAACATTCTAGGCACCATCCTGCCTATCAGTTTATGCTCCTATATCATCTCTTCCACAAGGTCTACCTTAATCTTCATATTTAATACAGGAAGTCCTCCACTCCACCCCATGTTCTAAGCTGCTTTACATTTTCTTTTTCTCAGAGCATATTACCGTCTCATATATCATAGATTTACTTATTTATGCTTATTGTTTTATATCCCCACTCAAGTATAAGCTTTCTGAATTAAAGGTCTTAATTCACTGCTGTACCCCAAGTACCTGGCACATGGCATGCCCTAGTAAGGATCATTGAATGCATAGATGAAGAAGTAGAAAATGTTCAATTTTAGTAAAATGAAAACAAGACTGAGTTTCCAAATTTAAGTAAATCCTCTGCCATCCAGTATTGTTTTAGCTTTCGAGTGTAAAACTCTGACCACTTTGGTAATACATACTCAAACCTAAACAGCATCTGGACTTCTATTCACTCAACTGAAAGTCACTTGAATATTACAGAGGTTTGAGGAAAATAAGAGAAAGTAATGGATGGAGTACCATAGATCCCACACTGATGTTAGGTAAAGCTGAGGAGACAAATGCAATGCAGAGCTCTCAATCAATGAACTTGGTTTCAAATGTGTATTAAGAAAGCCTGAAGTCTTAATTCCTTTTCTCAGAAATGTAGAAAGGTCAGGAACTTTTGTGACAGAATTTTGTTTGATCTTCTAACTGAGGTTTCCAAATGTTTTTCAGATATTTAAATGTGGATAAAAGGTCAAACATCTTGAACTAAAAGTTATAATCAGTCTTTAAAACTTGGTGCATTAGTTACACAAACTAAATCACCATTCATCAGGGGGCAAGAATAAGGTAAAAACCAAAGCTATGGCACTTCAACATTGTCAGCACAAATGGTAATTTGGCAATCAGCTTTATTCTGGGCAAGAAAACGTCTTTTCTCAATGGGGATTATGGTTGTAAGTATAATGAGACCTATGTGCCAAATGGAGAAAAATAATTTAATTATACAATAAATATTCAAATTGATGCTTTTTATTGAAATTAATAATATTATTTATCCATGGGAGTCCAGTCATATGACTTTGATACTTCAGCCAGGAATTAAAAGTTGGAAGACAAAAGTTATCTTTAACTCATTTTTTTCTCCTTTATACTTTGTATTCTATTAATCAATCATCAGAGCTTATGGATTTTTCTTTTGAAAACTCACTAATGCTTATGCTTTTTCAATTCTTACTGTCACACCTGAATTGAGGTCTCTCTGGCTTTTGTTTTTTTCTTATCCAGGGCCTGTGACTTATTACTTGCAGAATAATCTTCTTCAAATTTCTCTTTCAACATTCAGCTTAATAAAGATGTATTAACTCCTCCTCTGTGAGGTCCACCATGCTAAGTGGTACTCCTTCCTCTGCATTCCCTGCTGGAGGCCCTGGATGAACAGATTCTCTGTCTTCTCTTCTAACCCAGAACATAGGCATCATGTTTGATTTTTTTTTTTTTCTGGCATATCAGTTTTACTCTCTGAATATCCCTTATTCAAATTCCTCTCCACTCCAAGGATATGGTCTTCATTCAGTCAGTTTTTGTCTCAGTTAATGCAGTAATCTCCTAAATTGGCATACATTTTTGTTTCCCTCAATTTTTATTGTGTTCAGAGCAATATTTTTTAAATGTAAATCTTGGTCTGCTGGCCCACATAAATTATTTCAGTAGCTTCCAGTTACCTCCAGGACAAATCCAACATTCTTAACATGGAATACACTACTTCTTTGTGTCTGACCTTGTCTAATCTGAAATGTTGACAGTGAGTGCTTAGGCGTCATTACAAGAGGCATCGTTTTCATGTCCACACTCTGTGTCCCTGACTCAAACATTCTAGCTGTGAGAGAGATGGAGCATTGCCAATCCAGAGCACGTGCTTCATTCTATAGGGTTGCATCCCAGCCTAGCAAAGGATTGTCTCTAAAGTAGTCTAGTTGAATATTACTGTTTTGCTTAATTCCAAAGAAGGAAGTGAGAACAATTTCCTTTCACAAGAACTCTGACTCACTAATTCGAAATCAAACCCAGGCAAGCTTTAATGCTTCCTTCTAGTCTCCCTTGGACCATTGTAGAGAAAGAGAGGTTGCATTTCTAGTCCAGAGGACAGTAGAGGGCTTCATTTTTCATCTCTCTAAGCAGCGTACAGAGCTAACTAGGAATAAAGGTGAAAACTAGAAATAATATTACCCCAGAAATAAGGAAAACACTCTGTCTGAGCAGAGAAAGATCAGCATTTCAGCAGTGGGTGTTTCTTGTTCGAGTTGCTTGGGAGAAAGTCAAAGTGCACCCCCTCTTATGATTCTAATTAGCTGTAGAGTAGCTTCTTACTGAGAACAGCTGGGCTCTCAGGACCTGGGCTGTGGGGGCAGAAAAGGGGTTGACTCAGCAGGCCTTGGTGGTTCTAATTCATTGCCTATCCTTAGGGCTGGCCCTTGGTCAACTCCTGGGAGATAACCCCTGAGTCTTTAGAATATTCTGTCTGATAAGAGTGGTTTTATGTACCTGAGGCCTTGGGACATGCTACATACGTTTGCCAGATAAATTTACCTTAAAAATGTAATTTATATGTGGAGCAACAGGAACTCTCATTCATTGCTGATGAGAATGCAAAATGGTACAGCCACTTTGGAGGACAGTTTGGCAGTTTTTTATAAAACTAAACATACTCTTACCATGTGATCCATCAATCGTGCTCTTTGGTGTATATAGATACCTAAAGGAATTGAAAACTTATGGCCACAAAAAAACCTGCATGTGAATGTTTATAACTGTTTTATTCACAATTGCCCAAACTTGGAAGCAACCAAGAGGTCCTTCAGTAGGTAGATGGGTAAATCTACCATGCTACATCCAGATGATAGAATATTATTCATCTCTAAACAGAAGTAAACTATTAACCTATGAAAAGACATGGAGAAAACTTAAATGCATATTACTGAGTGAAAGAAGCCAATCTGAAAAGGCTACATACTGAATGATTCCAATATGACATTCTAGAAAGGCAAAACTAGGGAGACAGTATAAAAATCAATGGTTTCAGGGGTTAATGGGGGAGGGAGGCATGAATAGGCTGGGCACAGATATTATTTAGGGCAGCGAAACACTGTATGATATATTGCAAATATATGTATTGCAAATTTCTTCAAATGCATAGAATGCACAACACCAAGAATATTAATTTGTCAATGTAGGTTCATCGTTTATAACAAATGGACCACTATGGTGGGGGATGTTGATAATGGGGGAGGCTGTGCATATGTGGGGCCAGGAGATATATGGGAAATCTCTGTGCCTTCTTTGAATATTGCTATAAACCTAAGAGTGATCTAAAAAACAAGATCTATTTTGTAAAAAATAAAATGTGATTTATGGAGAATGCCTGTTTTTGCTCTGGGTGTGTGTGTGAGTAGCTATGATCGTTCATGCAGCCCTGCCAGCCTACATGACTGACCTCCAGTAAAAACCCTGAACACCAGGTAGCATTTGAGTTGCTTGTTTGGCAACTCTTTGTATATGTTGTCAAACATTATTGCTGGGAGACTTAAGTATGTCCCTGTGCAATTCCATTGGAAGGGGACACCTGGAAGGTTGTGCCTGGTGTTTCCTGGACTTCAGCCTACATATCTTTATCCTTTGCTGATCCCCACCTGTATCTTCTCACTGTGATAAACCAAAACCATGAGTACAACAGTGTACTTGAGTCCTATGAGTCCTTTCAGAGAAACATGATCTTGAGACTCTTGACTTAGCTGTCTATGCACACAAACCACCAAGGTATATTTTAAAAAGGCAATCACATGCTTAGATTTCAAACATCATCTTTTCACTTAAATCTAAATTAATTGCATTATAAAAGATTCTCATCATCCACTATTGGTTTAGTGCCTTTGGGCTCCACTTTTCTTCATCTGCCAGTCTCTTCCCCAATCAGCAGTGGCTAAAGTGGCAGGTTGTTTTCACTTGAAGCTGAAGGCACACCTCATCCTAGCTTTTGACGGGAGAAGAAACAAAGCTGTTCAGGAGGCTTTCCTTAGAAAGGGGCAGTGTACCCTGCAGGCCCTTTGGTCTTCATGGGCATGTGTAACACGACAAGTATATCTCCCTTTCTTTACCCTCTAGGTTGTATGGTGAACTTAACTATAAAGAAATATCCACAACTACAGTGCATACCCAGTGTGGTTCCAGGTGTGGCTAAGGTAACAGTTTCTATCCTGCCCCAGTTTGGATGCTCTTTTTATATTGATCTGGATCAATGACATTTTTCTGTGTCCCCGCACTGTTAAGGTCCTCTGTCATCTATATTAAAAGATCACCTCATCACACCAGAGATGCTAATGTCAATTCCAGAGTGTGAGTAGCCTTTGCATTAGCATTCACCCCATCAGTTTTATTTCTCCTTGACAACATGCTCAATCACATGCCTGCCGTGGCTGCCTGCTTTCCTAGGAGTGAGGCGTTTATACCCGTTCAGTGCTCTCTGCCCCTGCTTTCTCTCCCTGTGCTTTATCTATACCCACCCTGCTCCAGGGAAGTGTTGTGGGAAGCACTTCCCATCTCACTTTCCATTTCTGAGAAGAGAGAGTAGATAGAATTAGACTGAAACAGCCTCCTCCACTGCACAGAATGTATAGAGTTTATGATACCCTGTGGCATCTCAGTTTTATTGTTTGACCATTTCATACCCATTGTAAGAGTAGGTGACAGTCATGCCGAACATGGAATATCTGTGAATTTTTTTAGTAAAAATTTATCAAAATAATTGACCCTCCTCTTTTGCAATACAAAGTGATAATATGGTTTTCCTCTTGTGACCTACTAATACATTTTCTACTATTGAGCTATATTTGCATTTTTTTTTAAAGTAATTTTGCCAAGTCATTCTTTTAAACATTTAAAAATATTTAAAGTAAATAGGCTTATTTTTTACTTAGGAGTTTGTGTCAGTGCTTTTAAGGGTGATTGGTCTGAAGTTTGTACTCTCCTTGTTAGAATGATGCTAACGTCATATAAGGAAAAGAGAGACAGTTTCTTTATATATGTTCTGGACTAGTTTATATAACATAGAAACAATTTGTTCCTGGAAAGTTTGAAATAATTCATCTGTAAAACCATCTGGGTCCTACACATTTTTGAGGAGTAGTTCTATAACAACTTTATTTTTTTCCATAAAAATTGACTTATTTAGATTTTCTACCTCTTCAAGGGCCAATTTTGGTAATTTGTATTGTCTTAGACTACTGTTCATTTCTTGTAGATTTTATTATTACAGAGCTCTGAAAAAGTATTTTCTTGGAGTTCTTTTAATATCCTCTCTGTTCTCTTTTTCATTTCTTACTTTATGTATAGGGTACTTCTGACAGCATAATTGTTTCTTGTATGATTGTTAGAAGTTAAGTCATTATTAGACAAATTCTTTTTGTCCTATAGATGCAGCATTACAAATCAGAGTTCTGATCCTATTCATTCTATAAAAATAGCATATGTTAATCATAGAAGTAAATGCAAGGATTACAAAATATAGTTGTTAACTAGGAGCAAATATTTATAAAGTCATAAAACATATTTAGAATAAAGTATAGATTTTATAACATCCTTTTTTGAGGATTTTTCTTTGTGGACTTTTACTAGGTAAGCTTTCTTAAAATGAATCTAGAAAGTTTGAATAGAGCTTGCTTTTTTCTATTTCTTAAACAATTCCTTGAATCAAATAGAGATACCCTTTGTTGATCTAGTTAAGATGTTCTTGAAAATTCTATTGTGCAGAGTTTTGAATGGTAAATTCTGGGAGGTTGGGTTATTTTCATGATAATTTCATATAGCTGATTATAGGATACGAGAAGTAGAGATGAATTTGGAGAGAAAGGGAGAATGTAGATCACAATGTGTCATGTATGTTATGTACCATTTGTAGAATTTTGGGCTAGATCCTCTAGACAATGGGGAATGACAGATATTTTAACCATTTATGTAGTATGATCATATTGCATTTTATAAATATAACTCTGGTAGCAATGTGAGGCATGGATTAGAAGGGAGAACGCATGAAGGCAGAGATACTGGTTATGAAGGCAGGGAAATAAGTTAGGAGGTAGAAGGGATAGATTCAAATAATGTTTAAAAGGTGAAATGGCAAGTCTTAGAGAGCAATTAAGTGTGAGGCATAAGGTAAAGGGAGACATTTAGATTGATTTTCAGATCACCCGTGGCCTGAACAATTGGGTAAATGATGGTATTATTAGCTAAGGTAATTTGGAGAAGGACAAGTGTTAGCAGGAAGATGATAAATTGTTTTGCACATATTGAATGTTCAATGCATGTTCTATGGAACATTCAGAAGAGCTGTGTTTGGGAGCCAGCTGTATATACTAGTATAAAGTTCAGCAGAGAGGTTCGAGCTGGGTTATGAAATTTGGCATGATTAGAGTATGCTAGCCAAAGTCATGAGATGAATTTGCCTGGAGGGAATGCTTTGGGGGGAAGAAATGAAGAGAGCTCAGGATCAAATCCTGGGAAATACTAAAGTTTAAAAACAATTATATTTAAATAAAGTGTTTTCATCATTCCCTTCCCAAACTGGGTCCTCTCTTCTGATGAATATCTTCTCAAGTACGCAGCTCAAGCCTTAGGGTCATATTCTTTGCTCCCCTTTTGTGCACAATTTTTAGGTTCTGTTGAATCTCTTCACCAAGTCTCTCATCTCTGCCTCTCATTCTCCATTCTCCCTGCCTCTGCCCTAGACCCTTAACATCACCCATTATGTAAGCTTCCTCCAGACGTAGAAGACTCTCTTATCTAAGATCATTGAGACCAATAGCTTGTCAATATTATTTTTAAATTTTTTTCAAGCAGGGAGTTATAAAAATTATAACACACATAAACCTTATGAAATTTTAAGTGTACATTCACTCACTCATCTTTTGATGTGGCCATAGCATTTTCCTGACTATCCATTTATTGGTGTCTGCACTGTCCTTCTTTTAGAAGCCATATTCATAGTGAATAATAATAATAACAACAACAACAACAATAATAATACTTAGCCTTTTTTCAAAACTTTCCATGTAGCAGATACTCTTATGTACTTGAAAAATTTTAACTCTGTTAATTCTCCTGTAAACTATGAGGTAGGAACTATTAGTAACTATGTTGCAGATAAGGAAACTGAGGCACATAAAAGGTAAGTAAATTACCCAAAGTCACATAGATAGCAAGTGGTTGAATTGAAATGGAATTAATTAAGTTTACCTCTAAAGGCTCTTAATAGACCTTATCCTCTACTCTGAAAGTACAAGACTCTTACAAAGTAACCAGACTATAGAATCCCTCAAGCTTTTCATTTTTTCCCAGTGTTTTACCCTGTCTCACCCTTATTCCTGCAGCAGTTATAAAACTCTTATTAAATCTTTCCCAAAGCGGGCAGTTTGGTTTTCACAGAAACAACGACCCTCTTTTATTTTGTACTCATAATTAATTTTGTTTTAAAATATTTAATTAAATGACATAATCGCAACTAAAGTCCATAAACAGATTTGGGAACAAACATCCTGACTCTTGATAAACAAGCAACTCATCTGGAAGGAGTAGGACTATAAGGGAGTTTTGTAATGTATACTCTGATCTCAGCCTCCAGAGTGATCTGCAGATCCGTCCATGGGTTTTAGACACAGTATTGAGAGCAAAATTAATGAATCACTTCTGTTTTGAGGAGGTCGATTAAGAAAATTTCTGCTTTTCTCTCAGTTTCCAATCTCTTGCCCAGGGCTTTCAAAGTGAGTTAATTTCCTAAATGATTATGTCACTCACCTGATCAAAAACATGCAGCCATTTCTTCATTATCACAGAACAAAATCCTGAGTCCAGCATAACACCTAAATTCTCAGTATGGCATTTAAGATCAAGAATTTATCCCAAACCACCTCTCCAAATGCATATATCTCTTTCCCATGTTCCAGGAATATAATAATTTATATTGAGTTTGAATTTTGAAAAAACATAATAAACCTTATTAATAATTCCCCTAAGCAGAGTCCAGGCTTCTTGTCAAGTTCTCTGCCTCTCTCTTTATTCAAGAAACTAGCAGCTACAAAAGATATAGGAAAGGGAAGGAGGGCAGAAACAGAGAGCTGCACAGTGTTTGTTCTATGAGCTCTCTAGGCCCTATGGCAGATTGTATTTTCCAAATCCCCCATTCCAGCCTTTCTATATAAATAACACTTTCTTGCTATTTTAGTGTGGTACACAGGATAGCCTCACAAACCTGTTACTCCAGTAAAATCTGCAGTGCCTTAGCTAAAGTTACTGACTTGGTCTTCTCTGCACCGTTTTTGTGTCATGATTGTTTCCTGAATCTGATTAACTAGAATATTCCTCTTATTTCCTTTTTCATATGTGGTGTCACTTGACCTAATTTATGTGTAGTAGCAGTACACCATTTTTTCCAGCACCCTACATGTAAGATACACACTTGCATGCAGAAAGTATATCCAGGCTTGTAATAGCCTTCACACGGAAGATCAGTGAGGAAAATCTTTAGAGTCTATATAAAAACAAAATCAAATTTACATACTAAAATAATTTGTCCAAAAATTCGTTTTTAAATAAAAATGCATTTTTGATTAAAAAAAAATATTATGGCAGTATTTCTGGTTTGACATGCTCTTCAGAACCTTGCGATTCTTTCTCCCAAGAGGTGGGGTGTCTGTTTTTTCACTTTGAATTTGGGCAGGAGCTTATAACCACTTCCACAAGTAAAATATGACAGAAGTAATGCTCTATGACTTCCAAAACTAGGGCATAGGAAGGATATTACTAGTCTACATTTGACTTTCTCCCTTAGCGTGGTTACCCCTTGAACTTTGCCACCGTATTGTAATGAAGTCAAACAAGCTTTTTTTGCAGAGAGACCACATGGAAAAGCCCAAGTAGAGAGGAACTCAGGACCCCAGCTGACGAAGCCCATGTCTACTGCAAGACAGTGAGTAAATGAAACTTCAGATGACTCAAAACCCTCAGGACAGAGAGGATATTAAAAGAACTCCAAGTCTTTCAGCTGAAGCCCAGACAGAACAGAGCAGAGGCAAGCTGACCATACTATGTGGTGTCATAAACCTGATTCATAGAATCTGTGAGCATAACAAATTTTTTTTTTTCTCCACTAAATTTTGAAGTAATTTGTTATGTAGTCATAGTAAATGGAACAGGCCCTTAGGGTACTTTGGGCAAAAAAAGTAGATACATTTTATGTTTAGAGGTTCTCTTCCCAGAACTTTAAGTTAGAAATGGTTGAAGAAGCTCCTCCACTTTAGGATTTCTTGCTCAATTTTTTTTTATCCCAAACTCCCATTACCCTTCTCTATGGGGCTTCAACTGGAGTTTGAAGTGATACTTGCAGTCTCAGCTCTTACCCCAGTGGCCTCCATGCCTCGTCAGCCATCTTCTCTGTGCACTGGGTTTGTGAGATTGGTTGCCCACGTTGTATTACTGGATAATTCTTTTTCCTTTAGGGTACTTTTTAGGCTCCTGGTGATTGTTTACACTGTGAGTTAATGCCATCCTCAGTTGTCTTGGACAATTCTAAGCAGTAAAATTATTGTGTGTGCTCTCCTTAAGAAATCCCTTTCTGCTTTAGAATTTCAATCTATATTCAAAAACAATATTTTCACAGCATTGATGAAAAGGAGGTAAAATTATAACAAAGTGCCATGGGTAGAAAAGAGGTAGGAGATAATTTGCTACTCATTGCAGCTCTCTCATCACCAATCCCCAAACATTTCCCACCCTTTATTTCCCTCTGCAGGCTTTTCTGTATGTCATTTTCTTTGCCTGAAAATACCTGGAATTGTACGTATCTTTCTAGCTCAGTTAAACAGACTGACTCTTTTAAGTAGCTATACTTAGTGGCAATCTTGTCCAGCTTTATGCTCGCACAGAATTTTGTTTATAATGATTTTAAACCCTCTTCTTATGGTTAAGATATCCTGTACACATGAATGTCTGTACAAATAGATAGTGAGGTCCTTGTTAGTCTTTATTTCCTTCACAACATTTAGCAGAATGTCTCTCCCATAATAAATCCTCAATAAAAGTTTGAGTTACACTTGTAAATGAAAAGAAATAGTGAAATAGTATAATAAGGTTATAATAGTATAATAAATTTATGTAATATATGTTATATTGTAAGCTTCAGAAATTTAAAACTGATTAGAGGCCTCAACTTGAGTTCAGGGTGTGTGTGTGTGTGTGTGTGTGTGTGTGTGTGTACGCGCATGCACACGCATGCATAAGTATACATACATATTTATGTGTTGTGTGGTATCTCATTTCCTTCAGTATTTCAATAAATGATTGTTGCTTCTATTTAGGCTTTGTATATAAACTCAGAAAAGTCTCTAAGGGGCCTACCTGAGAGAACCAAGGAATTTTAGTGATGGCAAGTTCTCATATATACCTAATATTTAATCTGGGTAGTTAGTGGACATATACCCTAATTATCCAATTCTGATTAAAAATTAATACACTTATAGCAGCTGAGTGTAAAAATTTGAACATGGAAAATGAATTTTAAAAGTATGATAAGGAACAAGAAATAAATTTCAATGTTTTAAAATAAATTTTACTTTAAGTTAAAAAGTGTGTTAGCATATTTCTGTTTCAAAATATTTGCTATGTATAGTGAATAATTTCTACTTTGGGAAGTGAGATAAACTACATAAAATAATTCTTTAGAACAAGTACACATGAATGAATTATTCCTTATTAACAATATGATATACATCTTCCATATAAAGATATTAATATCAATCCTTTCATTATGCAAGATTTTTTTCCATCTACAGCATTTCAGTTAACATATCCGTCTATTTCCATATGAACAGGAATCTGTAATTTTACACTAATTCCTAAGATGAATAATTGAGATATTGGATGCAGTGCCTCAGAAAAACTGAATCTTGTTTGGTGCTTGAAGTAACAACTCCTAAGCCACGAGTTAATCAAGAAAACTATACATAGGTCTTCATTAACATACCAAGAATCAGCCCACCAATAACAAAATCACTGAACATGCACATTTAATGGTGTAAAATTCAATCACACTTAACTCAGCCTGAAAATATCAGTTTCTTAATAATCTCTTGTGTTTATATAGACTAGAACCTTTCCTGTGGGGAGAGCAAATTTCTTTTGCATATCTTCTGTGATTAACCACATTTAAGAGCAGATGCCATTATTTACACTTGACAAAATATCCAAAGGTGAAGTAGCTCCCTTAAGGTCACACTGCCAAGGAGAAATCTAAATCAGCTCTAGATGTTTTGGCTGCAATTAGCACTCTCCCGAATCCAGAAATAAATAGGACAAAATGTATTTCTATACTTGGACACTTCCAAGATATTATATGGTCTCAAATGTTGCCGTGACCAACTTCTGTCTCCCTCTCAATGCTGAATGCAATGAACGAGGAAGTATAGAAGAAGTGGAGGAGGTAACTGAGTTTTGAGGCTTTGATTCTGGAAAAGGATAGAAATGGAAACCAGAGACACAGCTATGTGTCCAACTATTATGAGCTGTGGCTTGGTTATAAATATTCTATAGTATGGTTTCAAGGATTGCTGTAACATGATCATTAGTGACCATGGAATCAGGCACAAAACACCCAGTTGCAATATGGGCCCTTTTGGAAATGCTAGAGGATAAAGTTAGGAATGGATCTGTTTCTGGGGAGTCCAGATGCTGGTAAATGATGGAATGGGGTAGAGGAAGTTTGACGGCGAGGCAAAATTGATAGAGTCATTCTAGGCTCTTGATATGACCCTAGTCCTTCCTCAGATGTAATTTTGAGGCCTGGCTGGTACTTGAATATGTAGATGGTGCCAGATAATGAAAAAAAAAAAAGCAAAAAAGAAAGAAGAAAAGAAGCATGGACTAGAAGTTAGGATTGATACTGGACCTGCATTTGAAAATAAAAGGCATATATGCCCTCATTCTGCTTTCCTTTGCACTGGAAGTGAAACTCATTTGTCATCCTGGACTAGATGCTCTTTAGAAATCCTTTTAGTTATATCATTATCTTATCTTGCTTAAATAAAGAGTTTTTGAAAATTATGGAACAATAAAATTTATTTCCCACTTGCTATATTCTGTTAATTGCCCTCTCCGATTACAGAGAAGTGTGGTTGTTTTTTTTTAAAGAGAACTTAAGGCAAGTAAACTATTACACGGTGATCTTAACCTCAACAGATAAAAGAACAAGAAGCCCTCTATTTAGATACATCAACAGCAAAGCTCACAGAGAATGTGAACAGACTGATTCGACGCATTTCCAGAAGATGAAGGTATATTAGAGTCCTGAAAAAAACAAGGCCAAGAAAATTTTGCCCATATATCAGCTATTATTGGTAGTTAGTCAATATCACAGGTTTGAGAAAGTGCCAGAGCCCATTAATGGTATGAGAACATTAAGTCTTTGGTCACAAAGTCACAGTAAGACCTTGCTTGGTTTTACTTTGGAGCCATCTGGGCTTGGAGCTGTTGGCATGGATAACAAATCTGATGTTTGCCTTATGCCCTCATTTCTGTGCTGCACTTGCACTTGGTGAAAACAAATGCAGGTTGGAGCAAGACAGCAGCTGGAGACATGATACATTGGTTGAGAACGTTGACATATAGAAAGTTAAATGAGTCAAGCTCATGTAGTCTTGGTGTATGCTAGAATACTATCTCCAAAACTCTTCTAATATTTTCTGTTGGCTTCTCTGGAAAGATAGGCCAGCCATAGCCTTCTGAGAATAAAGGGATGACCACTTGTTCCATCACCTCATAGATTTTTCTCTTGCACTTGATTTTTCACTAAAACAAAAATAGAATATGGATTACCTCCCTCTATTCCCAAGGAAATCTAAAACTATTTAAAGGAGTCAACACAAATGTTGAACAAGATTCTATCCATTTACTTTGTTCAAGTCTCTAGTTAAAGTTGAGATATTGCTTTGTAATATTAATTTCTGTTCATGATAAGTCTGCATAGTTCAGATATAATATTCTGCAAGTGAATTGGTCTAAAGCTTTCTAATCAAAATATGGATCAAGGTTCAGTAACATCCAGATTATCTGGACCCTGTTATGTTTGGAACTCAGGCTCCCACCCAGAATCAGAATTTTTAATTTAACAGAATTCCCAGGATTTCATATACACATTAAAGTTGTTTTTCTAAATTCAATATATTTGGCATGTAACATTGTATAAGTTTAAGTTATACAGTGTGTTACATATTGTAATATGATTGCCGATGTGATATTTATTGCATCGCATGATCGTAGTACAATATTATTGTCTATATTCATTAGGCCATGCACTAGATCTCTATGGCTTATTTACTACTCGTTACAAGTTTGTACTCAAACACCATCACTCTTTACCCCTTCTCTCCTATCTCCTGGTAACTACTATTTTACTCTGTTTTTCACAGATTTAACTATTTTAGATTCCACTTATAAGTGATGTCATACAATACTTGTCTTTCTTATTTGACTTGATCTCGCTTAGCATATTGTGCTCAAAGTCCATCCATGTTGTCACAAATGGGAAGATATCTTCCTTTCTCATGGCTGAATAATATTCTACTGCACATTACAGTTTGAGAAATATTGGCCTATAAGACTTCTGCTATATTTACTGTAAATGATATTTGTCAGGCATTCCATGTAAAAGAATGCCTGCTTAGATTCCTATCTGTAGTTGGAGGCAAAGACAAAATTAGAATAGAAAAAAAACACCAAACACATGTATGTGAGGTCCAATTCTTGGTCTAAATGAACATAAATTCTTATTAGTAGGAGAATAAAATACTGATATTGTCCTTTCAAAAAAAGTCCCCTCCCATCCTCAAAATATGACCTTCAAAGAAAGTAGCTCAAACACCCACTCTTCTGAATTTTAAATACTTGTGTTGATTTCTAAAGAGATACTTTTGAGCCATTGCATTAGCTTGCTTTCTAGCTGCACTAAAGGCTATGGAAAAATATTCATTATTAGGGAAATTAGACATACAAATATGAAATTGGCTCAAGACTTCTCATCCTATAAAAAAGTCCAGCGCCATATGAATAGCAAACTATTTAGTAAATAGTAAATAAAGTGCCCAGTTCCATAATGGATTGATCTCAACTGACCACTGTTAAATCTTGTCTGGCCCATCTCCAAGTTGCTTGTGCTGCCCTGGCAGCCACAGGCATTCTCAGGGGGCAGGAGGCCAGGAGACGGGCGGAAGAGGGAAGGCTGCCAGACACCCATCCTAGCTTCTCTCCCTCTTCTCTTCATGAGTCATTTGATTTGGAAGAAAAGACCCCTACTCTCAATTAATCTAATCTCTCACTATTAAAGGAAGAAATGATAAGCAAGAAAAAAATAGTAAGATAATAGTACATAATAGGGAGCTTTATCTTTGGTAACATTTTGAGAAACTCATTAAAGAGGAAAGTCAATTTTTCCTCAAAATTCTGGAAACCTTCTACCAATTTATAACCAGAAAAAAAGCAAGCTTATTTTTAAATTAGTTTTCTATATTTCTTTTTAAATGATTTTGAAATAGAATAATTTTTCCCAGTAAGGTCTGAGGAATTTAACCAAGAAACCCCAAACAATTATAGTATCACAAAGGATGATATTTAAAGATGCAATTTCAGGGAGCTTCTGCCAAATTACCTTTGTCCTTTCACACACTACTCATGAGAGATACAGAACTTCTGGATAAAGAAAATGCATTATCAAAGGGTACAGGGTTTGGGGGAAGCGTTATAATAAAGGTTCATCAATCACTATAAAGATTCCATTTTAAATGATGCTTAATAAATTATTCTTGAGTCATTTGTATTTACTATATATGTTTTATTACCTATATTAACTACATAGGGAAAATATGGCTCAATAACAAAATAAGATACACTTCTTTATATTACAAAGGACATGGGTAATGCAGAAAATCATATTTTCTTTTTTTTTTGTTTTAAATACACAGATTATGTTACAATGAGGAAGGGACAGTTACAGTTGTGCAAGGGCACAAATAAGTGGGTGAATACTGCATATTTATCTGGATAATCTTGTCCCCTCAAATCTTTCACTGAGGACAAAATAATTGTGAGAAATTGAGGACTGAATTATATGAAACATTAGCATTGCAACTCTCAGATAATCACATATCACTTTTGCTTTACCTGTATGGACAGAAAATCTTTGCTTTTTTTTTATTGATTACCATGTCACTATGACTGGACCAGGCGATCTGCCTAATGCAGATACACAGGAACTTTTAACAAAAGCATGTCCACTTAAAAAAGGAAGAAGTAGGAAGGAGGCTTGTGGCCAGTGCCACAAGATAAAGCCCAAGTGAGGCTTGGGCTTACCTGGGGCACTGGCCACAAGCTTCATCTTCAGGGCCGTGTGTTCCATCCATCAGAACCACAAGCATGAAGTTACCTTAGGAAGAAATCTATTCTGTCCACTGTCGCCAGGTGGTATCTCTCCTACATTTGTCTTGACCACTGACAATCTGTCATTAGCACTGTCTTAAAGTAAATGATCCAAGATACAGAAGAAGGAATAGTACAAGTCAAAACAGTACAAAGAGTATAAGTTAGATAAAGTTTTATTTTTTGAACATATTTTTTAAACATTTAAAAAATATTTCAAGATATTTCTTCTAGGCCTGTGTAGATTCAGTCTAAAGTTTTAGTATCAGATTATTTTAAACCATCTTACTGGTTTGTGGTTAGTATTCACTTATCAAAGATATTAGAAGTTCTTCATTGGAAGCTGCAAGTTAGGAGACCTACATTCAAGTCTTGACTTTGCCACTAAGTTGCTGTAAACCTTTGAGTAAATTATCTAGTCCTTCTAGGCTTTGCTCTCCTCTGGTAACAATTGAAAGAATTAGACTAGAATGAACTCCAAAGCTCTATTCTGACATTTTGTGCTGGGACATCTCAATTTCTGATCTTCAACACGTTTTAATAAATATTAATAATATTCATATATTTGCATACTACTTTATAGTGCACAAAGTGCTTTCACTTATATGAGCTCCTTTAAATATCTCCGGTGCTTGTGAGTAGGGCACATCTCAGAAGTGTGAAGAAGCTTAGAGAAGTTGTAACTTATCCAAGATCACAGACTTATGTATATGACAGAGCTAGATAGACAGGTCTTCCTACTCTCAAGTTCAATTTTCTTTCTACTGTATTCAGCTACTTCAAGGTTATGGTAATATAAGAGCATGATTAGTTAAGCTTTTGTTATCATAAAGTAATGCGGTATCATTAAAAAAATAAAACAAAACAAAACACTGTGTTTAAAGCCAGAGAACTAGGTTTCATTGACAGTTTTGACATTATGATTTGGGGAAGTCATTTAATTTCTTTGAGCCTCATTTTCCTCATCTGCAAAAAAAAGAGGTTTGGACTACATAACTTTCGAACTTATTTCTTGGTTAAAATTTTTATTCTTCATGGCTATGACTATTTCTAGATTAATATTAAATGAAACTTTTATTGGCTATAAGAGGTTTTAAAAAAGCACACTAAGAAATCACTTCTACTAGTTGTTTTTAATGCTTTTTAGCCACTGACATATTAAAAACCTTGGACTAATATTACTGACTGAATGCCACTTTCCTAACAACTAACTTAAGATTTCACAGAGAGGTAAGTTATTTTGACTGAGTTATGTGGGAAATGCATGGAGTTGCATTTTTCTGAGAGGTCTTGACAGAAGACCTTACTTGGGAACCAATGATAGAAAACCTCGGGGAGCTCTTTGTGAAGACATTTTTGGCCCTCTCTGCAGTGTGCTGAATGATATCTCTGCTTCTCTGATGTAGTATCTTATTGTCATGCATACTCCTCACCCTGTAAGTTTATAATTGGTGGGTAGATATTCTGTTTTAAAATAAAGAAAAATCACTTGAAAATCGCAGAGGGTATGATGGTGAGTGTTTCAAGAGTTATAGACAAAGAAGAGTTTTGAACCTGCTCTGTCTTTGCCCGCCTCCCTGTCTGAGTAGAACATTATTACTTTTGAAGCTAACATAGAATGGATCATAACCAGCTTGCTCAGCTGGTTTCTTTATGCACAATTAAGCTTTGTTGAGACTTTCTTTATTTGTAATAGTGCTGTTACGGCGTGGGATGCTATTCAACTCTAAACAACATTCCATTTAATACTAGGCATTAGTTCACCCATTAAATCAGCACCATCACTAACTGATAAGTATCACTTGCCCTCACTTGGCTCTTCTGCCTAGCAAACAAAGCATGACAATGGCATGGCCCTTGAGAGAAGATTGGAGGGAGAGTAGATTGAGCAATGATGACCCAAATTCCATCCAGTCACAAAAATGGAGCTTTGCCCTAGTCTTTTCCTTTTCTTAAATATAAACTTGCATACTTTCCAAGCAGCACTTAAGTGCCTTTAAAAACAAAACTAAACAAAAACACTAAAAATAATAGAATTAACTACTACATCTCTTAAACACTAAGGAGATGAAAATGTATGGAAGGCAATGCAAAAGATATACAACAAAAGATATGCATAAGAATGTTCATAGCAGCATTGTTTGTAATAATCAAAACTAAAAACAGCTCAGTGTCCATCAGGAGTAGAATAAATAAATAAATTATGGTATATTTATACAATAGAAACTCAAGAACCCACAACTACATACAACAACGTGAATAACTCTCACAAACCTAATGTTGAGAAAAAGAAGCCAGACTCAAAAGAGTGTATAATGTATGAATCCAACTATATAAAGGCGAAAACTTAGCAAAATTAATCTCTGGTATTAAAAGTCAGGACAACGGTGCCTTTGAGTATTAGTAAAGGGTAGCCACATAGGACAGGAGGTAGGGGGCTTCTGAGAACTGATAATTACCTATTTTTTAATATGAGTGGTGAATACATGGGCATGTTCACTTTTCATCAAACTCTACACTCATGTTTGTGTCTTTTTCTAAATATATTTTATACTTAAATGAAAATTTTATTTGGAAATTAGAAATGAGAAACTGCTTTAATTAGACTGGGTCTGAATGCCCTGAAGGCATCAACTCAACTGTCTCACCTGCAACCATAAAAGGGTAAATTTTATTTACTTATTAATAAATTATTATTTTTAATCCACTTTTGATTTTAGAATAGGTTGAGATTTACAGAAAAGTTGCAATGAGGATACAGAGTTTTCCAGTATACCACTCATCCATTTCTCCCTTTATTGTTAACAACTTACATTACAATACTACATTTGTTACAACTAAGAAACCAACATTGGTACATCATTACTTTTAACTAAATCCCACTTTTTATTCCAATTTCATTAATTTTCCCACTAATGTCCTTTTCGTGTTACAGGATCCCATTCAAAACACCATATGACATTTACTGGTCCTGTCTTCTAAGTCCTCCCCTGGTTTGTGACAATTTCTCAGTTTTTCCTCCCCCCTACCCCATTAACTTGACAATTCGTTCAGGTATTTTGTAAGATACCTGGGTTTTCTGATGTTGTCTCAAGGTAAGACTGGGGTCACGCATTTTGAGGAAGAGTATCACAGCAATGAAGTGCCCTTCTCATCACACCATATCGGGTGCATGCTATCAGCTTTGTTCAACTTTCATCTAGCCAAGGTAGTGTTTATTTATTAGGTTTCCCCACAATAAAGCTACTTTCTTCTCCTTTCCATATTCTTTGAAAGCAAGTCACTAAGTGCTGCCCACACTCAAGGGAGGTTGGGCGTTAAGTTTCAGTCCCTTTTTTAAATTTCTCGTTTTGTATACAATTTATACTGCACATCATACATCAGCTCAGTTCATATACATAACTTATAAATAAATACTCTATTATTTTGCCTCAGAAGTAATCAGATAGCAGGTAAAGTGTAGTTCAACAGGCTTCATTATTAAACGTTTTTCTATCTTAATGGAAACCTTGTAACAAGATGAATTCAATGCAAACTAAAAGAAGGGTGATATTGTATAAACTGAAAATAAAAAATGAGTAAGAGAGACCGTGGGAGCATCTTCATCAGAGATAATGATCCCAGGCTTCTGAATGTTAGGAGGGAAGTGAGCCTGCAGGAAGGGTTTTTATCTGGGGCAGAAAAGGTTTGCAAATTTGGTGAATAACGCCTTTAGAAAGTTTATAACTTTGTTCCACTTTTCGTCTGTGGAATTTACCACCTGTAATCCCTAAGTATCACCAAGCGGGACTGAAGAAGCCCTAGCTGGACGACACTACTGTTGGCAGGCTGGCGCAAAATTGGAATCACTCTGGTTGCGGGTATACAAGCACTGCCAGCCCGGCGGTAACTGGGTAATTTACAGAGTCCGCCTGGGGCTGGCTAGTCAGTGGGAAGCTCCTCCCCTCGGCTTGGAGAGGGCCTACCCCGCGCCGCCGAGGGCCTCCAGCGGGGACAGCGCTCGGCCTCCCATCCGGCCCCGCCCCGCCCACGGCCCCGCCCCGGCTCCGCCCCCTCGGGCCTCCGCATCTTCCTTCCGGGTCGCGCTGGGTCGGGTTCGCCGCCGTCGCGCCGCAGCGCGGGAGTTTGGGTGCCGCCCCCGCGCCCTGGCCTCCTGGCACCGCCTGGTCGCTGGTGAAGCCCACGGCGCGCGCCCTCCCGGACCCTGCAGGGTACGGCCCTCCTTTTCCTCTTTCCTCCTGCGGGTGTCCGTGTTCCTTCCGCGCTGGGGCTGGGCCGGGCCACGGCAGAGCGCCGCGCTTTGGGGAGCCTGCGCGCGCGGCAGAGGTCCCCCCGGGGCTCCCCTCCCTTGCCGCTCACGCCGCGCTTGCGGGGTTTGCTAGGGACCCAGAAAACAGCTTTTGTCCCTCTGCACCAGTCTGTCCGCAGGGCGGGAGGCGTTGCCCCTCCGTGCGAACGGCTCAGGATTGTTTACGCCGGTATCTGCGGACCGTGGTGACCCTGCAGCCCCTCGGTGACCGTGCAGTCCCGTATTGGCCACCTGCCCTTCTGTGTACTTGTTGCACCTGTGTGTGCTGCCTTGATTTCCCTCTGGCATCCGATGGTTTTTGCCTAAGGCCCATGTCTTTAATCAGGACTGCCACGAAATACTGGCAGCAGCCTCTTTTCTATTTTAGGGGTGTTCTTAGAGTGTAATGTGGTCATGAACATCACTTTGCCTCCTTGTCAACGTGTTAGCAAGGGGAGTGGGTTTGGGTTTCTTTGATGGTTTCCCAAGTGCTCATTGCCACAAAGTCTTGGGCTGCAATCACTGATTGAAATGTACAGATAGTTAGAAAGTCAAAATGATATAAACCCGTGGTGAGATACCTGCCTTGGCAGGTTACCTTGTCTGGCTTTATACTCTGGAGGACTGACTAACATCAGGTGCCGGATCTTGCTTGTTCTGGTCTGTGCGAAGACATAAGCTGCTTTTATTGTTTCCTCGCGTGCACTCCTCGGTTTAAGTTCAGAATATAGGCACATTTTTTTTCCCTAAAAGCTCACTCCGTGCATCTGTTGTCATATTACATATTGTACCTGTTGGTTGAGTAGAGGGAGATTTTCCTTATCCGTCAGCCCTCCTGTAGTCCTTTATTTGATATTAAGTCCTTGAGGGTCGGGGCGAGGTGAGAACAGTGTACTTTTATTTACAGTGGCAATGTTCATCACCCTGTAGAAGGCACTTTTCAATTCATTGAATTGTATTCTTTCCACACTTCTTTTCTGAGTACCACCTTTTTTTTAAACTACTGCCTCAAATTTTGGCTTTTCTGAACCCTTATTTTCATGTTCCCTTTTTTTACGACTTGAAAATTGGAGGGATCAGCTCAGTATAAGAGGGTTAATTTCTTTTTACTAATACTGTGATCCAGTGATGCAGTTATAGTCCTCTGTACAATGCGAACTGCTTATCGTTTACTTTGAAATAGAGTCAGTTAACAAAAACTGCCCCTTCTTTCTTTACTGTTTTAATCTCATTGCCTCATCTTAATTTTCTTGTGACCAACATAATTCATGTTAACTTCATGGCTCTAATTCTGGTATTCTCTTAGAGCTTTTGCCACATGAATTATGTATAAATATCCACCTCTCTTTTTACCTCGTACTTTTTAATGGTCTTATTCTTCATATTTAAATCTTTAACCTACTTCAACTATATTTTAGTGTAAGAAAAGAGATAAGGCTTTAACTCCTCTCCCCCCAAATTGTTAGCCAGTGACCCCATCATTTGTTGAATTCTGTTTTTCATTACTAGTAAATACTGTATTTAGCCTAGGCCCTATTCTTGGGACTTTTTCTGAAGTGTTGTTCAGTGATCTCTGGCTTTGTGATAACTATGCTGCTCTTATTACTCTAGGTTTATAACGTGTTTTAATGTCTAGGGATTTAAACAATGCCTGGCATATTGTAGACATCACTAAATATTTTTGGAATGAACACATTTAGTGGGGTAAGTTGAAGTTAAAGTTTCTTACCTATTCTTGAAGTTTTTAGCTTGCTCTTCTCATGGTCATTTCTATCATTAACCATTAAATTCTTTCTCTTGCTAATTAAGAACACTTCATGTAGAATTGCTCTTCAGAGTTGTATATGGAGAAGCTGCTCAGTTCCACATCTGCATGTCTTTTTATTTGCATTGTGTATTGACAAGTGTAGCAGGTCCCCTGATCAGCTGTGACTCAGGATGTTATGTACGTGGTTTCAGCAGCTCTAAAGGAGAAATATGTATAAAAGTGATCCCTTAGACAGCCTGGTGTCTGTAGTTTGTCATGCCAACTGGACATCTTAAATATAATGAATTTTCAAGTGTTGCTGTATAATAGGTACTTAGAAACTTTATTAGATCATAAAATAAATGTATACATTTGTTAAAAAAAAGTTAAGACATACAGAGTAGCCAAAGGAGAAAGTACAAGTGTCGTGTGCACACCTACATAGTAACCCAGTTCACCAGAGATCATTGTTTGTTTTCTCTCCTTTCAGATGTTAAAAGTACATATGTATAAGTCTACATTTGTTTTATAAATTGCAGTTTTCTATATATAATTATCTAAAACTTCCCGGTAGTAATAATTGATGAAAATCATTCTATGTCAGTACGTGTAACATTATCCTTTTAAAGTCTTTTTGGTATTTCACTGTAGGAATAACCCCAAAGTTTTAATATTTAACCAATCCCATGCCGATATTTCGTATGTATATATTTGTACGTTTATATTCTTAGCATAAATGCTTAGATGTGGAATTGCTGGGTCAAAGGCTCTGTATGTTTTAAATTGTGATAGACTGTTCCATATTGCTTTTCAAAAGGTGGTTGTTAGAGTAAATTTGTACAATTTATAAGGATACTCTTGCTGCCATATCATTGCCAGGAATTATCAAGGCTGAGACTTTATCCTACTCTCAAGCTAAGAGACTAATACTCTGCACATAGTCTCATGGATGCTGGCAGAAGACACGAGGCTCCTGGGTCAGAGACAAAGCGCAGCAATAACAGTAGCCAGAGGATCATCATTTTCTTGTGTTGCTTCTTTTACCTGTACTTTCCGCAGGGTGATGTGATGAGGGCTAGATGATTCTAGCACACACAGCAGATTGCATTCCAGGAGAGAAATCCTGAGTTTAGGGAACTAGAATCTTTCATAATAGATTGCAAGTAAACCTGCCTAATCTTTGCTATAGAGAGAGACATTAACTTTATTATGCTGGATAGTAAACAAACCTGCCCCCTACTCCAGAGGGAGACCTCTTTTTATCTGTCAAGAATGTTTACTGTATAAACACCGCTGAAAAGATAGTCTGGAACAAAAACTATCAGTGCACCTGCTTATAAGACCTGCAGAAATGTAAGAGACCTATGAAAAATTGTCTCAAAACAATCACTGCTCAGATATAATCACCTTTTACATTTTAATAACTTTATGAGTGAAAAATGGTATTTTATTTCTGTTTTAATTTTGCATTTCTTTGCTTGTTGATGAATTTACATATCTGTAAATGTTTGTTAACCATTTGCATTCTTTTGTTACTTGTTTATATTCTTTGCTTAGTTTTCTGTGTAAGTGTTCCTTTTTTTCTTATTGACCTGTAGTAACTCTTTACATATAGTGGCTAGTAATGACTTGGTACAATATTTGCTAGTATTTTTTCATAGTCTTTTCTTTAAATGCTGTTTCTGGGAGTCTTGCTCTATGAAAATCTTTAACATGTATGTTGTCAGTTCTGCTATTCACTTCCTTTATGTCTTCTGAGTTCCTGCCCCAAGGTTATAAAATACTCTGTACATATTCTCTTATTGGACATTTGTATTACATATCTAGAGTTTTTAAAGTGGTTGCTATGATAATATTCTAAGTTTACTTTTCTAAATGTCTGGACATTTTTTCAAAACATTTTTGCTAAGCTGTCCTTTCCCTGTTTTGATTAGGCACATCTATTATAACATACTATATCCTTACATATTAATTTCTCAAAACTGACTAGCAGGTAATTATGTTAGTTTCCTACTGTGAGTATGAATTTTGTTGAATTCATCCTTATATATCAATATGTGTAGTTGTTTGTTCTTAGTGGTTTTTAATCTTACAAAATATAAAATGTCTTTTTTGCTTTGTTTAATGATTTTTGCCTGAGAGTTTATATCGTCTGATATTACCATTGCCATCTCGGTCAGTTTTGTGCATACACAGAGATCTTTATTGCCCATATGCTTATTTTCAGTCTTTTGACATCATTTTGCTTTATTTGCCTCTCATAAACATCAGCATATAGCTGGACTTTTATTCTTCTTTCAGTCTTCACTCCTTCCCATTTGAAAGTTTGTCTTTATTTATTTTTGCATTGTTAATAAACTATTTTTTAAAAAGATAATTATAGATTCAAATGCAGTTATATGAAATATTACAGAGACTTCCTGTGTATACTTTATCCAGTTTCCTCCTATGGTAACATCTTACATAACTGTAGCACTGTATTACACCCAGGAAATTGACATTGATACAACCTACAGACCATACTCAAATTTCATGTTTTACATGCACCTGCGTGTGTTAGTTCTCTGCAATTTTTTATATAGACTTTGTGACTACCACATAGCCAAAATATAGAACCGTTGTATCACAATTTTGCATTCCCACTGGAAGTGTTTGCAGCATCTAATTTGATGTCATCTTAAAATTTGATTAATCTGCAATGAACTGTTCCTTGATGTAAGATATTAAATACTATCTGTCCCAGGGTTTGCCCTTTTGAAACTATGCTTGATACTACTCCTAAGTAGAATGTTTGTGGAACACAAAATATGCCATAAAAGAAAAAACATGACAAACAATAAAAATGGAACACTTTTCTCTTTAAAATATGTTACCAAATGAAAAGGCAAACACAGACTGAAAGAAATATTTGCAAAATGTTTATCTGATAAAAATTATATTTAGAATGTTTAAAGAACTCTCTTACAAGTCAATAAGAAGAAAACAAAAAGAACCTGATTTTAAAAATGAGCAAATAGAAATTTCACTAAAGCATATACAAATGGCAAATAAGGACGTGAAACTATGTTCCATATCATTACTAGTCAACTGAGAAGTGCAAATTAAAATCACAAGGTATCACTTACCCACTGGAAGGGCTGAAGACTGACAATATTAACTGTTGGTGTAGATGTGGAACAACTAGATCTCTCATATATTGCTGTAGAAATGTGAAATGTTACAGCCATTTTGGAAACATTTTGGCACTAGAAACTACCAAAATGTCTATCAATGGGTGAATGGATATGTCCATATAATGATATGATTCAGCAATAAAAGGAACAAATGACTGATACATATAACAGGGATAAATCACAAAGATATGCTGAGCAAAATAAACTAGACACAGAAGAATACATACGTATTTCATGAATATCTCACTTTAGAATAACGGACAGTCTGCTTTAGAATGACAGGAAGCAAATCAGTTTTTACTTGGCGCAGAGAGTAGATGGGTGATTGGGAGAGGATACCAGGGAACCTTTTGGCCTGATGGAAATATTCCATATGTTGGTTCTGGTGGTGGTTACATTGATATATGTCTTTGTCAAAAGTCATTGAACTGTACACTTAAAACGGAGTATATTTTTTTGAATGTAAATTATATCCCAAAGTTAATTTAACAGTATTATACCATTTTAGTTAATTGCTCTTTTAGTTTGATTGGCTAGCAGTGATATACCTATGATATACCTGTACTTGGATTTTTTGAGGGCTAACTAAATTCAATGTATTTTTACTAGGTAAAATGCTGTTTATTTTAATGTACAAAAATGTATAGCTAGTATTTGGCTAAAGTAAATTCACATTTACTTTATAGTTTTAATAGCTGAGAGAGAGATTTTTTTCCTTCTTTAGTGAGTCCATTAAAATTATCCTGAACTAGATAACCTTAATTTTTAATATTCAAGGTTTTAGTTAAATATACATTGTGTATCTGCTAAATATTCTAATTTTACAGTTCTTTCCATTCAGATGGTTTATCCTTACCCATCAATAAACAACAGAGAAAAAAGGTAAAATATACATAGTACAACATAATGACATTTGTATCTAAGTTATTTTATATTATCATATCAGCGTAATTAGAAACATGGCCTTCGTTGTCACTTGGCGACATAGTACCTTGGGCAGGAAGAGAGTTTCTACATCCATTGTATCAGAAAATCACAATTCACTTATATAGCTTTGCTTTAAACAAACCAACCAACCCAAAATTGACTTCTTAATTCCTTTTTCTTACTACTAAAGATTACTAACACCCCTGCCAGCTCTGAAAATTCCCCTGGAATATTTCATAAGTTTAGATATGCTTGTTAAGTCTAGGAAAGAAAGAGAAGAGTGAACTATTATAAAGTTCTGCAGAACTAATCATTATCAATTTCTAGTTTAAGTCTAAATCTTGTCCCTTGTTTTCTGACAAGCTCATTCCTAGTTTGACTTCTTAGCACTTCTTGGTAAGTTCTTGCCATTTACTTATTAACTCAGCAGAAGTTTTGAAGAGCCCACTGTGTCCCAGTAGTTTTTGTGTTTTTGAGGCCTGCCTTGATTCCTGGAGATAGAGGTATTGTTTGCTTCTTTGGCTTTCAAGATTTTCCCTAGGCCTTTAAGTTTTTCTTTCTTCTTGGTGCCCCTGCCTTCTGCTTTGTTTGCATAGATTTCCAGGAAGCTTTGAAGCTGGATAGAGGGCTGTGTTCTCCCTCATTAAGAACTCTACCTATTTATATTGGGGACTCGTTGATTAATAATATTAATTATTAATTATTATTAATTAATCATAATAAAAATGTTTTAACTGGAGGAGAATTTACTTAGAGGAAAAGAGAGGCACATGAAGTCTTATTATTCCATCCCAGAAGTCTCCTTACTTAGTTACATTTTTTTCAATATAGTACATTAGAATGTAAATAATTATGATGAAGAAAAAGGATGCTTTTGCTAATACTTAGCTTTTGCTCCTCCCCAGCATAGCTAATACCAGAACAATTGCTCTTATATTATTGCCTTTCTTGAACTGTCTATTCTCTTTTGCTCTTAGGTTATCACCTTTTTATTTTCCATACATAGTTTTTCCAGTTACCCATAATCACTGTATAGTCTTAACATAGATTTGGAATGTTAAAAAAAATCATTGTATTTGAGAAAATAGTTTTCTTTTACTTCTCAATTGTTTCTTTCATTAATCTTTCTTTAATTTCAGTGAGTTTCTTTGTGGCCAGGGTCAAGTCTTTTATGTATTCAGGGGCTGCTTTTGTACTAACAGAAGTTACTACTTTTTTACATTCTCTTTGAACAGTAAAATTTCAATATGTATACTCTGCCTTATTGGATGGCTTCAAAGAAGGTCATACATTTGATTCTTACCTATTGTGTTTCAGTGTTTATTATCCATTTTCCCTTCTTTTTCTTTGTATCAAGATGTGAACTTTTTTTGTTTCATTTTTTTGGTCCATATGTGCCTTATCTTTAAGATTCACTGGTTTCATTTCTGTGTGTTTTTTTTAATTCTCTCCTGCCATCTACTCTGCCAAATGTTTATTGAGCATATATTGGCATGTGCTAGGCCCTATGGGTATAGTTATAATTAAGACACATTCTCTGAACTTGAAGAATTCATAGAGTATTGGAGTAGAAAATTAGCATATAGGAAATGACATGCAACGTGTAAGAGCAAAGAAAAAGGTGGTGAATAAGGGCTGAACCTGGCTTTTCAGGATGAATAAGAGGGTGCCACGCAGAGGAAAAGCAAGGGCATTCCAGAGCAACCTGGCTGCGGTGGAAGATTTGAAAATACTTAGGTGTGAAAGCACAGGCACAGTTCTGATAGGTGTACAGCACATGTGGTCGGTATGTGGAAGTAGAAGAGAGAGGGAAGAGACTGATGCCAAGGTAGGTGGAACGTTCTTGTGTATCATTTTATCAGAAAGACAGCCTTCCTTTATTGGTACCTCTATACATTTGAGAATGAGGAAGAAGACCACCCAAGGAGAAGACTGAGAAGCAGTTATCTGAGAGCAATAGAGATATAAAAGCAGGTGGTACCATAGAAACCTAGAAAGGGCTGGTTTTGAGTGTTAGCTGTGTAAAAAATTCAAATATAACTCCACTCTTACTGATTAATAATTTCCTCCATTCCTCTATATCTTGATTTCTAGACTCTAGCAGCAAAATCCTTTCCTCAAAATATTGTCTCTTGATCAGTTTAAGCAGGATACAGGAATAACATTTAAGGCTCGGTGTTTTTATCTTGATTTGTTACCACACGATACACTCTATTACATTTTGGTACTGTGCTACAGAGCTGCGTGAATGCTCTTTTTTTAATCTCACTTCATTGACATTTCTCCATGGGATATTTTGCCAGAAAGTATTGTATTATAACTTGCCTTCAGTATATGATTGTGCCTTATTGCCTGTCCTTTTTATCTTTTTCTGTATGTTTTGACTTTAAGTTGAGAATCCTCTGTTGAGTTTTAAACTTATTTTCCAGGTTCTTTCTTCACACTACAACCTGGCCTTTGCGTGGCTCCGGCTCAAGTTCATTCTTTTTGTTTATTTCATGAGAAGTCCTTTTCCTTCCTCCCATTTTCTCTACCGAAGCACAAGCCATCGTCTCTGCAGTTCCTGCCATCCTGCTTCTCTCCGCCTCATCGACTCCCCATATCACTTCAAATCTCAGTAGTAAACATATGTTCTCCCTTGTCTATACCTCTTAATTTCTCTTTTCCACTATTTTTGCTTTCTCTGTAATTATATTATTTAACTTTGTTAAACATTTTATAATATGAAAGGTAGTTGAAACTAAAGTTGTATTGTAATAAAATCTTGTCCTATAAAACAACTTTTTTCCCAAGGAATATGAAAGTCTCATGATACAAGTTAAAATGGCTATTGTTTTATATTCCTTGATTATGCTAGTATAAAAGTTCAGTGTGTTGCAGAGAATTTCTCACCTTGTAATCATTATTGATATGTGACTGACTTAACAACAAATAAAATGAAGATCACCCTATTTCTAATTCTGATTTTTGTTAAGTGAAAAAAATATTTTTATATGTTGTAAGTCTTTAAAATTATTATACCATTTTAAATGAACTAGAAAAGAAAATGTCTCCCAAAAGGCATATTTTATTACCCTTTTGGACAGATTTAGTGTACCAGGTTAATATTTATTTATTTGCATGAAGTGGGAAAAATAATTTTGTTTTTGAATCCCACTCTCCTCACAAAATAGAGTTATTGTGTCTTTTGCATTTGTTTTATTGACCATTGGGAAATTCATTGGTTATCACAAATCACCTCCATGCCTTGGCAAAAGTCCAGGTATACGTGGACTGTTCGGACTTTGTATTGGTTGTTTCTGCCCGCATGAGTCCTGAAACTATGGTTCTATTCACTTTTTCAGCTTCATTTCCCAGGGAAAAGTAGAATTAGCAATTCTTTCTTTTCCGTATGTTCTTCCCCATCCCCAAAACACTTTTATGTGTCATCTTAGTTTATTGGAAAGGAGTTTAGAATCAACGAAGGATGTTAACAATGGGTTTGCATATTTCCTTTTTTATTTCTATGCCTTATTTTCAAAAACAGATTTTAACTTCATTCCATTTTTCTGAATAGTATTGCTGTTAAAAGAATAAACATATTTGCTTTTTCAGTGTACTATACACTGCTTTTCCTTTCAGATTTTTTTTGTCATTTTTAGCTTTATCTCACAAAAAATTAACTAAAGATTATTATTTTTTATAATTGGAAAAATAAAGCATCCATTTATGTTTTTCCTATACACTGAAGAACTTTGAACATATGATATGTATGTGTTTACAGTTTATAACTCTATATATGTTGCTTCAATGCAGAATTTTATTTAACTTTAACACAGCCTAAAAATGATATTGCCCATATGACAATCTTGCTGCTTTTGATGTTATCCCGTAATCTACAGTTGTAAAAGCTAGCTGGGAAACAGTCATAAAGTTTGTGGTTTGGTATGTCAAACAGAATTTGATTTTCACAATTTGTCTCAATCTTTTTGCCCAGAATGATGGTTAACATTCACATGAATGACGATATCTTATTTTAGAGATGTTTCTTTGGTTTTATAAAACTTTTACTTTCTGATAAATGCAGTTTTATAAAGAAAGTGAAGGAAGCTTAGCTGAAGCAAAATATAGACTGTGGTGTGAGAAATGATGTCCAAAGATTATATAGTCAAATTCATCCATCCACCTTGGCAGATGGTATTCTGTCCTTTTCTTGAAGATTTCCAGGAATAAAACATCCACAGTCTTCCAAATTATCTGATCTGTCAATTGAATTATATACTTGTCATTGTTATTTATTTCCTGAATCTCATTTTTATAGTTTAAATTTATTTTCATTCTTTTAAGAGAGCGACTAAGTAACTTCTTTGGAAAATTATCCTTTTTAATTTATCTGGAGGCCTATTTTGAAATAAAGTATATATGGTAAAAGAAAGAGCTGTATCATTTCAAATTTTGGTGTTAAAGATTTGAGATGTATGCAGTTGTAAAACATTTTTTTTTAACCTGACAGATTTATACTTGTGGTAGGTAAAATGTTTGAATAAGCAAGTGATATACTAGATAATTACTTTTTCCCACATTATGACATAACCTGTACTTCAGCCCTTGGTGTTAATGTCCTGAGGTGAATTTGATTTGTTGATTCACGTTGCATCAGGACTAAGAACATGTGCTGCAGAAACACCTTATTTATTTTAATTCATGCTTTGTTATTCTTTTCCAGAAAAAGTCTTGTTCAGATTGTTCTTTATTTATTGCTCTTGGAATGCAAGTTCTTCCATTTAGTGAGTCTCCCTGCTGACTGTCCCTCATCGTGGTTCATTTTCTCTTGTGGTCTGTGAATACTTACTGTGATGAATCTTAAGAAAGGGTTTAATCTGTCCTGCATTGTGGGAGCATACCTGCAAAGAGGTTTGCCATCTGCCCCTAACAGGTCCCAAAGTTTTACCAATTTAGGACTACTTTTTCTTTTTAAAATTTTTAGCTTGAGGTTGGAGTATGAATTCTAAACCATGAAGATAGTATGAATTCAGGCCCACAGTCTGTGCATGGTTCATGCCTAATAGGGTTCTGATTTTACTCTGGTGACTTTTTCTCCCTTGCCTGAGTTGTTGACATGTCCCTTTGGGTTTCCTGGCCAGTGAGCTAAGTTTTCATATCCCCGGTTTCATGGATGGGGTTATCTTTCCTGAGCTTTGGCTTTAGAAGATACTTCCAGATGTGACCTGTAGTTTGAAATAACCTTTCTGCATGGGTGTTAGGAATTCTCCTTAAAACCATTAAGGCCTATAAGTGGTTCCACGAGTTATAATAGCTTCAGCTCCTGCTCTCTGCTCTTTGATTTTCCTCTTTGTGTCTCATAACCATGGATTTCCCTCCACTTGTTTCAAGCTCAGCCATTTATTTACTGTTTTATTTGTTATATTATGTCAAGCATTTCAGTATATTTGGATCTGGCCGGGAGACAAAGGGATGCTGTGATGTAATTTTAAGTTTTAGACTTTTATAATTTTTTTTTTGTTTGCTCATCACCTTCTGTCAATATGTCAAACATTTTGTGCCTCCTGTGTGCTGAGTGCTGTGAGAAATGATGATCTTTGGCTAGATCTTTCCTTCAAAAAATTTATTCCTAATGTATACCCTTGTGGAGCTAGGGTATATATCTGATAAAAGGATGGTACCAGCAGGTACCAGAGAATAAGCCTTCTTACGTGTTTTATAAATAAAATGTTTTATAATCTTAGTGCTAAAGTTTTGAGAGGCTAGAGCAGTGCTCTACTAAAGAAAAGTTGGTAAATTCCCCTTCTTAGGAGAAGTTAAACTCAAGATTTTACAGGTACAAAAATAAGTATGTTTGATTTCTTTGTGTAGACAAGCAGTTACCTACCTGTTGTAGGCAGGAGTCAGGCCTGGGTTGTAAACTGGTAGAGCTGGCTGGAAACAATGGGAGCTACCAAGAGAGCTCAGGCCTCTTCTAACTGGGGTTCTCTTGATTGTTAAAAGTTGCAAACTAGTCCAAATTTTAAAAAAGATTATTTAGTTCCAGTAAAATATCTCTGCTGGCATAATTTGACTCATAAGCTATGCATTTATAACCTCTATGTAGAAAGAGTTCATTATTATATTTTTATACATTCTGTCATAAATTTAAAAAATTTGTTAGTTTTTCATAATTGTCCACCAATTCAGAAAAATGTGGCCTGTCCAATTTGAGAGTTCTCTGTCTAATAATTAGCTGTTTATCTATGATAAATCTTTTTGGGATATTTGACTTTCTAAATTGGAAATAAAAATATTTTCTAAAACTCTTGTCTTATAGGTAAAAGAATGTCACATTTCAAAATTTATAACTGAAATCAGCATGCAATTTTCAGGACACATGGATGAGTGCCAACTTCTGCATTTCCTGTGTGTATCCTGTGACCATTCTGTCTGGGGTGAGTGATTTCTAAGAGTGGCTGGCAACAAACCAGATGCCAGCCAGCCGTGGATTGCTCTAACAAATAATGCTAAGAGTTATAAATTAAACACTGTCTGGTGATCTGTGATGTGTAAGGCAGTTAATTTAGTTGGTCTGGATTAACTGTCAGCTCCAGAAAACTATATTCCCATAATGTGAAATCTGTACTTAGCATGTTTGGACATGAGTAATAATTAACAATAGGGAATCATTTGTTAAAAAGTGAATTATAAAATGCCTAAGATTATTTTGAATTTATAGCAGTATTTTAGTGGTTCACCATATATTTTAAATAATTTTTAATTTTATAAGTTCAAAGACAATATTTCTTGAAGGATAATTATAATTTTGTATTAAATAGGGCTTTTGTGTCACATCTTCTATGCCTTATAATATTAGTTTTGCTTTTCATATTGTATACATTTTTAATATTTAGGTTTCTTAAAAATACATTAGATAGGTTATGTCAGAGATTCACATTTACAGTGAATTTTGTTTTTTCAGTTTCCTTCTGGGAAATGACATTGGATAAAAAGCCTGTTTATTACCTTATTCATGCATTTTTTTCTGCTTATTTAAATTATTTTCTTTCACCAAGCCATTCATTTTTTAGAACATCCTTCAAAGAGTTCATGCGTCTTACTGAGGACATCTGACCTTTTGAAGCTTCATAATTCACATCTAGATGTCGCCAGTCTTCCCCATGTTAACAATTCTGACTATGTTTTATTATATATGCCTTCGGCGCCGAGCCAGGACAGCTGCAAGAGGAGAAATGATGAACAGCCATAGAACTGTAGAATCAAACAGCCAGACTTCCCCTCTGAATGCAGAGGTGGTCCAGTATGCCAAAGAAGTAGTGGATTTCAGTTCCCATTATGGAAGTGAGAACAGTATGTCCTATACCATGTGGAATTTAACAGGTGTACCAAATGTATTCCCAAGTTCTGGTGACTTCACTCAGACAGCTGTGTTTCGAACTTATGGAACATGGTGGGATCAGTGTCCTAGTGCTTCTTTGCCATTCAAGAGAACACCGCCTAATTTTCAGAGCCAAGACTATGTGGAACTTACTTTTGAACAACAGGTGTATCCTACAGCTGTTCATGTTTTGGAAACTTATCATCCTGGAGCGGTCATTAGAATTCTAGCTTGCTCTGCAAATCCCTATTCCCCAAGTCCACCAGCTGAAGTAAGGTAAGACCCATTTTTTAATGGTCAAGTTATACGGCTGCAAGGTTTGGTTGTTTTAATATCAGAGGGCCTTTTTTTTATTGGAAGCATTCTCTTAAGTAATTTAAACAAATTGATTTTGAAAATTTTCCTTAGTTTTCTGATAGGGAAAG
>NW_006494614.1:2474691-2488617 GCF_000325575.1 Pteropus alecto
GGAAAGAAAGATTACACATATGAAGATTTAATGAATTCTTCATACCTTAACACCTCACACCATAATATTCATAGACTGTGAAATTTGTCACAGAATTTAGTATAAACAGAAAGCATCATATGAACTAAGTGGGACTTGGGCCAATCTGAGAAGTTAGTAGGAAATTTGACTTCTTAAGTATTTTCAGACAGGCATCATGTTACTGCTTTTAAATACTTTGAGGCAGTCCTTAGGGGATTAGCTTTAATGTTAGGTGAATGTTTTTATAACAAGCATATTCATTTAAAAATAAGTATCGCTTTAAGTAATTCATGTATTCTCTCTAAAAGCCTATTTATTTACATCATTAATTTGCATAACAGTGCCTCTCTTTTGCTTTGGTACTGCAGCCTTCTGATTTTTTAAAATATAATTATTTGACTAGTAGTATATTTACATGTTTCAATAATTTAAAAAGTGCATAATATACCCAGTCTTGCGGTTACCCTGTTCTCCACATGCCTACAACCCACCCTCCCTCAAAGAAACTGTTTTATCCACTTTTTTTGTATTTTTCCAGTTTGTTTATGTAGAAATCAGCAAATACAAATATATTTTTATTTTCTTTCTACCCCCAAATAAACACACTATTCATATTGTTCTGTTACTTATTTCATTTAGTGGTGTATATTGGATATTTCTCATTTTTTTCTACAGTTGCAAATAATGCACAGTGTCTATGTACCCCAACTTATTAACCACTCCCCTATCGGTGGGTACTCAGTTGTTCCCATAGTTTTGCTATTGTAAACATTGATGCAGTGAATAACCTTACCATGAGTCACTTCACATGTGTGCAAGTATATCTGTGCGATAAATTCCCAGAAGAATTGCTGAGCCAAGGGTCTGTGCATTTGTAATTTTAATATATAGTACCAAATTTCTCGTAAAGAGGTTCTCCTATTTATATTACCACTAGCCATGTATGTGCATACCACATACAGGTTTTGCCAAAGCCTCACCTATAAAGTGCGTTAATACATTTTAATATCATTGTTAATTTGGTAAAAAATTAGGTTAAAAAATGTTATTTTATTTTTAAGTTAAAATTATTTTATTATCTCTGAGGTTGAATGTCTTTTCATGTTTAAGATCCATTGATATTTCCTTCTCTTTGAGCATCTGGTCATATTATTTGCCCATTTTTCTATTTCTTGTTGATACTGCCAGTTTTTAGGTCTTTATAACTGTTTATTAATTCATTCATTAAATATTTGTGTGTCTACCATGTGCTAAGCATTGTTCTAGGTATTGAAGATACATCAGTAAACAACGAACAAAATAGACAAAAATTCCTGCTCTTATGAGCTTATTCTAGTCTCAGGGCAGTTTGTGGGCACCTGTTAAACTGTAGGACTCCAGGTGCCAGTGGAGGAGGAGTGGGGGCAGGGATCAGCTGCCACCTGACACATTGCTTCCTCCAAGTCCCTGTCCTCTCAACTGTAAGGGAACACCTTCTAGCATACTAGGAAACAAATACAGAGTACAACTTAACTCAAGTTGTAGATGGCTGTTATAATCTTTGTTTTGTTTTGGTTTGTTTTCAGAATTACCTTGATAATATATTGTAAACAGTATTATTAATGAATGGGGAAGGGGAGGTAGATGTGAGGTAAAAGGGGTCAAATATGTGGTGATATTAACGAATTAAAAATAAATTAATCAATTAAAAAATTTTAAACACAGAAAACCAGGCTCTTTTAATTTACAGTTTTAGTTTTTTTTTCCTGAGAGAAAAAAAACTATTTTGGGCAGGATCCTTTCTTATGTGAGAATTGATTTATTGAACGCAGTCGTTCTTTGCCTCTTACCTATACAAAGTTATCTACTTTTTTTCTTAAAAAGCTGAACAAATTTGGGGATGAAATCTATGAAACATGTAACATCTTTCCTCTAATCGAAAAATTAATGTCTACATAACTAGTTTTGAGTACAAGTTATGCTCTTGTATTCTTAACTAAGAGGTGTAGTGTGTGATTACGATTAAAGTGTAGGCTTCATTTATAATATATCTCTAATGCGCTTAACTGATTTTTAGTTTTTTTTCACAGTAAATACCATTTAGTTTTTTTCACAGGAAATACCATTAAATTTTAGGAGAGAAAGAATCTAACCAATATATATTATTGCAGAATAAAAAAAGGTCTTTTACTTTTATTGATTATGAAATCAGTAGATGTTTCATTGTTAAAAACTTGTTAGAAAATAGCAAAAGAGAAAACATACAGGAAAAAAACCCTACAATTTTGTGCAGATTCAGTAACTATCAACATTTTGGTAAATTTTTTGACAGTCAGAAAACATTAATTGAACACCATCTCTGCGTGTTCATGCTGGGAACAGAACAGATAGCCAAATGAATGTGGCTTGCGTTCTTTGAGTTTACAGGCTGGCCTACAAGAGGACCACGAGATTGTAGGAACCTTGTGTTGGCAGAGGGAAAAAAAAATCTATGAGGCTCAGAGAAGTCTTCCCTGAGGACTTGACTTTGAGACCTGAGGGTTGAGAGAGGCTTTAGTTTGGATAGGAAAGTTGGGGAGAGAACAGCACATGCAAAGGTGAAATCATGAGGAGAGATCTTGGTGTTCAAAACAGTGAAAGGCCAAGAGTGTGGAAGATAAGCTGTTGAAGGGCCACAACCCTGGGAGTGCCATTCTTAAGATGTAGACTAGTAGTTTCCAGACTTTGGGATTTCATAGAGCTCTTAGATCCAGTTTTCCAGATGCAGACCTTGAGAGAACTATTTCTGTCCAAATGATTTGTTATAGAAGCGCTCCTGGAGAAACCTGTAAGGGAATGGGGAAAGTGCCGTGGGGAAGGGAAGAAGTCAGGCAAGGATGTAGTTTCATGTGTGAAGTCTCAGTCTGCCCGGAGGCCAAGTTGCTAGGGGGATGGTTCTTACCTTCTGCACCAATTATCTTGGGCTATGGGCTGGGGTAGTGGGCAAGGGAATGAAAATGGCAAATTGGAGGAGGAAGAAATGACAAATTGAGGTTATATTAAAGAGGCTGATTGGATTAAGGCACATGCCACACTCTAAATGAAGAGGCTCCAAGAGCCCAGGTAGTTTTCTGAAGAAAGCTATAGGTGGAAGCCCTTAGGAGTGAAGCAAGCAGAGTAGGCTGACCAGGAGAACTGACCAGGAGATCTAAGTGGAATACAGGTAGTGAAGGTCAGCTACAGTAAACTTAGTGAACATAAAGATAATAAAAATGACAGAACTGATATAGGGTTGTTCGATTATTTACTTTGATAAATAAGCATACATGAAAAAGACAAACAAATGAAATACCAACATCATTTATTATCACCATCATTTCATAAAAGCAACCTCAGTTTATACTGGAAAAATTAGCCTGATAAGAATCTCGAATCAAGAATTGTTGGTAAATTTACATATATATATGTATGTATTTTTTTATATACCAATATATTCCTTTTTTTAAAAAAAAATTTGTCATAGAAAGCTCCATCACACACTGTTGTTTGAAAACCACTGGACTATACTGCCTTTTATCTTAATTGAGAGCACAGATTTATGCCCACCTTAGGAATTAGCAAATAAGAGAATATGTTGGAGTAGCTCAGGAATTTGTTTGCAGGAAATGGACTTGTAGTCTCAGAACATACAGAATTTAAAAGCCATCTTTCTCCATTTCATCCTGTTGCATTTTTCTTTTAAAAAAAAAAAATTAATTAATTATGGTGACATTGGTTAACGAAATCCAATAAGTTTCAGCTGTATACTTTAAGAGTAAGACATATATATATTTACGCTGTGTGCTCACCTCCCATAGTTAGATTTCTTTCTGCCACCACATATTGCATTTCTTTGTTCAATGAGTGAAGTACAAAAGTTGCAGGTAGTTCTACAAGATCTCAGAGTCTTAAGACTTCTTGCCTAGTGCCCGATTAAGAGAAAAGAAAAATGGTAGGAATAGTGTCATGGTCCTGAAGATAAGATCTTAATGGATGCTTGTGTAAGAGTCAGAAAATAGGCTCGTACAGGGTTACATACTGGAAAAGAGACGGAAAAGAGGAGGAAGAATATGACAAATTGAGATCATTAAAGAAACTGATTGGCTAAACTTTATTTGGAGAATAAAATTAGTGGTTTGAATCTTTTCTGGGTTTAAGTGTTAAAAACATTTAAACTGTATAACATTGAAGTTAAGAAAGCAAGGAGAAAGAAAGTGACTGTCAGAGATAATTTGCTGCCAAAGGGAGTTACTTAAGCAATGATATCAAAATTGGTAATGGTCTGGTTTGGCCCCCTTGACTTTGTGGGCAAAGAAGCATGATTTTGACATTTAGGGCAGAATTGACCAGATATTTTACTGGTTGATTCTTTTTAAAGCAGATTCCAGTTTGTAAGTTTCAGTTAGAGATGAGCTTGGAGGCAGGGAGTGAGTAGGTACACCCATCAGAATGCATTTATTCTTATTTTCCTGTTCTATCCCTTCACTTTCAACTGGTGAAATGGAAGGGTGTTGGCAAGAGAACTTTCTTTATGCTGGCTACTAGATATGCTTACTAACTAGGAGAAATTTTAGTTACAGGGAAGCTTTTTGCATCCATGTGCCTGGCTTCCAACCTGAATACCTTAGAAAACTTGCTTTTTCTGGTTTCCATTGATGAATATCTTGCTTCCTCTCATCATCTACCTGCTGCTTCCAGGGATCCCGAGAGAGACTTCCTCAGTGGGGTAACAACAGGTCAGCAGTCACACAGAGTGGTTTGTTTCTTCGTTTCCAAGCACTGGCCACATAGTAGGCATTTGATACAATCAACAGAAAGAAAAATAAGTGGGCTGGTGTAGAGAATGCTGTTGGTTACCATTCCAGAATTAAGTGCTCTGAGTACAGACTGAAGCACAGCCTGAAAGGGATTCCAAGCTGAATTTTGCACATGTGATACTGTGGATTTAAAATACTTACCTAGAACATTGGAATTTGTCAGATTTGTGCAGTAGATAAAAACAGTGTGAGTATATGTAGTAAGCACATAAATGTACAGACTACAGGGGCCATGACTTAAAGCAGTTTAGTGACATCAACACTCTCCTGGGTCCAGAGGATTAAGAGTTGTGGTCATCTACAGAAAGGTGTGTGAGTGTCTGTCTATCTGTATGTATGTCTGTGTACATGTGCACATTTGTTTGTATTTGTTTGCTTGTTTTCACTAACTAGTTTTTAAGATTCTGGCTTTAGTTTTCTAGAATAAAAAGATATTGTCATATTCTCTTGTTTTTAACTTTGAAATAATATATTCTAGTTCCATTAGGGAATTTTAAACAAAAATTCACTTTAATGCAGATATCCCCAAATCAATTTGTTTTGGTCTCATAGTTAATATTAACTTAAATGGCCATAGACCTATAAAATAATTTTTCCATCTTTTTATCATTTTTCTTTGTTATTTTTTAGATTATCAAGAAAAATCAAAATAAAATATAAATAAACCAATGATACTTGAAAATTTTTATATTTAGATATAGTTTTAAATGTTTCTAAAAAACTGATATTTATATTGTTCTACTTTAAGTATGTTATATTTACAGTTTATGATATGTATATAGCTAAATATATAATGTCCAAGCTATGTAGAAGTCAGAAGCAAGAATGGTGCTAAAATAGCATTTATGCTGATATGTTTAAACATACTAGAAATGTTAAGAAAGTCAATTAAAACATCATCTTAACCTTGTCTATTCTGGAGGATAGGGAGGGCATTAATAGATTAATACATTATTAAAGTAGCACATTTCTGTTTCAATCACTGTTTTCCTTTAAGCTTCTATTCGTGATTTTATAATTTAATTTACATTATACCATAAATCAAGATAAACATGAAGAACATGTTTTGTTTGTGTATTTATTTATTGTAAAGGACCTGGCAGAGATGATTTCTATATTACATTTTCAGCATTTATGTTAAGCCTCATAAAAACTCCTCACTGAAACTAAAAAAGTAGATTAGTTTAGTTCACATGTACTGTGAACCAGTACAGGTGGTTATATCACAGGGTCCTAAGTGGTCCTTATTTCTTGGACATGAGACGTTCCTCCAGCATCTTCTGATGTCATTTTGCAGTGGCAACAAAAGGATAAGTAAAACCAAAGTTTGAACTTTCTCATGCATTTCACCATTTACTTCATGATTCTTGGAACTATACTGTCCAAAATTTGGACTGCATTTTCCCTCCAACGTCATTTTAAATGTTTAAAACTCCTGTTCCCCTCTGCCTATATGGCTAGCTCTATTTAACTGCATAGATTTCCGTTAGAGTGTTCCATTCAATGCCATTGTTAAGCTCTCAGAGCACTTCTTAGGTCTAGGCTGGCATTCCAAGTTTGCTTTTCGGCATTGTCACAGGAAGCAGGTGCTCAGCCTGCTTTCCTTTCCTCTTATACCTGCCACAACCTGCTCTATTCCTTAGAATTCTTCCTCTGCCTCCCAAGATTGGTTATAGAGTGAGACCAGTCTCTGTAGTCTTACTTTCATGTTGTCTCTGAATACAAATACTCACTGGCTCTTTATGTTTGGTGGATTTCATTCCTAATTTTTGTGAGAGAATCAACTAAACAAGCCAGTATGGAGTGGTTATAAAAGTTCTAGAAAATGCAAAAGTTCCTACTGTTATAATTAGTGATATGTTGGTTAGAATCCTCCTTGAGCCCCTGCCTTAGGCTTTTATTTCTGAAGGTCGAAATGACCATACTTCCATCTCCATTCTCCCAAGATTGGTGCTACCTGTTCTTCTTGCTCCCATCTTGGCCTAAAGACCATTAGGCTAGCTGTATGTTGATGACTTCTGTAGTTTTGGTTCAGATTTCTCCCCAGAGTTTCACACTCTTTTATCTATTTCAGTTTCCTAAATACCTGGCCGTAATCAATTTTTACTTAGATCTCAGTAGGTCTTTGGGCCAAGGATATGAACTGACATTATATCGCAAGGGGAAAACCTCGCATGATTAGTAAGTATATAATACATTTTAAGTGTTATTAGTAATCAGTAAATTATAAATTATGCCATACAGAGATATGGCTCACTATGAAATCAGAGATTATTTTTAAAAATAAGTAATGCTTCCAGTGGTCATTCTCATATACTATTGACATAAGCTTCTTTGAAAGCAGTTTGTATATATCGAGAGACTTAAAAATATTCTTAGTCTTTGACATAAAACCTTTATTAAAAAAAGTTCTGCTAGCTAAAGTAAATAGGAATAGAGGAAAGATAGTTATTGAAGTATTTTTAGTTTATGCTTCTAATTTCCTCTGATACTTTAGGGAACAATATTAGAGAAATGGTTACTTATGACATATATTTGAGAATGTTATGAAGGATGTTATGAAGGATGCTGTGTTATGAAAGATCTTTAAATAATTTTGGAAAATATTTTTATAAGAAGACATGTGAAGAGATGCAATATGAGTTGGACCTTGAAAAATAGATGGGCAGATAGTTACAGGTTGGATATTTCATTGGAGGGAGACAATATAAGCAAAGACAAAGGTGGAAATTAAGTTTATTATCTGGAAAGTAGTGATTAATTTGACTGGAAAGGAGGTGTTCATTTTGGAGGAACAGCAGAAACTGTTATTCACCTGTTACGTGTTAGATACTTGCTCTAGGTCCTGAGGATACAAGGATGACTGAAAGATAACAACAATGAAAATTTAGAAGAGACAATTTCATGAAAATTTTAACAAAAGTTAATGACTAGTTAAAAGTATAGCAAAGATAATGAAAGTTTTGATTTTTGTATGACATCAGTAACAGAAATGGAAAAGCTAGAAAAGGAGACCCTTTGTGAGGCAAGATGATCAGTTTAGTTTCTACCTTGGTTTAGGACATGCCCAGGAGAGCTTTATCCTGTGTGCTTTATTCTTACTTTGGGTTTACTTTTTCTATAAAAGTGAATGTTGTTCTTCATGTACCTCTCACTACGTATTCCAGTTTTTAACTGACCAATGTGAAATCTGCCAAAAAGGACTTTCTAGGGAGTTGTAAAAATAATTTATGTAATAAAAATATTTTAAGAAATAAAATATTTTTTGTGTGTCTTGGAAACAATACTTGTGTTTGATTCGGTTCACCTTATTTAATGCCTTTGCTTTACACTGTAGTGTATTGAGCATGGGGCCATAACCTTAGGTAACAGTAAATCTCATTCCAAACTGTATTATAGGGAAGTTTCTTTCTTTGGCAGATGGGAGATTCTGTGGTCAGAGAGGCCTACGAAGGTGAATGCTTCCCAGGCTCGCCAGTTTAAACCTTGTATTAAGCAGATAAATTTTCCCACAAATCTTATACGGCTGGAAGTAAATAGTTCTCTTCTGGATTATTACACTGAATTAGATGCAGTTGTATTATATGGTGTGAAGGACAAGCCAGTGCTTTCTCTCAAGACTTCACTTATTGACATGAATGATCTAGAAGAAGGTGACTATGAAGAAAAAGATGGCTGTGGAATGGACAATCTTAACAAAAAGCTTAGCAGCACTGCCCTCAGGGAAGGGCCAAATAATGGATATTTTGATAAACTACCTTATGAGGTAAGCCAAAAATATTCAGTAGCAATATTGGATATAATGGTATAATTTTTTTTAAAGTTTAGGTATTAATATTTGTTTTGCTAGATATCAGAGAAATAGAAGCATTGGTAAGGTGTACATAATCCGATATACTGTATATTTTGAATTTGGAAAAACTAGACAAAATTATGTTAAGTAATTTCACCACTTTTATTTTAGATGACTAGTGATTTTTGGATAAACTATTAAATATGTTATCATATTACTGATTAGCAATAACTAAAATACATAAATCAATAATAAATTATACTCCGCTTTAAGTCATAATTATACAATGTAAATTTGGGCAATATGTGCTTAACTTTGTTTAGGTTAAATTAAAGATGTTTTACTATTAAAAATAAGATGATTAATAAGATTGTGAGAGGGATGCTTATTCTATTTATTAGTCCACAGTTTCTTTAAATGTCCTTTATTCTTTTATACCAACTCTATTTTATATTCTAACTAGCTATAATTTTAGTCTAAGCAGGTATAGAGTGCCTTTACCTAAAGTCTTGTTTTCAGTGTGTCTCTATAGGGGTGTTTCTACAGTATATTTAGTATCCCTGGCTCCTAGGCATCAAATGCCAGTAGCACACCTACTGGGGGTGGGGGGTAGGGCCAGGCATTTATATCCCTTGCTGAGAACTGCTGTGTGTAGTTAGAAAGAATATAATAAAAAAATTTTAAAGAAAATTTGATAACCTCAAATTTTAACCAGTTCATACTGTCCTCCTTCCAAATTGGTGGGTATTTCAGGTTTCATTATAATAACACAAGTAGTTTAACTTGCTTGGAACAATGATAGCCTCTTGCATGCTTATGAGTAAGTATAATGCCTGCACAACATTTTGCAATTAAAATGCTATGTATGGTACACCCTGTGAAGTAGCTAAAGTTGCCACATAAAGATGAATTTAAGGATCCAAGGTGATTCAGTCAGTAAGCTCTGGGACTGTGATCCAACCCAGGCCTTCTAGGTCAAGACTTGTGTTATAGAATGGAAGCTTCACAGATTGGACAAGACCATCTGGCCCTTAGTGGAAGGAGGGTGGAAAGAAGAAGGAAGAGTTGAGTTGGGGAAAGAGAAGAACATGTAATAGTGACAGTGTTGTTCCCCAGGGCTCCCAGGAGGATCTGTCCTAGCAGCAGTGGGAGCAGTTCATCTGGAGGAAACTAAGTCACTTCTTTGAGTCTTACCTATTTCCTAAAACTACAAAATAGAAATTTAAATTCAGCAAATATATTTTAAACAGTTTTATTGAATTTATACAGACCCGATAAAATACTTGACATGTAACATTCAAATGAATAACTGAGGGGAACTTCAAGCAGAGGGAAGAGAATGTACAAAAGTGAGAAGAAGTGAAACTGTGTGGGAACTCCATCATTCAATATGGCTGGAACAGGATTTGATGGCAGAAGTTGCAAGAGATGAAATTAGATGGAGACTTAGGGCTGCCTCAGTGCAGAACTCCAAAGGATACCATTTGCATGGATGCCATTGATTGGAACATCCCAGCATTGGCAGAGCATGGCTTACTCAACTGCATCATAGGGGGCTCTGTGAGTTTTACTGAGATTTGCATTTTATTCCTTCAGCCAGTGGTCCTATGTGTCTCCAGTACACAGCAACATTAGTTGGGGGGAGTCATATATACCTTAGACTTTATAGATCATTTACTTTTGGTAAAAAATTAGAGTATATCCAAGCTTATCCTATAGTAATTTCACATTCACTTTCTCGTGTTCTCTTGTATTCTTCATGTGCTTTTTTTTTTTTTTTTTTTTTTTTTTTTTTTTTTTTTTTTTTTTTTTTTTTTTTTTTAAGTGGGAGAGAAAGTGTGTAGTAATAGCTAACATTTCAGGAATTATACATAATATGCAGGCATTTTTGCACATGCTTTGGCCCACAATTAGAATAATTGCCCATGTGTTTAGCATCATGGAAACTTTGTCTTTCACGTGTGTCATGGTTTTAAAAAGATTGTGAACCTTTTTTTGTAGTCAGTAGGGAAACATTGAAGGTTTTATTTTATCTTTTAAAGGGGAGTGACAAAATTGAGATTTCTGTCTTAGATTACTCTGTTGGGAAATGAAGAACAGACCAAAAGGAGGTGAGGATGGGAGGCAGAGACACCAGTTAGGAAGCTGTTGCAGTAACTTGGGCAAGAACTGATGGTGTCCTGAATATTGTAAGGTTTGTAAAGGAGATGAGTGGGAGAAATATTTCAGAGATGCAGAAGGTAGAAATCAAAGGTAACTAGTGAGTGTGGAGACGAAGGAGAACATCATAGGACTTTTAGGTTTCTGAGTGAAATGACTCAGTGGATGGACATGCCATCAATCATAAAATAGTGGGCGAAGGTGGAAAGGGCATATTGACTTTGAGGTGCCTGTGATTCATCAAAGCAGACTTGTTTGGTTGAGGACAATAGGCAGTCGTTATTTGAGTTTGAAACTCAGGAGAAAGGTCCGAGTTTACATTTGAGTGAGGGGAGGGCTACCATGGTAGATGAAATTGACCAATGAAACTCTGCAGTGTGAATAAAGGGCCAGGAATAGAATTCTGGGAATACTAACATCTAAGAATCACATAGAAGAAGACACATCAGAAAAGGCACTTGGAACAAATATGAGATTGTCTTAAAAGCAAAGTGATAGGAAGCCAAAGTATAGAAAACATAAAAAGGATGTATTCGGTGATACTGCTGCAGAGAATAAGTTACAAGTGCCTACATGTTTTGGTCATTGAGAGGTCTTTGATAGTCCTTTATCATTACCAGTTCAGTAGAGGTGTGACCATAGATTGAGAGATGAGAAAACCTTACCTAGTATTTGGTTAAGGCATCAAGGAAGCGGGAAGAAGCAGAGACAAAAAGTGTTTACTCTGAATATAAGCAGAATAATGATTCTGTTGATATACTCTAGTTATAGGCCGTAACTAAGTAAGACTGTCCACCAGTAATGAATAATACTTGGCATCTTAACACTTCACCCTTTGTGTTACACTCAAAAGCACCCCAAGCCTTGCCATACATATCAAAATGAGGGAGTGTATGAAGTTATTATAGGTATATCTGTTCTAACTTACCTTTTAAAGGTAGTTATTTAAAGGTAATCCAAATTATTTCAGTGGGAAAAACCACATTTAAATATATCAAGTGGTATAATGTTTTATAGCTGAATTATAAGTAGAGCGGTTTTGAGGTTGGATAAACTGTTTTGAGGGTCCTTCCCATCATATCACGTCCTGTATTCGCTGTGGTGTCGAATAGTGCTTTATGCTAGCATACCTGAATATAAAAGCACATTTTGACAGACACTAGGCACTAGCTGAGTAATGATTAATGAATGTTGTCTTGTAGGCCTGACACCTGTTATCTTTTATTTAATCAAAATCCAAAGTGTTTTTTCACATGTCAATGTCATGGTCTCAGTGACTTTTCATTATTCTTTTTCTTTTCTGATATTTGCTTAAAATGTAATATTAATTATCATAGAATGTTTTCACACAATGTACATCTTTTAATATTTGTGACTTTTGTTTGGAATGATGCCAAAAATTGCTGCGAGTTATTTAAATTACAAATCATCTGGAAAAAGTAAATTATTTATTCTGTGATACAGGAATATATTTAACTTTTAATGCCTCTTTGTACTAACTGCTTAAAAATTCTACTGAAATAACTTTTAATATTGTAGTTAAAACAACAAATTTTTAATTCATTTTACAAATATTTAAGGTCCTACATTGCTGAGCCCAGATAGCTCATAGGTTCTTTCAAACATTTAAGGAACAGATAAATTCTATATTATTTCATCTCTTTCATAGCATAAAGAAAAAAGGAAGTTGTCAACTTTTTTATGAAGCTGATGTAACACTATGGCACACACCCCTTAATGTTATTTTTGAAATCCCAGTTCAAATATTAGAAGTGAATAGCAAAAACACCCCAAGCCTTACCATGCTCAGTAAATGTGTTAGTCCGTAGTGCTCATGCTTTATGTATACTCTTAAAACTTATTTTAAGTATCATGTTGTCACTCTTTATTTTTTAATATTTTTGCCTAAAACAGTGAAATTCTGACCTGAAATTAATACTGGGCCCACATAGTCAAATAAATTGAAGAAGAACATTTACATTAAAGGGCATATTTGCAAAATAGAAAGTGTAGCTAGATAAACACATTGCATAAAGTAAATTCAACCTCTCTCATCTAAAGATTTTTAACATTTAGCAAACATTTGATCTTTTATTCCTTTGTTTCTTGGCTCAGAATAGGCTATTTAGCAGGAATTCTTTGAGCATTAGTTTAGAAGCCCCCAAATGTTCACCATTAACAAAAAATAATAAATCTTGAACTAGTTCACGGAAATTATTTTAATTAGAAATAAAAATCTTTTTGATTCTTCCTCTTGAATACTTTTTAGTATCTGTTTGCCACTCCATCATCACTTCCAACTGCCTGAAGCTGACCCCTGTTTTCTCTTTCCCGGAATTCTGCAATAACCCATTGGCTGCTTTCCCTCCCTGCCTCCAGTAGTACCCCCTGCAATAATCTTTCAAAAACACAAATCTGACCATGTCGCTCTGCAGCTTAAATTCCTTCAGGACTCTTCATTGCTTTTAGGATAAATCCAAGCTCCTCTGTGAAGCTTTTTGTAATCCGGTCCTTCCCTCTCTCTCTCTCTCTCGCCTTTCACCTAGCTTGCTTCTCACCCTTTAAAGTTGAGCCTTCCTGTTACAAGTTCACTTTCACATTGCAGTTAGGCCTGTGTCTTGTGTTAGCCTCTAATAGCTAGCTGCCTGTGCTTCTCTCTGTCAAAGCTACTAAACCTTGTCATTGTTCTTACACCAATCCCCACTGGACTCTGAAAACTGAAAGCGAGAACTCTTTTTCTGTCACTGTTTAGTGTGTGGTAGATGTTTAGTAAATTTTGGATCTATAAAAATTGTATTATTCAATAGCTTACCAAAATATATCTTTGCACTGTAAAAAAAATATAAGTAGTCAATATGAACTGAGTACACTTAGAACAATTTTGAAATGTACTATAGTCTTATGTATGTATGGTTTCTTCTGCTTTAGATAATTCGGTTGAATATTGATTTTTCTTAGTATGTCAAAACTATTGTTATAAAATACATGATACTAATGTTCTTTATTAGACCATATGTGCTTAATAAGATGATACTTTTTTTTTATTCTTGATGGTCTTGGTTTCTCTGTTTTTTGTAGCTCATTCAACTGATTCTGAATCATCTTACACTACCAGACCTATGTAGATTAGCACAGACT
>NW_006494614.1:2488665-2527580 GCF_000325575.1 Pteropus alecto
TGCAACCGTACTGGGCAAAACTAAATGACACGTCTTTGGAGTTTCTACAGGCTCGCTGCACTCTCGTCCAGTGGCTTAATTTATCCTGGACTGGCAATAGGGGCTTCATCTCTGTTGCAGGATTTAGCAGGTTAGTGCCAAGCCTTGTTGAGTTTATTTTACCAGCAGGCTGTACTTACTATGTAGTAGTTTCCATAATAAAATTTGAAGTTATATACCATGTACTTTGCAGAAATAAAAAAGAAGTACATTTGGTGCATCATCATGTTCAGAATGCTTCTGCTTATAAATGTAAATGAGTTTCACCATCCTCTTCAGCTAAACTTCATAATAATATGAAGTGAAGCTATGTCCCTTACCCCCTATTTTTTCAATCCCAAGTAACTTTTAACAGAGCTCCTTTTTTTTCTTTCTCTTATTTTCAGCACTGATGATTAACACATTTAAGAAACTATTTCCAAATCAAAATCTACCTCTCTAATGTGATTTGTCAGAAATGGAAAACAATTTATTATAGAACATTTTTAATTAAATCTTAATTACATGTGCAATACATCACCCAAATTTAGAAGCTCATTTAAACTAATTATGTTGAAAATGCAATTGCATGCTAAATAGGCGACCACACTTGCAGACCTGCCCAGGTGTTTCTGCTTCGTTCTATTTAAGCATTTAGTTTCCTTACTATTAAATGTCACCTGTTAAACATTTGAAAGCTTGCACAAGTGCATATTCATTTAGTAATGCCATAGTAATTTTTCTTATGATACAAACAGGTGTTTTTCTTTTAACTTTGATGGTAGTTATTCTCATTGTATGTTATAGTATAATCCCATCATTTCATTAGGTTAAATAATGAAGGAGTAGAAACTTTGGGAGAAATTACATATTATTTTTGATTAATGAATAATCTTCTAACCTGTTTTTAGAAGTTAAAAATGAACTTTGAGCTCTCCCTACATACATCCCCAGCGCATATATTCTTGAACAGTGGTTTATGAATTAGAAATTTGTATATTGAGCCTTGTTTCTCCTTGACTTACTTTATAAAAATAAAAATGCAATTCTAGAAAGTAAATATATGATACCATTAGATTTGGATGAAATAATGTTTGAAATCGTAAAAATGTTTTCAAATTATAACATTGATAGTTTATGCTTTGAAGTAAAAATATACACAAGCACATATGGCATATGGCACATGAAACCATGGATGCACTGAGTGTCTTTCTGCTGGAACTAGAGCCAGGGGAAGAGATTCTTGGATAAAACATTATGGTATTGTGGGTCAGAGAGTCTGAAGATTTTATAACATACTATGTATACAGCATTATTTTTCATTATGTAAACTTGCTTACGAGGGGATATCTGTAGTAGAAAAAGAAGGCATTTCTTTTTAGCAGTATCATTTCAGTGAATGTTCAGAGAATTTACATTTTAAAAATTGCTTCACATTTGACAGCTGTCTAGTGGAACACAGTTCAGTTCTTCCTACTTCCTCTTGCCCAAACACACACACTTTATTAACAAATTTTTCTCTCTGCTAATAAGATCAAGAAGAACTAAAGCTAATGGTAACTGTGGGTATTTGGAGCATACACTGTAGATTATAAACCAAGACAAACTGAGAGCAGATAGAACAGTTGGTGTCAGTAAGCATTATTTTAACTTATAAGGACCTTTCCTGTATTTTAAGTAGCCTTCATAGCTCTTTACTTAATGTTTCCCACTATTAAAAATGTATTGTTTGTTTTCAGCCCTTTATCTGAAAGGCATTGTAGTTGTGTTGACCATGTGAAGAGATGGATAATATAGTCCTCGCCTCAAGCTACAGTAAAATTATAAAGATAAACACATAAACATATCCTTTCAATATCTTTATAAGTAAAATAACAGGGTGGCAACTAACGAGTATAGACATTAAAGCAAACATTGGTAGTGAGTGGCCGCATTCCATCTTCTTTGGCGAAATGTTGCCTGTAAAAATGATGTAATGAGTAAAATAAAGGTAATAGTAAATCAAATTTTTTTTAAACTCTCTTTATGTAGCTCATTCTGGTGCATGAGCAGAAACATGAAGTTGTGAGAAGAAAACTTAGCAATACTATTTTTTAAATTTTAGACTCATAAGGAATAAAGATCATTTTTGCAAGGTTAAAGCTCCACTCTACTTTCTCATCAGCAATTTCTCTTTTATTTTCAATTCAAACACATTAGTTGCTGTGGGGCTGTTTGAGTAATCATAAAAGTACATACATAAACTTAAGTTTCCCCTATTTTACTGTAGTTTTCAGCCAGTAAAACCATAAATCTTAATAGCATTCTTTTAAGCATATCATTTTTCCCATTAAGAAAAGAAAAAAAATTAAATAACAGGGAGAGAATCTTTTTGGGGATGGGAGACATTGGAATTTTGCTTTCTGATTGCTGTTGGCCCCCAATGACTTGACTGCTGAATTGATAGTCATTCTAGCTTGTAGGCAGCATTCCCAGAATAAACAATAAATATTCATGGCTTGATTATTAATGAATAATCTTTGAATAAGTATGATCTATTTGTGCTCATTAATGTGAAGACTTATTTATAATACTTTAAAGAAAAAAAAGTACAATTTTTAAACTAGAGACCAGTGATAATGAGCTGCTTTTCGAGCAAGTCTTTGGGAAGTTTGATTTAGTTTATTTTTGTTGCTTAAAAACCTTATCCTCACAAATTGGAATTGTTTAACTGGATTTTAAAGAACTTTTTAGGAATTTATATTTTTCAAAATAGCAGGTAAATAGGTTAAATTGATATCATAAGAAGTTAAACTTTTAATCAGTTATTAATATACTATTCTATCTACAGATTAGTGATTTGCAATTTCAAGTACTGCTCCTGCATACCTTTACTTGTTAAAACCACGTTTATTGTAATTCTCTTTTTCTTTTATAATAGTTTCCTAAAGTTTCAGATATTCCTTTGCCTACCTGTCTGTCTGTGCTTTGAGGCTTAATCATATCATTCTGATGTTCAAAAGCCCTTAGGTTTATTTTTCCACTACTATTTTTCTTCAGGTAGTTGCCCAAACTAATCACCTTGATCTCCACTTCAGTTATATAGATTTTACCCCTAAACCCTCTTACTTGTTCCCTTCAGAAAACATTCTTGGATGCTTTCTAGATTCAAGAACTTTACAGGTGTTTTGACACAGAGCTGCAGTTTTATGGGATAAAGAACTTATTGTCTACTTATATGTTAGTCTATTCAGTTGCTTGCCTGTATTTTATACAGTTGGTTCTTTTAGACTGTCAATACATAGAGAGTAAGAGACAATTTTAAGACTTTCTTTCTCTTTCCTTCTACTATTGCTGGATAGTACCATAAAGAATTAATCAGGAAGTTTTGTTTTTAGTGGCTTTATTTTGAATAAGATGTAATAAATAGTGTTCCAAGTTATTTTGGATTAAAAATTACCTTAAATATGCCATTTTATAAAACTCAGTGAAGGCCAGCTAACAAAACATAAGATTAGGAATCAGAAGCAATGGATATTTCTATGTAATTTTCCCCTTACCTTTATACATCAGGCGGATTGTGAGGATTAGTGCCTTTTATTTTGTGATAAGTAAATTCAGATTAAATCATTTGTTCATGTGATGTTAATTATTTTAGAGTGCAAGTTACCATTTTGTAAATCACTTCTTATGTGTTTACATTACTCTGGACGAATTAATTCACCTCATAAGGATAAGCAATTTATTTCTCTCTCCAGAGACTCCTTTTCTCATAGCAGGAGAACTAGTTTGGGATTGTTTATTTGAACTTAGGTCTTCTCATAATACCTTTAATATCAAGAAATATTTTATGAGAATTCATAACATGGAATGAATAGGCTGTAGGAAATAAAAAAGCTGTAGTTCTCCTTTCGGGTGGCTGGTATCACAGTTGAGATGAATAGATGATCAAGACAAAAACATATATGTAATTATGCATTAAAATAAAACTTACATGAGGAGCATTAATGAAAGAAATAAGAGTTGTGTTTAGCTAATTAATTGAGTTTATTGTTCTATTTTCTTGGAATGGAGATATTTTGAAAAATTAGGTAGTATAGATCTTGTAAGTTTAAGAAGAGAGAATATGGGGATATTGAACAAATAATCTGCTCACAGTAAAAATATACAGAAAGGTAGTATAGGTGTAATCATCTTTACTGTGCTTTCAAATTCTGTCAGTCATTAAATCAGGTTGGGAAGTTTTCTAGTCTGTTAACAGTTGGTTTTCTGGTGGCTTGATATCACTCTATAAATGCTTTGGGAGTAAAAGTTCAATAATGCTAGTGAGGAGAAAAGGAATGTCAAATCTATTTCATATCCCAAGTCTGATATGAAAAAGAATTGTAGAACAACGTACTTTGCCAAATAATGAGGACCTTCAAGAGATGAGATGCCTAAACATTTTAATTTTAAGAGAGTTAATATATTTATTTAAGTTCTTTGATCTGCAAATAATTTTAGAAGTATCAATCAAAAAAGGATATTTATTAGTTCTCAGAAACTTTATATCCACTTCTAGATTGCTAGCTTATAAATAATGAAAAACTACCCATAACTACTATGTATTCTCAAAGTAAGGTGAACATGTTGATTTTGTCATATTTCTTTGGAATAGTTTGACCCAATGAAGGGAAAATACTATGAATCTGTAAAACTTTGTCTGTTACAGAATAAAGGAAACAAATTCATCAAGTGAATTTTCATAATTGAAAGATTCATTCAACAAACTCTCATCAAATATTTTTTTTTTAACCTGCCTGACATTGTGCTAAGTACTGGTATACCAAGAATCTATTTCAATTGTCAAAGGATTTGAGGCAGCTTATAAAACTCAATATAAACAAATTAGTCAGTAAGGAAATTGTGATTAAGAGAAAAATAAATAGTGGTTGAGAAATAGATGACCTGTGAGTTCAATTCACTATATAGAAAGTATGTCCTAATTTAGTATACGTTGCCTACCTTTGAGATAGATCTAGAATCTGAATATTGGGCACCATATTCAGTGCTACTACCTGGATCCTGTGCATCATTCTCTCTTCCATGAATCTTGTAGCAGTGTCCTGATGGTCCTTTATCCCTCTTTCCTTCAGTCTGTTCTGCTCACAGAAACCAGAGTGATCATGTTAAAATGCAAGCAGATTGTGTCACTCCTCTGCTCAAAACCCTCTGATGATTGAGAATCCCTTCTCCCTCAAAATAAAAGCCAGAGTCTTTATAGGACACACTATATGAATTGCCCCTTACCTGTCTGATCTGCTCCTCATCGCCCTCTCACTTCATGCCTCCCGCATTAGCCTCCTTATATTACTTCATGCTAAGTGTTATCCTGTCCCTGAGCCTTTGTGCTTACTTTTCCCTTTGCTTGGCATGCTTTATCCAGATATTTGATTTACTCACTCCCTCCCTTCCTTTGGTTCTTAACTCACCTTCTCAATGAGGCTTCTCTGACTACCTTATCCACCCTTGATATTTTCTGTTGCTCTTCCTTGTTTTTAGTTTTCTCTTTGGCACTTTTTACTCTCTACTATACTATGTATTTTACTCATTTATTTGTTTATAGCCTACCTGTCTTAACCAAAATGTAAGTAAACTCCATGAGAGCAGAGACTGTTTTGTCCACTCCTAAGTCCCAAGTGCCTAGAGTAATGTCTGGGTCATAGTAGGAGCTCAATAAATATTTGTTGAATGAATGAATGAATGTGCTTGATGCAAACTGCAATTTAGTTAATACAACTAGCAAAGGTAACAGTAGTCAGAGGGAGTGGGAGGAAATCCAGGAAAGAGAGTAGCTTGAGGAGTGTCAGAGAATTTTAAGGAAGGGATGAGCATTTGTATGAAATGCCACAATAAGTATTACAAGGACTGAAAAGAAAGGTCATTGAATTTGCCTATTAAAAGAAAAGGGTGAATTTAGGGAAACCTACATATTGCACTGAATTAAGACTAAATGGATATTCAGGTATAAATAAGATGTGTGGGCTACAGAGTTATTTGCAATATTTTAAATTTATAGCAACTGAATTTTTTTTTATTGTTTGAATGTGAGTTGGCCAAGATTTAACTTTTATTTTAATGTTTGTGAGGTGCTTTGACCTTTATAAACTGCTTTCACGTATTGTTTGATGTTCAAAACCACCAGACAGTGTGGTAAGTGTTGTTACATAATTCTAGTCTGCTTTTACAGCTGAGTCTTGGGTAAGTGGCTTTTCCAAGGTCCCAGGCTAGGAAGTAGTGGAACATGGAAAAAAAAATTCAGCTTTTGACTTAGGAGTCCAGTGTTACTTCCTTTATTTACTTAAGTGATTGATTTTGTCAATTTTATTTTGTGTGTATTTAAAAGCTAATTAAATCATTTAGGAAAAATATGTGGCATAAATAAACTAACAGTATATTACTGGTATGACACTGAGACAGGAAAGAAAATGTCAAGAGACTCAGACAGGGATGATCGGTGTACTGTTTAAGGGTTTGCTTAGTTGATAGTTTCATGGATTCAAATACTCCTAGACTTATATTTACTTTTAGATTATTTTCAGGTGATGATTATGGATAGGACAGTTTTTCCTTCACCTGTAATGTAATTAAAATAAATATTGTTATTCCTACTCTGATAAGGAATTTTGTGTCCTTCACGTTGAATTTTTTCTGTATATCTTATATAAAGCTGCAATTGAATATCTTGTTATAATTTCAGCATTAGTCTAACTGCTAAATATTAACAGTACAAGGAACATATCACAACAGTACAGTGAAACCAACCTAGAAATTTTCTGAGTTGAGTGGAGGCTAATCTGATTTCTTTTGAGGTCATTTAATAAAAGCTGTCACTTTGTGTGCCATATTCAAAATAAATTATACAGTATTGAACGGATACTGTTTAGAGGAAAATATCTTCCAAGAGTTTAGAGTTTTGTTAAATTTTTTTTTTTTTTTTGGCTCTTACTAACTTAGATGTGAATTACATGTACATAGGAGAAATACACCCTCTGCTTTTTTAATTTTCTACATAGCATTAGCTGACATTTTATATGACGTGAATCCATTTTATCTTCTCAGGCTGATTTATTTTAGCCTAACCATGCCTATTTCGATATGCAGTAAATGAGGATTTAAGTGAAACAGGTTTTACATTTTCCCTAATAGAAATCCATTCTTCTGAAGGTGTTTGCTTAGAGTTAATATAATTCTAAAGTATTTGCAAAAATATCTCTTAGATTTATGAAATTCACAAGGAACTTTTATTTTTACAGGTTTCTGAAGGTTTGTGGATCTGAATTAGTGCGCCTTGAATTATCTTGCAGCCACTTCCTTAATGAAACTTGCTTGGAGATTATTTCTGAGCTGTGTCCAAATCTACAGGACTTAAATCTCTCATCTTGTGATAAACTACCACCTCAAGCTTTCAACCACATTGCCAAATTATGTGGCCTTAAACGACTTGTTCTCTATCGAACAAAAATAGAGGTAAGACTAACTCAGCATTTACAGATTTGCTAGTGTAATGTCCAACTGAATATTTAGTTGCCTGTAATTGCTCATAATAATACAATTTCTGGTTTTTAAATAGATTAAATTTATAATGCCACCTATCTATTTCGAAATCATTACAGCTGATTTAGTCATTTCAAAATAATTTAGTCTGTTGTATTGTTTTCTTTTAATCATTATAAGAAAATGTTCTCTTTACTCTTAAAATTTTTGCAATGCTGTTCATATTTATAGGTAAAGAAATAAGCAATGGGTTGAAGTGAGCTGAAATGCTGGCAGGGAATGAATTAGAGAAAGGAGTAGCAGGATAGTATGCAGGAGGACATTTGCTTAGAGCAGGAGGAAACAGAATTTATCCAGGATCAGACTTAGGAGTTAGAATTCCTGATACAATGCCTTATGAGTCTCATTAAAGAAGAATAAAATCATGTAATATGCATTGATCTATTGGCCTTTTTCACATAATATCTCTAGGATATCTTTCCAGGTCATTATATACCACTTGACTCTTTTCATTAATTGTATAGTGTATGTCATTCATAATCTATTCAACCTTTCCTCAAATGATCAACATTTAGGTTTTCCCAGTCATTTTTCTTTTACCAACTATCTAGTAATAACATTTTTTGCACCGAATTTTACATATACCTGCTATTATTGCTGTAGAATAGAGTCTTGTAGGTGGTATTGCCAGGTCAAGGAGTAAGTGCCTGGGCCTCTGTAGTAAACACCCACTTATTGTCCTATATTTGTTCCCTCTACTCCAGCCATGTTGGCCTTCTTTCTATTCCTTGAACTTTCTGATCTGGTCTCAGCTCATGGCTTTTTCTCTTCTGCCTGTCTGGAATATTCCTTCAGCTTATTATGTGGCTGTCCTCTTTTCAGCTCGATGTTCAACGTAAATTTTTTTTCAGAGATGGCTTCTCGGACATTGATAAAAGGTAGCCCCCCTTCTAGTTTGTTTCTTTCGTATCACCCAGTTTTTTTTTTCTTTTTTAGCTTTTAGCTTCTTTATCACTCTGACATTTATTTTCTTGCTATTGTCTGTATCCTTACACCAGGAAATAAGTTTCATGACGGTAGAGGCCTTGTCTGTTTTTTTCATTGCCATGTTTTCAATATCTAGATTAGACTTGGTAGAGATTGGCCATTCAATAATATACATTCAAAAAATGAATGTATAAGATAGTCAAATTACTTTTCCAAAATGATATGCCAATTGCTTTCCAACCCTTGCCTCTCTTGAATGTTACCTTGGTCAGGCTATTCAACCTCTCACTATTTCGGTTTCCTGAATGGAGACATTAGAATACAGATCTCATATGGTTCTTGTGAGAGGTAAATTACATGTAAAGTGCTTAGAGGGTACCTGGAACATAGTAAACTCTCAATATTAGTTTTTAATAGCAGTAGTAGTTGTAATAATATCATCATAGCAGTTTTGTAGCATGTTTTGCTATGTGGTAGGAGAAGTCTCCTTGCTAATTTTTTTTAACTTTTTTTTTTTTTAATAAATCCTAGTTTATTTTTCAAGATGTATCTTGCAGCAAGGATTTTATAAGTGCATTTATTATATTTCATTTTATTCTTTAATAAGTCTTTTCATCTGTTCATATATGTTTTGTTTTACACATAAGAACATGTTATAATTTTCTTAAGTTTTATATCTTTTTAGTTAAATTTATCTCTTGTATTTCATAGTCTCAGATACTATTTTCTATTTAATTTTAATTGGTTTTGTTAGTATAAAGGAAAATTTGATTTTTTGTATATTTATCTTTATCTGCTTACCTTATCAAATGCTTATAATTGTTCTAGTAACTTTATGTCTTTTCCATTTTATGACAGTTATATAATCTGGAAAAAATATACTTTTTCTTTCTCTTCCAGTATTTAAACTTTTGCTACATTAGGTAGAACTTCATAAATAATATGGAATACCAGTGTTGTTTCTAATACAGTGGGATATCTTCGATGTTTTATTTTTTATATTTATACAAAAAATATTTGAGTACATATTATGTGCCAGGCACTGGTCTAGGCACTGAGACTTCAATAGTGAACTAAACAGACAACTCCTTGTGCTGCTTACTAGTTTTATATGTTGTTTGATGTTGCTTTCTAATAAGTAGTTTTGTCATTCTTGTTTGAGAACATTTTATCAAAAATATATATTAAGCTTTTTTAAGCCTTCATTAATGCACTAATATTTTTTCTTCTTTTATTTATTATTATAATGGCTTATAGTGAACAGTCCTTGCATTCCTGGAGTAATCCTTGCATGTTTTTAGTTTATACATAGCTAGGCTAATTTCTTATTTTGTGGTCAAATTGCTTGGGTTTGGATTCTAGTTTTATCACCTTCTAATTGTGTTACCTTACAGAAGTGTCTTGACCCCCTGTACTTCAGCTTTCCCTTCTACAAAGTGAAGATAACGATAGTATACATCTTAAAAAGTTGTCATGAGGATTAAATCATTTAATACATATAAAGTGTCTACAAAAGTGCCTGGTTTATAATAAATATTCTTTGTTTACACTTATAAATACTTTTTATATTTGCTTTCTTTTTTAAATAATTAAAAATTTTTTAATTAGTTGGCATATGATATTATAGTAGTTACAGGTGTACAGCATAGTGATTAGACATTTATGTAATTTACAAAGTGATCACCCTAATAAATCTAGTACCTATCTGTCACCATACATGGTTATTACAATATTATCGACTATATTTCTTATACTATACTTTACAGCCCCGTAACTATTTTGTATCTACCAATTTGTACTTCTTAATCCCTTTCCTCTTTTCACCCACCTCTCAAACCCCCTCCCATCTGGCAGTCATCAAAATGTTCTCTATATCTATGAGTTTCTTTCTGTTTTGTATGTTTATTTTGTTCTTTAGATTACACATGTTAAGTGAAATCATATGGCATTTATCTTTCTCTGTCTGACTTACTCCACTTAGCACAATACCCTCTAAGTCCATGCTTTTTACAGATGGTAAGATTTCATTCTTTTTTATGGCTGAATAATATTCGATTACATATATGTACCACCTCTTCTTTATCCATTCATCCATTGATAGACACCCATGTAGCATCAGTATCTTGGCTATCATGAATAATGCTGTAGTGAACTTATGGATTCTCGTATCCCTTTGAAGTAGTGTCTTGGGTTTCTTCAGATAAATACCTAGAAGTGGGATTACTGGGTCCATCTTTGTCTCTTGTAATAGCCTTTGTTTTAAAGTATATTTTGTCTGATATAAATATTGCTACCCCAGCTTTTGTTTGTTTCATTTTCATGAAGAATCTTTTTCTGTCCCTTTATTGTCAATTTGTGTGTATCTTTCAATTTGAAGTGAGTCTTTTGTAGGTAGCATATGTAAGGGTCTTGTTTTCTTATTCATTCAGCCACCCTATATCTTTTGATTGAAGCATTTACTCCATTTTCATTTAAAGTAATTGCTGATAAATATGAAATTACTGCCATTTTATTATTTATATTTTTGATCTTTTCTTTCTTTTTTCTTTTTCCTCTTAAAGAAGTCCCACCAACATTTCCTGTAATACTGGCTTGGTGGTGATGAACTCTTTAGCTTTTTCTTGTCTGGGAAGCTCTTTTTCAGTCCTTTGATTCTAAATGATAGCTTTGCTGAGTATTTGTTGTAGGTCCATGCTTTTCATCACTTCGAATACTTTCTACCAGTCCCTTCTAGCCTGCAAAGTTTCTGTTAAGAATTAGCTGACAGTCTTATGGGAGCACCCTTGTAGGTAATTAACTGCTTTTTTCTTGCTGCTCTTAAGAGTCTCTCTTTCTCTTTAACCTTTGACATTTAATGATGATGTGTCTTGGTGTGGGCCTCTTTGGGTTCATCTTGAATGGAACTCTTTGTGCTTCCTGGGCTTGTGTGTCTATTTCCTTTGCCAGGTTAGAGAAGTTCTCAGTCATTATTTCTTGAAATATGTATTCAATTCCTTGCTCTTCTCTCTTCTTCTGGGACCCCTACGATGTGGATGTTGAACACTTTTTGTTGTCTCAGAAGCCCCTTAAACTATCTTCATTTTTGGGGATTCTTTTTTTTCTTGTTGCTGTTCTGATTGGGTGTTTTCTGCTATCTTATCTTCTAAGTCTCTGATTTGATCCTCTGCTTCATCTAATCTACTGTTAGTCTTCCTAAGATATTCTTCACTTTAGTTATTGTATTCTTTATTTCTGACTGGTTCTTTTTTATGTTTTCTATCTCTATTTTTATGTTACCTCTCTCTTTGTTAAAGTTTTCACTGAGCTCTTTAACTCTTCTTCTAAGTTCATTGAGCATCCTTATAAGCAATGTTTTGAACTTCGCATCTGGTAGATTGCTTGTTGCCATTTTGTTTAGTTATTTTTCTGGAGTTTTGTTCTGTTCTTTCATTTGGGACATGTTTCTTTGTCTCCTCATTTTGGCTGCCTCCCTGTGTTTGTTTCCGTGTATTAGGTAGGGCTTAGGAAAGTGGTCTTATGTAATAGGTGTACTGTGGGGCCCAGTGGTGCAGTCTTCCTAGTCACCTGAACCAGGTGTTCCAGTTGTATCCCCTATATGGGTTGTATGTGACCTCCTGTTGAAATTGAGCCTTGGTTGCTGTTTGCATGTCAGTGGGAGGGATTGATTCTCAGGCTGATTGGTTGTGAGGACTGCCAGTGGAGGAGCTGTTGTGCAAGGGCTGACCCTACCGAGCAGGATTCACTTTAGCAGGGCTCTGATGCCTGCCTATTCTGCCCTTTGGGTGTGTCATTTTTGGATGTGGCTATCATGGCTCAGATGCTCTGGCTCAGATGGAAGCCAGCCACGAGGCATGCAGGCTGGAGCCTCCTGGGAGAAGCCCCGTCGCAGACCGAGTTCACCTACAGCCTGCGCCATGCCCACGGCCACCTGGCTTGAGCCACCAAACAGTCCTGACATAGCTACCACCTATCCTTAGCTTGGATGTGCCTTGAGATGCCAAACCTCAAACCAAGGCCAGCTGATGCTAGTTCTGGGCTTGATGCTGCTCAGCAAGAGGTAGAGGGCACAGTGAGGCCAGATGCTACTTGTTTAAGTTTGGTGAACCTCTGAGAGATTTTAGGAAGTCTGTAGCATGAGCCAGGACAGGCCATTTTTATGGAAAAATCCACTGGAAGTGGCTTGGATGGGCCAGCAAGTTGGGTAGGGCAGCATCTCAGGAGATCACCAGGGCAGGGTAACCAGGTTGATGGAGACTCAGATACGGCAGCTGCCTGCATTTACACGTTGTGCAGGGGAGGGCTCAACAAAGAAACAGTGCCCTCTGCCAGCACTTTTGTCTGGGAGAAAGCTGCCCCTCCAGCCCTTGCCCTGAAGCCAGACAACTCAATTCCTCCTTGTATGTCCCTGGCGCCTCTCAAGCTGCTGCCCCAACACTGGAGCTCAAAGTGAGTGAGTCCATCACCAAGTACATGTGCCGGCCCTTTAAAAGAAATGTCTGTGACTCCAGAGGCCCTCTCTCTCACTCAGCCACAATATCCTCTGGTTTTCACAGCCAGAAGTTGTGGAGAGTTCTCTTCCTAGCACTGGAACCCTGGGCTGGGGAGCCTGGTGTGGGACTGGGAACCCTCGCTTCTCCAGGGTGACTTCCACAGCCGAGATCTCTCTCTTGATTCTCTACCACCTTACACAGGTGTGGGACCAGCCTGTTACGCATCTCCTACTTATCTCAAGGTGGCCTCTTCTGTATATCTTCAGTTGTAGGACTTTTGTTCAGCTGGACTCAGGCAACTCCCAATGATGGCTAGCTTCTATAGTTTAGTTGTAATTTTGATGTGGTCGTGAGAGGAGGCAAGCATAGCATTTACCTACTCTGCCATCTTGATCAGAACTAATCTGCTTTCTTAAGTGAGGTTGAGCTGTGGTTTTCCTGTTCATTCTATTTTATTAAGTATGGGGCTAGGATTATGACAGCATAGAAAATGATTTTGGAAACGCCCATCTTTTTCTTTGATCTGGAATAACTTGAATAAATGGGAATTATCTGTTAAATAGAATTTACCTATAAGACCATCTGGGCGTATAGCTTTTTAAATTTTTTCTAGACATAACTTTTTTTCCAATCTGTGGAAGCCTGGAAGTTTGTGAGTATAAGAACTTCTGTTTAATGCAGTGTTCCCAATTTTGGGCAAAATGTTTAGCTAGAGTTTAACTGGTGACTTGGTATGGTGGGAAGAAGACTTTGATTCTAGTTCTGGCCCTACCAGTAACAACAAGGATAGTGACCTAGGTTAAGTCACATCATCTCTCAAATTCCTAGATTCTTTACTTGCAAAATGAGGGGACTGTTGTCTCTGAATGCCAGTTTAAAGATAACGTTAGCCCATGTTTTCATTGGTTTATGGCGAAATGACTCACCATTTGTGTGGGTATAAAATAGGCAGCTATCTCTTCTTGGGTAGGCCTGATATGTCATACCTGCTTTTTACTGGTATATTTACAATTTTGTTGGCCTTTGTACTGTAAAGTCTGAGATCTTCCCACAACATAATGCCTTATTTAAAATGTTCTGATTGAATTTAACTTTAAGAAGAATTATAGTATGGTTAATTATTAAATGAAACTTTAGGAAGAAAATGGTAAAATAAGAAATGACAAATACTGATTGCAAGAACTTATATTAACTTGTTAAGCATACTGCATCTGTGATGATTTGTAAAAATATATCCTGTGGGATATTTTTGAAATGTTATATATTAATCTAAGTATCAGGGAATCATTAAATAGTCCACATGTTTTCATCAGTTTGTCTCAAGAAACTGATAGAATATAACTATATTTTTTTTTAACATTTTTCCCATTTGCCCTGAGATAACTCACGGATTACAGTTCTAACCTTACTCCCAAAGTCTGCCATAAAATATTTTGCTTTTATTATTATTTTCACACCGCTCTAGTATATTGATAGTCTTTGGAAACGTGACATCATTCTATTTATAGCATTCTGTTTTTAGTAGTTTGATCACTGAAAATGTCAAATCCTAGGAAAAGTAGCATTCCTACATGAGCTGCACTTTTTTTTCTAAATGGAAAAAGGGTTAAAAGTGTGATTTGTAAGAATTGAGAAGATTTCATGTCAAGAGTGGAGATCTAAACTTATGTATCTAAGTCTAGATAACATTAGCTCCAGCTTCCCTCAGTTACTTAAATACAGATGTAAAATCAGTGTATGAATGCATTAAAAGAAATTTGGGTTGTGCTCTCTGTTACTACCTATTAAAGTTTGTTTTTATTAGCCCATATGCTAAAATAACATAAAATTCATTTATAATGTATCCTATATAATTTTTCTGACATTGAGTATGTAGAAATAATTATAAAACTGATTTTCATTGATCTATGGTTGACTTACAATAGCACAAAAAATAATGTCATTTTAGTGATATAAATGGCACAATTCAAAATTAAGCAAAACTTACCCAGGCATTGTTTACTTTTATTGCTTCCCAACTCTGTATTCAATACTCTCTATCTATACTTTACTCAACTTCTGTTATCTTCTCATTCTTGGGATTTACATCAGACTTACATGGGTACTGAATAACTTCGAAAAGTAAAGGGAGAAGGCAACACAATCAGCTAGTGTCTTTTAAAACAAGTAGAAGCCACAGCTGATATTCCTATCAATCTGTAACCACCTCTCTTGACATTTAAGCAAAGCATTATATCATCCCCTTCTGTCTTCCATACATATACCCTTTCAGTCCTTCAATCAATGATGTCGGTGGATGAGACAAGAAGAGAATGAGAAGACAAGATTTAGGGGACTGGCTTCTCTCTATACCTTCCACATAATCTTTAGCAGTACATTCAGATGTTATAAACTATTTTAAAATGAAGGAACAACAATTGATTTCAAATGCCTGTTTGCTCTAAGGAAATATATGAGAAGAAAAAGAAGATACAATTTGAACTTCCTGAGAGTTTGTTTTTTTTTTAAGGAATGTGAATTATCTAGTGCCACTTTTACCCATTTTTCTAAACTCTACAAAATTCTAAAATAAGCGAAAATTAATAACAAAATATTTACTGTTACAGCATATTAACTATAGAGAGGTCAGGTTTTTGTTGTGATTTATGTATTTTATGTGCCTATATGTAATTTACATTAATGAACATAATACATTTATGCCATTTTATATGACTTAAACAAGTCTGTGGGTATAGTGAATAAAACTTTAGAGGATATCGGAGACCTGGGTTTTCATCCCAAAGTTTGAGAAAATGTACTGAGTATATATATTCTGTTTGCTGTCCTAGATATTTTGCATATTATTTAATTCTTTGCACTAGTTCAGTGAGGATAGGTGTTACTCTCTCCTTGCAGATGATGAAATGAAGGTCCCAAAAGATTAATGTTTCCCAGTGGCACAGAGCCACTTTTACTGCTTCCTGACTCTGTATTCAATGCTCTCTACCTATACTTTACTCACTTCTGTTATCTTCTCATTCTGTTATCTTCTCATAACCAGTTTGGTGGCATTGGTTCTATTCTAATAGCTTGGCTGCCTTTGTCTAAAATAGAGATTTTTTTTCTTTACCACCATTCCTTTTCTAATTTGCAAATTGGTAAGGAAATATAACATTGTAACACTTAGCCTCATGTCTAATCTTGTCTGGAACTGGGATTGTATTCCAGTGCATATCCTTTGTACTGCTTGATTGCTGCTTTGGTAGTAAACTAAAATGAGAGCAACCTTAAAACTAGTCTCAGGTATCACTGTCACCAAATTTTGAGTCTAGCATTTTATGGTGTGGCCTAGCTCAATAAGATTTTTCTTTGCAGCTCTACTGCTTTGTCTAATACCATGACTAGCACTCAAAAGGACCTTGTTGAGACTTTAGCTATGATTAAAATGGTATAGAGGTGAGATTTGAGTTTCTGAATCCCACATTATTTGATAATTTAAAAACTGGGAAGATATTTGTTATTTACTCTGTGTCATAGACCCAAGTCATAAAACTCAGGCCTTATCTTGGTTTTCTTACTTGAAAGATATATGTGCTTATGTCAGTTATACTAAGTTAAAAGTTTATTTATTAAAAAAAACTTACCCTATCACATAGGCTATTGAGAAGACCAAATTTTTTGAATGTTTACTTCTTTACAATTAGTGTATAGAACAGTGTCTGGTATTCACTACAGTGAAAAAAAATATATGTGTATGTGTGTGTATTAGATATTTAGTAACTTGTGCTGAATAAATGGGCAATAGCTATTATCAATTCATTTTTTTATTATTAGATAAGTTACTGAGCATAAGATAAGTTTGTCTTTCTACAGAATAACCACATCTACTAAGCAGATGGATGGGTGGATCTGCAAGTTGAAAAACTTGTAAGAAAATATTTGAACTGCATTTGTTCATTAGTTTTAGTCCTAAAAGAGAGTGAAATATAATTCAATTTGTTTCGTTAATTTACTTCATGAAATCTTTTTCTTTTTTTAGATGTGTTTAGAATTGAAATGAAAAAATTGCTTTATTAGAGAAATAACAAATGTCTTCTTATAACATCAACCAAAACAAACAAAAAAAATCACTAAACTATTTGCAGAGTTAGTAATATACATTTACAGAATTTCAGTAGATACAGAGCAGTAAATATATGCCTAGTAAAAAACAATATATTGCCACATTAAAGAGTTACAGAGTAGACTGGTATACAAGAGGCCCAAGGCATGCTAACAATGTCACAAGTTTGTGCTTGGTTGGAGAATGGTCTTTGTTGAGAAACCTTTTTGGGAGAAATGCCCCTTGAACTGAGATTTAGGTCCTGTTTACTATGTGACCTTAGAATAACTAATGAAATGGGATGGTAAATAGGATAATTTCCTTTTTACTGAATGTAGAGGATCTTTTAGGGTTGCATAGATAACACATTAGGCAAAAGATAGGAACTTAGGACAGGAAAGAAACTTTAGTTGTACTTAGTTTCTGCTATCCATGACAAGGAAATAATTATAGTAGATTTAGATATGTAATGATTGGATTTTGTTTCAGTCCCTTTGGTCCTTTCCTTCTCTGTTCACAAGATTCCTACTACATTTGATAAACACTGATTTTAAGCACTAATTTAGCCATATATGTTGCTGCATTTTCATGAGAGGTGAGCTATAAAAACTTGACTCATGAAATAGACTTTTAAATACTTAAAAGGAAAACCTTTTATTTTGAAATAATTTTAGATTAAGTAAAAATGTTTTATGCAAAAAGTTGCATAAAAAGTAGATTCTCCTACTATATGCATAATTTTTTTCCTGAACCATTTGGAAATAAGTAGAAGATATAATTCTCCTTTACTCCTAAAGGAGTATAAATCTGTAATGTACTCTTAAATGCTTGTGTTATGGGCTGAATTATGTCTCCTCAGGTTTTATATGTTGAAGTTCTAACCCTCAGTGCCTCATCAGTTGATCATTGTTTTGAGATAGGGTCTTTAAAGGGATAAGTCAGGTTAAATGAGGTCATTAGGGTGGGCCCTAATCCAATATGACTGATGTCTTTATAAGAAGAGATTGGGACACACACACACACACACACACACACACACACACGACACCATGAAGACACCAGAAGAAGCTGACCAGTTTCAAGCCAAGAAGCAAGGATTAGAGGAAAGTAACCCTGTTGACACCTTAATCTCAGACTTCTAGCTTCTAGTATTGTGGGAAAAAAATAATTTTTTTTTAAGCTCCTTAGCTCGCGGTACTTTGTTATGGCAGCCCTAGCAAACTAATACAACTTATAAAGGATGGCATAAGAATAACTTTTTAACATATTGCATAAAAAAGTGTCTTTAACAGAAGTCCTATGCATTTACTAAAACAATCTAGATTACTGGTAGAAGTTTGAGCCTGTTTACCTTTTCTTTGTTTGGAAAAAAAATAATAATCGGGAGTGGCGGCGAGATGCGGCATGACAGGTAGCTCAGTAAGGATGTCATTCTGTTGCTTAGCAGCAGACAAGAAAACCAAGAGTGTTTTTTAAAAGTTGAAGTTATAAATGGAACACCTGCATCCAGTTTTGATTGCCTCACTTCAAGAATGATAGAGCATAAATTGAAAGAATCTGAAGAAGTGAAAAAACTGATTATAGGTATTGTCGGGGACTAGTATATGACAGTAATCCATAAGTATGGCTCAGCAACTGTTTACTTGGCCTGCTAGGCTGGGTCGACAGTTTCAAGGAACCCACTACCTTCATCTTCATGAACTAGAAGACAACAAAAGTAGTTTTTCTGTACTCATGTTGGGTATCAACACTCTCCTTCTAATTCCTTTTTTTCTGTGCCAGGTTATTTGGCAGAGTGGATATATAAGTAAAAATGCATACTACCCTTTCTCTTGATGAAAATTACCTGGGCTTTCCTACAAAAGATACATAAACCATCTTCTGAAAAAAAGTATGATTTGATTTAGTGCCATGAATTTGCTTTCTGATACATAGATATGGTAGTCTTCTTAACTGCATTCTTGTTTGATTTAAAGCACACATTATTATATATTGATAAGTAGAAGCAGGGATGGCCTTTCTTTTAACAGAGCCAGTGCAGCTAGCAAACTCAGACTATAAGATCATACTGTGTAGCAAATGAAGCTCTTTCACTTGACAGAGCCAGTGCTCATAACTAACAAAGACCAAGAGGAGAAATTGAAATGAGAAGAACCTACTTTGGTCACCTAAATTGACTAACACAGACTGTCATTAGCTGTCACCTAAAATGCAGTCTAGTGCGAACAGATTAATTCAGCTAGATAACATATAAAACAAAAGGATGTTAATTACTTTGTTTTTAAACAGAATCAAGAGTTAAGATTTTAATAACTATATTTAACTCATTAATTATCATATACTAAAACTCATCAACTTTTTAAAAGTCTTCGATATGTATCTCCAGGCAACAATAGATCTATACTTATTTCTATCCTTGCGGAAGTTCCAGTGGAAATATGAGGCTTTTGGTAGGGTTGGATGTGTGTGACCTGAGCAAATGGTGTATGGTTCAGTCAGGGTCAAAAAGCCTGACTTGTCAGTGTAGTGAAGGAGAGGTTCTTAGGGGTCAGATTCATTAGAACTACATTCATGACAGTCACCAGTAAACCAGGTATAAGAAATCTACCTGGAAAGGACACCATTTATTAGAGATAGTTGATTACCACGTTCTCTCACTGTTGGTATGTCACAAGGGAAACCAAATTATACTTATAAGGCTTATTTGATTTAGTGCCATGAATTTGCTTTCTGATACACAGATGTGGTGAATTTAGAATGAGAACCCTGAGACTTATGTGACTTAAATGCTTGAAGACATCAGCCCACAACAGGTTGACACCTTCATCTTAACAGGAAGGAAGAAGTGCTTTTGGAATAAGATAAAGTCTTTGGACCAGTGTAGTCTCTTAGCTGGGCATCATTTAGATGAATAGTGTTAACAAACATATGCCTCAGATACCTCTTACATCGCGGTCCCCAACCCCTGGGCCTCAGACCAGTTCATGGCCTGTTAGGAACCAGGCTGCACAGCAAGAGGTGAGTGGCTGGCGAGCAAGTGAAGCTTCATCTGTATTTGCAGCCACTCCCCTATGCTAGCATCACCGCCTTAGCTCCACCTCAGATCATCAGGCATTAGATTCTCATAGGAGCACTGGTCCCTGGTGCCAAAAAGGTCGAGGACCACTGTCTTACATGTTTCTTTCACAGTTCAACCTTTACCCTTTGATTGAAACATTCTTTCTTTATATTTAAATAAGGTTACTGTCAAGTCCGGCTGCTGTGCAAACTGCCATTACTTTTTGACTGCATATCTCTGCCATCATCCATTACGGACAGAGATGGAAATTGATCAGCTTAGTTATTTGTGAGCAAAGATTATTATGGAAGAGATACACTACAATGGTAAAAATAGGTTCTGAAATGAAACTACAGAGCAAGGCAGATGTGTATGATTTAGTCTTAGATTTTGCTCTATCATACACATGCATTTTTTGGAATTAACAAATAATTTGAACCTTATACTAAAACTCATAGTATAGCCAAATTTCTGAATCTGTGGTCTAGTGTAGCTTTAACCATCTACGGTTTAAAAGAGCTTTCTAAGTTTTTAAACTAAGTTTAAAGAACTTTCCTTTTTTTCCTCAAAGGCACGTGTAAGAGCTTTATTAATTTATGTCATTTAAGGTCTTAAACCTTTTCTTTTTAGAGAATAATCAGAAGTCTAATTTTTCCACCACAATGTTTATCTTAAAGTTTAACCTGTAAATGACAGTATTATTTTCAAGTTGCGATCATGTATCAGTACATATCCTATGCCGTATGATATATCTAAATTGTATAAAAAAAAATTTATAGTAGATGGTTCATAGCAAATTTACATAAAGTAATTGAATTTAAATATTCTGGAATGATGATGTTTATTTTTACGTATAGTTAGTTTCAAGTACTTTAGCTCACAAAAAACTTCAAAGTTTATTCTGTATTTTTCTTCTCAGACTTATTGAAATTGGAACACGGAGGTAAAAAATTAGATTCACGCATATATGTGTATTTTAAATTCCAATAATTGAGTGATTATGTTATTAGAATTTTCTTGGTGGTGTTATGCAAATTCATGAATTTTCATGTAGTGAATATACTTTTATAAAATCCCATCTTATTACTTGTAGACATTGCTCTGTTGTGTTTGAAATGTATCATGATCAGTGAAAGTACATTTGTGATCAGGTGATATCACTAGTCTATATTTTAGCTACTATACATATGTAGTACATAAAACTTGTTATATGTTCCTTTAATATGCTTCCCAGGAATCATATATTAGAGTGGAGAATACTGATTTGGAATTTTTCCCTCTTATATCAAGAGTGTTATAATTAAGGGTTGCATGCTTTATTTAAGATAAGCAACAATTTTTAACTGAGCAAAAAATACTATAAACTAGTCATAACAATTATAAGCCTCTATTAATGTAAAATAGTTAACATAGTACTGCATACATTGATTTTACATGGTCTCACTGTATTATAAAATGTACATGGTATGTATAAATAAAACTACTAAGCCATAAATCTGGACTATGTGAAAGTCATATGTGAATCCAAGAAACATCAGTAATTAACTATTTTTGCTGAGTACTTAGAAGTCTGGAGAAAGGGAGGTTATGGTTTATGGATAGCATCTCTTAAAAGGCTAACAATGAAAATTTGAGTTTCTGCCTCCTTTTGCTTCTTAATAAATTTCCTTGTAACAAGTAGAGGCATTAATAATATTTCTCTATAATTTATGGTTATCCATTGGATTTTGAAGCTGCTGAATAGGGTTAGTAGGTAGATTTTTAGGTAGAATGCAAAAGGATTCTTTCTTTATGAACATATATCCTGCTACCAGACACCAGTATACACCTAGGGCACACTCTGATAATTCTGTAGAAGAAATTATGATCATCAGTCATTCCTTAGTGAATTTCCTTCCACAGTCATTTAAATAAGGTTGGCCTTTGTTTAAAAATTACAAACTCATTTGAAAATGAATCTGCTGCCTTGCATTATAAAAGCTACTAACTCTTTAAATGGTATTTCAGTTTTATAGAGCTACTCTGCTTCTATTGAATGAATTAGAGAACAAACCACAGAAGAAGATGTGGACTTGGGACTTAAAAGATATCTTAAGTCTTAAATAAGAGGTTTATAAAATTTTTCACTTTTTATTTCCAAATGCCTTTTCATAGTATATTTAATGTAGTTTTAATCCATCCATTTGAATGTTCTGGACATGTAGAAGTGCTGCAAGTACTCATGATAGTAGAATTGTTCTCTAAGTAGGGTCGACAAACTTTTTCTGTGAAAGGCCAAATAGTAAACAGGCCTTGTAGGCAATATGGTCTCTCACAAGTACTCAAGCCTGCGGTTGGAGTGTGAAACAAACATACGCAATAAATAAGTGAATGGGTGTGCCTGTATTCCAATAAAGTGGTATTTACACAACAAGTAATGGCTGGATTTGGCCCATGGGCAATAGTTTGCCAACTCCTGCTCTAAACCATTGAGTCTGTGGGGTCTCTCCAAAATCTGGCCCTTTTACATCTGGAAATGAAGAATTAGTTTCTCTTTGCTTTAGCATCAATAGCAGTACTTTAATTCTGAATACTAACAGCATAGAGAAAGAATATTCTAAAAATGCTAGAAGGAAACAGGTTTCTTCTCTAAATGGATTTGGAGAAATTGCAGACTGATCTATGGATGTGTTTTTTTAAACGCAGGTACTTCCACAGTCTCTGGTTTATCATGAACTTTGCCATAGAAAGTCATGAAACTATTAACTTGTGCTTGCTCACGTCAGTGCTACCTCTCACCCCTTTGATTTATCTCTATTTGACATCCCTCACAGCATCTCTTCCAAAGTCATCCTTGCTTTTTTTCTTTAGCCATCCCTTCCATCCCCTCATATCTTAGTTTCAGCATTTGATCTCATATCTCTAATTTAGCAAAGACGTGTGATGTCATTCAACATGAATTTCTTTCGTTCTATGTTAGTTCTTTTTTAAGGTGGGCATGAAAAATGATAGTTCTCTCTATATTAAATGAATTTTTAATTCTCAGTTTAATGTACAGACTTTAAGTTATTGTAAAATATTTGCTCTGAATTCCTCTTTACGACTAGAAATTCCTTCAGAATGCATCTACTCTTACACAGGATGTTTTTTAAATATATAATTATAGAATCTTAATTCAACAATGAATTGTTTGTGCCTTAAAATTATAATCTTTAAGAGACAATAAGCAACAGATATGGCTTCTCTAAGGAATAGTCCGAGTAGGTCAATGTGGTGTTCTTACATACAATAAGTATTTTTTGTCTTACAATACAATAAGTATTTTTTGTCTTACTCTTCTTTTTAATTAGAAGAACCAATTCAACAGGGAATTCATCTCAAACTCTATCAAGAGAATCTTATTGACCCATCATGGGGGCAGTCCAGAGCTAGGTGACTATGTTAGATGGCTATCCAAGCCACCCCAGGGGTTGGATGTAAATCTTAGAGAAAGGGAATTTGGACCTGGGCAGATATAACAAAAAGTATATAGCGACCTGGCATTGGCTGTGCTTCAAGGTCAGAACTGAGCCAGGCCTCCTCTTGGCTCCACAGAGCAGGACAACTGCATTTTCAGTAGAAGTCCCAGTTCTGGATGGGGGCAGTCTGTAAGACCTTAGACAGGGAAGAATAAAAAGAGTGAGGGCAGGGAATTGGAGTTCAAAGAAGTAAATTAAAGTATATTTTAAAACAGAACAAGAAATTTTGGACCATAAATAGGTTAAAACAGCTAGAATCAGTAGTTGTAAAAAAGAACTGATTAGAAATCTAGGAAATGAATGATAGTCGTTGTAATAAAAAATAAGTTGATAAATTCTAAATTAGACACAAAGAGAATTGCTAAATTGGAAGTATGAAGAATGTACTTAAATTTGTAAAATCTTTGAATGTCAGACATTGCTGTTAAGTAGTTTATTATATATATCTATAATATAAACTCACTTAAGCCTCATAGCAACCCTATTTATTCATTTAATAAATACATATTGTGCCAATCACTGTATTACTTACCTGTTGTTGTATAACAGTTACCCCAAAACTTAGTGGCTTAAGAAAACCTCCATTCACGATCTCACACAGTTTCTGTACGTCAGGAATCTGAGAGCAATTTGGCTGAGTAGTTTTGGCTCAGGGTTTCTAACAAGGTTGCAGTCAAGTTGTTGTCGAGGCTACAGTCATCTCAGAACTTGACTGCACCTGGAGGATTAGCTCCAAGCTCACACGCATGGCTATTGGCAAAATTCCTCTTTAGCTGTTGGCCAGAGGCCTCTGTTTCATTCTACATAGGCCTCTCCTGCCTGAGTATCCTCATGACATGGCAGCTAGCTTTTCTCAAGTGAGCTATGAGGGATGGAGGAACCCAAGAGGAGCCACAGCCCTTTTATAGCTGTATTAGGGTTCTCCTGAGAAACGGGAGGGATGGGTGGGGAAGGGGGGGAAGAGAGAGAGAGAGAGAGAGAGAGAGAGAGAGAGAGAGAGAGAGAGAGAGAGATCTGGCCTCAAAAATATTTGTGTCTGTGGGGATGTGGTTTTGTGTGTGTGTAGCTTTATTATAAGGAATTGGCTCATGTGATCTGGAGGCCGTTAAGTCCCAAGTCCTATGTGGTAAGTCAGCAAGCTGGAGACCTAGAAGAGCCAATGGTATATAGTTCCAGTCCAAAGGCCAGCAGACTTGAGACCTAGGAAGAACTGATGTTTCAGTTTGAGTTCAGAGTCAGGAATAAGTTCATGTCCAAGTTCAAAAGCCATTAGACAGGAAGAATTCTCTCTTACTTGGGGGAGAATCAGCATTTTGTTGTGTTCAGGTCTTTGATTGATTGGATAAGGTCCACCCACATTAGAGAATAATCTGCTTTACTCAGTCTACTGATTTAAATATTAACCTCATCCAAAAACACCCTCACAGAAACACCCAGAATAATATTAGACCAAATATCTGGGTACCCTGTGGTCTAGTTAGGTTGATACATAATATTAACCATCACAATAACCTTGCATACCATCACTTCTGCTATCTTCTCTTTGTTAGAAGTAAGTCACTAAGTCCAGCCCACACTCAAAAGGAGAAGAATTAAGTTCCACCTCTGGGAGGAAGGCTATAGAATAATTTGTGGGCATATTTTTAAAAATACTGTGGACACTGGTATTTGAGAGACTCCAATGTTCATTTAATAGGAGTTCCAAAAGAAAAACAAAATGGAAGAAATGATGGAGAAGCAATATTTGAAGAGAGAATTGTTAAGAATCATCTTTCATAACAAAAAGTTGTAAGTCTTCAAATATTCACTCAGTATAGCAAACAGAATAAATGAAAGTAAATCTTTAGCTGTATTGTGACGAAATTGCAGAATATAAAAGATAAAGGGACAAGAGCTATCAGAGAGAAAAGACATATTACTTATAGAGGAAGATAGACTGACAGTAGACTTTTAATTAAAATAATAGAGGCTGATAGGTAATGGAGTAATACTTTCAAAATGATGAAAAAAGATAACTGTCATTTAAAAATTTTAAGCCTGGATAAATTTCCATTCAAGACTAAGGAGATATATAAAGACTAAATGTGTTATTTAACTTTCTGTGACTCAGATTCCTTATCTATAAATGGGAATAATAAGTTATTTTCTTATAGGTTATTATCTGCTCTGTTTACTGACATATCTCAAGTGTCTAAACAGTGCCTAATACACAGTAGGCATTCAATAAATATTTATTAATTGAGTAAATGAGTGGATAGGCTGTTACAGGGACTAAACATATGAATAATAGGATTGTTTTGAGGATTAATATATAAAGAATTTACAGGAGTGCCTGACATGTTAATAACTACTCAATAAATGTTTGTTGTTAAGATTTTACCACTCGTAGATGCTCACTAAAAGAACTATTAAAAATATTTTTCAAAAAGAAGAAAAATTCAGAAAGAAGGTGTCAGATATAATAAACAATTATGACAGAAATTGATAAAGTGTCAGTGAATAATGATCATGGAGGAACAAAGAAAGAAAAAGTATTTTTTTGGTATTATTTTTATATCAGAGAGTGAAAGGCCAAAAACAGCTAAGAGTTTTGAAGAATAAGGAAAGGATATTTTCCTTACTAGATTTATAGACTTATTACAAACTATAATAATTAAGACCAAAGTATTGTTACAGGGAAAGGCAAATAGACCAGTGAAACAAAATGACCCAGAAATAAACACACATATACGGGAACTTGACATATGACAGAAAATATCACAAATCAGTAGATAAGGTAGAATCTTCTAAATTGAAGTGGGACAAGTGGTTATTTTTAAAGGAGGAAAATGAAATTTGATATCCTACCATGTATAAAATCAATTCCAGTTGAGTTAAAACCTAAGTGCAAAAACAAACAAACAAACAAACAAACAACTTTAAAGCCGTCACTAAAAAAAGTAGTAGAGTACTATTCTTCCTTGAGTAAAAAGAGACTTTTTAGAAAAGACAACAGAATACACACATAAAGATTGATGTGACTATATTAAAATTTAAAATTTCATGTCTCAGAAGATTCTATAAACAAAGCAAAAAGACAAGTCCCATATTTAGAGAAGCTGTTTGTAATGGATATAACAAAGATTGGTATTCAGCATAAAAAAGAATTTGTACAAGAAGGAAGAAGCAACCTAATAGAAAAATCAGTAAAGGATATGATTAAGCAATTTACAGAGTAGGAAATATGAGTGGCCTATAAACATATGAAAAAATCTTCAATCTCACTAGGATGATACTAATGCAAATTATACTAATCCATACTCATCAGAAAGGCAGACATTAAAAAGGAGAAAAGATGGTATGTTGACAAAGATGTGAAGACCCCACAGTCTTATACTGCTGGTAGGAGCATCAGTAGATACAATTACTCAGGAAAGCTATTTTACAAAATCTAATAAAGTCAGCATAAACACTTAGAAATTCTTCCTCTTGTATGTGCTCTAGAGAAATACTCTTCTATAAATGCACAAGGAAGCCCTTATAAGAATGTTTTATTCTAACATTTTTTGTTATGCTAAACCAAATGAGAGTGTATGCTATAGTATATTTGCATAATGGAATAGTATACAACAGTTAAAAAGTCAGTGAACTAAAGTTGTGAGTTATGGATGAATCCCTCACAAACACTGTTGAGGAAGATGCAGAAGTATGTGCACATTATAATACCATTTATATAAGAATCACGTAGAACAATATTATATCTTATTTATGGATCCATAATGTGTAGTAAAATTTTATAATCTTCAAGCATGCTTTTATTCTTTTTATTTATTTTTTTATTTTTTTTCAAGTATGCTTTTAAACACTGAATCATGATAAAGGTTACCTCTGAGGAAGTATGTAAATGGATGGAGGGGTACACAAATAGAGAAGTGTAAGCAAAGAAGGCAAAATGGTAAGATTTGCTTTACTTGAATTGTGGCTTATATGGGTGTTCCTTATACTGGACACTATACTTGTCTGTATATTTGATTCTTTGCTGTAAATAATTTAAAAATAAATCACCAAACAAGTTCCATGAATGAAATTGTGTGTGTGTGTGTGTGTGTGTGTGTGTGTGTGTGTGTGTGGTGTGTGTATGAGAGTTTCAAATTTCTTAGCCACAAGAATATGTAGGATTCTCTCCAAAAATTCTCTAATATGTTCTGGATCTTGCTCATGGGAAAAATCTTGTAAAACCACCTTGTTGTTAACTTTATATCATTTCCCCATCTGTTAGTAAGTTAAAATAGCTAACTATTATGGAGAATCTGAAAATGAACTTATCTTTATATATGTAGTTGTGTTGAAACATAAGCATAAAGTCAACATAAACATTCTTTTGCTTAAATTTAAAGAAATGCCCAATAGTGAAACAAGTAGTCTTGTCTAATGTTGCTGTATGGCCTCTTATACCTGTTATTATTTTATTTTTGAATAAGTTTATTTTATCTAAAATACTTTATTTTCCTAATGAGAATCTTTTCTGTATTTGAACAATTTTCTTTGAGAAGTTCTGACTTTGATAAGTAGCTATTTATTTTTTAATTTTTAAAATTTTTTTTATTTTTCAATTACAGTTGACATACCATATTAGTTTCAGGTACAACATAGTGATTAGACATTTATGTAACTTATGAAGTGATCATCTCGATAAGTCTAGTACCCATTTGACACCATACATAGTTATTACAATATTATTGACTATGCTACACTTTACATCCCCATAACTATTTTGTAACTACCAATTTGTATTTCTTAATCCCTTCCTTCTTTTCACCCATCCCCTAATCCCCCTCTCCTCTGGCTATTATCAAAATGTTCTCTGTATCTATGAGTTTGTTTCTGTTTTGTTTGTTTGTTTTGTTCTTTAGATTCCACATTTAAGTGAAACCCTATGGTATTTGTTTTTCTCTGACTTATTTCACTTAGCATAATCCCCTCTATGTCCATCCATGTTGTTGCAGATGGCAAGATTTCATTCTTTTTATGGCTAATACTCCATTGTACATATGTACCACTTCTTTATCTGTTCATCTGTTGATAGACACTCAGATTGCTTCCATATCTTGGCTATTGTAAATTATGTTGCAATGAACATATGGATGCACATGTCCCTTTGAAGTAGTGTCTTGGGTTTCTTCAGATAAATACCTAGAAGTGGGATTACTGGGTCCTTCTTTGTTTCTTGTTTTAGCCTTTGTTTTAAAGTCTATTTTGTCTGGTGTAATTATTGCTACTCTAGCTTTTTTTCTATTTCCATTTTCATGAAATATCTTTTTTCATTTCTTTACTTTCATTCTGTGTGTATCTTTTTATCTGAATTGAGTCTCTTATAGACACCATATGTAAGGGTCTTATTTCCTTATCCATTCAGCCACCCTGTGTCTTTTGATTGGAGCGTTTGATCCATTTACATTTAAAGTAATTGTTGATAGTTATGTAGTTATTGCCACTTTATTATTCACATTTTTTTTCTTTTTCTTAAAAGAGTCCCTTTAACTTTTCTTGCGGTCTTGGCTTGGTGGAGATGAACTCCTTTAGTTTTTTCTTGTCTGGGAAGCTCTTTATCTGTCTTTCAGTTCTAAATGATAGCTTTGCTGGGTAGACTAATCTTGGTTGTAGGACCTTGCTTTTCATCACTGAATATTTCATGCCAGTCTTTACTGGCCTGCAGAGTTTCTTTTGAGAAATCAACTGACAGTCTTATGGGGGTTCCTTTGTAAGTAACTGCTTTTCTCTTGCTGCTTTTAAGATTCTCCCTTTGTCCTTAACCTTTAACATTTAATTGTGATGTGCCTTGGTGTGGGTCTCTTACGGTTCATCTTGTTTGGAACTCTGTGCTTCCCTGGCTTGTAAGTCTATTATTTTGCCAGGTTAGAGAAGATTTCAGTCATTATTTCTTCAAGTAGGTTTTCAATTCCTTTCTCTCTTCTCTTTCTGGTACCCCTATGATGCAAATGTTATACTTGATATTATCCCAGAGGCCCCTTAAGCCATCCTCATTTTTTTTGGATTCTTTTTTTTTTTTTGCTGTTCAGATTGGGTGTTTTCTGCTTTATCTTCTAAATCACTGATTTGACTCTCTGCTTCATCTAATTTACTGCTGATTCCCTCTAATGCATTCTTCATTTCAGTTATTGTATTCTTCATTTCTGACTGGTTCTTTTTTATATCTTCTATCTTAATTTTTACATTTCTTATTTCTTTGTTGAAGTTCTCATTGAGACATTGAATATCCTTATAAGCAATGTTTTGGACTTTGTATGTGGTAGATTGCTTGTCTCCATTTTGTTTAGTTCTTTTTCTGGAGCTTTGTTCTGTTCTTTCATTTGAGACATGTTTGTCTTCCCATTTTCTCTGCCTCCTGTTTTTGTTTCTATGTATTATATAGAGCTGCCATGTCTCCCGGTCTTAGTAGAGTGGCCTTATGTAGAAGGTGTGCTGTGGGGCCCAGTGGCGCAGTCTCCTTGGTCTCCTGAGCCAGGTGTGTCCCTTTTATGGGTTATGTGTACCCTGCTGTGGTAGTTGAGCCTTGATTGCTGTTGGCACCTCATTGGGAGGGATTAACCTTCAGGCGATTGGCTGTGAGGACTGCCCTGAAACGATACAGTCGACCAGTTATGTAGGGGCTGACCTTACACAGCAGGATTTGCTTTAGCGGGGCTCTGGTGCCTGCCAAGTCTGCCCTTTGGGTGTGTCATGTGTGGAGGTGGTTGGGTGGTGCTCTGGTGTGGTCTGAATATGACCACTGGGTGTGTTTGTTCTGGGGCCTCTTGGGAGACGCTCTAGTGCAGGCCAGGTTCAGTCACTGGTTATATCCTGCTGCAGGCTACTTGGTATGAGCTCCAAAGTGATCTGCAGGTGGGTGCCACTTGCGCTGAGCTTGGAGGTGCCTGGGAGGGACTAAACTGTGAACTGAGGCCAGCTGCTGCTAGTGCTGGGCTTGGGGCTGTTTAGCAAGAGGTACGGGCATTCTGAGGCCAGATGCTGCTTGCTTCGGGTTTGTGAACCTTTGAGAGGTTTTAGGAAAGAATGCAGCATGAGCCAAGATAGGCTGTTTATATGGAAAAGCCACTGGAAGTGGCTTGGGTAAGCTCACAAGTTAGGTGAGGCAGGACCTTGGAAAGTCACTGGGACCAGGGGAACAGTGTTGGCTAGTGATGCTAACTACTCTCCAGTGATGGAGACTCAGATTTGGCACCTCCCCCTGCACATGCAGGCTGTATGGGGCGGGGGGGGACTCAACAAATGTTTTGTATTGTCATTGACACATTCGTCATTCTTTCTCCAACTGATTATTTGTCAGTTTCTGAACATTTAAAACAGATTAAACAGAGGTTGTATAATATCATCTTCATTTTGTTAGATATGAGTAGTTCAAATGTTTAGAAAGAAATTTTGCCACATAATTGGAGTTGTTTTTTCTTAATTTATAAAGTAAAAATTAGGAATGTTTTTCACAGTTTTCATGGCAGGCATGTCATCAAATGAAATTATGTATAGAGATATTTTAGGTACCATGATTATGTCACAGTCTAGCATACTTTTGGGTTTCTTTAGTGGTGAGACTGTTTTCATTGCACAAAATAGATGGGCCGAAATGGCAGGAACATGACTAGAAAGTGGACATTATGTATGTTTCAGTCAGCATGTTGCTAGTGACAGGTGCTCAATGGTTGTTGGGATCCTTGTCAGGAAAGAGAATCCTTTGACATTAAAGTCACCACCTCAGTCCTGATTTTGGGTGACTCTATTGGCATTTCCATCAGGCTGCAGGTGATCAGTGAATGTCAGAGCTGCTGCTGTTCCTCAGTGTCACCAGCCCTCGGTGGTTTTTTTTTTTTTAAGGGAGGGATTGTTTAGCCTGTCTCGTTGTTCAGTCTTAACCAGACTTTCAGATTGCCTGCCTTTGGGAAATGAACTGAGGAGTCATAGGGAATATAGGTTTTATTTAGGGCATACAAAACCATATACAGAGTAATGACTTACATGGAGACTAGTAATGATTATCTTGACTCCAAGCCAATCAATGGTGGGAGCACCTGGGGACTCATTAAATGGCATTTGTGGTGTCTGTCACCTAGGCTTTGAGCTCTATTTCAGGAAAAGCAGTGACAGCCTTTAATGTCTAATTGACCTCTTCTCTTTGTTTCACTTTCTTTCACTTTCCATATTTGCCTCTGATGTGGTCCCTGATGGCAGCAAACAGCACTGCTCAGCATTTTGAACTTCTGTTCAGAGCTTCAACACCTCAGTTTGGGTAGTTGTGTAATGGTAAGTATTTGAAAATTCTTTACACTCAACTGCTTATTCTCTTTTTCTTCCCACAGGTGAATTTTATCTTGACTCACCCCGCTCACCACGCCCCCACCATAGCTTTTCTGATTATGGTTAACTACCCTACTTTTAAACATTTTTCTTAAATTGGAGAGTATGTGTTTGAAACAGTCACATTATTTATCCATGAGTGCAAGAAGAAAAGTATAGTGTGATAAAAAGTTTGGTTCTGCCTCAAGTCAAATGTTATCTTAGACAAGTTATTATTATTATTATTATTATTTTATAAACTAAGTTATTAATTATACCCAAATGCCAGTAGTTGAGTAAGTTTTTCACAAAGCTAATTTTGGTTTTTAAGTTCTGAGAATATTTCCTGGATATGTTGATGATAGTAGATAGGTTTATTTTGTTTGTTTTTGTGTTTGTCTTACTGGCCTTACTGGGTGAGATAAAAAGATGGATATTCTGTGTTGGAACTCAAATTTTTTTTAATTTTACTGGTCCATAAAATCCAAAGGCCTAGGGACTATTGGACTAGATGGTCTTTAAAGTACTTCCAATTCAAAATATGAATTTATGTGCCACTGAAAGAGCTCACGGGATGAGTTAAATATTTTTCATCTGAATTACATGGCTTATAAATAATACTGACACTTAAGGGACTATAGAACTCTTGGTGTTTCTGTGCATATGTGTGTGTGTGTGCATATACGCACACACAGGAAATGCAGCTCCCAATAAATTGACTATGAACAATCTATTCCTCTTCACTTTCTTACCCACCCAAGGCAGATTTAGGAGATCCCCAACCATTCCAGTTTTGCATCTACTTATTAGGAAGACCAAAATAAGCAGGATGATTGTAAGATTCTAGAGAGGTTCTCTTGGTGTCCTAGGCTTGGAATCAACAGGCACAGTTACTGACCTAAAATAGATCCCATTTGAACATCTTTAGAGCTCAGCAATGGCTTCAGAGATGCCCCGAGGTTTGGCAGTGTAGAGGCCAGTTGTAATGATATTTATCTCTATGTCCCTCTAGTTTTTAATCCTGGTTGTTAGGCCTTATAAAACCCCAAATATGAGCACAGGCCCATTCTGGTCTCTGGAAACAATCTAGGGAGCCCACTAACTCAGCATTAGTTTTCTTTGTTTTGGGCCAAATTCTTACCTTAGTAAGTCATTTCATGGGCTTCTGTTGGGTTCTTCTAGATGGGCCCAGTGACATTCGATTGGCTGTTTCTTTAACAACAGTTGTTTGCCTTTGCTTAAACCAGTGTTTTCCAACTTTACCTAACTTCTTTAAAAGTTAAATTTATTGGAGTGACATTGGTTAATAAAATTATATAGGTTTCAAATATACAATTCAATAATACATCATCTGGATATTGCACTGTGTGTTCACAGCCCAAAGTCAAATCTCATATCACCATATATTTGACCTCCTTTACCCTTATCTACTTTCCCCCACCCCCATCCCTCTGGTAACCACTAAACTGTTGTCTGTATCTGTGAGTTTTTGTTTGTTTATTTGTCTTGTTTGTTTATTGCTTTCAGTTTTATATCCCACCTATTAGTGAAATCATGACTATTGAATGCATTTTTCCATATTATATCTATTAATATGTAATATACTATGGGAAATGCTGCCTTAGATAAATAAGCTATTTTTAAGTAAAATATCATTACTGCTGGTATTGTTTGTCAGGAAATGAAGTTTTAAGGACTTTATAGAAATACCGCTAATAATTGCTGATACTGTTACTACCGTCATGAGTGAAATATTTCATGCTTGTCATAGAAGTACCATTCTTACTTCACAGCAGGTCCAGGATTTACCAGGACAGTAACGTAGACATCTCTTGATTGATACTTTAATACCATGTTTATCTCAGTTTCTTTTGTCAGTTGAACAAAAGGGAGGATGATTCATTCACTATTTTATTTTTGACTGTCAAAATAATAGCAGTCAGAATCATGGGTTTCAGAAAGTTTCTAAATTCTTTCTTTCTAAAGAAGTGAATTGGCTGCAGTAATTATCAAAGCTCCAGTTTTGTATTGTTCAGGTATACTCACTTTAGTAAATAGTTATATTCCCCCAAATCTGTTTCTCATGTTTTTCTCTATGATTCTACCATACACAGTTGGCTGAAGACCAGAACCTTGGAAATCATCACCACTATATCTAGTCCATAAGCCTTTGGTTCTACTGAAAATGTAGCCCAAATCTGTCCATTTCTCCAATTCCACTGCTATTACCTTAATCCAAGCCCCTGTCTCTCTTCGAAGCTAGTGTAGGCCTCTTCGCTGGGCCTCCTCCTTCATTCTTGGCCAACATAGACCACCTTCCAGAAAGAAGCAAGAGGGGTTTTGGTTTTTGTTTTAATGTAAATCATATGTTTCAAACCCTCCAGTGATTTCCTTAGTACTTAAAATAAAAATCAAACTCCTTTACGGCCTAATGGCCTAGCCCCAGCATAACTCTCTGCCCTCATAGCCTGCCCTCTCCCTCACTACCCAGGGCCATACTGATCTTATTTCTGTTCTTTAGATCTGCTGGGCTCATTCTTGAAGATCCCAACAGCTACTACTCCCTCCCTCAACTCCTGACACTCTGATCACTCTCATATCACCCTGATTTATTATTTTCATACCACTGATCACTCTCCGAATTTATTTTGCTCATCTGTTTGTCTGTATGTCTTTCCCAAAAATGTAATCAAAATCTTAGTATTTTTGTTTCACTGTTGTTCCTAGCATCTTGAGTGATGCTGGTATATAATAGTTGGAAATAAGAATAAACAGTGAACAAAAGGACATAATCATTGGAATTTTTTGCTGTTTTGTTTCCTTTTGACTTCTGGTAATTCGATATCTGATTATAATAAAGTCAAATGAACCTTTTAAAAGAACCTGTTTAAATTAACATTATTGAAGCATATAAAGCCCATGAACTTAAATGTTTAATCTTTGGATAGTAGAGGCTTATCCTGTGATCTTAAGGTAAATCACTGGACACCTCCTATGAATAACAGTGATTAACACATCATTATCTAAATTATTTTCATGTTGAATATTCAGTCCCCAAATGCCTCAAACTAGTATCTTTATTAGTACAATGAGAATATTCACATACTACTTTAGAGCCTAGCAAAGTACACATCTTTATCAGGGAGATCTTATGTATCTACCAAAGTCGATTACTTACATAGAAAATAGAAGAAGCTAGGTCCTCTCAGAGTAGTAGCAGCAAGATCAAAATGGGAAGCATGTAGGAACCACATGTAATCCTCAAATTCTTCACGAAAGACTGAAAATTTCATACTGCTTCAGGATTTAATTCATTAATGTCCTCTGTCTGGATTGTGTTAAATGGATTTTTTTGCTGTTTTGTGAAACAGTGCCATATCTGTGAGATGAGTGAGCAGGTTTGTATTAATAAGCATGTGAGTATGTTTACATGGAAGCAAATAGATTATTAAGATTTTTTTAACTGCTCTAAACAGTTTATATTTCTGAGCATAATATATAAAAGATTGGAATTATTTGATTTCCAGATTGAAGACTATGATGTGATAGCTAGCATGATAGGAGCCAAATGTAAAAGACTGCGTACTCTGGATCTGTGGAGATGTAAGAATATTACTGAGAATGGGATAGCAGAACTGGCTTCTGGGTGTCCACTTCTGGAGGAACTTGACCTCGGCTGGTGCCCTACTCTGCAGAGCAGCACCGGGTGCTTCGCCAAACTGGCACGCCAGCTCCCAAACTTGCAAAAACTCTTTCTTACAGCTAACAGGTCTGTGTGTGACACAGACATCGAAGAACTGGCATGTAATTGTACCAGATTACGGCAACTGGACATATTAGGTAAGGATATAATATATAAATTTGTTTCAAAGCTTTGACATTAAAGCTAATCTCAGACTTTTTACAAGGAAAAAAACCCTTTTGGATACAATAAAAATTTTGTCTTGATAACACTGCTTGGTTTGATAGGAAGTGCAAGATAGGTTAATTGACATGTATATCTGTACTTAAGTAAAAGAGTCAGTACAATAACAGAATTTTATAGTTGAACCCATCAGAAAGCTCTAAATAACCATTAATTTTTGATCTAGTAAGAAGAGTGAGAATTTATATGAGCTGTGTTCTCCATTTTCATTAAAGACAGATAAGAAATTAATCCATTTGTATAATTAAAATATATAGATATATATTCATGGATTCTTGATGTTGAATTCTTGATTAAGGAATTTTGTAAAATCTCCATCTCTGATCATTCTAGTTTTTAGAACTAGTTCTAGCCCAAGACAAAACTTTCCAGTTCTGGTATTCTTTGTGTCCTTACTATAGTTTCCCAGAGAGGAACACTGTGAGGTTTTGTCAGTTGTTACTTTAGCCAGAAGTGCAAGCAATGCCACAGTTATAGTTGCCCACACAATTGGTACTTTGTAAATCCACATAGCACTTGCACTGTGTTCTCTGTTAATCTATTAGTACTAACAGATTAGTTTGTGAAGTGTTCATTATGTCCCTTCCTGTTTATTAAACATTCAGCAAAAGGAAAACCTGAAGATTTTCAGCACCTGTGTTTTGATTTTAGTTAAAATCTCTCCACAGTCAAAGTTTATAATACATTTGTAGATGTTGTTTATATACTTGCTTCTTACTTATTCAAGCAACTTTTAGGCAGAAGTTCTTGCCTGAAAACTTAGGAAGAAATTCTTGCCTATTACATGCATACTTTGGGCTAGATAATTTATCTGTTGTGTTTTCCTTAAACTTCATAGCTCCGTGAGTTGGACGTTAATGTCTTTTCGTAGGTGAGGGCAGTTAATCTGTGGCAGAGCCAAAGTTCAAATCCAAGGTTTTGAGCCTCATAGTACCATTTTTTTTTTAAAGCACCACACCTATTTACCTTGCTTCTTTTCCTTCCTCCCCGCCTTCTCCTTTAAATTATCCTAGACCTTATATAAGAAAAGTATTTTGAAAAGTTTAAGAAAAAGTCACAGGAAGAATGAGGAAAGGTGGCCAGGGCCTTTTAAAATGAATTGTTAATTGCATCACGTCTCCCTCAAAACAAAAAACAAAACCACAGAAACTCATACACTAGAGATGATGAGTAGCCAGTATCTAAAAGATACTACAGAAGCACAAAAAAGTTAGTAACACTGATCCTAAAACAAAAGCCCAGTTGTGAGAAATAGTAGGTTTAGGTGTCAGGTGACCTAACTTTGGCTTATAAATGTATTAATTACTTGACAAAGATATAAAATAAGAATAGGTAAGAATTATAATGATTTCTTTTTGAAAACATTTGTAACTTTTATGAGCATAAGTGCAAGGAAGTATCATTATCTATTACACCAGAACTAATTATAGATGAAAGTTAGCCATCAAGCAACTATATCGGAACATCTCATTTCAAATATGAAGAACACAGTAAAAAATAATATCAATAATAATAATAACGTTAACAGCAGTGTTACTATATGTTTTATACTGTTCTGAATATATATTAACTGATTTAATTCTTACAACAACCTTATGAGATAGTTATTAGTATTAGCCACAAATGAGGATGAAACAGGTTAAGTGATCTTCACAGGGTCTCCTGGCTAGTAAGGAATCTGGATTTGAACCAGAGTCTATGTGCCTAACTACCATCTTATATTTTTTTTATTTTTACTGTTTTTTTGTTGTTGTTGTTATTGTTGTTATTGTTTCTTTTCATCCTTAAGTGTTAGAATCCTAATATGTTAAAATAATTCTTAGTTAAGCCAAGATGATAGTCATTTTATTTGTCATTTTGTGATTAACATATAGGAGTGTTAAGTGGCATACCTATTTCATACTGGAAATACTGGCCAGTACAAAGATTAGTAAGATACAGTTCTTACCTTCAGAGAGTTTATAACAAGAAGTAGAAGAAGTATATGTATAACTGTAATGCAAGCCAGAAGCAAGTCCATTTTAATAGAGCTCAAGGAAAAGAGAGTATACCTTATTAGAGAAATAAGGAAAAGCTCAATTTAAAAGGTTAATAGGTACTTGAAAGCTATCCTTGGAAAATGAATAGGAAATAGGGATAGGAGGGCATTTTAGGAAGAATGAATAGCATGAAATAAAAGCAGAGGAGTTAAAATACAGAATATTTTTAGAGAATAAGCAACCTAATTTAACTGAGAATGTTACTATAAGGGAAGCTTTCATGGAAAGTTTTGAATAGCAAGATGAGGAATCTGCACAAAATTAAGGAAGAGCTATTATCAGGTTTTAATTAGGGGTGTGAGTGGTACTTTCAGGGCTATATTTTAGGAATATTAATCTGGAAACAAGTAGTAGGTGAATTGAGGAAGGTAGAGATCAAAATCAGAGATTAGCTGCAATAATCCATCGAATGAGAATCCATATCAGGGTGATGGGATTGGAAAATTACCCACCATCCCTTCATTGCTTCATTTATTACATACTTTTTGAGCAAATACCATGTCAGGTACTGTTTTAAACACTGGAACTATGTCAGTGAACAAGATAGATATGGCCGCTGCCCTGAAGGAGCAAGCTGACTGAAAACATAATTGTATCATAAGTGAGTAACAAAACAAAAGCACAGAGTGCCCTGGAAGCCTAGGACAGGGAAATCTAGCCCAGTTATATTTTCAATCTCTGACTTCCTCTCCTGACATTCTCTTAGGAACTCCTAATTTATCAGGAAACTCAGATTCTAATGACCAAGACTTGCAAATAGAAAATAATCAGAGTCCATAGGTTGCAGCCAGCTATGTTCAGACTTCAAGAGGGTCTGGAAGACCATCAAAAAGCAAAGAAGCTGTTTTCTCTTTTCCCTTCCTTTTTCTATCCTGCATGCTCAGGCACCTGTCCTCTACCCCTGCTCTCTGCAGCTATACGCTCACAAAGACTTTTGTTTTGGGAATATTATTTTATTATTTATTTATTTTTCTCTA
>NW_006494614.1:2527699-2550115 GCF_000325575.1 Pteropus alecto
TGTGAAGTGCATAATTCTATAATACATCTGTATATTGCATTGTGTGTTCACCACCCAAAGTCAAAGCTCCGTCAGTCATGGTATATTTGACCCCCTTAACCTTTCCAACCTCCCCCACTCTGGTAACCACCATACTGTTATCTGTGTCTATGAGTTTTTGTTTGTCTTGTTCATTTCTTATTTCCAGTTTTATATCCCAAAAATTAGTGATATCATATGATTCTCGACTTTTTCCATCTAACTTAATTTGCTTAGCATGATTATCTCAAGGTCCATCCATGTTGTTGCAAATGGCAATGTTTCATCTTTTCTTATGGCTGAGTAGTATTCCATTATATATATGTACCACAGCTTCTTTAGCTGATCATCTATTGTAGGACACTTTGGTTGCTTCCATGTTCTGGCCTCTGTGAATAATGCTGCTATGAACATCGGTGTACAAACATCTTTTTGGATATGAATTTTCAAGTCTTTGATGTAAATACCCAGTAGAGGGATTGTTGGATTATGTGGTAGATCATGTCTGCTTCTCCTTTTCGTTTTGCTTTGTTCTTTTCTTGCTATGCTGGCCATCTCTGCCTCTCTTGGTACACATAGCCAAATATAATAGACTCACCCCAGTTTTCCATTTTCCAAGGATCTATGGACACTGAAGGCTTTACTAAATTCTAATTCTAAATTTTCAGGGGACTTTGTATTGGTTAGTCATGGGGCCGGTCACAGCCAGAGTAGCAGTATAGTTAGAACTTCTGGAGCCCATGGCAGAGAGGAGAATAGAAAGTTCTCAGAGAAAGAGGTACAGGTTAACATTTCAGAAACTTTAATCTACATCCCAGTAGATTATATATGTAATACAATTGATTTTTTTTTCTCCCTAGAAAAGTTGTAAAGTAAGGTATGTTTTACAACAGTTGACATCTTAGAGCCTAGTGATAATTTAGCTTCCACCTAAATATCCCATAATCAATTCAGCTTTAACACGGGCTAAATAGTACTCATCATCCATCATCTGTCTTCCAGTAATGCCATTTTATACCAACTGCTTACTGTAAAATTTATCAAATTGTGTTGTAATTATTTGCTTTCAACTCTAGTCAGGTTTCTTAGGGCAGATATGTCTTATGTATCTCCAGTGCCTGAAACAGAAGTTTCTACAGGGTAGTCGCTCAATGCTGAATTGGGTGGAGTTAGAGGTTGAATCATTGTGAGCATTGCTGCCTAATTTGACCCCATGGGTTAAAGAAAATGAGCTGTGCAAACAGTTTCGAACTGGAGTGACAGACACAGGAAAGTCTGGAGAAGCTGATTAGAAGAGGTAGGAGGAAGGAATGAAGATAGTGGGTAAAGTATTGACAGAGATGCCAAATTGAGAAAATTCAGTTTGTAATTTTTTACAGGACTATTTCAGTCTGAAGTCTTTTGTTGTTATTTTAAGTTTTAAAAGACAATTTATTTTGTTATTTTAAACAATAAATAATAAAGAATCTCTATCAGAACATTACATAAATGTTATATTTAAAGTGTTTTATGTGGCTTTGTTTTTTTAAACAGGAACAAGAATGGTAAGTCCGGCATCCTTGAGAAAACTCCTGGAATCTTGTAAAGATCTTTCCTTGCTTGATGTGTCCTTCTGTTCACAGATTGATAATAGAGCTGTACTAGAACTCAATGTGAGCTTTCCAAAAGTGTTTATAAAAAAGAGCTTTACTCAGTGACTTAATATACGTTCTATAATAAAATTAATGTGCTTTCATAGGGTTTTATTTTAGAGTAGGTTTTGTTTTTTGTTTTGTGTAGTTTTTATAATGGTGGGAATGTCTCATTAAGACATTTGTAGATTTTAAAGACCAATATGAAATTGTCCTCTAAATCAAGTAAAAATGTAAACAAATGTTTTCACGAAATATTGCAAGCACTTTTTTTCAAGAATATGTGAGTGGCTCATATTATTTTTACCTTATATTAATCAATGATATTATGCTTTAGTCAATAATTACATGTTTAATCAAAGAGTAATGTAGAAACATTTTAACTTATTTTTAAAGGAATACTTTGAGCAATAAATTATTATGATATTTATGAAAAAAATAAAATTAATTTTTTACACCTCCATGTAAGGATGCTTTATTAATAAGCCTTATGACTTGGATGGTATTTTGTTTGCTATGTAAAAAATTGTCAATTAGTTGGAGAGTCTTATTTTTTCATCTGTTAAAATTATTTTTTAAGCTGATATAGTAACTCTTCAACTTGAAAATTTTTAGTTTTTCTACTTTTCTTCTGATATATTTATCTGTTTTACTACTAGATAATACCAGTTTAAAAAACATGGGCATAACCAAGAGCAAGAGGTAAACCTCTAAACAAAATAGCTTTCCAACTGTTAAGCAGATGCCTTAAAAATTTACCAGAAGGAAAAGTTTAAGACTTCTGAATTATATGTGGGTTTTATTTATATATTTTTTTCTGTGCCCCAGAACCTTAAATAACTAGAAATCACCTATAGTGGAGGAAGAAACAAATTATTTTGTTAAATAGCAAATTGATTTATTTCACTGCTAAGAAAATAAACAGAAAATATTTTATGGCATGAAAAGGCTGGGCTGTTTCGAATAGCAAATTAATATTAAGTGTATACTGTAACAAAATTTATTTTCCCACATAGGAAAATGAATGTTAAATTCCAACATCTGCATGTCCTAGAATGATCCTGTAGAACTCTGCTCTCCAGTACGGCAGCCACTAGCCATATGTGGCTTTTTTATTTAATTTTAGTTAACTTAAATGTAATTAAAAATTTTATTTCTCAATTGTACTAGCCACATTCTGTGTGTGTATTGGACAGCATTACTCTAGAATTTCTTGTAATAAGATTGTAGTCATTTAAGAAAAAGCACATTTGGTTAAAAAATTGGCATGGTTCATATATATCTTCAGGCAATTTTTGAGGATACTCTCATGACTACATATGTGAAAGTGTTGTTCCCTAAAAGTTTTTGAGTTAACAAATTTATACGTATAGCAAATAATAGGCACTTAGTAAACATTTATTGAATGAACAACATATTATCGATTTAAGCCAAATGTCAAATTTTTAAAATATAAATGTTATAAATTATTACTAACAGTACTGTGTTTATTCTTTTATAGAATATAAAGAATACAATATTGTGACATTTAAAATGTTAAAATATTAACACAATCTCCTCTATATAAGAAGCCATCCAAATGAGAATCACTGTCCTGGCAGTATGCCTCACCTTATTTCTATATGATGGCAGAAGCAAGAGGCAGTTGGAAAAGTGCTTGGTTATCCTCCGTTGTTATATTCATGCGTTAGATTTTCTTCTTACTAACCAATGTATGTAAACATTTTAAAAGTTTTATTCAGTGGACCTTTTAGGAGGATAAGATTTATACTTTGAGATTTATACCAACAGAGTGAAGTAGTACTTTTATCTTAAATTATTAGCTGACATTGAATAAATGCTTACTTCATGCCAGACACCCTTTCATGTACTTTGTACTTACTACCTCACTTAATCCTCAGAAACAGCCCTGTGAGATAGATACCATTATTTACTCCCATTTACAGATGAGAAAACTGAGGCAAAGAAAGATTGAAGAACTTACAGTCACATAGCTGCTAGTGGCAGAGCCAGCATACACACTCAAGACATCTAGCTTTAGAGGCAAAGCATTCAACCTATGCTGTGTCTGGAGTGGCTTCTGGTTCTAGAGCAGAGATCAGCAAATGTTGTCTGTAAAGGGCCAGACAGTGAATAGTTGAGGCTTTTTAGGTGAGGCAAAATTGAAATTATTGAGTGAATACTTATATGAATAAAGAGAAAACAAAGTTACAAAAATATTTTATTGACAATTCAAAAAATAATAATTGAGAACAATTTTTTGTAGTATGGTTCTATAATGAGAAGAATGAAATACTCTTGGGGAGGATAATATTTCACTTAATTGGGATTAAAATTTAGTATTTCCTATCATTAAAATTGATTGTAAATATTCATCTGTTAATGTTGATCTCTAGTAAGATTTTACATATTTTGTCTGAAAATCTTTTCATACAAATAGGTATTGCCAAATACATATGTTAATCATGAGAAGAATAGGATTGTCATTGAGCATATTTATCACTTGGAAGGCGTTGATAGAATTCTATTAGATTCTTTCTTGATAATTTCCTTTTAGCACATTATTACATTGCAGATTAATCACTTCCAATTGAAGATTCGGTGGAGGCTCCTCAATTGCACAACTGAATGGATTTTGAAAAATAGAAATTTCCTTTATCCTTGTACCAGGGTCCAAAATGCTTTTAGATCTATAGTTTTAGCTCAGGGCTCAGAAAATATATCTGAGGCAAGTTGGTGTGAGAATGGAGATCTTGCTTATTGTCTTAACTTTTGATAGTACAGGAAGTGTATAAAGCACTTGATGTTACTTTCAAACAATGTCAAACAATGTCAGTTGTCATCAAAATTACATTAGTATGTTTCATAGATAAACACTGTTTTGTTCCACCTCCAGAGCTTCTGATTCGGTAGAATTTTGCATTTCCAATAAGTAGTCAGATGATGTTGATGCTGCTGTTTTGAGGGCCACCCTGTGAGAAGCACTGTTCTCAACTCTCTTTGAATCTGGATCCTTTTCCTGAATCATGGTGAATCCTGCATACAGTGGGAATAACTGTTCTCACTGTTTTGCACTGTTTTAACTTTTGGTTGAATTCATTATAAAGCATTGTCAAGTCTGCAACAAAAGTTAAATTCTAAAGTTTTTCAGCATTTCATAATAGTAGTTGAGGGTATTTCTTATCATTCAGAAAAATTTCAATATCAGCTCTGAGCTCAAAAACTAACGATAGAACTGCCACTGCTAAGCCAACAACCTGCTGTGTGGTAGGACAAATCTGGATATTCAGCTTCTTATCTGACAAAAGATAACTGTTGGTGGTTAAGTGAAGTTCACCACTGACACTGCTAGACTGAGTCAAATATAGTCCACAAAGTACCTGGTGATGAATAATACAGTTAATAACCAGAGGTTTTAAACACTACAGTTTTACAAGCTTTGTAAATTCGACCAACTAAGTTTTTTTTTAGCTCCACAAACATTTTTACCATCACTAGTAACACATCTTAGCAGATTCCACTTCAGGTTGTACTGAATATGTTTTCTTAACTTCAAAAATATTCTTGCCTGTAATTGTTCCACACACACTATTCATAGAAACTAACTCTTCAGACACTTCAGCCTTGGCATCAACTTATCAAATAAACAATAACTAGGCAGTACCAGTAACATCTGTTGACTCATCAAGAGCCAAGGAAAACCACTCAGAATCATTTGCCTTTTTTTTTAAATTGACTATTGACGTTCCCAATGTTCTCAATTCTTTCCAGCAACTATTCTTGCCAAAAGGCTAATTTAATAGTCTTAAGCAAGTTTACTTTGGACATATATTTATTCAGCTGATGAATCAAAAACAATTTAATTAACTCACCATTGGTTAAAAGGCTTTCTTTGCTTGGCTAACAAATGAGCCAGTCAGAAACGCTTTGGCTGCAGCTTTATTTTTATTTTTTATTTTTGTAAAGAAATCCTGTCGCGATGAGATGCCTTGTTTAAAATTTTCTAATTTCTCTGGCAACTTCATGCTATGAATTGAGAATATTGTGATGAGTGCTTCATTGGGTAATTTTAATATATATATAGTATTCTTTCAGAGCAACTACAGTATCACAGCACGCGGTCTAATTCGATAAAATAATTCATATTCCACTTTGCCTTAAAGACAGAACACCTCTCTCTCTCTCTCCTCCACCCGCCCCCCCCCTTGTTCTGACATAATGGGTATGCACTGGATAATAAAAAACTTTAAAATATTGTGGTATGACTATGTGTGGCATTCAAAGTGCTGGTAGTTATAACCACATCACTGCAGTGTGTAATGTGCTAAGCAGCAGTGCAAAATAGTGAGAGTGTCAGGTAGGTCTCTGTTGCAGTTACTCAACTCTGTCACTGTAGTGTGGAAGCAACCACAGACAATACATAAATGAATGCGTTCCAATAAAACTCTGCTTATGGACACTGAAAGTTGAGTTTCATGTAATTCTCATATGTCACAAAAATATTCTTTGATTTTTTTTTTTTTTTAGCCATTAGAAAATGTAAAAATCATTTTTAAGTGGCTGCCTGGATTTGTCTTGTGGACTGAATTTGTAACCCTTGTTCTAGGATACTTTCAAATCAGTTAATAAACACAGGTTTGCACATTTCTAGTTTTGTAAACCATGTTTAAACTCGTTCTTAGCCTTTATCTTTTTCACTTAACGATTTAAATTTTAAAATAAAGAACAATATTTTATTGAATTAGAGAAAACCAAACTTGTTACCATAACAAAAGCCAGTTTTGAATTTTTTCTTTTATTTTGGTATATTTGACAATTGTGTATATGTATACATTTATATTAAGAATTGCCTACATTAAGATATAAAATTTGAGGATTTGAAATACATTTACAACATGAAATAATCACCACATTCAAGCTAATTAACATGTCTATCTCTTCAGATAGTTACCACTTTTTTTTTGTTACCAACACTTAAGATCTACCCTCTTAGCAAATTTCAAGTATACAATAAAGTATTGTTAAATATATAGCCACATTATTGTACATTAGATCACCAGAAATTACTCATCTTGTATAACCGAAACTTTGTACCTTTTGACCAACATCTCCCATTTCCCCTTCCCTCACTCTCTGGTAACCACCATTATACTCTCTCTGCTCCTATGAATTTGAGTATTTTAGATTGCACATGTAGTGAGATCACACAGCATATGTCTTTCTGTGTCTGGTTTCTTTTACTTAGCACAGGCCGTCTAGGTTCATCCATACTGTTGAAATGTCAGTAATTCCTTCTTTTTAAGACTGAATAATAATACTATTCCATTATAATGGCTATTGTGAATAATGCTGAAATGAATGTGGGAGTACAGATATCTCTTTGAAATCCAGATATTATTTCCTTTAGAAATATACCCCAAATTTGGATTTCTGGATCATATAGCATGTTTGATTTTTTAAAGAACCTTCATATGGTTTTCCATAATGGCTGTACCAATTTACATTCCCACCAACAGTCTACAAAGGTTCCCTTAACAAGAGAGAATATGCAGATTATCCATTAAAATTTGAAGTCAAATGACCCATTATTAGCATTGTCAACTGATTTAAATTTTTTAATAATTACTTATCTTAGCATTTTGGTAAGATAAATTATCTTCCCAGTAGCTAGTAATAAAGATATGTCTCTGACTCTGTAACCATAATTACAGGGCCCTCTCAATTTAAATTGCTCTGAAATATGACCCTAAAAATACACAATAGGTAGCAAACCATTTAGGTTAATATTCTTCCTTTCTTTTGGAGTGGTTAGTTTTGAGCCAATTTGTAGCAAAAAAAAAAAAAAAAAATTTATTTGCAGAAGTATTTTTATTTTTTGGTGCTTCTCATGAAATGTCTAAAGACTAAAAACTCATATTTGCAAGTGTAATAGGATTAACCAAGGAGTCAATAAAAATTACATTTGGATACTGTGTATATTAATAGTGAATGTTTGGCTTTTCATTTTTTACTTTAAGATATTAAAAGGATGCCTGTTACTAACAGTAATTTTCATTTTCAAAGCCATTTATCATGCATTTATCAGTGTTGCATGTAGTTTACCCACATTTAATATTGGTACTTCAGAAGAATTTTTTTTTAGCCACTTTGAAAATTTTGTCAGTGATCCTTAACAGAATATTAGCAATTGCCAAAACACTGTTCTAACAGCTACCGTTTTATACTTGCAGTCTAGTTCTCTAGCAGTACATTAATGTCAGTAAACAAATGAAGTGATGATTGGCAGCAATAACTGCAAGTCAAAAGGGAAAGATAAATCATTTTAATTAGAGATCATGATTTATTATATATTTGTAAACATGGAGAGGCCAGGATTTTTCCTTTGGCACAGCAGAAAGAATATTTAAGATTTTGCCTATATATATGAATTTTTGGCTTAAAATTTTGTACCTGTGAATACTATTAATGGTTTGATTAATTTTGAAAGAAAACATAATTATGTCAGAATTGACATTTCAAAGGAGGGAGAATTTTTATCCGTGTATTTGGTAAAGTAAATCAGTGCAGTCTTAGCTATAAAATTTTTGAGGAAAAATTTAAAAGCAAAGCAATCATATGATCAGATAAATTGAGTAGATTACAGCAAAGATGAAATCGCTCTTTCTGTTACAAATGAGAATCTGTACAAACAACTGAGATGTTTTAAATTTTATTTGTATAAAAATGTTCAATGTCTAATGATTTTTACTGTTTGTATTATTTTGTACTAGACTAATAAGATAAGCTTGGGTATCTCATTAGTTCACTTTCAAAATTGATCATTTCAGGACACTGCTGTAAATAATGGAAGGTTTGGGTAAATAGGTTTGTGTTACAGAACTCGATGAAATTAGACAAGGATAAGCCTGGAAGATGAGCTGTCATCTATGTGCTGAACACTAACAATCCATCCTCATGCTATGAAATGACATCAGCTGAGAAGCATTTTAAACTCTAAAATTATATGAGTCTGCAATTAAACTAAACTAAGTTCACACTGTTATTTCTTTTTACTTTCTCAGTAATTCCACCAAATAAGATGTGTTTGCTTAAAGTTTGTTTGGTTTGTTACATAAAACAAACTAAAGTTTAATACAGTATTTTTCTACTTTTACTTATGTAATGTGATATTTATTTGCCTTTTGTAGAAGCCAATTCCTTCATTACTCCTAAATTGTACCACAGTTCTTATTCATGCCCAAACTACTTTTGGTGAGCTACAGTAGAATAAATGACAATAGATAAGACGTATTCATCCATCCATTTAGTCAACAATATATATTGACAACAAATAAATATTGACATCTGTGAGCTAGGCACAAATTGAGGTCGGGGGAGGGCTTACAGAATGCATATCAATAACCACAGAGCAATTTTCAAAAATCGTGTCTGCCAAATAAAAATGTGAAATCAGCATGGGGTTCAATAAACTCAACAGAGTTAGGCAGGTTTCCTTACTGCTGAACTTCAGAACATTTAATATATACTGGACACAGTGAAGGTGGGATGAGTTAAGGTTTGTAGTTCCTAATTTTTGGTGGAATGTCTGCCAACATTTTTTGAAAACTTTAGTTTCTCAGAGCACAGTTTGGTAAATGCTGTTAAGTGGCACTATAGGGTGTATTATGGAGGTATTCACTACAGTAACTTTTAACATACTTGCTAAAGATTATGCATGGTAATTTGTTTCTAACAAAAATACTTTCAGTTTATTTAAGAAGGTTAAAAGGTTGACTAATAATTTGGTGATGTGATTTTTAAAAATATTTATGAGCATAGCTACTTTTTAGTTTGGCTTGCGATTTCTAATTTAATTTTTATTTATATATAGATTTTAAAAATTTGTGTTTACTTTTCTGTGAAACATGAATCACAGTGTAGCCATTGGGAATGCCTAAAGGAACTGCTGTACCATCTGATGATTTTTAATATTTATATTATATAAGATTTCATTGTCAAGTTGCTTTTTTTAAATATTTATATATTGTGCTAGTTCATAAACTATTCTAATTATTAATTGTATACTAATAGAAGAGTAGATTTTTTAAATTTAATTTTAAATTAACTTTGATCAGTGACTTAAATATGTTTAATACATAATTTAAAAAATAGGTATAGTAGCAACAATTTACTACTGCATCTGTTTTGCAAGTCTGTGAACGAAGGTGGTAATTTATGACAAGAATCATTTCTTCCCAGATAGATACTTTTATGTGAACCCTATTATGTGTGTGTTCACATATGTACACACACATACATATGTATATACATATATACACACACATATTTCAGTCTCTCAAGTAAATGTATGTTTATTTTGTTCATCTTTTGTTAGTAGGAAGTTATATTTCTGCAACATGGTCTATAGAATATAAGTTGCTACTAAGATTACAACAACAAAACCTAGAGAACTGTTAATAGTAACACAAATTCTGGCACACCATTTTTCTTACTTGAGATGTTTTTGCTGATAGATATCCCAAGTAAAAAATTGATAGTGTTGAGGCCCTGTTTACTTTGTTTAAAAGTCCTAAAGAATGAATCTGCCCGGCAAAACCTAAAATAAATAATTCATAAGTCCTTATAATCAGAAGTATTTGAAAAATTGAAAGACTTAAAATGTGCGTACCTAACATATGTTGTTCTTCCAGTTTGTCAGCAGTGTGCCTGACCGTGTGTATATATACCGAGAAAAGAGAAACACTATTTGACTATTATGACTGTTGTGCTTCTGTCTTTCAGAATGTCTTCTGATTTCCTATCTATATACTGGGTCTCATTTCCTATTCTAGGTGCATCAGTTTTACTAGTGCCTAGAGTCTGAGCAGAATAGAGTGCCTGAAGCATCATCAGGCTTTGTTCCTCAGTGCATTCACTCCTTCTAAACCTCTATAAAGAGCCACTAACTTCAGTTTTAACCCTGTAGCCTTAAATCCTTCCTCATAGATCAAATTAGGCCATTTTTTTAATGTTTTGAACATTAAAGTCCAGAATGTTAAGGTGAATTTTTAAGCCTTGTGTACATGGATAAATGTTTAACCACCACCTCTGTGGTGGAGAAAAAAGCCCTTATTTGTAGTGTCTTCCAATTTTTGTCATAAATTCTCCCACTGTGACTGATTTCAAGCTATCAATGTGAAGTAACTCAATACTGAGTTAGGAGGAGATGCACAAACTTTGCTCTTTTGGGTTGATATGAATCAGCTCTAGCTCTCCACTGCCAGATGAAATTACTAAACATTGATCTTATAACTTCTGAAAAATAGGCATACTAATTTATACCCAGATTTCCCCCAGAGTTGGTGTTATCTGTTGTCAAGTTGTCCTTCAAAATCTATGAAATTCTTTCTTGCCGTGAATACACTGAAAGAATAAAATTAAAAGTAATTTTCCTAATCAAATATCTAACAATCATTAGCAGGAGATTTAAGAACAGTAAGAAGGAAAACTTCAAAAACGTACAAGGAGAAGCAAATTATTTTTGCTGATGTAAAGCTGACATTGGTCATGTAAATTGATAGAGCATTATGTGTTTGTGGGATTATAATTTTAAAAAACATTCTCATATATTTCCATGGACTTTGAAATTACATCCCCAGATAAATTGTGACATTTCCTTTCTGCACATTGGTGCAATTTTACATTATGAAATTGTCACGTAGATTCATTACACCTATTTTCCAAACACAAACGACCATAACTCAAATACGTACCTGTCATATACCAAACTCTAAACTGCATGAAAACATTCTATCACTAATGTTTATGCAGGCACATGATAAGATATTTACACATTTTTACAACAAAGATTCTTGGCTTGAGAACCTTAGAATTTTTAAAATTAAATTTATTGAGGTGACTTTGGTTAATAAAATTATATAGATTTCGAGTATACAATGCATTAACACATCATATGTATGTTGCATTGTGTATTCACCCAAAGTCAAATCTTCCATCACCATATATTTGACCCCCTTTACCTTTATCTACCACCCGCTCCCTCCTTTCCTTCTAGACACAACTAAACCATTGTCTGTGTCTATGAGTTTTTGTGTGTCTTGTTTGTTGCTTTCAGTTTTATATCCCACATATGAGTGTAATCATATGGTTCTCAACATTTTCTCTCTGACTTATTTTTCTTAGCATGATAAGCTCAAGGTCCATTCATGTTGTTACAAGTGGCAGTATTTCTTTCGTCTTATGGCTGAGTAATAAATAGTCCATTGTATATATGTACCACATATTCTTTATCCATTCATGTACTGAAAAAGACTTTGGTCGTTTTCATGTTTTGGCCACTGTGAACAGTGCTGCAGTGAACATTGGGGTGCATATATCTTTACAGATAAATGTTTGCAAATTTGGGGGGTAGACACCCAGAAGAGGGATTGCTAGGTCATAAAGTAATTCTATTCTTAATTTTTTGAGGAGACTCCATACTGTTTTCCATAGTGGTTATACCAATTTACATTCCCACCAATATGCACAGAGTTCCCTTTGCTCCACATTCTCAATACTTATAATTTATTGTCTTGTTGATGATAACCATTCTAACAGGTGCGTGAGGTTCTCATTGTGGTTTTGGTTCGCATTTATTTCCTGATGATTAGATGTTGAGCACCTTTTCATGTACCTGTTGGCCATTTGTATGTCTTCTTTGGGGAAAAATCTATTCAGATCCTCTATCCAGTTTTTAAAATTGGATTATTTGTTTTTCTATTGAATTGAGTTACATGAGTTCTATATGTATTTTGGATATAAGCCCCTTACTACAGGTGCTGTTTGCAAATATCATCTCCCCTTCAGTTAGGGAACCTTAGAATTTTTACTTTTGATATCCTTCTGGCTCAGGTACCAGATTTTTGGCACAGGTTTGGAAACATTTATGTGTTTGCTTTTATCAGACTGCATTGAATAATAACCTCAACAATTTCAGCGGTTTTGAATAACATATTTCTCACTCGTGGCACGTCGGCTACTACGGGTTTGTTGCTGTGGCTATCCTCCAGGATGTGGTTCAGGTTCAGGTCTGCTCCCTCTAGGACCCAGGCTGGAAGAGAAGGCCCCTTCCTGGGATATGCCCTTATAGTGGCAGAGGACATTGATGCAAGAGAACTGGCAGCAGTGTGAAATGTATCTAAAAGTGTCTAAGTAGATATAGTGCTCATCCGGTCTGTCTACATTCTCTTGGCCAAAGCAGGTCATGTGACCAAGCCCAGTCACCGAGCAACAAGACTACTCTTCCTAAAGGGAGCCATTATAAGTCACAGCCAAAGGTATTGGGGAAAAATAATTCTGAACAATAATATCTCAGGTACCACAAATATTTGAGTTCACTATGAGTAGCTAAAGTTTGTCAAAATAGTCTAAAATACTTAATTTTTGAAAAACAAAAAATATAAACCTAGGTTTTATAATAAATAATAGGTTTTAGAGTATAATCCTACAGAGTAGGTTCGGCTCAGAACTTTTAGAAAGATTTTCATTTGTATTTCACTTTTTAGAAAATAGAAAGCTTTTCCCTGTTTTATTAACCAATGTCATCCCAATAAATGTAACAAAAAAAGATTTTCCCAAATATCACTATCACCTAATTCTGTAGGAAATAAAAAATATGATAACCTAACAGAAATGTTAGATGGTGTAGTAATGGAAGCAATAGAGAGGAGACAGCAGTTACGAGGAGTGCACAATCTGGACCGCGCTACTTTTGGCTGTTCCTTAACTTTTCTGATTCTCAATTTCCTCATCTAGAAAATAAGAAAGTTGTTCAACAAGCTTTCTAAAGTCATTTTTACACTAAAGCTCTCGTTCTAACGCTTTTTTATTGCCATCTAGTAACAAAGCATATTCTTCTGCAATTTTTATTATAGTTTGACTCATTGTTTTTCTTAGAATTATGGCAGAGCAATGGAATTTTAATTTTAATGTGCTTTTATTCCTGTCCCGCCCTATTCAAAAATGAATTTGAGATAAAGCAAAAGAATACAATCCTTGTTTTCAGTCTTAATATTCAAGTGACTACTCTTTCGTTACTCTGAGATTTGCTGGTTTAGACATCATTATATGTTAGAATCATCTGGGAGCTTGTTTAAAATGTAAATTTTTAGTCCCTAAACCCCTGGAGATTTTGACACTAGCTAGAATTCAGAAAACTACATTTTTAACAAGCACCCCAGGTATCTAAACTAGTCTAAGCAGCACAAACCCTATAAATTATTTTGGTAATAACAATAAAAAAAAGTACCACATACTGGGATATTATATACTTAGTATGATAATTTAAAATTAGTTGTTAATACCATGTTTCTCAAGTATACGTTATTTGGTGTTTGTATTTTGTCTTCATCAATTTAATTTTTGTTACCACATATAGAGTATTAGACCTCTGTAAGCGATGGAATTATGTTCATATATCAATTTTAGAAATGTGGAAACCAAAATATCTTAATGTTCCTTTGAAGTAAAAGTATTAACATTATCCAAATGCATACAGGGTAGATTTATCTCATAATGAAATACTACAAAATTAGAACTACTGTTGGCTTATTACATCCAGTCTCCTTGCTTCTTTCTGTGTTTCCTTACAAGCTAAACGCCACAGCCTAGTATGCCTTTTAAAACATGCTCGGATCATGTCATTTCTCTGCTTGAAACCCTCCAGAATAAAAACCAAAGCTCTTATCTTGGCTACCTGTAGACTCTTATCTCCCTAACAACCCCCTCACCCTCAGTACCTCTGTCCTGGTGAAATACTCTTCTTCATGTCTTCACCACACCAGCTCACACTTTCTTCAGGTCTCTGTTTGAATATTGCCTACACAGAGAAGTCCTTATTGACTATCCAAGATAAAACAGCATGTTCCCTTCCACCCATCAATCACTAGCCTTTGTACTCTGCTATATTTTTGTTTATAGCACTCATGACTAGTTGACATATGTATTGATTTATGTCCACCCTTGTATAATTTTAGTTTTATAAGCACAAGGACTTTGTTTTATTCACTGCTATGTCTCCAGGGCTTAGAATAATACCTGGCACAAACTAGGTATTCAGTAAATATTTGTTGAACACATTTTTGGGGAGATTATACACAGCTTGGCCTGTTTCCAGTATAAGGCAAGATTATTATGACCAAAATTTTCTAAAATAAGTAATGTTTTTAAGGGCAATTTTATTTTTTCTTATTTTCTCATCTATTTTGAAAGTCACTTTAATTTAGTACTTTCAGATTTATTATCCCTTTTGCAAACTCTTTTCTATCTTTTTTACTCTTTTTTAATTATGTGTGATACTTTGTTTTGAATTATGGCAATTTAAAGTTGATATTTTATGTCAACAAGTTTTAATTACTTAATTGAAATATGAAACTCTTAACTATGAATTCAGTGTTTGTGAAAGGAACAGATTTACATTCCCATAAAATGGAGCACTTACCTTCATGTACTATATATATGGGGTAGGTATATGAATAAGTAATAACATTCAAGATTTCCTCTGAAAACTAAGAATCTTCTTGATAAAAAGCAAAGTAAAATGATAATTTATTCCTCAGCATCCTCCGATACATGCCTTCTAAAACCAACATATCTAATGGTAGAGGTTCTTATGCCAGAAAAGTATGTCTGACTGAATAAAACTGAGGTGATTTAGACAATAGGCCCAACACACTTTGCAAACTAATGGGAAAAAAGCAGCTCTTTTGTGATGTTTACAACATTTTTAGTAAAGTAAGATTAAACTACATGAAAATAGTCCACTTATTTGGACATTTTCTTTTCCCTGGCCTCGACTTCTCTGCTTGTCACTTACTGCCTGGTCTGGTGCCTAGAAATGCCCTATGTGCCAGTACACCGTCAGAAATGAAGGTTTGGGTCACCTTACCTGGTAAAGAACCAGGACCAGCAGAAGTGTTTGCTAAAGGCAAAGGGAATGTGGACTGGATAATGGAAGAAGGTAGTCATGAATACCTACTACGACCATGTGACCAGTTACGGAAACAAGGACTGTGATTGTGATGGATGTTTCCTCCTTATTTTGTTATGAATATGTTTGCATGTGTGTTTGCATAGCAAATACCTTTTCCCTGTTTTATCTCTTTATCATGTACTATCAGATGTATTGACTTTATATCATAGTATTTAAGTATTGTTAACTTTATATCATAGTATTTAAATTATGGATATTGAGAAGAATAAATGTCATCTAAGAACTTTTTGCATCTTCTGAAGAAAGGGTTAGTGCGTTTTTGGTTATATGCAGAATAGTTGTATCATGTTAGAAGGAATTATGACCCTCTTATTTTCTTTATTTGGAGATTAATAATGGAGATTATTTGGAGATTGAGTATGGTTTCAGGAGACGTGTATGGTTACCAAGTTGACAAGGGGTGCACTTATGATGGTGAATTTCATGTGTCAACTTGTCACCACAGAGTGTCCAGATATTTGGTCAAACATTATTCTAGGTGTATTCTGTGTTTGGATGAGTTTAAGTAAAGCATAATGCCCTTCCTAATGTAGGTAGGCCTTATCCAATCAGTTGAAAGCCTGAGTATAACAAAATGCTTGGCCTCCCTCAAGCAAAAGAGAATTTTCCAGCAGATTGTGTTTGGACCTCATCTACGACATTGGCTCTTCTTGGTTCTATAGCAGACTAACTTTGGACTCAAACTGCTTCTCCTGGGTCTCTAGCCTGTCAGCCTACCCTGCAGATTTTGGACTTGTCAGCCTCCATAATCCCACAGGCCAATTCCTTGTAATACTGTATAAATATTTAGACATATATACATACATACACATCTAATTGTGTTTTTTTCCTCTGGAGAACCCTAATATACTTCCCAACAAGGCCAAAAAAGTTTGTGACCTGCAAATTATAAAGAAGGAAATAAAGACATTTTATTAAATGGATTCGAAACAGTTTAAGCTAGCAGAAGTTTTCATTACATATATGTTATTGGAGAGACCTAGTCATTCATTGAGCTTTAAATGTGTAGACTTTTCTATCACCATGCTCTTGCCTACCTTATAAAAATCTACTTTGTTTTTTAATAAACATCAGTTTTATAGGATTTTTGCTTTTTCATGAACTTGAGACTTGATATTCAATCAAATAATTTATCATTGCAGATGATTTTTGTAAATTCTGTTAGTTAAACATAACAATGCACAATGAAACATTTTCAACTTTATGTATTATCGATAATAGCAATTTATTTCTTATTAAGTAGTAGAAAATGTTTTTGTCATTTATGGTGCTACCTAATATCTATAGGCTGAATATAAGCTAGGAAGAAAAATAAAACTCAGATTTAAATATCTTGGCTATTATATTCATTAAGTCATGACATGAAATTGGGCCACAGAAAAAGGTACAAAATTATGAGATATATTTTCAGAATCATTTCAGAAACTTCTGTGAGATTTTGAGGCTCTGTAGAGCAGTTTACAAAACAACATACAAGAAATTAGAGTATAGCTTTAGTAGCCTTCCTACAAGATAAAAAAAAAAAAAGCAATTTTTGAAGTTCCTTCAAGGACAAAAGATAATGGATGTTTTTATAGTTTGCATCTGGACTAACTCTATTAGCATCATTAGTGGTAATGTATTCCAGAAGCCATTTAATGTAATTATGCAGATAATATTTTTTTCATTAAGAATGTTGTGGAATTTCAAATAAGTACATTTTTTAGATGAAATCTTTTCATCTTCTAAGAGTTGTTTTCTATACAGGCCTCTTACCTGTATAGAGGAACTGTTGGGTGAGACTAATAATCTTCGCTTTTGCAACTCAAATAGTGATATAACCTATTTCTTTAAGTTGCTAAGTCAAGATAGAAAAGAAAAAGAGCTCTCCAAGCACCTTTGTTTTTAGTTCTTAGAGTATTTAAAATATAAGCATTACTGCATTGAAAATGCATTGATTATAGTAGACACTTGTTTTTCTCTTTTTAATTTTTTTTTATTTTATTTTACCTACTCAGCCACCTTTAAGCCCTTCTTGCATCACCACCCTGACTTTCTTTGAGGAAACACACCTCTCAAGATTCTCAGGACATATGGTTTGGATGGAGCTGATTCTTTGGTTTTAGTGGTTGGCATGTGAACTCAGGACTGACCAATCACACAGGTACACACACACACACACACACACACCCTCTCTCTCTCTCTCTCTCTCTCTCTCTCTCTCTCTCTCTCTCTCTCTCTCTCTCTGATTGTTTTAAAAGACGGGTGATAAAACTAATTCTGGGCTTCAAATGGAATTCTTCAAGCTGGGGCTCTTTGCAGTACAGAACACAAATCTAACTTATATCATCAAGCCAGTAGTTCTAGTCACCAGAATGAGTTCACCTGCCAGGAGATAAAAACTGACTCAATCCTCTTGATGTTATTTGTCCACCTGGGTCAAGTCATTTCAGAAGTTTTATGTTACATGATCCAATGAATTCTTTTTTGTTTATTTGTTTGTTTGTTAAGCCTATTTGATTTAGTTGCCGTTCCTTGCAAATGAAAGAGTCCTACTAGTCACATACTGATATTTTAAAGAAAATACTCTTACAGGCATCTCCTTCTCCCCCCATTTCCTATGAAGGGCAGGTTCCCTTTGCGTTTTCCAGTGTCCTCACTGTAGAGTACTATTTTCTACTTCTTCCTGCCAGATCACATCTTCTCATTTTATTGAACACTGCCAAATCATTTTCTTATATTACCCTTTCTAGCTTTGAATTCTCTTCCAACTAAAAATTCTAATTGAGTCAGCTTGCACATAATATTCATACGATTGTGTGGTGCTGGAAATTGGTATGTATTTGTGTACTTGGATTGTAAACTCCCGTGACAATTATAAATAATACTAATATCAGAGTTGTTCAGGATTCTACACCCACTTAACAATAAGTACAGTGTCATTTGCACTGGTTGTTTGAAATTTTTTATTTAGTGTAAAGTGTTTCATAGACATTTGACGTACCTTGGAGGACTGTGAGTTAGGCAGGAAAGGCACCCTAAGAACCTTCAAATACTAAATTTTACTATGATGCAAAACTAGCAAGACTTCCTTTTGTGAACATTTTCTTATGACTTCACTTTACAGTACAAATATGCCAGACCTATAGCATAAACCCATTCTCATTCTTTCAGTTATTTATTGTAACCACTTCAAAATGTATGACTTAAAACAATAATAATATATTATTTCCCATGATTCTGTGGATTGTTTGGGCAATTCTGTTCTTGCCCAAGCTCACTCCTGGCTGCGTTCAGGTGGCTGGTTGGCTGAGCTCGGGTTCAGGTAGTTTGTTGGTTGAGGCACATCTCTTCTCTTCCCTCAGTGATTCCAACAGTGCAAAAATAAGAGTTGCATGGTCTCTTAAAGCTTAGCCTGGCAAGCCACGTAGTTGTTTCTATGGCTGCATTTTCTTAATCAAAACAAGGACCAACTCAATGGGTTGGGGGGAGGCGATGAGAGGAGAGGCAAAATCTCTGCAAAAAGCATGCAGAATGGGAGCTGTTGTTATCATCTTTGGAAACAATCTACCTCACTATTGTTTTTATTTATAATTGGAGAACAAAACTAGTACACCTTTTTATTTCCAAATCCTCTTGATGCATACAGTAGAATCCTCCCTAAGCCATTTAATACATATAAAAGTACTCAAAATGAAAAAAAAAAAAAAGCTATTTATCGGGAAGTAAATGTTTCTGAAGTGGCAAGTATTAGAACAGAGTTATTTATAAGTACACACATTCTAGGCTATTTTCTTTGGCTTATATACATAACTAAGCTGATAATTTGTAAAATATATAGGTTTGCTCTTTTTGAAAAAGGCAAAATGTAAATATATAATTACTATCCATTCTGCATTTTACTCTCCTATATAGAGCTGCAGTTTTTAAAAAACGATTGGTTTGAAAGAGCCAGAATATATATATATTACATTATATAATTCTGAAAAGTGTAGCAGTGTATCCAAGATGCCTGTCTTTTGCATTTGAGATATTTAACATTTTTTTCTATGAAGTGTGGTTTATTCAACAGTTTTATATAATTTATATACAGTTTTAAAACATGAAAAACTTAAGAATAAAAAATATAAAAATTTAAAGAAATTTGTGGATGGCAAATACTAAATTCAGGATGGTGGTTACTCTGGTGGAGAATAGAGGCCATCAAGGAGCCATAACTGAGGGGCGAATAACATACTGGCAGTGTTTTCTTTCTTAAATGGTGTGAAGGTTGTTATATTTTTCTTTAGATATTTCTATATGAAATATTGCAAAATTATAAAGAGAATTAAATACCTTATATTTATTGTCTGATTAAGATACCATTGAAACCCAGGGTACCCCAAATTTTCAGAAATAATTTTTTTATTAGTTTCTAAAATGTTGCGTTACTATACAGATAATTCTGATAATTCAGCCCCATGCAGGACCATTTCTTAATATTTTTTTTCTCCTTTCCAAATTAATGTGATAATGACAAGCACTGAGACAGGTAGTAGCATCAGGCAACTCCTCCACTATACTCATACATCTTCAAATTCAGAACCAACAGCCTCTCCAGTCCATTTAGTTGCACCTGGAAGGATTTTTATGTGGTACGTTTTGGAAAGTATGGGAGGGGGTGGGCTGGGCTGGGGGGGTAATATGTCTACATCTGAAAAAAAATGCTTTCAAAAGGACTTCAGAAAACGTTAACTCCCATAACTAATTAGGGCTAAATCTTATTCTGACAAATATTGCAGAAAATAGTTTCTAATTTTTTCCCAGTATTCCCCAAATATTAATTTCTAACATTGTCAGGTGAAACATTCTTTTCTGAATACTGTTTAGGAAGCTTACACACACACACACACACACACACACACACACAGTCAAGTTCCTCTGATTAGCTTGATTTTAAATGGGAAGTGGAAAATAGACCAATGTAGGTTGACTATCTGTGGTATAGAAAAAAAGAAGAGAAAATACTTGTTAGTCAGTTCATGCACTTTTATAAGCCAGGTGGTCTCAGTTACTTTAAACTACATTCAAAAGAATACTGACATACTTGTATTCTACTGGCCTCTGTTCAAGCTGCCTTCCTTTCTTACTAACTAAAAGCAATCCAGTATACCATTCCAATCTTTTGAAGGCTAGGAAATATTTGAAAGGGGCAGTTGCACTTTAATTGGGAAATAGTATTCATATAGACAAATATGTTATCCCCAAATCTAACCCCTCATAGTATTAGTTGGCATGTTAAGTAAGGAAAGTATAATTTCTAAATTCCTTTAACTCTCTTAGAAGCAAATAAAGATTTTGATCAAAATATGTGGTAGAAGATACATGAAAAAAGAAGTGATTTTATTCAAGCAGGATGCTTTCTGGGAAGTTACAGGAAGCCTAGCTTCTGTCCTTCCTAAAAGTTTCTTGGGCTGTAGATAGTGTCTACTTAGTATGAAAATATATGGCCTCTGATTTATGTTCTTTTTCTCTTCTTATTCTCTCCAGCTCTATTACAGAGACGCCATTGAGGAAAGGGCCTAGAACACTGCCAGTACTTAGTAACAAATTCCTGAATTGAAATTAAGTTGATTTTTACTAGAGTCAACCTTAGAGGTAGGTTTAATAAATAGATAAATGTTGCTGAAAAACCTGCTATCCCGATGGCTTTATGATACTGCTTGAGTGCTTGCCTGCATGTGTTTGGGGGTAGGAGTGAGGGAAGGAGCGGGGGAGGGAGGGGGGGAGAGAGAGAGAGAGAGAGAAAGAGTAAAATTAGCACATCTGAAACTAAATACAACTTCTACAATTCTTCATTGTCATCTCTCTATCCTTGTCCATATGATTCTTCAAGAACGTAATCATGGTTTCACCATTCTTTACGTCTCCTTTTTAGCCTCTACAGACATTCCGACATCGTCATCTGCCTCTCCTTTTCAGACTTTGCTGACCTCTCTGAGTCAGGACTATTTCCGCAGCACACTAACTAACCTCCCAGCTTTTCATCTTCTTCAAACTATCCGATGCACTGTGTCAACTGCCTTCCTGAAGCATGATTTTCATCGGATCACTCCTCTACAATGGCTCTTAATTGCCTTTTGAATCTAATTAAAACTTCTTCAAGACCCTTTACCAATTAACTCTGTGCCGGCTCCCTTAGCCGCCTTCTCGTGCAGGGTGCCGGCTCCTGTTTTCCGGCCCAGCGGACCAAACCTCCTCCCCCTCTGCCTTTTCCTGCTTCCCTGACTCACTTCGTGCCAGTTGCCTCCTACCTAGAGTGCCCACTCCACTTTCTTCTTTCTGCCAAAGCACTGTCTCTCTCCTGAAGGAAAAAAACAAAAACAAAAAAGCCCCTCCCCCCCAAAAAAACTAAATTACTTTTCCCTTCCAAGTTTGATTATTCCCACTAAGAATCCAAATCGATTGGATTTGGGTCTGTCCTTTTGAAAATGCATGTGTGTTCATGTACTTGCATTATCAACGCCTTGCTGCGGGGAGCAGTGCCCACGTATTTTGGTTCAGAGACTCCACGCATTTGGCAGAAGTCCTGCTATCCTCGGGCTAGTGGTTTGACTTTTCCCGTAAGCAGGTGAAGGTGCATCTAATGTGCAGTCCTTGGCTCCTGGGGATAGGCATGCTCGAAGAAGGTCCTGGTGCCGTCCCACTGCCTTCCCGCCCGCAAGGCGCGTTGCCCTCCCTTCCCCAACGCCCAGATGGCGGGACAGAGGACGCCTCGGG
>NW_006494614.1:2550168-2563472 GCF_000325575.1 Pteropus alecto
CGGACTGTAGGCCTCAGCACATTCCCGGCCCGGCCACCTCCTGGACCGCGCGGGTTCCGGGGTGCTGCGATGCTGGGGCTCCGCTGCTCGGGTCGGGCGGGGCGGCTCCATCCAGCCTCCGACCTCCTCTCGCCGTCCTAGGAGAAATCCTGGGGGGAAAAAGTGTTTCTAAAACTTGGCCCTGGAACAGTCCCAGTCGCCCCGCGTTGCCAACCAGAAGTGAGAGGGCAGACCTGGAGCGGCCCGGGGCGAACCCGTCCTCCGCCTGCACTTGGGGCGCCCCGGGTCAGCCCGCGCTTTCGAAGCGCCGGCTCAGGGCCTCCACTGCACAGCACACGCACAGGGGCCTCGGGCTCCAGCGCGACCAGAACCTCTCCCCGGACGCGCGCCCGCTTGGGTGCCCCAAGAGGGCCTGCCTCCTGGCGCAAGCAAAGGGAGGGACTGGCTGGGCTGCTCCTCCGCCAGAGTGGCAGAGGGACCCTCGGGCCCAAGGAGGGGACCTTAGGCTGTTCGAAGGACGCTCTGAGTGGGATTAGAATCCCTCTGACTGGCGGAGGACACCTCAGAATAGGGGCTGGCTTCCACCACAGCGACTCTGGGGTGTCGCAGAGTGCCTATTGGATCCAAACTGTCTTCCCCCCAACCCCCCAAAACCCAGAGACTGGATGTGGCCCTACACCCCTGGAACTCTACAGGTGGGAGGCCTGGGTCGATTCACGATAAGCTTCCGGTGGTTAATGCTGCTGTTGTTGCTTTTGCTTTAAGTGTGTGTGATTGGCTTTAAGTGTATGATCCCAGTATTCCCTTCTCGACTAATGCAGGCTGCTATAAATGACACCCAGAGAAGGACACTATAAACTTCAAGAGGTTGTAAGTTGTTTAAAAAATGGAGTGGTTCTCAGGAGTACTGGGCTAGCGCTCGCAACACAGCGGTGCTACCATCGCTGTGATTACTGGTGTAGGGCGCTGGAGGCCCTAATGATGGTTTTAGCTACAAGCTGAACATCCTAAATTGACTAATGCTGCTATAAATGACACCCAGAGAAGGACACTATAAACTTCAAGAGGTTGTAAGTTGTTTAAAAAATGGAGTGGTTCTCAGGAGTACTGGGCTAGCGCTCGCAACACAGCGGTGCTACCATCGCTGTGATTACTGGTGTAGGGCGCTGGAGGCCCTAATGATGGTTTTAGCTACAAGCTGAACATCCTAAATGCAAAATATCCCGTGCAGTGGCAGCCCTGATTTAAAGCTAATGAGAATATGTGGTGCCCTTCCAGGGTAATGCAGTTGAGATGGCTGTCCATGCATTTCTCTTTCCCCATGCTGGTATGCATTATTATTTTTAAGTTAAAACTATTTCTTGCTGGACAGTCACAGCAGAGGCTCCATTGGAGTTGGCAACATCACTTCACACTGGGCTTGCCCTTTATGTGCTTTCATGTATATTATTTTATTTGAGACTTACTTTAATCTATTGGAAAGAAAGAAGTGGTATTGATGACATTCTGCACATGAAGAAACTGAGATTTGGAGGTGTCAGCTGACTCCCCACGGGGCGCTCATACATAAGTGCAGGGCTGGTACACAAATGTAGGTGTTTTGATTGCAGGCCTATTTCCAGTTCCATTAGGACTGCTGGGTGCTGCCTGTGGTCCCTGTTCTCCTGTTCTTCCTCTTTGTCATGTAATGTAGGATAAAGATGGAGAAATCACCATTCATGGAAAATAGGTATAGTGTGGAAGGACTAATTTGCTGGGCTCCGAAAGAAGGAATCAAAGTTCAGCTCCATATGCTGAACTGATACCTTTGGTAGGTGTTGGGGGAGGGGGTTTTCCCATTCTGGAAAGTTCTTCCATAGATGGGTCTCTGGTCAAGTGACAGCTGGAAACTCAGTTTTGAACTCTAAAAATGAACAAACCTACTCTATAGGAAGAAGTCGCAGGTGGAGCCTGGGCTAAATTAAAATAGTACTCCCTGCTCCCCCTTTCCTGATGAAGCATTCTATCAGTTAGAAAGCGTTGTTTCTAACCTGGTTTTCTGATATTGATGCTCCTGAAAAACTGGGGCTTATTTGAGAGACTGAAGACTTGCCTATCACAGTCCAAACATGTAGGAACCAAGGATTGGGCAGCGATTCTTTCCTCTTACCTTCGTTTGGAAACTTTTCTGGTATAGAATGCATGATCTTTCCAAAGGAAGCTTTTCAAATTCCTACTCAGGAACTACCCAGAACTGGATGTTTAGAAACCTTCGTATGAGCCATATGCACAGAGTCACCTTTATAAGTATTTGGCTAGAAGGAGTTAAGGGGGAACATGTAGAATGAGAAGGGAGAGGAAGACGAAGGGGAGGGAGAATTGGATCTGAAACAACACATTTGAAGATGAGGTTGTAAAATCAAGAGTAATTCCGAGTCGACGCCACTGTGGGGCGCCAAAGTTCTACTCCGCTAAGGCCTGCGGACGCCTTGGGTGCGAGGACAGAAGTCCTGGGGAACAGATGCACTGGGGGGAGAGAGGGAGGAGGAAAGAGGGAAGGAAAGGAAAGGAGGGTTGGGGCTGGGGTGTTCTTTATTCTCCAGTTCAAGTCGCCTGGGAGACTTCATTACATAACAAGTCTGTGAGTGAAGGAAGACTTCGTTAGAAGGAAAGGAGGATGAGTAGGGGTGAAAGCTCTTAGAAAAGAAAATTTCTGACCACTGAGTTGACCAAGGAGTACAGACCCTCCTCTTCAGTTCAGAATCTCTTGGGTTTCTCAAACTGGGGCCATTACCTCTTTTAAAGGAGGGCGTGCGAGAAGGCGAGATAGATTTGGGGAGGATCTGCTCCCCACAAGCACACTAGCTACCCCGCCCAATCTCCCCGCCCCCACCCCTATTTGAGGGCTGCCGCCTCTGGGGCGCCGGACTCTCTCCTCCTGGGCGCCACGGGTTTGCCCAATTCCATCTGCAGCCCCGGAGGACTCCTTAGCTGGGAAAAAGGCGGCCTCCCCTAGACTGCGAGCACCCTGGATATTCAGCCGTCAGCTGCCGCGAGGCGCTGATTTCATTCTGCCGCGGCTCTCGCTGTGGGCGGTGAAGCGCGCAGGGCGGGGGCTGGCGGGGCGGGGTGGAGGCGGGGGACTGGAGGCGGGAGGCGGCGGCCGCGACTAGGGGAGAATGAACGCCCCGGCCCCGCCAGGGTTTATTACATCCCAGCCACCAGCAAAGGTTAGGAACGCGCATTTGGAGACAGGATAATCCGAGTTTAAATATTAACAGTAAAGGCAGAACCGGTGGAATATTTACCTAGAAACTGAGCAGATCTCTTTTTGCCAGGGGAGAGGAGTGCAAAGGAGGCCCGGCTTCCAGGCCTGCGGCCCTGGTGCGGCGCTTCCCGGTGACATCAACGTCCGGCCAAGAGCCACCTCTGGAGCTTCCTTCGTTTGTGGTTAACGGGGGAGAGCCGAGGACCCCCTCGCGTTGCCAAGTCGATCGGAGCATGTGGGGCATAGTCCAAATCTTCTGCTTTGTCAATTTCTCCTTTTTAAGGGCCTCCCCAAGCAACACAAAAGGTGGCGGGAAGTACGTTGGATCAATAGCAAAGATAGTTATTTAGATAACGAATTAATCTCCCTGTTATAATACTTTTTATAGTGAACTTTGCACCCATTCCATAAGAAAAAGGAATTTAAAGGAAAAAAGTCTCAAACAGGATTAAGGTTTTAATTACAATTCCCTATCGAAATAGTATGTTTGATGAGCTGATCTTATCAATTAATAGTAACATTAAAGCTCAAGAAACAGATTCACAGAAAATATGCTTAAGGGCGTCTTTTAAAAGTAATCGCACCCAGGGAACCAGTGAGGCAGCAGGCCAGCGATGTGGCATTGCAGCAGATTTGGAATCTGTGTCTGCTCGGACTCCGCCAGTGCGGGGCGCGCATCTGGGGCTCAGGCTGGGGCGGGGGCGCCCGGCCCGCGCTGGGAGATGTGGCCGCGCGGGTGGGAGGGAAATAATAAATAACAGGCTCCTCTTCCAAGCCGAGGCCCACATCAAAGTTGGGGCCCCACAAGGGCCGTGCAGTTCACTGCGTTTGGGTCAGCGTTATATTCCAGGGGCAAATAAAGTAATTTGAACATGCACCAACAGTTTTCCATAAAATACGAGTTAAAAGAAGTAATAGAACTAATCACTGTCTCCTCAAATCAAGTAGAAAACATTTCAATGCACTAATTAGAGTAATTAGAATAATAAGCCTCTGCCTATATGTGGTAAGACAATGTGTACAAACAACTTTATTTAATGTATACTGGTAATCAGCGATGCGTGCCTGCTTGAATGCTTAGCGCAATAAAACTACCCTCCGTCCGCCCAAACAATCAAATACAAATTAGTTTAATGATTGTGCCTGCTGAATGTCTTAGAAATCCACAGGCAGAGGCGAGTAAATAGAAGCATCCTTGTTTGCGTGCGTCCCTGCCCGGGCTGGCCGCGGGGCCCGGTGAGTGGCCGCTGGCGGGCGCGGCGGGAGCGAGCGGGAGGCCTAGCCGCGCGGGGCGGAGGCAGGGCCGGGAGCCAGCACAGACCTGCGTCCCGCCAGAGTCACTGCTTCTGCCCCTGGCTGCCTGCCCACCCTCCTCAGCCAGCTTCCCGCTTCGGTGGCCCCGCGGTTCACCCCTGGCCCCAAGAGCCCCAATCCCCCTCCGGGCCTCGCCTCTTCCGGAGGCGAAAGGCGGCTTTAGAACTCCCAGCGCTGGTCTACGAGGGTTTCAAAAATTGATTTCCTTCAACCAGGCCACTCCCCCCAGGGTCCTTGGAGGGCTAAGGGTGGCGTCCGTTGAGCTACGAGTGCCCAGGAGGGGAGGCAACCCCAGGCCTCGGGTCGTGGGGCGCGGCCCCTCCCTGCTCGCTGCCCTCAGCTCTGACTTGGGATGATGGGGTGCCCAGAGGGGCTCCCAGGTGCCCTTCGCTGGGGAACTGACTTTCCTCCAGTGTAGACATAAGAACGACTTTAGGCCCAGCAGGAAGTGGTCGGTTGCCTTGCCGGGGATTTCAAGGTTCGTTTTCCTCCATGTTTCAGCGCTTGGAGAGTAGGTTTCTCTCCACTGGAGGCAGGGAGCTGAGGTCAAGATCGGCCAGAAGTTTGATGGGTGTTAGCTGAAGGAAACATGCTTCAGAACTTCGCTTGCCATCTCTTGGTTCCCTTACTCCATTCCTTGGCCCTCCCCCACGCCCCCAAAACAAACAGGAAAAGGCCAAAATTGCCTCACAGGCAGCTGACACCTTTTTCCTCCCCCGTTTTTCTGCAGTTGCCTCTCCTACCTACCCTCTCCTCCTGAGGAACTTTTCCCCAAGATTGCTTCTCTCATGCAGAAAGCAATGTTCTGGGACCAACTTTGCAGAGTCAAGCGGAAAAGCCACACAGGGAAAGCTAGAAGATTCACTCGCCCCTGGACCCTCTATTCTCAGTCATCTCTGTTCCCCATCGCATCTCTGTCCCAGCCACGCGCGTCCCCAGAGAGGCCCCGCCAACTCACGGCGACTATAACCAACTTCCCCAGGGGCGGCGGCGGTACCCAAGGCATCTGCCCTCCTTCTTCCTAACCACCACCTCTATCCTCAGCCTCGGGTGGGAGAACTCGCCAATCGGCGACTCCTCTGCCCCCACGCCTAACCCGCAGAGTCTCCTTAGAGAGGGAAAGTGATGGAATGGCCTGCGACGTCCGAGCTGTCGAAATTCCCCAAAATTGTTCAGGCGTCCGAACCGCAGAAACTGCAGAGAATCTCGGTTGCTGGCAAACGCTCAGGGGCTGTTCAGCGTCCCGGAGCTAAGGTCAGGATTGGAGTACAGAGCATGCCCGGCTCCTCTCACCTCTCTCCTCCCTGCGCTGGCCAGCCGGGCAGTCTAGGCCTTCCTTTCGGGGCCTGCGCGTCCCCGAGGTGGGGGCGCCCCCTGAGCACAGGAGCCGCGAGCAGACGCCGAGAGCCAGCACACTTGCCGGCCTGACCCAGGTGCTCTAACAACTTTGAAGGAATATTTTGTTAGGGGAACAAACACACAAAAAGTTATTAATGTCAAATCATTATCTCCAGAATCATGTGCTGTGGAACATAAAAATTCCCCTGACGGAATAAGATTTCTTAATGGGAGGAAGGCAAAAGCTCCCAGTAACTTTCTACAAGGATTTGCCTAAAAGCCCAGTGATTTACAATGGCTAATTTATGTTGCGAACCCGCAAGAAACTTTTTCGTTTTCTAACTCTCTTGCCAAACTCGTCATATTCTTTTGTGTGTGGCATTTTTTTTTCTTTTTAAACATCAAACCCGGAAGAAACATTGGTGGAAGGAAAAATACATGACCCAAATCAAAAAGGATGCAGATTCAAATTTACTCCACAGCGCGGTTTCTATCGCCGTCGTTCTGCACACCGAGAGTTAATCATATACAATTTATAACAATCAAAATCCCCTCCATATTGCTCAGATGGGGTCCTAATGCTCCCCTGTCTTTCTAAAATCAGTGACAAGTGAGTCTTTGTGAGGCATTTATTTCCTTCTTTTTTTCTAGATGACAGCTCCCCATTCTGAGAGCAGAGAGCTGTTTTCCACCAGCTACAGACCACTCCAGAGCCCAGGCTCTTCACGCAGGGACCGCATATGGAAGTTCTCCTCCACCCCCCAACCCCAATCCCAGACAAAGAGCTATAAAAACTCAGAAAGACGTGGAAGGAATAAACTTTAAGATGTAGATGCACTTTTACTGATGTATTAAATAACATTTCAGACATTTTTTTTAAAAAAAGAAACACATCTTAATGTTATCAACAACCAGAATTCTAGGAACAATAAGAGAGGCCTGGGTTGTTTTGAAGGGGTATGATATTGTTTCTACAGCCTCTAATAGCTAAGCCAAGCAGAGTTGTTATTAAGATAAAGTACTACATGATAAAGTTAATTAGCTTTTTTCTTAAAAAAAGAAAAGAAACAAATCTCCTAGCTTCCCACCAAATACAAGAACAACGTGAAAATATTCTGCTTGTTTCTTTATCTCCATAACTAAGCAAAGCCTTAAAAAAAACTAAAAAGCCTTTTTTTTTTTTTTCTGGCACTCCCATACCCACACTTCAATAAGATGGCATTGAAATAACTCTGGCCCAAAGTTCTACAAAGGTGGACAAATTTATTCCATGTTTTGCTACCTGAGTGGCAAGCCCCTACCACTTTTTAATTATTTCCCATCCGGAATCAAGTGGTAGGAGTAGGAACCAGGAGCTCTGGTTCTCTCCTACCATACCATTTGCCCCCCTGTGAAGAGATTATGTATCATTGAAAAAGTAAACTTTCCTGAACAGGGAAAATGTTTGTATGAAATTTAGCTGTACGTCTCAGTCATATTGTCAAGATTCATGCCTAGTACTTCAAGATGCATCTTTTTCTTCCATTTAAAATAAACACTGTACTTTTTGCTTCACTGAAATATAAAAGCGAATCCAAAGAAACACTTTTACCTTTGACCCTCACTTCACCATCCTTCTGTCTTTTTCTATACAAGCTCTGTTCTTTACTTCATTCTTTAACTTGTCTAGGAATTCAATAAAATCTAGAACAGAGTTCTATAAACTGATTGAAAAATCAACAAAGACAAATCACAGAGACCAGTGATAAAAAGATAATTTCTCTCACCCAGCAGCCTAGCACTCTCCAAGCTGCTTCCACAGTAAGGCAAATGAAAAGCAAATGAATGCAGCATATAGACCTACATGTGCAAGGTACCAGTGCACTCACATGCCATTTTCCCCCATTGTTGCTGATGCATCTCTTTATTAGTTGCTTTTGGAGAAATAAGTAGAAAGATGAGTGCGTTTATTAAATCCATTTCACCAGAAAAATTTGCCAACCAGTGTGTAGCTTCCACTGGTAGGAGCAGGAGGGCAAGGAGAAGAGTGCTTTTGTTGCTGCATCTGAAATATAAAGGAGGTAACTTCGTGGGAACCGAGAATGTTTAGAAGTGTCAAGCATATATTATTTGTGGCTATTCCCTCTATTTGACCTTCACATAACTCTCCCATATGACTGTTTCTCCTTCATCTTATACCATAAAATTTAAAAATGAATATTTTGAGGAAACACAGTTCTTTCGAGATGACCATATTCTGCATTATTGTCTTTAGGCAAAAAAAAAAAAAAAAAAAAAAAGGGTTTGTCATTGTGTCTAGCCAACATTTTAGGAGTGACTGCCTCGCAAATTTCTCCCAGTGGCAGTGATAGAGTTTTTCATCTTAGTATGTAACACATTCCCCAAAATGATATCAAAATTGCCTGAGTAGCTTTAGAATCTGAATGGCAAGCATGGGTCAAAACCATGGCTCAACCATTTAACACGTGATGGTTTCTAGTTAGTAGTCCCTGTAGCTAAGAACAAAAACGCCTTCTCAAGGTCCACTAAAATGCCCTGCAGAGGGCAGATGCTGCTTGTTTTCTGCTTACAATGGAAGAGGATATTGACCCAGAACTCAATCTATACCCAGCTTAAACATTTTACCCATCAGCATGTCTGCGGTCACAAAACACTTCTTCTTTCTGTCACTTCACGTTCAGACTATTGATAAGATCATTTGGCTGAATCTGTTTGGGACCTGTGTAATATTGACTAGGAGTTAGAAAAGATGATCAGATGTAATAAGCCCAGAAACTACCTTTCAAAATGGACATTTATACTAAAACCAATGTTCCAAGGAGGACTTTAAATACATCAGCAAACTTGTAAACTAACCCAACGCCGCTTGGATTTCTCACTAACCTTAAAACTGATTTTGGTGAATGTAATGTTCCATCTAAGACTATCTAAAACAATCTGCTATTAGCACCACAGTCTTGAGTGCTCCCATACGTTCTTTTTCTTTTTTAAAAAATTGTTTTAGAGCCTGTTTGCTTGCCTGATGAGAAATAGACACTACTGTATAAACCATTGCAAAATCCATCTTTGTTTTTAAACCTGACAGGAATATATAGGACCTCTCACTTGGTAAACACACATATTGCATATTGTCAGAGTTATTCTTTGTTCAAAGATATTTGTTAATTACTAAAAAAGAATAATCTCCTAAACTAAGCCTTAGTTTGCTGTAGATCCCAAATTATGTGAGGACTTGTGAGTAAAGATTAAAGTCCACCTAGTTCCATTGATGCTCTCCAAAAAAGTGAAATTGTATAAGGTAAAGCTAACACAGAAAGAAAATGCAGGAATATCTGCATATATTTAAAAGGGACAAACATCTCTTTGTTAGACCATGAAATGGCAAACAAATTGAAGCTCAAACCCAATGACCATTTCAATTTAATGCTACAGGTATAGTAGTAAATTGAAAGGTTTGGGATTGATAGTTTTTGGAAAAAAAAAAGTGAATCTGAACAGTAGTCTCGATTAAAAAAAGCCTCTGAAAGTTATAAACGTGAAACCTGGCAGTATATGCATAAAATTTATTCCAAAACTTTATGAAGTATTAAGGAAGGGAACTATTTTACATACAACTTAACTCAGTCAGTATAAGGTCTAGGGTCTTTTCCCCTTAAAACTTGGCACTATTTTTAAAATAAAATAAAGATATTTCAATAATTAGAACAAACTATGAAGGTATTGTGCATTTCTGTTTTATGTAGATAATAAAATATTACTTTAACATAAATATATAAGGATCTCTGCGTTTTTATTTTCCCCACAAGCACAACCAAATGTACCAAAACAAAGTATTTTTAAAGAGACTGAACAAAAAAAATTACATCCCATATAGATTTTGCTCACCTACTCATTTAAAGCTACAGTAAAACAGTTTCCAGAACGTTTTTGCTTTAAAAGAAATAAATATACATTGAGGCAGGCCACTTAAAAATGATATGAAAATATTTCCCTGGGTAGCATTAAAAAAAAGAAAAATAGACAAAGAAACATTTAAACTATTTCTGCATTTCAAAAGACAGATATTAAACATATATACATAGTGGTAAGGTTCAGTGGTAACTTTCATCTTAGTAAACCTCTGGGAATTAGAGGAGCTATAGACACATCCTCTGAACTCCAGCTTCTAACCTTACCCACTTGGTAATAAGAATCTGAAAATTCATTTCCTCCCTTTACCATTGGCTATTTGCCTGCTCTGGATTGCTTCACTAAAGGCCAGTCCCCACACCTCAGGAACAAGCATTGTGATGCACCCCGAAGCAGCTCCATGCCCATCTTCCTGTGACATTCGTTGGTGGAAATGAAATACAGGCAAATAAATATGCCCATTATAAGTCATCATTTATCTTGCAAAAACACTGAAAATGAAACAATCACAGGTATTTGAAAAGACACTATAAAGCATATTTTCTAAAACCTTAACTACTGAGTGCAGTGCTAATCTGATGCTGAACCATAATTTTATGGTATTGAGATTTAATTTTTTAAAATAAAAATTTACCTAATACCTAACCAGAAAAAAAGCCCCGATCTTTTAAGATGAATAAAAGTGGTTTCCCTTTTTGCGCCCTTTTGTGCTGATTATTTTTCAATATTTTAACTGATCACAGTTTAATGGCATTTATTTTAATACAGTTACGGGGTGGGGGAGTTGTTTTGTTTTTTTGTTTTTTTTTTTTTTTTTTTTTTGCTGGTATATCTTTATATATAGAATGCATGTATTCCTGAAAAGTGAGAAGCAAGTAATCTAAGCAAGCATAAAAATACCCACACTTCCCAGTAGAGTCTTTTGTTATGGAAGTTAACCATTTTCCATCAAGATAGGTCAAAATGCACTTAAAACTATTAACAAAAGGAGAAAAAGAAGGATTGAAAATAACATTTTTTCCCACTTCATTTGGCTTCCTTAGTGAAAGAGGGGGGAAAGCTGTCCAAGTCAAACTGGTATGTTTTGTAATAAATTACAAAAGAACAAGAGAAGAAGGTGTGAGACCTTAAATATGACTTGATAAACAAATGGGCTAGTGAAGACAAAACCAGTCTAGAGCGCAAATATTCTCTGTATTCATGTGGGTATTTGTGTGCTAAGAAATACAATATAGGCATACAGCATTAAGTTCTCAGATAATTTTCTTTATGCTTTTAAAAAAGCTATTAGAGGAACAAAGTTTAACTGCTGCTGTGAGCACAAATAATTCCTCATAATGAAGTTATTAAAACTGAAGGCAGAGAACTATACAGGGGGTGTCTGAAGATATAAATTTCCCTCGTTTTCTTCAAAGTGCCACTTTCTTTCTGTTGGACAACTCTGGAAATATATTTAACCTCCACGGTTCCACGGAGCTCTTTCACAATGGGCCCGCTTGATAAAATGAAGCAATCAGTCACTCACTATCGATTTTTCTTTTTCTCTCCTCTGCAGCCACCCCCAGAAACACTGCGTGAAAATGAAGTTTACTTTGCGGCCGGTAACAAAAGCCAATGCTTGACTCTAATTTTTGGATTCCAAACCGGATTCTCACCTTGGATAAAGCGGGTAGACCATGCACATTTCCTGAAAGCAGATAATTATTTATTTTGTATGAAGCCAATCGTTTTGCTTTGGTAAAAAAGAGCAAATAAAAGTTACACCAGTGTAAGGGAGAAGGGATTTGAAGGTAACCAAAGTTCACAAACAGTAAGAACAAGTGGCTACACAAGAATGTTCGAAATGGAGAATGGCCAAGAGCTGGCTTCAACTCTCTCCGCTGAATAAAACAAAACACAAACCCCAGCAATTTCAAAATTAACCGCCGGAGAAAGAAAATTACGTTCATGAATTTATGTAAACTTCAATTTTCTTGCAGTGCAAATTTATGTGGTTAGATTTTGCTTACATCAAAGAATGTGTGTATTTTTTCCTCTTTCCTGATGGGGATCCGCATTAAATAAACACAGCAGCATGTGCCAACTCCTAGCATCAGGAAGCTGTGTTTTGTATTTATCACGGCTTGCTGAATTTTTTTTTTTTTTTTTGGTAATTTCTTTAGTTTTGTCAGGTATTTATCTCACCTCTCTCTCTCTCCCTCCCTCTCTCTCTGTCTCTCACTCATTCACTCACTCACTCTCTCTCTATCTCTGTCTCTCTGTGTGTGTCTCTCTCTCCTCTGTCCCCTCTCTGTCTCTCCGCACACTCTCTCCTCACTCTCTCTCTGAGATACTCCACTCCATTGCCTGGGTACTAGCCTGTAAAGGTCAAAACACATCTTTACACCTGCTACCGTTTAAAGGATAGTCCAGTGCCTTAGTTGTTTTCCTTATTTTTGTTCTTTTTAAGGGACGGGGAAATAATAATTAAAAATAAAAGAACAATCAGAAGTTAGAGAGGGAACAAGGGGCCCGGGAAAGGCTCGTTGATCGAAGGGGAGGGGGAGCCCCACGCTCTGCCCCTCCCCCCGCTCGAGTTCACTGGACGGGCGTCTGCACCCCGTGGTGTGGTGGAGTGTCCCTACTCCCCCCGTACACATCCTCCGCGCCCGGCAAAGTCCCTCCGGGAGGGGTCATCCTTTTCTCTTTCTGTCTCCTGTTACAAAACCAAACTCTCACCACCTCCTTCTCCAGCTGTAAGCTGTCCGCGAGGGAGGTGATCTCCTGGGCCGAGGGCTTGGGGCATTTGAGGAAATGGCTCTCCAGAGCCCCCTTGACGCTCACCTCGATGGAGGTCCGCTTTTTCCTCTTGCGCCCCTGCGCTGCGATCTTGTCTATGCTGGTGGGGCTGCCCGAGGACGAGTCTGCCTCCTCCAACCACTTGTTCAACAAAGGCTTCAGCTTGCACATGTTCTTGAAGCTCAGCTGCAGGGCCTCAAACCTGCAGATGGTGGTCTGCGAGAACACGTTGCCGTACAGGGTGCCCAGCGCCAGCCCCACGTCCGCTTGGGTAAATCCCAGTTTGATCCGTCGCTGCTTGAACTGCTTGGCGAACTGCTCCAGGTCATCCGAGGTCGGCGTGTCCTCGTCCGAGTGCGGGTCGTGGTGCGCTCCGGGGTGGCCTGGCGGGCCCTGCGGGGGCGGCGGCGGCGGTGGTTGCTGGTGCGGGTGCGAATGCGGGTGCGGATGGTGGTCGGCGTGGTGTGGCTCATCGTGCGCGTCCCGCAGGCCGTGGTGGTGCAGCCCAGCCGGCTGCCCTCCGGCGCCCAGCATACCGTTCACGGTGAAGCTGGGCTGTGAGTAGAGCAAGCCGCCGTTGGACGCTCCCATGGAGGGCGGGAGATGCGCTGCAGCCGCCGCGCTCCGCCATGCCCCGGGCCCCGGGTGGTGGTTGGCGGCGTGGTGCACCAGATGCGGCGGCCGCTGCTGTTGCTGCTGCTGTTGCTGTTGCTGCTGC
>NW_006494614.1:2563704-2569831 GCF_000325575.1 Pteropus alecto
CAGCGCGCCGTAGTCGCCCTGCACCAGGCTCTGCGCCTCGCGGTAGCCCCCTGCGCCCTGCTGCATGCCGCCCGGCGGCTCGGCGTGCACGATGGAGGCGCTGGAGGTGAGCAGACTGTAGTGGTTAGACGCTGCGGTCGCCATGACTCTCGGAGCTGGACTGAGCGCTCCGGTTAAAGGAGCCGCGCATTTGACAGTTACTTTTTCGCCTCGGGCTCCTCTCCTCGCTTGCTCGCTCTCTCTCCTCTCTCTCTCTCCCCCAGTGGGCTGCTCCGACGCCCGCTCCGACGCCTTCTGTTGCTGCTCTTGCTATTACTGCTGCTGCCGCCGCCGTCGCCTCCCGCCCGCCCTCGCTCTCTTTCTCCTCCTCTCCCTCCTTGCTTCGCTCACTCTCAGACTAGCTCCGCGCTCCCCCCTCTCCCTGCTCTCTCCAGCTCTCTCCCGCTCTCTTGGCAGAACCGGCTCGCAGCGGCACGCGCCTGGGCCCCGCCCCCTCCGCCCCCTCCCATTGGCTCCGCGCCCTTTGATTTACGTGGATACCACTAGCAACCTCCCAGGCCGGCGCAACTGATTGGCGCAGAGCTGCCCCTCCTCCTCTCCCCGGGCGCGGAGTCCTCATAGGCCTCCTCCCGTGCCCCCTCGCCACCCTATTCAGATTCTCTTAGATCTCACCTCCCTTTCTCCCCCACCCCGGATCTCCTCCGCCCTTCTTGGATGGGCCCCGCCCCCCATCTGTCTCTCCAGCAGACTAGCCGGGCGAGGGGTTGGGGGGTGGGGGAGCAGAGCCGGCCCCGGGGCACTCTAGGTCACAGCTACTTGGAAGACTTGGGGGTGTCGGTCCACCTTTTCCCGATAGAACTGGGTCGGTGGGATGGTAAAGAAGGAGAAAGTAAGAAAAAAGCCGAGTTGCCCCTAGCCAGGGGGCTTCCGATTTTTATTCACCTTGTGACACACACTCACATAAGCGTCTCTTAAACCTGGAACCAGAAGCCAGACTTGTCCCCCTGTTGAAATCTACTTTCCCCCCACGGTTAGAATTTCAGAGCCCATGTACTTCTTGCTCCAGGGTGTGCGGACACTTTTGCCCCTAATAAGGAAGGTCCTCTTCTTACCCTCCACCCCGCCACTAGCGCAGGCTCTCTTCTTTTTAGGTTCCAGGCCCAACTGTATCCCAGCCCCTCCACAAGAGGCCCCCATGAGAGGCAGTCTAGCCTGCGCATCTGCTTGTGAGAGATTCCTGTTAAGGCGCGGAGTTGTCTGCTTTGACAGCGCAGCGGGCCGGACTGAAAGCAAAACAAAACTCTAAAAGTCTGCGAGATTCCTACACTAGGGCGTGCGCATAGTTTTTGGTTTAGAAAACTCGGAACCTGCGCGCAGACTCTTCCGTTGTGCGAGGCTATGGGAGAGCTAGCAAGTGGTGCTTAGCCTCTCAATGTCGTGGAGGCACCAAGGGCCGCCCCAAGAAGCCGTGACACCCGGGCTGCGTACGCGCTTGTTTCCTCTCTTGGGGCTCTTGGATGCAACTTTTCCGTTAGCTGCTTCGAAGGAGAGGAAGAGTGTGTGAAGGAAGATGGGCTGATGCTAGAGGAATCTTCCTAATCAGTAACTTCTGCGGACGCCAGCGGGTGGGATTGGTCTAACGCAGCTCTCCGGCAATTGCTGGTGAGGCTGCCTCCTTAGCCTTCACCTAAGAACACCAAGAGCAAGACTGCGGGACCGTGCACTGGCGGCGCCGCTCCATCCAGCGCGAGCGAGTCGCGCTGTCAGTTCCCTAGGCGCCGGGAGCAGGTGACTGCAGCCTTTCGGAACCTGGGAGTTGGCTAGAAGAGGCCCGGGCTGGGACTCAGGCTGAAGCACCCAGACCACCACGCAGGGCCAAGCGTACGGCGGCGCCTATACTGAGAGGCAAATCAAAAGTTGCTGCCGGGAAGGGCGTAAAAGACCCCAAGAAACTCGATCGCTTCCCCATCTCTCGCCCTTGGCCCTGCACATTGTAGCTCTTACTCTAGCGCTGCTGGCGGTCGTGGGTTTGTGAAGGAAGCCAAATCAACGCACGAGGGGGAGGGGGCGGCACTTTGGGGCCTCTGAGTATCTTACTCTAGACAGCAAAGTAGAGTGGGCCAGAGAATTCATCATGACTAACGAGGAGCGGAGCTCTTTGGGGAGTGGCTGAGCTGTTTATAAATCACCACACTGAGCACCCGCCGGGGCAAGGCGCTTTGGTTGAGAATTTCCACGTGCCCTGTGTTTATGAGCGTGTGTGTGGGAGAGAGCGAAATGGTTATGGGAGGGGCGAGCCCACAGGCCGCCAGCGGGACGGACCTGCATCTCCCACGCGCGCACCCGCGCGGCGAGGCGAGGACACACATCATGCGGCGCTTGATCCCAGCGCAAGCGCGGAGCCACTCCGGCTGTGCGCCTCGGGGCTGCTAAGAATCCCGTAACTTTGCCCAGCTCGAGAAAAGGAAAAGTCAAAGCCCCAGAGCGTGCAGACTCCGCGGCTGGCCCCCCGCAGCTCCTCAACTGAGAACGGAGAGACTAGGCCCCGAGCAGGACTGCCTCCTCCGGTTGGCGGCCCCTAGTACTCAGCGCTGGGCGCGCTACTCCCCTGCGGCTTTAGGAGCTAACGAGCCTCTAGCCAGCCGCGTCCCGTCCTGGCCCCCTGCGCCCCTCTTATCCCCACACCCGGCCCCCGCCTCTCCTCCTCCCCATTCCCTGCTTGGAGACTCAGAGCTCCTGCAGAACGAATAATCCAGCCGCCGGGAAGGGTCGCGTCCGGATACCCAGCAGCTCCCCTCCCTCTCCCTTCCGGGGAAGATATCTATTTTTCTCTGGATTTGATTTCACATTTCTCAAGGGACAAGGCCGTTTACAGCCGGAGGGGTGATACACTCGAGGGAAGAAAAAGATTTCCAGACGTATCTATGAGGGAACCGAGGCAGCCAGGCTTGGAGTCAGTTTTAAAGTTCTTCCCTCCCTTCGATCCTTCTGTTCCCTCCCTCCCCAACCCCGGACAAATGGGCGCTGGTGTGGGGTGGGCAAGAATAGGCTACACGTGTACATCAAAACTTCCTATTTGCAAGGGGACTTTGCTGGCGATTACTGCTCCGGGATCCATCCCATGTTGACGTCCCCGGTCTCCACTCAACCCTCCACCCCCGCCTCATTTCTCTGGCAGGCAACAGAGCCGAAACGATCCCAACTGGGTAAGCTGTGGTAGTTTTACAAGATTCATACACCCAGTAAATCCTCGGGAGTACACAAAGCAATTCCCTACCCCTGGGCCTCAGCCTCCTCATCCCACTCCCACCACCAGAGCCTGGCCAATCGCTGGGCAGGCTGGGCTGGGCGCACACTGTGGCTCTGGGTACCACCTCCCTCTAGAGCCACTCCTGCCTCCCCGCCAGTCGCCAGTGGCCCGGTTGGCGCGAACGCCGGGTCCTGAGTAGCCTGGGTTTCTTGTCTGCGTCCCGGCGCGGCGCCTCTCTGGGGCTCCGGGAACCTGGGCTCTCGGAGGTTTTAACTCCAGATGGAGGCTTCTCCCTTCTCCTTTCCTTCCTCCCACCGTTGCCTGTGCCTTTCTTTGCAGCTGACCTCACCAGGGCAGAATCCGCCAGTCTGCCTGCCTTTCTCCACCCGCATAAAAGCACGTTGAAGGTGTCTCGGGAAGACACCTCCAGGTTTTGATTCAGCTCATTCCCTTTCACTGTTCAAAGCAGCTGTTCAAATACAGAGGCTGCTTACGTTGACGTGGAGTGGATTTCAAACAACCCTAAAATGCTTTGAACTGACAAGGTGTCTCGATGTCTCCCTCACTCCAGCACAGATCCCCGAGATCACTCTCTAGGACAATGGCTGAGGAGGCGGTTCGTGCAGGCTTCGCAGCCTCAGGCGCGGACTGCAGGGTCCCCTGGGCCCCTTCCTCAAGAATAGGCTCCAGGAACCCCGAGAAGAGATCCTGGCAAGAGTGCCAGCCCATCTCCTTCCCTCAGGTCCCAAGGAAGGGCTCTACTCAGTGGGTATCCTGACTTTGGCTGGTTGAAGAAGTGGTGAGGACTCCCTCCTGCCCTGGTGTGCTTCAGGGAGAGGAAACAACTCAGCTAACCAGAGCTAAACCCAAAAGACTCATATTTATCCCCACATCACACTCCTCCAAAGAGTGAGGTGAGCCTGTCTCATTAGCCCTCAGCACCTTGACCCAAGGCCCCCAAAGTCTTCACCTGAGTAATAATAGTGGGATCAACCCATGCACTTTAACTTGAACTCTGACTTACTAACTTATTCATCTAGCAAACACACTCATACCATATGTAAAACATCATTTATTCAAATATTTCTCTATACCACAACTTGACAGGAAGACTACCGTAATCACTCCTCTCCACTGAGCTGAAAGGACGTGGTTATTGAAATAGAGGTAAGATGGTATTCATTTGATATTTATTTATTATCTATGTAGTCCCATGATAATAGAAATCGAGAAATGAAGGAAATTTTCTTAGGTAAAATTTTTTAGGCAGTTTAAACTTGGGTAAAATTGCCTCCTTGTGTTTTCTAATGTATCCACCTTGGAGGAGGATTACTTTAATCCCCCCGCCTCCTCCTTCTCTTCCTCTTCATCCTCCTCCTTCTGCCTTGTCCCAATCATTCATTCCTGTGCTTTCTTCTCCCCTGCTAGCCCCTATTAGCTGTCTGTTTTTTTTTTTTTTTGGTGGAGGTGTCCCCCATATTTGAATGGAACTTCTTTGCTGAGGGCCTACAGGATGTCAAAACTGAGGCTCCCATTTCAAAGCTGCAGCTTTAAACAGCCAATCCACACAAAGAGGCAGCTGGCCGCTTTAATGAAAACCTCCTTAAAGCTTCAAGAACTGCAGGCTTGGGATGCATTTATAAGAAGCATGGAAAATGCATTTCCAAGTTGCCAGTTCTTGTGAGAAACACAATAAACATTTACCTTAAAAAAGGACAGAAATTAACATCTTTAGCTATGTAGCAGCACATTGTCTCCTGAATTTAAAAAAATCCCATATAGATTTATATCTTACTATCTATTCATACATTTTACAAGTTTCTAAATGTGCATCTGTCTCCATGCCATAAGTGGTCTTGAAGAAGGAAAAGTTTTCTGAAAGTTGAAACTCCCCTTCTTCATATGCTTGACAATTTTGTTTGTCCACGCCTCACACACAGACGATTCTATTTTATCTTCACTTCTGTGTAAAGCAGTGAGATGTAATGTTCTAAGTTGAGTATTTGAAATGAAATTATTTGAATTCACGGATAAAAAAAAACCCTTTTTCTTCCAGTTCTGAGTCTTGTCATTTAAAATGACCCCCCTCCCTTTGTAGTCCAAAAGTGAATATTTTATAGGCAGGCGAGGCTTGAAGACTTCTAAAACCACATCACCCAGGCAGTCTAGCTATTTCAGGGATTACTTTGAGAAATTTATCAAAGGAAGCCTGCTAAATTTTGAGTGGTGAATACGAGGCCTTACTGAAGAGAAAGCATAAAGGACACATTCCATTAGTGTGCACAGTAAATTCTATCTGTAGTTAATACAGCTTGTTTATATTGAAATATCAGGAACAGAACACTAGACGATTGATGGCTCCTAGTTCCCTTTCTGAAATTTCGTTTTCACAGGAATAACAGTTAAATGACCTCCTAATAATGGAGCTTGAAGGTGCCTCCTCCGCCCCCCATTTTACCTGCCTTAAAGCAGGTGGATGGCTGGTCACCAGGAAGGAATGACAGCTCTTTTATAAATTAAAGTGATTTCAACAGAAACCACCTTAGCTCTAAAGCATTTGGAGATGTACTGAGATGAAGCTCTTGCCGCAGTCCCTTTTCCTCTCTTATTCTCGGAAGCAATCTAAGAAGCAGAAGGTGAGAGCCCCCGCACACACCTGCGCACAGGCTCAGGGAAGAGCGACCTCAGCTATTTGATTGGTGCGATGTCCGAGGGCGAGGGCTGGGTTTCCCTCGCTGGGCGAAACAAGGCTGCATTTGGATGAGGCTGAACTTCGGATTTCTTATTCTGGCTGCACAGAGCACGAATGCAAATCCCTTCTAAAGTGTATGAGTGCACTTAACAATTGTGTTGTTAGCGTCCCAGAGACAGCAACCG
>NW_006494614.1:2570056-2572607 GCF_000325575.1 Pteropus alecto
TTCCTTCCTTCCTTCCTTCCTTCCTTCCTTCCTTCCTTCCTTCCTTCCGACAGGTTTCCACACGTGGGTTCTTGGAATATAGAGGCTGGCATTGTCCAGAAGAAGACGCAGAGAGAGGAAACCCTAGGCAGGATGGAGCAGTGAGACCTGCTCACTCCTCATGTCTTTCCTGCGCGTTTTCGATGGTAATCTAGGGCAGCCGGGTCCCAGCATTAAATGCAAAATAGGAAAACAGGACACGCCGAGTCACAGGCCTGATCATATTCACGCCCTAGGTCAGAGGGAGAGAATAATGAATAGGCGGGGAGCACAGTTCGTGGAAGGCAACTTAATTAACCTTGGGAGAATGAAAGAAAGTCAAAGATCATGCCTAGGACTGTGGGTTAGGATGCTTATATGGGTGAGAATGTGTGTGTGGAGTGGAGGATGGTAGGGAGAGGGAGTAGTCTGTTTTGTGCATTGTACTACTAATTTTTTTTCCCCCTGAAAAAAGCTAGAAATTGTTACTCAGGGCCATCCAACCACCCACACAATCCTGCAAAGAACTCCGCTGTGGGAGCCCCTGAGCTCCGCCGAGAGGTTCTGTGTCTCGGTATCGGCCTGTATGGGGAGGGTGGGGGATCAGCCTGGTAGGGAGAAACGGATGCGGCGTCCCCGCGCCCTGGCCTGACCTCCGAAGGGACTGCAAGGGAACGCAGCGGGGTGGGGGTGGGGCCATTCCCGGCCACTGAGCCACTGAGCTCTAAGGCAAGTCCTGGCTGCGATCCGGGTTAGGAAGACGAGGGTGAGAAGCGGGAGGCCGGGCCATTGTCCAGGGAGGGCGCATTTTTGTCCTGATGCTGCTGGTTGCTATAGCGAGGAGGGAAATCCAAACAGAAGGGCTCAGTTCGCCTCCCTTGGGCCTGGGAGCAGCTTTCTCTCCTCTCAGCCAAAATAAAAGTGCCTCCCGGGGCCTGGCACCCCTCATACCTTCCCCGGAGAACTGGAAGGGTCCCGGAGGATCCCCGCATCGAGCAAGGGGAGGGGGTATCCAGCCACGCAGGGAATGGCCAAGCAGGTTACTGCTGGAGTTGGCAGAATGCACCAGCCACTTCTCTACGCTCCACGAGCCCCCCCGCCCCGGACTCGCTTCCGGCCCCACTCTTTTCCAGATGTACTTTTTTTAGGAAAAAAGAAAAATCTCACAATCTTCTCGAACTCATGAGACTTTCCCGGCAGGTGAAACCCCATCTTGGCTGGGACAGATGGCAGCGTTTTGGCACTGGAAGCGCCGTCGGAGGACAGCGACCTGCGCGCGGCGCCGACTCTGTACAGGGAAGGCGAGAGAATATCAGCGGCAGAATGACCTGTTTGTTATTAGTTTTTAAAAAAATCACTCAAAGGAAAATTTTGCTTGGAAGAAGTGTAGATGCAAATTACTCACATTTAGAAGAGACTCTTATTTTGCAGTAGTTTTTTTTTTTTTTTTTTTTTTTTAATGTCTTGCTATTCAACTTTGAAAACTGTGTGAAGGGAAGGTTACAATACAGGCTCTTTACAGCTTAGAATTTCTCCAACAGTATAGTTCAGATTAGCTGAGGGAATACAGCAATATTTAGTTAATTGTGAGCTGTTAGCTTTAGAAAATTTTGAGTTGGTACTTTTAAAACTGGGGAATATTTCTCTAGTTCAGGCAAAAAGAATTTTATTTGTGGGGACAAGTTATTTACACCAAAGGGGACAGGATAGTAGGAACTTGAAAAAAATTCATTCATTTTGTCTGTCTCTCTCTCTCTGTTTCTGCCTTTTGCCTAGAAGCTGCCTGAAAAACCAGAAACTTTTATTTGACTGAAAGAAGCCATTTGAAAGGCATATTTAAAAGCATTTCTCTTCTTTCTTCATTAAAATATATCCTTTCCTTCTCAGTAATAAGTCCCTTAAAAAAAGTTCACACAACTTTGTAAGAAGTTCCTTAATACATAATAACAGTCACATTTTTAAAAATGCTTGAAAGAAATCATGTTAATGAAGAGAACATTTGCAGTAATTTAGTGATAATTATCAGAATCGCCACATATTCGCAGAGGCTTAAACAATACGTGTTCGGAGAAAAGCAAAACACATTATTTTAATAGTCTGATATGCAAACTATGGACCGTTCAATTACGTGGCTTAATAATGCATACATGATGTGATCTTGTTATTGGGATGGGAAGGTCTGCAGTGAGTCACTCCTAAGACCAAGTGTGCTCTCACATCCAGTAAAATCCATTGCCATGGATCAGGGGCCCCTGCCAAACTGCATTTAAGAGAATAAAAATTAATGACTGAGAATTTGAGCGTTAAATTAACATTAATTATATGACCTGCATGCTGGAAAGATTAAATTTCTTCCGCCCTAATTAGATAATGTCTCCTCATACATCAAACAATTTCCATTTTCATTTCCAGGTTTCAGGAATACAATGCAAGATGGGGAGAGGCACTCGTTGAGGGTTTTGATTTTTGGAGGTCAGATTTTGGGGTTGTCCAGCCACCGTTTCCACTGTTTTCCTTTCTTTTTTCCTTGTTG
>NW_006494614.1:2572628-2578877 GCF_000325575.1 Pteropus alecto
TCATATCATACAGAATTATCCTCATTGTTCACCTTTTACTGACAGTAGTAGTTGGAGAGCAGGGAGCTTGGCGGGCTGTCCCCAAGTAGACATGGAGCGTCATAGGGACCCGTCGCAGATGCCCCAAGAAGGCTAGGCCACCAGACAGTATCTCTGCGCAGGAAAACTAGGCGTAAGAATCCTGCAGGGACGCGGAAGGGAGGCAAGCCCAGCTCAAATGCACCCCGGACCTTTTTAGACTAGAAAGGGCTAAGCTAGAAGTGCAAGGATGCAAGCGATCCTCAGTGTTGTGTGTAAAAAAGGAAAAAGGTTTTGTTAGGGAAGGAACAACCAAAGGCCAAGGCAAGGACACTCATTTCCTTCGTGAAGAGGTTTCTAAGAGGTTTGTCTGTCATCTCCCCCAGGAGTGACCTGACATTTCGAATTCTCACACCACACTGGCCACAGACACCAAACACCTAGAAAGTCAATTCAGCCTCTGTCTGACCCTGTCTGGGGCGAACACCTGGCGGGCGTCGGCACAGAGTGGGAAGTAGGCTGGAGAGGGGGTGATCTTGAAAACCTGTTGCTGATGAAGGGGGGCAGAGAAAGGGCAGGGTTAGGTCCCTCCAAGTCCCAGGACAGATGGTCGGTGGTGGCGCGTCCTTTCTCTCTTTTTCTGACACGACTTGGGGGTCCCATGGCTCCGAATAAAGCTGCTATGTGCATTTGGCTTGGAAACAATGCACAAGGACTTCAGTTCCTGGGATTATGGTTCGGAGTTTCCGCTGGGCTATTCCGTGTGGTCTCAGACCTCTCACGTTTCCTCCTGCCCCTTCATTCTCGCCTCACCTTCCCCAGGGATCATAGAGAATGCCGGGGACCTTTCGGACAGCTGCCCTGAGCACCCGGCGGGACGAGCCCAGAAAGATTAAAACCTCAAGGCGGCGGATTCTAAGTCACTCAGAATAGAGTTTTCACGTGTCAGTGTTTCCATTCAGCCACTTTCAGGCTTCTGGGGAAAAGGGCAGGAGAGCGTGAGCGCGAGTCTACACGGTCGTAAATCGTGTGTTCCGTGGCGGAGGCAGGGGGATGTTAGGAAAGTTAGCAGGTGCGGGCAGAGGAGGGGGCTCTTCCAGCGGGGTCCCTTCCCTTAGGACTGTTGAGAGGGAAGGTGGTAGCTGAGAGGGGCGGGGAGGGGGCCACCCCCAAAAGGCAGCGGCTGGGGCGACGCTCCCTACAGCTCCAAGCCGGGCAAGTCCCCTCTGCCGCTCGCCCCCTGAGCGCTGCCAACCGTATGCTCAGACTTGGTAGTTACTGAGCGAACTCCGAGCCCAATCTCTGGCTTGGACTAGACCTGAAAGTTAGCCCACCGCTCATCTGGGACTGGCGAATTTCCGCGCGGTTCTGCGCGGAGGCGGGGCTGGGCTCCGAGTCCGGGAGGGGCGCTCGCACCGAATCAGATGAGGCCCGGGGCTTCTGGAAAGTTTGGCGACGTCTAAAAACCCGCGCGTGCGCTCCCTCCCTCCCGTCACACTCCCTCCCTGCTGCAGGCTGACGGGCTCCGAAGGGAGGGCGTAGGGATGGGGGGTGGGGAATGCGAATGAAAACAGATAGATGATGGTCCGTCCTGCCTTCTCGAAAAATACAGAAATCTCTCTTGGTCAAGAAACGTCTCTCCTGGCAGGTCCGCAGAATTACAACGTCGCAGCTGTTGAGGCGGGAGCTTCGCTGCCCGTCTACCTGGGCAAAGAAGCCGCCTCTCGCTCGCGCTTTGCTCGCCCTTCCTCTCGCCGCAGCGCTTTCAGTTTGAAGTGTTTCTGCTTTACACAGACACTACCCCCCTCCATCCCCCACCTTCCCCAGCCCCCGGCGTGCCTTGGCTCGAAATGGTTACTCTTTTTAGAAATTGGAAAATCAATACTAGTTTAGCCTCTTGCGTGAGATGATGCAGGAACCACACAGGGAGGGAAACGGCCGAAAGCAAGGCTCCAGTCCCCGGAGAATCTTACATAGAAATTTACAATGAACGTTACTCTTGAGCGTTGCTTTGGTTAGTAGCATTACTGTAAGCCCAAGGCACACCTCGTACGTATTCTCTGTTTGGTCGTGGTTGAGGTTTGGTTAAATGATTGATCAGAAGCTTGCACCGTGCGTGTTTATTCTCCCTGTTTTCTTGAACCCCGTCTTGGATGGTTTCCTGTTAGTTTTCAGATGCCATTTGCAGCACAGACAGATTTCATATGCCTACTGCAGATTGTCTTCAAAGTTCTAGTTTAAAGAGCATTATGTAAGCCTCTCTCTATTTACATAAGAGCTTTAACTCAAACCTCTCAGAAAACCATTTATTACCAACTGAAACTCATCCAGGAGAGCAGCATAACCGACCTGTATCTTTATGACACTTTCAAGAACAGCAGTAGTTCATTCTTTTTGAAAAAAGATGTAACAAAGAATTGGAGTAGTTTGCATTTTTATTTAGCTTGGTTTTATATCATTTGAGTATTATTTTAAAGCTTAAAATAATAGTGACATTTGTAGGATATGCTTTTTCTCTATGTGGTCAGCATTTATCTAGGCCACAGTCTCCCTCAAGTTTAATCCCAATGTGAGAACAAATGTCTTTTAGTTAGTAGAATAAATTAAGTACAAATTTTACTAAATTCTTAATTACAAAAAGGACTCATGAATACTTGATCACTGTAAACAAAAGTCAGGCAATAATAAAATACACAGAATACATGTTTTCTTTTTTACTACCTTCATCTTCATCCTATTTTCCTTTCCATAGAAAATCACTGCAAATAGTTTAATAAGTTCCTCCCTCTCTCTCTCCATCCCTCCATCTCTTCCTTCCTTCCTACCTGCCTTCTTTTCTTCCTTCCTTCTTTCCTTCCTTTCCACCTATTTACTAAAGGTTTGGGAAGATTTTTGTTGTTATACACTGTAATAATTTTTTTTTTTTTTAAGAAAGATGAGGCCTAGTAAGTTAGGAAATTTAGTAATAAAAAGAACAAAACTGAAACACTATAAAGAAAACAATATCTTGCTCCACATCGTATGGGAAGCTAGCTTTGGGCTACTGCTCTATTTCTGTTACTGCATTAGCTGAAAAAAAAAAAAAGTTATTTAGATACTGGTACTTTCATGTCATTAGAAAAGAACAAAGGTCCTAGGGATATCTTTCTTTAACTTTTAGATGATTAGAAGCTGGAAATACTTCAAAAGAGTTCTTAGATGTTCTTCCTGGTAATCATCTTCTATTTAAAAATCTCCCCTCTTTCTGCAAACCTAGGTCAGATGCTGTTCTACAGTCATGTTTCCAACATGGAGGTTGTTAAGGGAAAAGACTAGATTCCCAAACATCCTCTCATAAGATGCCCCTTCTAAGATATAATTAAGTGGTGTTGTGTGTTGTGTTGTTACCAAGAGAGATTATAAATCAGACAGATTTGTCTCAAGTGTCCTATCACTTGCCACCCATCTCCTCACTCTTCCCTATCACCCTGGCCACACAGGTTCCAGGTCTGCCCTTTGTGACATTTTAACCCATTTAGACTCTTTCCTCTAAGGGACTCCTGACTATTGCCTTCCCTGTCATCATCAATCTGATAAGGTAATCAATATCAAGGTGTTAAAAGCTGATAAATGCTAAGTGGCATTTACATGTTTTTCCAACACAGCTTAGAGGGTCCATATTATAGGCCCAAAACAATGAATCTCAAATTGGAATTTAAGACCGTGGTTGGCAGATGGGGAAAATATTTAAGGCAAGAGGAATTTGCAGCACTCCTAAAATATAGCCACATGGTCATGAGTCACCTTCTGTGTCATCTCTTTAAAGACCAGCTCTACCTCTGTGATCTACCCAGATATAAAATTTTTCCTGGAAAAACAGTGCTATTGTAGAATTCTTTATTAGTAATTGAGCCGCGTTGAAAATGTTTTAATGGGATTGGTGTTGTATTGAAAAATTCACTTCTTCTAGTAACAGGTTCCATGAGCCTGATCCCACTCTCTGAGGACAATGACCATGACTGGCCAATGACAGTATTCATACTCCATAGTGCACATGACCTGAACAGGCCAATCAGCACCAATGATCATTAGCCTCATAATTTTGGCCAGAATGATGAAGAAGGAAAAAAATGTTAAAGTTCTGAGATATAAGCCTTCACCGTCTAGGAACTCTGTTGTGGAGAAAATATGCTTGAGAGAAACCAATACAAGGAAAAACAAAAGGCAGAATAACAGAAGATGATATAATCAAGCTCCTGGATTTAGCTTTGCCTAAAGTCTGCTCTTGGATTTTTTGGGGGGGTATGTAAACATAAAAATCACTTTCCTCCCCTGCCCTGTGAAGTTAGTTTGAGTTTCTGTCACTTGAATTGGAAACAATCATGACTCTTTCACGATTCTCATACTCTTAAGGGAAGAGGGTTGTGCTAACCATACATCTTAGTTTGTGACACATTGGTTCATGCAAAACCTTTCTCCCTCCCTCCCTTCCTTCCTTCCTTCCTTCCTTCCTTCCTTCCTTCCTTCCTTCCTTCCTTCCTTCCTTCCTTCCTTCCTCCCTTCCTTCTTTCCTTCCTCCCTTCCTCCCTTCCTCCCTTCTTTCCTTCCTGTTTCCTTCCTGTTCCTTTATTCCCACACATCAGTTTCTTGATTTTTCACTCTGTACTCTGTATTTAATATATATTTGTGGCGCCGTGTGTACATCTAATCTGTCGCTTCTAATTGCTTCATAGTTCTCCTTTATGTGTGTATCAGCTAAGCTCCAGTAGGTTAAAAAAAACATACACTAGGTATTTCAACAGAGAATTTAACATAAGGAGTTGATTACACAGGCATTGGAGAGCTGAAAATACAAAAATTAAAGACTAATGAAAAATAGAGATAATAACTGCGGCAAACTGTAGAGTTGGGGGAACAAATATAAAAGATTGGGGCTATTAAAACTTTAAAGTTTGGTGGAAGAGCCGCAGGGAGCTGGGACTCAGACTTATGAAGAGGGAGTGCTACTCAGTACTAATACCTTGAGTAAGAGGAATAATCTTGAAGAGTTGAGACTCAAATCTAAGGAGGCATTGGCAGCTGTTGCTAGTGCTTCTGAGGGGGCAAGACTGAGGAGGCTGCATAAAAAGTTGGAGGTTGAAACACAATGCTGCTGCCAGGGTGAAATACCTTTGCTTGTGCGACACTGACAAGCAAATTAAAAGGAACAAGTTCCTCTGTCCTCTCCCTGTCTTCTGGTCTCTCTCTCCACCCCAATTTTTTTTTTGACATAATTTAATAAGAATCCAGCTGACAAAGTAATCTGAAGAATTGCAGCCTAAGTTTTACAAAGCAAGATCGAGAGGGGAAGTTTGAAGTTAAAAGACAAAGTGTAATAATATGCTTCTACACATATCAGAACTTTTATACAAGAACGACTTTACCGAAGGATAGTAAGTTGCAATTATCCTTTACAAGATGCTCTCACTGTCTTACTCCACCTCCTCTACTTCAAAGGAGACTCAATTTTCCAACAGGTATTGCTTCCATGTATGGGTGACTAATTACTCCTGTATTTCAGTTACTAAATTGCAAATTTAACTAATATCAACACTCCTTATATAAAATTATATATATGTATATGCATAAATATATGTACATATATGGGAGGCAAAAAATATGTATAGCTGCTACTTGTCTGTGTTTCTAGAACTAGTCATCAGGCTATCGTTGATATTTGTAATGTTCTTTTTCCACTACCCATTCCATGGTTCTTGGCTTTCAAACAGCACTTTGTCTAGTTTTAACCTGGCCAAAGGACCCATACTTTCATTTATGAAAGGTTTTAATCCTTAGTGGTTCTACCTTTTTAATTTATTACTTCAGTTTTCCATTAACTTTTACTCTTGGAAATGGAAGTTCTAAGAGGCATTCCAATGGGCCCCTGTTTTCACTACCTGCATTGTGTAGCAACAGGCCAATTTCTTTTAGCTAGTCAGAATCACTTGTGCTAGTCATTACAATAATCCCCTTCTTTTCCTATTAGCTCAATGGCCTGAGGAACCAAGAATGAACAAGTAGCAGTGTCAATTTTCAGTTCAATGGAACAATTGTTATGTCTACTGGTATAAGCACTCCTCCTATGGGAACTAAGACCTCTAAACCAGCAGAGCACAAAATTGCGGTGCTGGAAAGAAAAACTTCTGCTGGTGGGTCACCAGATGGAAGAATGATATTGATTTCTAGATCCCCGTATTCTGGCCAACAGGGAAA